>NW_027223757.1:41167190-41866357 GCF_028538775.1 Myotis yumanensis
TTCTATATCTTTTTATGGATTGGTAGTTTATTTTTAGTGCTGAATAATATTCCATTCTCTGAAAGACCCATTATTTATTGATTCATATACTTAAGAGGACATTTTGGGTCATATCCAAGTTTTGGCCATCTATATATGTAAAAGGCTAAGTGACTGACCATCCAACCGACTGGCAGTACAGTACATATGACGCGCATGCATGATACATACAAAGCTCTCGGTTGTTCTGATTCCAAGAATTGATTTGTCCCATCTGACACTGGCCTCCCATTTAAATTAATTACAAGACAGTTTCCCATGATGCCAGCATTTGTGATGACTATTAATCACAAGGACAAACTCTAGACAGAGTAGGAATATTCCTACCTGAACCTGTTTTCGGACATGGTCAGTTATATGTTGCTTTCTCTCGAGTTCAAAGAGCGTGTGACGTTAAAGTTAAAGCTCTAAATACTTCATTGTAAGGGAAATTAGTCAAGCACTCTGAAAGTATTTTTACTCTTAATGTGGTATACAGGGAGATATTAGAATAAGTTTAATCAATTTGCTAGTATCAGTCATTGTTTTTATCAATGTTTTTATATCATGTTTTTGTTATTTTTACATCATGTTTTTGTTTCTATATCATGTTGTTATTGTTTATTAATCAATTTATATATTATTTTCATATACATTTTACTAATTTTTTTCATCTCTGACATTTTTATTATAGAGAAATGGCAAATAGCAATATTAAAATATTTCTTCTAATTTCCTTTCAATGTGCACAAATCCATGCACTGGGCCACTAGTTATGAATAAAGCTGCTATAAATACCAATGTGCAGGTTTTTGTGTGGACATAAATTTCATCTCTTTTGGGTAAATACTAAGGAATGCCCTATGTTTTTTATTTTTATTTTCAGTATTTCTGTGATAATAATTCTCTATAATATCATTCTGCAATGTATGCTGTAGATTTTAGTGTATTTATCACCTGGTGGTGTGGAAGATTTGGCAAGCTGAAAACTTGAATCATCATTAATTAACTAGGCGTCTCAAAGAAAATCACTTTATCTTTCTGGGATTAAGTTTTTTCTTCTTAAAAATGAGTGTGGTCAAATTACACTTTTTAAAAAAAACCTTTATAAAACAATTTTAGCAGAAAAATAATATTCCAAAATTATACTGAACTCCAGTTTTAATAACATGCTAAAGTGGAGATTCTCTAGTTGAACAAGTTCACTAACAAGCCGGGGTCTGCCTAGTCTTCCTCTTCCCCTCCATCCTCTTTTACATCATGGAAGCCTCCAAGTAAAACCCCTAAGTTGTGCTTTTCTTTTTAAAATATATTGTTATTAATTTGTAGAGAGAGAAGAAAGGAGAGGGATGGAGAGATAGAAACTTCGATGAGAGAGAAATAATGGGTGTCCCAAAATTCACGCAAGAAGTAATTTTGATAGAAAACACAGGTTTATAATTAAAAATTGTAAATTTTTTTATTGATTCATAAAGTATACAGTATAGGGTTATGTATGAAATAGCATATCGGGTAAATGGCCTCCACAGCTTTGCTGGCACATATGCACTCTTTTGTTGAAATTTTCCATGACCGTTTTGCATAAATGTGGCTGAATTTCGATGAGGCTCATTTTCATCTTGATGGCTTGGTTAATCAACAAAATTGTCACATTTAGGGTTCAGAAAATCCACGAGTGATTGTTGAAAAACAAATGCATCCACAACGTGTCACTGTTTGGTGCGGATTTTGGGCTAGAGGCATCATCGGACCATTCTTCTTCGAAAATGCGGCTGCTCAGGCAATAACAAAAGAGTGTGTATGTGCCAGCAAATCTGTGAAGGCCATTTACCCGATATGCTATTCCATACATAACCCTATACTGTATACTTTATGAATCAATAAAAAGTTTACAAATTTTAATTATAAACCTGTGCTTTCTATCAAAATTACTTCTTGCGTGAATTTTGGGACACCCTTTATCATTGATCCACTGCCTCCTGCATGCCCCCTTCTGGGCATGGAGCCCACAACGCCGGCTTATGTCCTGACTGAGAATCAAACCTCAATCTCTTGGTTCCTGGGTGGGTGCTCAACCACTGATAAACACAAGCTGGGTTGTGCTTTTCATTTTGTAAACATTTTCAGTGGATATTACTTTAATATTTTATTTTTATTCACTAGCCACAGACGATTTAATTTTTTAAATTTATTTCTATTGTTTATAAATTGCTACCTTATCTTCTACTACAGTTCATAACTCTAGGTTTAATAGCTGGTATCATTCTCTAGTCTACACATGTGTGAAGTTAATTTATAATCACAGCATCACTCAAGTCACTTTGGTTGACTTTGCTTTGTTCTTATTGGTTGGCAAATCAGATGATAATGGCTGTTCCCAAGAGTGTAGTTTCCAGTAACTGTTCTTACAATGGAGAAATGTTTTGCATATTTTACATGGTACATATTTATTAAAATAAATGTTTGAGAATATTTATTTCACCATATTATGTGAATATCTGAAATAGCTATATCGTATTAAAAAAAAAAGAAATATACATTTCTTTGTGTGCTGTCCTTACATGAGACAAATGTGAATGATTTTGGAATGTGTTCCTGTTCAGTGCTTTTCCAAATCCTCATATAAAATGTTTCATACTAAGAAGGATTCCCTTTTTGTCCAGAAAAGTCCTTAGAGTGGCAAGTTTTTATACAGTTGAGATAGGCACCCACTGAAAATTAATTTCGTATTTCAACTAATCAAAGTAACTCTTCTAGAGAAATCAATCCTTTCATTTTTAACACGAAAATCACTCCCTAAGTTATCTTTTCTGTTTTTTAAAATATGGATTTAGTTATTATGTATTCTGTTTTCTTAAAGCAAAGTATACATGAATATTAAGTCCCTTTTTTTCTTCTGATCTTTATTCTTATGATCAGTAGAAACTGTGACTAATGTGGTGCCATTGCTGTAGTATTATTTTTAATGTAGTTCTGAATTATAACTATATTTTCCTTTGAAAATTTTTATCCTTCAGTTCTATGTATACTTCTTAGCTTTCATGTGGATAGGAAAAAGTAAAAGGTAAACATTTGAGGTAGAAGATTTTAATGCTCTCAGTTTCTCTTTCTAGCTTGCAAATCTGTATTCTATATAAACATATTTTTCCCCCTTGTTATTAAAGGTATAAACATCCTTATAGAGCACTGTATTCTGGGATGATCCAGATGGGAGATGGATCCTAAGCTCTTGGGGTGTTCCTGCTTGTCTAGCCCACCCATGGCACTTCATGGCACTTACAACCACCTCCTGCCCTGCACTATCAAGATGACCCTAATTATGCGTTTTTCCCTGTATGAAACAGTGGCCTTCCCTAACCATAGGCTAGGCATGAATCTGTCAGGATCAGTTATATTCCTACCTGCCGCTCTTCTCGACAGGATCTCTCCCTTGTTAAAAAATATATTTTTCATTGCATCACTTACTCTCTGAGATACTATATGTTTTACTTTTCTTTGTCTGTCTTCCGTTAGAATAGAAGCTTCATGCAGATGGGTATGCTGTGGGTTTTACTCATTTTTCTATCTCTGGTTCCTAGAATAACAACACACAAATGGTGGGAACTTAGTATTTGTTGAAGAGTGAATTAATAACTGAATCCTCTATTGTCTACTGCATCCTTTTGTAAATATTACTTTACCCTTAATCTCTCTAGATAATATTTATAAGAGAGATTGTGCATTAGTTAAGATCATGTTAGCTGCTACAAATAAACTCCCTAATCTTAGTAACTTGACATAATAATTTATTTCTATAAGACTTCCATAAGGAGTCAAAATGAGTGTTCATGGTCATCTGGGAGCTCTCCTCCCAGCAGAGATTTGAAGATCCAGGCACCTTTTGCCCTTTGGCTCTGCCTCTGTTAACATGGACTTCCAAGGTGACACTGCTTTTCTGCATTAAGCCAGCAGAGGGGGAAAGACCATGACTCACAGCTTGAGACATACATCATCTTAGCTAACATTGGCCTAAACCTGGTGATAGTCCTCCTCCACTGGTAGGTTGAGAAATGCAGACCTGATGGTCCCAGAAGAGGAGGAAATAGGTTTGGTCATTAACCAGTCTCTGCCACAAATGGGTTCATCCCATTTAGGGATCATTGTGAATTAAGTAAAACTTGCCTGAACTGTGTCAGTATTATTCCAATGAGATTCTATTAAACAGAGACCAGTGGAAATGATGCCAACGGACTAGCTTCATTGGTGAACCTGAACAAACTCCTGCTTGCAAAAGTGTCGTCAGCAATGCTCAGTAGATTCTCTGTCTCCTCCTCTCTCAATTTGAGGCATGTTTTTAAGCAGTTCGTAATTTTCAGGATGTTACAACCTCAGAATCCAAACTTGACATTTTTCTTGCCTTCCCTATGTCTAATACCAAGAACCATGTTCAGTGTTTCTGATTTCATTTACCGTGTGGCTAAGCAGTACCAAGCACTTAAATATGAATTTTAGGAGGCAAGAGTATGCTGTACTAAATTAAACTCCTGAGTTCTCATCAGTGAATTCTGATCAGTAACGAACAGCAACCACATTTGGGAATAGAAGCTGGGGTTGTAAGCTGTTACCCAATCTCATGCCAAAACAGAGTCAAATAATTCCTATTTATTTCAAACACTAAGTGGGTAGCCAGATGTTTGCACACAGAAGGAAGTATTTTTAAATGACAGCCTTTTTTATGACTATTGAACTATGTGGGAGTAAAATGTTAGGAGACTATTCAAAAAAATATTAAAAACCATTTTTAGGCACATTAACCACTGAAAAAGAGAGGGAAGACTTCCAATGAAAAAAGCCACAAATCAAGTATTAGATAAATATATTCAGTGACCTAAAAATAGCAGTTACCTTAAATGGCACTAGGCAATCACGTAAAAGATCAGGCGTTCCTGAAGGAGATTTGGTAATTCATACAGACATCTCATTTAGTTTTAATTCTACATGAAAAGAATAACAAGCCTAACTTTTTATTAGGGATACATGATAATGCCAGAATCTGGGATGCAAGGGTGTAGATGACAACCCATTTTTATGCTCCTTCATGCATCCTTGAGTGTTCAAACAGAACATGCCTCATGGATTTAATCACATGGTGACTAAAGCAAAGCATTCCTTATGATTTGCCCCTCATATGCTTCATTCATCAACAGTTACAGACCCTAAGGATCCAAAGATGAGTGAGAGAAGGCCTCCCCGGCAGAAGCGTGTAGCCTTATAAGAGATAAACTTGTCCGTGTACAGCTGTGATATAAACAGAGGTGCAGACAGGTGCTGGACTCACGGGGATGTGGCATCAGGACAAGCTCCCAGGAAGCCTTGGACTCTGTGTCTTGTCTTCCAGGAGCCTATACTCAGCATTGGGTCAGGACAGGGATGGGTTGCCTGCTCACAGGGGCTGAAGAAATACTTTCCTTTCTTCTGATAGTTTCAAGTGAAAAGAACTACAGCAGTAATGAGAGGAGAAGCTGCCATGCTCAGATTTTCTGGCATTGATTATAATCTTCAGGCTAAAGCTAGTGGTTTTTTTTTGTGTGTGTGTTTTTTTTAATAATCTATAGAACTATTGACATTTGGGCTGGAGAATTTTTTGTTGGGTGCAGTTGTCTTGTGCATTGTAGAATTTTTTGCAGCATCCATGGATTCTATCCGCTAGTTGCTAGTAGTGGCTCTCTGCCTCCTAATTGTGACAAAAAAAAAAAGTCCCCAGATGTGGCCAAATGCCCCTAGGAGGAGAAAAGTCACCCCTGTTTGAGAACCACTCAACTAGAAGGTATATCTTTTCTTTAGGCTCTGCCTCCTACTTTGTGCATACTGATGATATATTTACTTGCTGGTGGATACTGTCATTTTACACTTTTATCTTAAATTTTTAATAGTTTCCTCATGTTAAATATGCAGTAAAGGCAGGGAGCGTGTCTGCTTTAAAAAAAGTGTGTGGTTTTATTTAACCACTGTCCTCACGGTGCCTCATATCTTGGCGGGGGGGAGGGACACAATAAAAATTTGGTAATGAAAAGTAAATGTGTAAAAATGGTCGCATGTTCTTTCCCTCCCTGCATCTGTACTCCCCTGTCTTCCTAAGGGGTTGGATTTTATTGATGTTTGAAAATAGAGGGCCGACAGAAATCTTAATTATGGTAGTGCTCTTATGCTAAATCACAATTTCATTATGAAGGAAATAGCCAAGTGTGAGGATTGTAGTTGTAAGTGGTCTAGGAAGGAGGCCAGTTTCTCTGCAGTAAAGACTGAGGCTCACACTCTGGGGACAGGGAAGAGGCATGAGATGCTTCTGGGTCCTGATTGCTGTGAATATGCTGTGGCTGTCAGTGGGCACCTGAAAGTGACACAGTTCTGGGCATCACCCTTTAGCAGGGTGATAGACAAGGTGGGGCACACAGGCGAGCGTGAGCAGGAGGGAGAGTCTTGATGGCATGTCACATGGCTTAAGCTCCCGAGAAGGAAAATGCAGTGAGACTGATCACTGCTTTCAACTCTTTGAAGGGTTGTCCTGAGGGAGACGGATTAATTAAACTTGACCTTGTGTGGCCCAACAGAACTAGTACCACTGGTTTAAGACATCAGACAGACAGCTTTCAGCTATAATATACGGGCGGGCTGACATTCTTTAGTCAGAGCAGTCCTCAGAGGGAACAGTCAGGAAGGTTTCTTCTGGTCCTGAGATTTCAAGTTCTGTTGTTATGACTGTGTCAAGGCCTTGCAGGGTCTGTGATGTTATATGATATTTATGTAAGTAAAGCAGCTTTCTGTCACTCACTCTGAATGGATTAGAAAGACACACTGCAAAACCCCTAAATGATAAGATATTATTTAATTGTGAAGCAATAAAATGAAATTAACATCTTTTTGTGTGAATTAACTGAAACAAAAGGAAATTAGCATACACACCCTAAATCAGCCGTGGGCAAACTACAGGCGGATTCGGCCGTTTGAAATGAATAAAACTAAAAAAAAAAAAAAAAGACTGTACCCTTTTATGTAATGATGTTTACTTTGAATTTATATTAGTTCACACAAACACTCCATCCATGCTTTTGTTCCGGCCCTCCAGTCCAGTTTAAGAACCCATTGTGGTCCTCGAGTCAAAAAGTTTGCCCACCCCTGCCCTAAATCCACAAGATATCCAAAAGGAGTTTTATGTTTAAAACATTGATTTCTTTTTCCCTACTTTGCCCTTATCGTGTTCCCATATACTATTAGCTTCTTATGATGTGTTGCCTTATTTTCTCGTTAGTTCAGTGTCAGAATTTATATGAGTTTCTAATTACTTACAATGCCAGAGTACATAAAAACTCTTTCCCTTTAATTGTTTTATTTTTATCTTCCCAACTAGATAATGTTTCTTTTGAACAAGGACCAAAGACTTTGCTTTTTATTAAAATGGCTTATGAAAGTGCTCTGAAGCTAATTTTGCTGGTCTAATAAAGATCATAATTAAGACACAACCTTAATCCCCCAAATTATTTTATAAACAGAAGCAAACAATACATATAGCTACATTTATTAAACTAACAAAGTAATAAATTTAGCAGTAATATTTATAAAAGGTCCCCTCTCTGCCCACAAGAGTTCTGGGTACTATGAGGGAAATGAGAAGTGTCCTAAGATCCTTGCTTTTTTAATAGCTCGAAGTCTAGTTTGGCAGGCAAAACTAAGATACCAGATACATTAAGTTCATACATGGCAACACACAGAGATGATTGCAGTAGTAGATGGGGTTGCTTTAAACAGTAAGTTAGCCAAGACATAGAAACAACCAAAGTGCCCTGTGATAGAGGACTGGATAAAGAAGATGTGTTACATACATACATTGGAATACTACTGAGCCATAAGAAAGGATGAAACAGAGCCATTTGCAACAACATGGGTGGACCTTGAGAACATTATGCTGAGTGAAATCAGTTAGTCAGAAAAAGCTAAGAACCATATGATTTCACTCATGTGGCATATAAAACTGAAACCTGGGAACACAGTGTGGTGGTTGTCAGTGGGAAGGGGGTGAGGAAAGAAGGGGGTCCTAATATATGCTGACAGGAGAATATTTGACTTTGGGTGGTGGGCACACAGTACAATATACAGCTCTTGTAACATAGAACTCACATCTGAAACTTATATGTTCATGTTGACCAATGTCACCCTAATAAATTTAATGAAAAAGTAAATTAAAAAGGTTATGAAGGATGGAAAGACAAGAAATACAGAATGCTAATAAAAGGGAGAATTACAGGAATGAAAACCTGTTGGAGCGAAAAATAGTGTTATGCATTAAATTGTGTCCTCAAGAAAGATATCTTCAAGTCTAATCACTGGTAACTCTGAACGTGACCTTATTGGAAATAGGATTTTATAGATATGATCAAGCTAAATAACGTAATGCTGGATTAGGGTGGGTCCTAATCCAATGACTAGTGTGCTTACAAGAAGAGAGAAATTTGGACACAGACACAAACAGGGAGAGAATGCTATGTGATGAAGGAGGCAGAGATTGGAGTGATGATGCATCACAAGCCAAGGAATGCTAAGGGGTATAGCAACTGTCAGAAGCCAGGAGAGAGGCAAGGAGCAGATTCTCCGACACGTCCTTCAGAAAGTACCAAGTCTGCTGAAACCTTGATTTCAGACTTCCAGTCTTCAATCTCCAGTACTATGAGACAGTAACTCTCCATTGTTTTAAGCACCTCATTTGTGGTAATTTCTCATGGCAATTCTAGGTATAAACACACCTGGAGACAGAAGAGTAAAGTGCATGGGGCCTGGGGGTAGAGAGGATACCTACATGAATGAAATGGTGGGTGAGTTATGAGGAGGAAGGAGCAAGAGATGAGTTGGACTATGTAAACACTTTCCAGAAATAGCACTAAATGTAGCCAATACTTTTTTATAGAAACTACTACCCACTGGACATCATTATAAAAGATGCCTTTCATAGATTATCTCACTCAGTTCTCACAGCCCTTAAAGATAAGTAGTAATGCGATCATTGTTTTATGGATGAGGACTCTGAGGAAAGATGATTAAATAGCTTTCTCAAAGATACATAGCTAGTAAGTGATGGAGTCAGGATCAGCATCTAGAAAATTTCATCTCTTGATCTTACCTGCATTTAAAGTGGGCTGAAATGGAGGAATTGTGTCTTTCTTTGGGAGTAGACAAACGCTAAGCCCCTTATTTTGCCTTCCTCAACAGCCTTCTGTTATTTAAAATATTATTTTTCTGATAGAATCTTTCAAACATCATCTTCTTTTTAAAAATAGATCTTTATCACTGAAAGTATTACATATGTCCCTTTTTCTCCCCCCATTCCCTCCCCCCACCCCAAGCCTTCACCACCCACTGTCAGACATCTTTTTTTGATGGTAGAACAATTTGATCTATAACTATCTATACATCAGAACTATTTTCTCTCCCCTTAATACATTTTATTTTCAGAACAATGTTTAATAATAAGTTAGTACCTCTCTGTTTTAGGTCACCCAATCACCATAATTTTGCTGATTTCTTTACTCTTTTTGTCCAAAGAGTATGTTAATTGCCTCAGGAGTCACACTTTCCCCAGCGTGGTTATAATTAATTGAGAAGACAAGGCCTGGATAGCCAAAGCAGAATCACTTCTTGTCATCCATAGTAATTCCCCCCCTAAGGATTTTCCCAGAGTGTTTCTAATTAGAGGAAAATGAGCCAACACAGTAGATCCACCAAATCTGACTGCCAAGTTTCTTTCAAGTGTCTTAGTTTACTTCAGGTTTTAGTTGTGTATATGTAGTTATACATGGCAAGAGTTTTGTCTGGAATCTTATAAATTTAAAGAGAAAAAAATCAATATGAGTATCATGGTTAATTTAAAATAAGCATCATAGGGCATGAACTAATTTTGTATAATGTTTAATGAAAATATAACAAAGATATATTATAAAAATACTAGAAGCCCAGTGCACGAATTGGTGGGGGGAAGGGTACCCTCAGCCCGGCCTGCGCCCTCTTGCAGTCCGGGACCCCTCGCTCCTTACCACCCGCCTTCTCGCTGCTCCTTACTGCTAGGCTTGCTGTTCCTTAGTGGAGGCTGGAGAAGCTGCTGCCACTGCAGCTGAGCTCCCCAGCCCTGAGCCCAAGCGCTCCCCCTGTGGGAGCACACTGACCACCAAGGGGCAGCTTCTGTGTTGAGCGTCTGCCCCCTGGTGGTCAGTGTGCATCGTAGCAACTAGTCATTCCGCTGTAAAGGTCACTTAGGCTTTTATTATATCGATAGTTAAATGGATAGTTTATTTAGGCAGGGAAGAAAATTCCATAAAATTTAATACAGCAAATAAATGCACAATGAAAACAGAAACAATAAAGCTTTTTAATGAGAAAAGCTGAATGGTGTTTACTGAAAATAATTATGTAGTCTTCAATTTAAAAATTATTCATATGTTGGATAATAGGATTAATTAAAAAATAACACAAACATTTGACTCTCCTGACATTTACCTCTTGGTTCAGTGTGATGTCAAGGAATACATATGTGAATATAATTTCTAATAATTTAATTTGGTAGTTTATAGATTCTCAAGATTGGGATGATAATATGAACAAGTCACTGATATACAAATTCTTTTATATCTTAGTCAATTGGCTTTCCTTTGAGATGAGAGGAAACCCCAGAGGTAAACCCAAGATAAATTTTCTATACTGATTGGCATAGAAGAGTTTTAGATGTGAAACCAGCTGTGGGCCTGCCCCATCAGCTCCCTGAGAGCTGGCTCCTCTGCTGGGCTGTGAGGAGTGATCCCAGTTGCCTGGTGAGTGTACTAAATATATATTACTATGAGGGCAAACTTTTTCTGCTTCTATTTCAGAAATGAACAAAGACAATAGTAACTGATTTTTTTCATCAGCTGCAAATAATGGGTTCTGAGATATCATTGGCAACTTTTGGATTTTAGGAGAAAATAATCTATTGTTAATTGATCATTTTTAGGGAAGACTAATAGGCATTTCTTGTTCACGGTTTAGTATTGGCTGCCAGTTTACTATAATAACAACAGGGATGGACACTTTAACTGGAGGATACATTTCTTAACTTTTAAGAACTATGTAACACATGTTTCTTAAGTAGAGGGAAATTACTTTTATCTAAATCATATAGTTAATTAATGGTACACCTGAGGATGGAAGTATAACCAAGATACTTTGGATTTGGGGAATGGGGGGGCATAGGTTTGGGGTGTTCATGGAAAAAGTATTGAAGAGAAGATCTGGGTTTTATTACTAACTGTGCCATAGAATCTAGATGAACTAAAATAATAGGGAAACTGTTCTTTATCACACATTCATGAAGTTTATTTTGCTGGCTGCTTGAATTTTTTAGTACTTCAGTTTTCTATATTTATGATCTTAGAAGGATTAAGGTGTTTTTTTTTTGTTTTGTTTTGTTTTTTTTTACCTCTGAAGTAGCTGTCAGAGCGAGGAGTCCTTCATTCTATAAATAATCTCATTCACACTTTGGCCTATAAACACCCTACATTTCAATGTTTTCTTTCAATTCTTATGTATTTTAATACAATGTCACCTCTTTTAAAGTTGGGGCTAAATAACTGCCTCTCATTCAAGGCTCTTGAACTTAAAGCTAGTCCCAATGCTAAAACATCACAGGGCAGCTATAGGGATCAGTGCCTGAGGGGACACTAGGGCAGGCTATAGTCAGAGAATGACTGTGCACACATATTTCCCAGCGTATCAAAATTGTCCATTTTCTCCAGCAAACCTCATGGTACCGTTTTCTTCAGCAAAAGGCACACATGCCATCTGGCCTGAGTCTTTGGAAGGTCCTTCAATTTTGCACGTTCCATGCCTTTCATTTCTTCTTCATTTCTGAGACCCCTTCATCAAAAACAGTGAAATGATACTTGCTGACCTGAATATTCTTTGGCATATCTTTCTTTTTCTGGTTAACAGCATACACATAGTTTATCTTACTCAAATCCTTTGTCAGTAAGAGAATTTCCTTTTCTGTAAAATGTATACTTACAGCTATATCTGTATCATGTGGGCTCACTCTTGTGATTACGAACTATCCATGTATACAGCTTATTTCACCACAGTTCCTAACTCTGTGGAGTTCTGAAACACATGAGTTCCTTTTAAGAATGCCTCCTGATACACAGCGTTCCAGTTAGTGGAGTTTTCCTTTTCTTACTCCCAATCAGAAGAGAATGGTAATTGTAACTGCAAAATGCATTCCATGCCCATCCATGACTTAATGTCACAACCCACTGAGAACCGCGCCAACATTAGAATCACAGCCAAGCCTGTGTAGTGATGAGTGCTTTTGGCACAGTTCCAATTGGAACTGATTTTTCTCCCAAAAGAATGTTTTCTGTTTTATACCATTTACAATTGGAAGACGTTTTGGTTTAAAATTTTTACTTTAAATGTTAACATTATATCTATTTCACATATTGAAATTTCTATTTTTCCAATTAAAAAACAAGAAATAGGTTATGTACCTTATATTTAACTTTTAGTTTCTTTAAAATCTTGATTCTATAGGTTAAGAATAAAATACATATAATGATGAGAAGATATGATGAAATTTATTTTCCTAATAACACTTATCACTTCTCTTTTCTTTTATTGTAATAAGTCATTGGGTGATGCTTGATTATTTTCCAGGCTAGGTTTCCAGTTGGCTCCCTGCTTTTCCTGCCTCTCCTTGTTTAAATTGTTTGAATTTTCCTTTCTTGAAACCCAAGCTGCTCTTAAGTAGGAAGAAACATCTGGTATCATTAAAAAAGATGACTCAATCTACCACTTTCCTGGGAAATGCTATTTTAAAACCTTTTCTTTTCTTCAGAACAACCTCTTTGATTTATCATCCTTTTCACCTTCAAAGTTTCTGTGTCTTTCTCCTCATCTGCCTCTGGGTTAGCTCAGAGCTGTCACCAGAATCTGTATCATCATTCTTTCTCCCAGCCCAGTGTCTGGGTCTGACCTCTACTTCCCGCATGTCTTGGTCTTTGTTAAGCATTTCAGGATCAAATTAAATTTCATGACAGCAGCCCTGTGCTATTAAAAAGCAAAAAACCACAACTACCTAGTTAGGAGGTACAGAGTTTTGAGCAATATTCAACTTGATAGCAATCAATATATGATTTATGTAGCACATTACTTCCTCATGAAGAAAATAAAATCTCTTTAAAATCATTAAGTAATTTATCTCTACAATAGACCTTCAGAGAAATAATACAATCACTGTGTTGAGAGGACTCATCAAAGTCCACCTAGCTTCTGTCTTTTGGGTGGGACGCCTGTCCTTTCAGAGAGATTCCATTCTTAAGCACTTCTACGGAAGTGAGGTTCCAGAATTCTTTTGTTCACACATTTCAGTGAGTCATGGTAGGTTGGCCCCTCGGCAGAGGAGGGCACATTCTGTGTGTCATTTTGCACTAGATGTGAGGTTAGGAATAAAAAGGCAAACAAATAGAACTTTGTACCATGGGGCATGATCAGTTGCTATAATAATTGTGACCATGAAACAGAGCTTTCCCAGAGTTCTCAAGAAAGCAGGTGGGGAAAGATTTAGGTAAAGTAGAAAGAAAAGGAAAATACCTTGGGGTACTGACAGTGGTTAAATACCAGACAAAGAACTGTTGTTTTCCATTGTTTCTGCCTCCTTGGCATGTGCTCTGCCCTTATCCTCACCCTTTGATTCTCTGAAGTTATTATATATCTTCCACTCTCCCCCTTACTTATATTCCTCCAGCTAAGTTCAAACTTGATATCCCACTTGATGTCCTTGAAATTCTCCAGGAATAGTCTTTATACTTTTTACTCTGCCTGAAATGTTCTTCACTAACATATGCCTCTAGTTGGCTTTTTTACCTTTCTCAAGTTTTTACTCAGTTATCACTGAAACCTTTCATAAAAACCTTTCCAAATTTACGTTTGTCCCTGCCACACATACATACTCCCCATTGTACTCCTGGATTAACTATTCTTTTTAATACTTATCACAGTCTAACATATTATGTAATATATTCATTAATCATGTTGGTTATCTCCATCTTTCTTCCCACCAGAGCAAATTTCTGTCTACAAGCATCTTCCTCTTGATGATCATAATCCATTCCAGAAAATCATGTGTTCTATGCGAAAATGTTAACTGGGAACCTATTTCTATTACTAGTAGGGGGAAAATGTGATTTCAACCCAAGACCCAATTTCCCAACATATAACTAAAACATTGATATATAAGTAAAAAACTGTCATATAGGAATTGTAAATGCATGAAAAAATCTTTTTCTGTTCTCTAAACAGGTAATACGGATGTTAACAGTTGCTTTGTATTCCAGAGCATGTCACTTCTCAGAGCAAAAGACACCCTAGTCACAACGTCTGTGTTGACAACATGATTCTTTAAATATTGGCATGTGATTTTGTATCTAACAAATGCTTTCACAGTATGACTTGAGGTTTTCATGCACAATGTTTTGTAAAAAAAACAACACATCTGGTATTTGACTTAAAATAAATTTTTTTATTCTAAATATGTTTTATTGAAACATATTTTCAATGAAGTTTGACTATAAAAAGCCTAGAGGTGTTCTACCCAGGAAACACTAACCAGGGCAACATTATGCAAAGTCTGCCAGAATTTTGTTCCCTGCTCCCTCCACAGTTCTTAGAACCGTGCTTGGCAATAGTTAAGTGTACAAGAAACATTTGATGCATGAAGAAAGAACATTGTGTGTTTATTAGGCTCCGATCTCTAAAACAGATGGCCATGATGCAGACCTCAACTGTGTATCTGCACATAGTGGAGAGAAGCTTGTGTCAGGAAGGAAGTGGACTCTCAAGACTGGGACTCTGCTAACTACACTTTGTTGATGAGATGTGACCCACGGCAGCAAGGACAGCCTTCTGGAATCCAGTTTCTACCTCTGCATGAAAGAACACAGTAGGGCTTCTAAACCCTTATGTTCCATTGCAAGCTAAACATGTTATCATTTGTAAAATAGAAAAAGATATTACTTCCTCAATGGATTTTGAGCAAATTAAATGAAGATTGCATTAAAATCACATCACAGTGCTTGACACATGGTTAGTGCCCAATAAGTGGTAGCTATCATTGTTATGATTTTCATTATGTTGCATCTGTGCATAATGGTGCATCTGTTCACTTAATTACCCATTTTATTTTAGCTACTGTTGAGTTTAGAATGTAGTAGAATGGTAGCTTTATAAGTAGCTTCAGAGATGATTTCTGCCAATTGTTTATAAGTAGAATGACTGTATAGGCATGCATTTCATTGTGGTGAGATCATGAAATTATTTTAAAGAAGACATCAGCCCTCAGACTTTGGAAACTACTATTGGACATTCAGTGGTTTTGGTTTATTCATTTTTGCATGTTGCCTGACCATCATTAGTTTGAATAATTAAACACAAACCTAAAAAAACTTTCAAACAAGGAAATTCTTTTATCTTGGGACACTTCTTGTTTCAGTCCTTTTTTTATTTTGCAGTCCTTGTGTAGAGGGTTACCTTTTTTCTGTCCCACCTCTGACTTTCCAAATTCAGTTTTTAATTCTTATGTTGAAAAAGGATATTTCTAGGTAGGACTTATGATATGTGTATTTGAATATTTTCATACTTTATTAAAGTAAGAGGCGACAGTAGCAAAGAATAAGTACATAGAGTAGAATCCCAAAGCTTCTTTAAAGCATTGTCTTAGATGTATCCAGAAAGGTATGAGGATGGGAGGGGAGAGGCTTGAAATGAGAAAACAGGTGTTATTGTAATACTCAGGAAGACAGTTTTAAAATAGAAAAGAAAGAAAAAACAAACAAAACCTTTTTTATTTATGGAGAAACACAGGGAAATTTTCAAAGTTTTGGTTGTTAAAAGCAGTTGTTAAAAGTTGTTTTAGAGCCCCCCCCTCCCCCCACCATTGGCTTTATCACTGATTTCATCTGCTCAACAACTGATTTCAAACTAAGGTGATTTCCTTTGAATGCTGGGCTCCTTTTATGAGAATACCAACAACAGATGAGCAAGTATAAAGGGAAAATTCTCCTTTATTTCTTGGAAAATATGACTGCACCTTTGATAATATAGATTCATACTGATAGCATTATTAAAGATCATTCTAGGAGAGGGATAACAATAAATTATAGAATAATTTGAGAGAGGCAAAGAGCTAGTAACCTAGAAGAAAATGATTGTATACCTATGTCTTTGCATAAATATATACATTGCCATCCTGTATGTTTACTATACAGAATTTTGAAATGAAGGTTAAAAAATCATGCAAAAGTGGTATGGACATTTCTTAACATGCACCTCCTATTAATAAAAATGTGAGGGAGAAATGTGTCAAGGACATGGCCATTCATTCAGCAGAGGAGTGGTCACTGCTACCTGTTTTACAAATGATGGGGGATCTGGAGAGAGTCTTTGCACAGGAAACTCTAAGGCACTATGTCATCTAATTGCAAAGATTGGTGACCTATGGGCTGCAGCCAAATCAAGACTGCTACCTGTTTAGATATGGCTTATAAGCTGAGGATGGTTTTTACCTTTTCAAATTGTTCGGGAGGTGGGAGAGGGAGGAACTCACAAAAAGAATAATATTGTATGGCATGAAAATTATGTAAATTTCAACATCCATATGTAAGTCTTATTATGGGGCTGCTCAATTTTTGATGTATTATCTGTGGCTGCTTTCACCCTACAATGGCAGAGTTGAGTAGTTGCCACAGGAATGCACTGAATGGCCCCCAAACCCGAAGGTGTTTATTATTTGGCACTTCATGGACAAAATTTACTGATGCCTAATTAAAGGAATACACAGTCTTTGAAATAGCATCTAGAGAGGCTAGGGCTTTGCTTTGCCTGAATCTTCCCACGTAGAATTAATTCCCCAGGCACTGGGATTGGTTCTGTACTTTGTCAGGAATGATTTAAAGTATTTATAACTCAGGAAGAAACCAAACTTGCTGTTGATGTTATATCTTTTCTACCATGATTATTATACAAGGGATCCTACCTGTCTTGGTTTTTGTGACCAAGTCTTCACCTTTTACTGTGGTTTACGTACCTGGGATTCTGGTGTATTGCTGTGGACTTCAGATGTTCTCATGGGACCCTGCCATTATCCTCATACTCCCCTGAGCCTGTGGTTGTGTCTCACTCTTATTAGTCCTTCTTAAGACATTCCCTGTATATCATTGTGGTGATTGTTTCCATGCCATCTGTTATCAGACTGCTCTAATGCAACCTGCTTGCTGTCTTGCATTTTAGACAATGAGGCCGGTTTCATTTGTCATTAACTTCTGACTTTCCTCTATCCCCATTGTAAGCAGTTTCTCAGATGACTATTCCTAGTTCTGTGGGTATAGTTCTTTAACATAGATATCCAAGACTTGTTTCTGATAGTTGGCCATCAGAACTGAACTTGCTGTGAGCCTTTTAGAAAAGATGGCCCTGCTGACATTCTCATCAAGGCCGTGTAGGCTGTGAGTTCAATTCCCTGGGCCAGCCCTCCGAGCAGCAGATGCAGAGGGGAAGACTTGAGATCTCCACTCAGTGAAAGGACTGAGAGTTTGAGGCCCTTGCAGTCTTGGCTGTGGGCCAGTCAAAATCTTTCTGAGACTAGAAGTTTGAGTAGTTTTGACAAGCCTTCATTGCCACTATCCACACAGACAGAATTAATCATTGGAAAGGAATCAGGGCAGGTTGTACCTTAGGACTTCTCAACCAAGTCAGTTTGTACTTTTGATTAACTAAATTAACTTTCATTACTATATAAGAAGAAACTTATGCTCTATAAATCTGACCTTTTGACTATTTCTAGGACTTCACATGTGTGGCCTCACCCTACACTGACAGAGGAGGAAGAGTTACATGTACTTGTTTTCTGGCTCTGCCAGTGTGACTTTGAGAGATTTACTTTTGTTTTCCAATTCTTCATGTTCTCATTTGTAAAATAGGGTAGTACCTGCTTCACTATGAACATTAATGGAATATCATGTGTGCAATGAATAATACATAAGACACTAAATGAAAGTTAACTCTAATTGGTAAAATTGTAACTTTGTCTCCTCCATGGAACCAAGAAAAAAATGGATTTTCTCTATCTTGGTCAGAGTAATAAAGCTGCAAGCAGCCTTCCCTTAGTGGCTTTGTATAGTTAATGGTCTTGAGAAATTAGCACCATAGCTCTGAGAAGAGCTGGGAAAGTTGGGATGAGTGGTGAAGGTAACAGAAAAGAGAATCAGGGCTGCTAATTCAGCTGCAGTTTTCATTACTTAAACTGATCTATGAACATCTCAAATAAGGGTCCCTCAGTTAAGTAAAATAAAATGAAAAATGAAAACCGGAGTGGTATCAGAGAAGGAGATGCCTAAAAGGAAAACGAATTCTGACTTTAAAATGACCTTAAAGACCTGACTAATGGTCCTGTTTGATTGGTTAACAGATGGGCTGAATACACTCAGGTTGTGAAGAAATCAAGAGGTCACAAAAGTACAACTATCAAAAATCAGGCGATGAGCCAAAAAAGCCTATTATTCTTTAGGGTTTAAATTGAACTAGAGGACTTAATATGGCAATATCAACCCTATCTAAATGCCATAGTCTTTGAATCGCTGTTCTCATAAGACACTAAAGAGCTAGGTTTATTTTAAATGGAAGACAGTTGAACTGGACGGTGCAGCCTCCAAGTGCACCTTCCTGGTCATAAATGTCTGGCCAATAGCACTGTGCATTGTGGTCACAAAGTTTCCATCCAGTATCCTCGAATGGTTTGAGAAGGTAACCTCAGTTCACCTGGAATAACTGATTTCCTTAATATGATTCTTTCAAACCCAGAGGTTTGAAACTAAGGGAAGGTTGGCCTTTTGCCTTCAAAGCACTTAGGTCTGCCTTCAAAGGCAAAAGGCCACTAAGGGAAGGTTGCTTACTGCCTTGTTACTCTGACCAAGATAGAGAAAATCCATTTTTCTCTTGGTTCCATGGAGGAGACAAAGTTACAAAACTTTTCAATAAGTTTTTTTTTAAGTAAATAGCTTTGTGTTAGTATTTATACTTCTATGTTAAGTTTAGGAGTAAATTTTACTCTCAATTGGGACAGTCTGTTGGTGCAAACCCTTAATAATTCAATTTAAGACTTGAAATTTCTTTTAAATAACTGATTTGGAAGTTTTAAAAGAGCTTAAAAGAACTCAGCTATTTATATGTGTATAATATTCGTTACAAAATATTTTTGAGGTGTTTAAAAATAAAACAGCAAAAAATAAAAGTGCACATTACATTAATAAATATTTAAATATCTAAGTACATTTATTTAAATAAATTTTGAATGGCATTCATTGTTAAAATGTAATTTAAACTGTTGATTCATCCTCTCAGCAAATTATTTAATGAATATTTACTGTGCATCCTGCAACTTCCAAGATTTGGACATGCAGAAGGGAATAAAACAAGCCATTGTTTTAAAAGAGATTAACTTCTAGCATGTGGAGATAGAATGAGAAACAGACAATGAATATTTATGAATATATATAATAGGTCAGGCAGACCTAAGTGCTTTGAAGGCAAAAGTCCAAGTAAGAATGAAGCACAGAAGAGAATGGTGGAAGGGGAAACGTGTGGGCTATTTTGTACAGGGAAGGCTTCATTGGTGAAATGATGTTTGATTAGAGATCTAACCTGAAAAAATAAGCAGTGGTCATTTCTGGAGGAGTGAGTTGCAGAAAAGGGATAGGAACAAGGAGGCCAGTGCTCTGGCGAAGAGTGATTGAAGATGCAGAATATTAGGATATCAAGGGGGTTATAGAGCCCTGGTTCACTGAAACCTTTGTAGCTGATTTAAAGGAATTTGGATTTTCCCTCTGAGTGAGATGAGGAGCCCTTAGAGGATTTTGAATAATGGAGTGACATGATTTGATTTATGTTTTAGAAAAATTGCCCTGGTTGCAGTGTCTCCACATGGTAGGGGAACAAAACTAGGAGGACCAGTTAGGCTATGGCAGGAATCCAGGTGAGAGAGGTTGGTGACTTGAAACAGTATAATAGTCATGGAGGTGTCCAGATGATGAATACATTTTTAAAATGCCATCAGCAAGATTTTTAGAAGGATTAAATGTGGGATTTGAGGGAAAGAGGGGAGTTTAAATGATCCAAGTTCTGCTTCCATGTATAGCAGGATAAGACCTCACCAGATTTTCTGCTTGCAAACACACAAACAACTATAAAAGCTGGGACTCCTACAAAAAGGAATTCTCTGAAGCTACTGGAGAGTGAAGAGAAGTAGATAGATTTTAGTGAGGAGTTCATGGTTTGTTTGTGTGTGTTTTTTGTTGTTGTTGTTTTTTTTGAGGAGGGGAGATTATCAACTACAATGCTGTGTTCCCTCTGTGAGGCTTATAGTCTAGGGCTAAGTGCCCTCTGAGTGATACAGTAAATACTTATAGTGACACAATCTACCTCATATAGTGGCAGTAGGGGCTCAGATAGAAAAAAAATCACCTGTCTTTCTGGCCTGGCAACCACAAAAGTGAAGCTGGAAAACCATGAATGTTGAAGAGTATAGAAAATCTCAAAAGGTAGAGCTAAGGAGAGTGTCTCCAAACTCAGTTTACCTACATCTCTGACTTTCCCCTGACAGATGTGTGTGCAGAACAGACTTGGAACAGCTCAGATTAAAAACACACATAACATCAACAAACAACAAAATTAAAAACAACAACAAAATAAACTAAAGATCAAAGTGAGACTGGAGCTGTTGCTCAAGAAGCAAGGTTGGAAAGTCAAGTCCAGGTAGGAAAATACCTGCTAAAACATCACTCGCCAGAGAAAAACAGAAGCATTCAGATTCTTTAAAAATTAACATTCATAATTTTGAAGATAAACTCCAAAAGTACTCAATAACAAAGCACCAAGAAAATGGAATACACTCTCAAAACAAAATAAAATCTACTGAATTGACTCCATAATCAACCCCCTGTTGGGACTCGCATAGATTTTAGAGGGACTAAGATCCCTACTCCCTATGAAGTAAAATGAAACATGTTTTTAGTGAATAAAATTATAGCAGAGAAATAGACACAATAAGGAAATAATACATAGGAATTCTAGAACTTAATAAAATTCTATATAATAAAAGCCTAATAAGCTAAGTGTCCAGTCATCCAAAGAATAATATGCTAATCATATGCTAAGACCACTCAACCACTCGCTATGACGTGCACGGACCACCAGGGGGCAGACAGTGACCGGTTGACCAGTTGCCGTGATGTGCGCTGACCACCAGGGGGCAGGCAGTCAATGGGTCGACCAGTTGCAATCACGTGCACTGACCACCAGGGGGCAGACACTCTGGTAGGTTAGCTTGCTGCTGGGGTCAGGCCAATCGGGACTGAGCAAGACGGGCCAGACATGCCCTGGAGCCCTCCTGCAGTCCCTCCCTGGCTGGCCAACCTCTCATGTCCCTCCTTGGTTCCGATTGTGCACTGGTAGGGTCCTTTGGCCTGGCCTGTACCCTCTTGCAATCTGGGACTTCTCAGGGGATGTTGGAGAGCCAGTTTCGGCCCGATCCTGCAGGCCAGGCTGAGGGACCCTACTGGTGCACAAATTCGTGCACTGGGCCTCTAGTCTAAAATAAAAATATCAATTGGATGGACTTATGGCTGAATGAAGTAAGTGAACTCGAAGACAGAGCAATCGAAATTATCCAAGGTGAATAACATCTGCATGTGCTGCGACTGTCACAAACTGGGTCCATGTCTATGTGAGCCTGGGTATGTGCAGTGAGTGTACAGCTGTCATGTTCATTCATTTCAGTTTGTGGGATGCTGCTAGTGGTGCAGGTGATCATATAGGTCTCCAGGATTATTGAATAACTAGAGACCCAGTGCACGAAATTTGTCCCTCAGCCCAACCTGTGCCCTCTCACAGTCTGGGAGCCCTTGGGGGATGTCCAACTGACGGCTTAGGCCCGCTAACTGTGGGGAGTGGAACTAAGCTAGCAGTCAGACATCCTTAGCGCTGCCGCAGAGGTGGGAAAGGCTCCTGCCACTGCCGCTGCACTCACCAGCCGTAAGCCCAGCTTCTGGCTGAGTGGCGCTCCCCCTGTGGGTGCACTCTGACCACCAGGGGGCAGCTCCTGCATTGAGCGTCTGCACCCTGGTGGTAAGTGCATGTCTAGCAACCTGTCATTCCACAGTTCAGCCGATTTGCATATTAGCCTTTTATTATATAGGGTAGATTATTCACAAATGAGGTGGGGGGAGGAGTTTCACTCTTATGGAGAGCTCATTTTTAGATTTCCTTCTACTATGCACCTTGGTCCTCTCCACAAAAGGCTTTCCTTTTGCCTTACATTTTGAATTCTGAGTTACCATTCTGCCTTTTTCTTATCTCAGCCCATATTAATTCTCATGGGGGAAACACTAATCTGGTAAGTAGGCCTCAGAGAAGGGAATTAATGCTTTGCAATTAGGTCAGCAATTCCTTTGGATCTTTCTTTGAATTTTTGTGGAGGCTAGGGAGGGAAAATGGTCCTGGGGGTAAAAGAAGGAGAGAAGCTGTGGGGCAGGAAATTAATGGAGCCAGGTCTTGAAGAGGTGTAGATGAGTGTAAGAACACAATCGAAAGGATTCACCATTTAAATGGGAAGGAGGGATAGAGACTTAGCTTCATCATTCCCTTCAGGGTATAAGGAAGATAAGAGAAATCTTCATTTCAGTAGAAGATCTCAAAGGATTCTGTCTGGTCCTTTCTCTGGCATGCATAAGGGCTGTGCTTTCAGTTTACCATCATTGCTCTAGGGGTCCAAGTTCCAGTTATTTCAGAGCTTTCTGTGAGTTCTAGCCAACTAAATTGAGGTTGTCTACACAGTGTGCTTCAGATGGCTATTGGTGGTGGTAATGTTGGGAGGATGTTGAGTGAAGTCTAGTAGCACAGAGGTGTAGCAAGTGTATGACTTGCTAGCTTGGTTGTTTAACACATTAAGCACCAAGCCTGGTTTGTCTTCTTTTCCGTTTAGCCCACGATATCTGATTTCACCGATATGCTGGCAGCACCAGTGACTGACGAAGTCCAGACGGAAAGTATAGTGTTAGTCACTGGTGACTGACATGGCGCTTAAGGTGTTAAAGGTCTTTACTGAGTGGCTGAGGCGGGAAGAGGCTGGGCTTGTTTCTGTGCTACTCACAACCTTCTATCTAACTTGTTCCTGTTTCTGCTGTCTCTTGGATCCTCTTTTTTTTTTAAAAATTTTTATTGATTAAGGTGTTACAAATGTGTCTTTATCCCCCCATTGTCCCCTCATCTTGGATCCTCTTATCCTTGGTCTTCTATCTTCATTTGGAACTGAATAAGAATGCACTTGATTCTCATTCTTATATTACATTGAGTGTGCTTCTACTTTTATTGTGATCCAGCCTTGAAAGCCATGGGAAAGTGAATCATTTCTAACTGAAAGCATTTGAACTTTAATCTTGTACAAGTAAAGAGGGTGAGCATAATAGGGGATGGGAAAGCACATCACCTAATACTTCAAAATATCATCCAGACAGAAGAACAAAGTCTGAATAAAAACACAGACAAATTGACACAAAGAGAAAGGAAATTGTGGGTATTTAAATGAGGTGATTGTTTTCAAAGATAAACTAGTCAAGGTTATAAGTTGAGAATGGAGAAAGTAAAGGAGTTAAAATATTTCTCCTTTTGCAATGTTATGTATATAGAATCTCAAAATACTCCATTATTTGTAAGGATATCTAGTGAAAGCAAAAATATACACCTTCTTTCCATTAGATAATAACCCCATTATCTAGAGCATCTGCAAAATAAAGAACATTCTCAGAGAATTACAATTCAAAAATGAGAAGGATGAGCTTACCTTCAGAGTTCAGTACTATTCTGAGTTGTAAAAGTGCTTTTTAAAATCTCAGATGGAAAAAAAAAATAAAGAGGTCTTGAAGTCATGCAATTTAATTTGGATTCAGATTATAAATATATGTATGGTGTCTGGCCATTAGATTCAGTTAAAGAAACTCTGATTTGAAGTTGTTTTTCATGCTGTGACCAATAATATCTCCTTCTTCCCTTTCTCAATTATGCCACACTGCTCCTTTGTACTGTTAGGATACCAGGATTCCACAGCAAGGTATTATTTAACATTTAGAAGAAAAATTATTTGGCTTTATAGCTTTAAAAGGACCATGTGTCAGGATGTTATTCATGAAAAGAACTTTCCCAGAGGGGAACCAGTTTTATAAGCAAAGAATGACCACAGGGAATAAATAGTCATTATATACAACATTTGAAGAACTTTAACAAAGTAATATTTTATACTGTAGAATATACCTCTTCCTAAAACCTGCTAAGAATGTCACAACCACTGATTTCTATGGACATCAAGGTTATAGATCATCACTGGCAACAACCTGTCCTTGGTGGGTTTCTATTCCCCTTACTCTGTTGTTCTGCAGAGTAGGCGAGGGGCTTCAGGAAAAGCAGGTTTTAAAAGAAAAACATTTCCTTTGCTTTCCTTATTGGATTTTTTCTGAATTTTAATACAAAATATTTTGTCTGATACATGAATTATTTTATTAAAAGCCTCTACATTTGGGATATACCTTCAGAAAATGCATTATTTATTCAACCATCTTCAAAGAAAGGTAGATAAAATACGGAAGTATCTCCAAGATTCTTTTCAACTCTGTGATGTTTGACTAGGGACACTCACCAAACAAGTTTGCTTTTGTGTATTTACCTGCCAGTTTGTTTTTGTGTATTTACCTTGCAGAAAGAGGGTAGAATGGGAGTAGAATTGTTTGAAATGAAGTCAGCTATCATTTGTCATTATGCTGTGTAGATTAGTCATATTTTGAGAATTGAATAACACTGTAGTTGCTTGTTACTGAGTTATTAGGACATATGGATGAGTAAGGAAGCATGGATTAAGATAATTTCTTTTTTTTTTTTTTTTATCTCACTGACTTGCCTGCTAAGGAAAGTTGGCCATTTTCAATTGCAGTGTCTGTATATCCTAAAGCCACTACCGTAAACATTGTAGAAGTTTACAAATGAATGTTTGCTGTCATGTAGATAAAATGGTAACTAAAATGTTTAGCTCCATAAGCATGTTAGACATCATGGACACATAATCATAGCCAGGGTCAGCAGTTTTTACAAGAGCAAAAATGGAGCATTTGTGTTTTTATCCAACCTTTTTATTTTCTTGTCTAAAGCTTACTTATTTTTGATTAAAAGGTTGTGTGAATAAAGCTGTGGTGCTTTATAATATTCTCAGTTTGTGTTCTGTAGATTCTGATGTTTGAGAGCATAAACTTTAAAATAATTACAACTTTGAATGACATGTAATTATTATATAAAGTAGTAACATTTATCCTAGAAAGTGAATACAGTGGCATATAATTTAATATATATATTTTAAATATATTTTATTGATTTTTTTACAGAGAGGAAGGGAGAGGGACAGTCAGAAACATGGATGAGAGAGAAACATTGATTAGCTGCCTCCTGCACACCCCCTACTGGGGATGCGCCTGCAACCAAGGTACATGCCCTTGACCGGAATCGAGCCCGGGACCCTTCAGTCCCCAGGCTGACGCTCTATCCACTGAGCCAAACCGATCAGGGCATAATTTAATATTTTGTTTCAAACTTTATAATGCTCAGATTATATAACTATGTTTACAATATGATTCCTTTAATATTTTATATGCATTATCCAAGTCATATCTACATTTTATATACATTTAATATCTATATTAAGTGTAAGTCAGTTATTCTTCTCCCTCAAATATTGTAATTAGAGAAAAATACTTGTGATAATGTATCTTTTTGGAATTATATTTCCTTTAAAACATAGATTATAATTATCTTAAAACAATATTTCAAAAAACACTCTCTTCATATAAAATATATATTTTATTCTACCGTGAAATACTTCTGTTGTGGAGCTCTAATGCTTTAAAATATCTACGTGCAAATTGATATGTGATGTGGTTTGCTATGAAATGTGCTTTGGAGAAAACGAAGACTTCAAAGTCTTTTTCAAAATAAAAATGTCAAAATTCTCATTTGAAAAAGCTCCCTTGATTTTTCAGATAGAAATTTTTTTTTGCATTTACTGTATATTTTTAAACATATTAAAAAAGCTGGTAGTATTTAGGAAACAAGCATGTTTATTCTTGACTAGAGGCCTGGTGCATGAAAATTCATGCACTGGAGGGGGGGTCCCTCCACGCGGCCTTCCCCCTCTCACAGTCCGGGAGCCCTCAGGGGCGGGAGGCGACCCAGCCATCAGGGGAAGGCGATGCCCCCATCACATCTCTGCTGCTGCCACTGCCGGCAGTGCAAGCCTTGGCCAGCCCTGGTTATCTGAACCTCGGGTGGCCCTGGGCAGCTGGGCAGCCGACATCTGAGGGTTGCCTGCGCCTCGGCCGTCCCTGGTTACCTGAGCCTCGGGTGGCCCTGGGTGGCTGGGGGGCTGAGGGGACTGGGGGACTCCAGAGGCACTGGTACATCCATTGGAAACTTTATATTAATTAGGGGTGAATCATCCCCTTATGGGAAAATTTTGAGAAAAGCCTTAATTTCCAAGATGAAAGGGGCTAGTATTAGTATTTACTACTCCTTTTGTTAACACTAACACTACATTTTAAATATAATACTTTTTTTTTTAGAATTATCTTTATTTTAAACCTATAAATCTCCTGTTATGTGACTACTTTTTGAGGAAAAGGACTTTGTCCAGGTTTTTCTCTGTGACTTTCTGGACACCATCTCTAAAGTGTGAACATGGTGAATTATTTTGATGATTATCTGCCGAAGGTATTAATTGGGATGATTTTAAGGTTATGTCTTCACTGTTTGCTTATGGGACAGATATTCTTCAGATTTTTTGTTTGACTTCTTTTAATAAGCTTATCTCTTTGATCATAAGTTATACTTTTTTTTTTCACTTTTATATCCCTTCAGAGCAACAAGCATGGAGTAAGCTCTTTATAAATATTGTTGAATGAACATATATAAAGTTCTACTTTTGATAGATAGATAAGGTTCATGGTTTCCTGAGGTATGTTCAATGGCAATCATATTATACTAAACATGCCTCAAGACATAGTATTTCTAACTCTGATACTTTTATATCTGGGAAAAGTGCTACACAAGTTGACTTCAAAGGCAAAGTGGATAATCTTTCAAAGTTAGTCATAGTACTGTAGTGAAATGTAATAAGTCTGTTAACCTGTTAATAAAGTAAAATCCAGCAGGATTTTTAAATGACACAAAAGACAATGGAAAAGTTATAGTCTGGTAATGACAGCTGGCAAACTTGACTTAAATGCTTTTAAGGACAAAATTGATAACATCCACAATTGGCTGCGGTTCAGCATCTGAATTCCAGTGAGCTTTCAACCTGTATATTTACTATTGATTAACACTCTCGCTACATTCTTTTCAGACATTTTGATGTAGAAAAGTTATTTTATTTTAGGGACAGCACCCATCTAGCTTTCCTCCCCAGACCTGTGATAAAATATACAAAAATTAAAAAAAAGAATGAATATGTTGCCATTGATAAAGTTAATGTTTCCCTTAATCATATCTTATAAATGTAAGGAAACTGCTGTGAGATAAAGGTGAAACAATTAATTTTAGTAAAAATGAAGGAAGTTATTTAAAAAGAATGTATATGCTATTGGGATAAGTACTGAATGTATATACACAAATACTATGTGGCTCTCTAAATAATATTCACACACTTGGATCACATGTACAGAATCAAATGGATTCAGCATAAGTGATAATGTCTGTTCCACCTGAACCACTTGAAGTGGTGCGTTCTAACAATTTTGAGTATTAACTACTACTCAAATTTCGTTCATATGAAATTTCGTTCTTAATTTGGTATTTTCATTCATACCAAAAAAACAAACTAAACAAAACAGCTCTGTTCTCCAATATTCATGGAAATCTGGCCTCGTTTTTAAGGGAGAATCGTTTTTTTCACTTGAGAGGCATTTATTGGATGGCTCATATATGCTTTATATTGGTTTAGGAAAAGAGTAGAATATGCAACAGACAATAATCTTATATTCTATGGAGAGTGAAAAAACAAATTTATAAGAAGAAAATTTATGGTCACATTGTAATAAGTACTTTGGAAAAACAAAGCAGTAAAGAGGGCCAGAAAGGTAAGAGTGTGGCCAAGGAAGCTTCACTGAGAAGGTATCTGAGTAACAATCTAAAGAAAGTGAGGTAGTGAGTCCTGGAGGCCAAGGAAAAGCATTTTGGCAGCAGGAACATCTTCCAGAGATGATAGCCTGACAAGAAATATTAAGGGCTAGTAAAGATGCTAGTGTGGTTTGGGCAAAGCGAGTCAAGGGAGCTTGATAGAGTAAGATGTCAGAAAGGTAATGAGATTGAAGGGCAAATTATTAAGAGCCTTGTAGGGTACTATCAAGGTAGTTGGTCTTTACTGTGTGTGAGACTGGGGAACCACTGGAAGATTTTGAGCAGAAGAGTGATTTTTACATTAGGTTTCTAATTTAAATGAATCACTCTGTATTCTGTGTTGTGATCAAATTTGTAGCAGTAGGAATAGAAGCAGGGCAACAGTTAGATAATGGAGTGGTGCTCAAAATAAAATATGCAACCTCCGAGGCTTTCCTAAAAACTGTGAAGCACATAACACTTTAAAGGAATAAATTTCCAGGTCAACTAACTGCCTACAATTTAGCTGCCTGATAATGAACCTGAGGTCAAGGCATTGTGTTTGCTCACCGTTCTCTTCTGTCACTTTTAAAAGAAAGGCTTAGTTCTCAGTTTGTTCCAGATTACACTTACTGTGGTACATTGCCCCAGCAGGTAAAAATGAAGGCACACTTTCAGATATTTAGATTTGACATTCTCACCTCTACTGCCAGAAAAACCACCATTCCTGTGGAAGATCCCTTTGAGAGCAAAAACAAAGTGAGAATAAGGAAAGCATCTTATTTCATTCTGTAACAGAATTATATGGAGCCTCTGTTTTATCCATTCATCTATCCATCTGTTCATCTCTATATCATAAAATTTGGATGCAGCAAGATTGTTTTTACATGAATCGTTATTAAAATAATCATTTAAATTGAAAAATCAAGCCAGACTTTTTTTTGGAAAGAAAAGAAGGTTTTTTGGGGGAAACTTATTTAATGAGAACTGGTTTTCTTAATTTCATATTTTCCTTAAAATTGATTTACTAAATCTGCCATTCTCTAACTTTAGCAAAATAGACTATTTTAGAACCTGTGATAAGAAATATTTTATCTAAAAAATTGTTTTGCCTATGTTATTTAAAAAATATATTTTGATTTTTTTTCTTGTTATTTCTAATTGTATCTTTCTAATGGTGGAATAAGAAGCTTCTAAGTGAAAGAGTAATAGGCGTATTGAATAGCTATTTGGTGGATATTGGTAATGTGCCTTTGGCAGTATACTCTCCATAAATTATATATCTAATGACTCCAGTGATTAGACAAAAGAAGAGGAGGTTGATTCTTGTGTGCTCAACAAAATTAAGTATGTATCAGTTGATTATTAAATTAATTTTTAATGCCAGAACACTGTGGGTTTTTATCATAAAACTTGGATGGCATTCAGGTAATTTAGTAACGTTAAAAAAATTTATATTTCAATCTTTTTATGTGACTAATGTGTCTCAGTACTTCACAAAAATAAAATTTTTTTTAAATGAATGGCTGATAAACATTACACAATATAAAAGGTTATACAGAGTAATTGGGGGGAAAGCCCCCATCTATTGGATGAGGATAGGGAGTTCCACTAAAATATGATATTTTTGCTTTTTCCTTAATAATCACGAAGTATTTAAAGTTTTTATTTTCATCAATTATATTCCACTAATAGTTGGAAAGGTAACTTAATTCGAAATAACTTTTAAAGTAATTTAGAATGTTACAGACACAGGAAATGAAATACAATCAAGTTATAAACATTTTTATTGCAGAGAAGTTTGTTTAGGTGATTAATAGAAGATTCTAAACCAACACTATCCAATAGAAATGTATTCTAATAGACATAAACATTGTGTGCCTACCCCCCAAAGTCAAATCTCCCTTGGTCACCATATATTTGACCTCCTTCACCCTTTACTACTTACCCAGCCCCCTTCCCTCTGGTAATTGCCACACTGTTGTCTGTGTCTATGAGTTTTTACTTGTTTGTCTTGTTTGCTCATTTGTTTTCAGTTTTATAGCTCACATATGAGTGAAATCATATGGTTCATAACTTTTTCTGTCTGACTATGCTTTTTATAATATTCTCAAGATCCATCCATATTGTCTCAAATGGCAGTATTTGATCTTTTCTTATGGCTGAGTAGTATCTCATCTATGGAGGGACACTTTGGTTGTTTTCATGCTTTAGCCACTGTGAATAATGAAGCAATGAACATAGGGGTGCATATGTCTTCTCGAATAAGTGTTACCAATTTTTTTGGTAGATACCCAGAAGAGGAGTTGCTGTGTCATATGGTAACTCTATTCTTAAATTTTTGAGGAAGCTTTATACTGTTTTGCATAGTGGCTGTACCAGTTTACATTTCCACCAGCAGTGAATGAGGGCTACTTTTTCTCCACAACTTCTCCAACACTTGTTATTCCTTGTCTTGTTGATAATAGCCATTCTAATAGGTTCTAAATAGAACCTTGTGTTGGTATCTCATTGTAGTTTTGATTTGCATTTCCCTAGTAGCTAGTGAAGTTGAGCCTCTTTTCATATATCTGTTGGCCATTTGTGTGTCTTGGAGAACTATTTGTTCAGGTCTTCTTCCCATTTATTATTTTTGTAAGTTATACAAGTTCTTTATATATTTTGGATATTAATCCCTTTTTGGAACTGTTGTTTTCAAATATATTCTCCCACTCATTTGATTGCCTTTTATTTTGTTGACAGTTTCTTTTTCTGTGCAGAAGCATTTTAGTTTGATATAGTCCCACTCATTCATTTTTACTTTTCTTGCCTTTGGGGTCAAATTCATAAAATTCTTTCTAAGAGCAAGGTCCATGAGTTTAGTTCCTATGGTTTCTTCTATGCAAAGTATTGTTTCAGATGTTATATTTAGGTGTTTCACTTATTTTGTGTTAATTCTTGGATATAGGGAAAAAACATCAGTCTAGTTTTATTTTTTTCCAATTTATTTTTAAGCTTTGGGTCACTGTTCAATTTTTCAAGACAGAAAAATACATAGAAATGATTGCTTTTCAACCTTGAATATATTGCTAATGAAGGGCTCCTTGAATTCTCATTAGGAATATAAAATGTTTAGAGCCCACAGAACACTATAAAGATTATTTTTTAAAAATAAACCTCATGCTGTACTGTGTTACCCTTGGAAGACTTCCCAAAATTGTGATATCTCAATGCCATTGGGATCACTAATCATGTTTGAGGCTTGATAGCAAATTGTTAGTGATGGTTTGGCAGACTTCAATCTGTAATAGTAAGCATTTTCTCAAACATCATTAGGATTGCTTCCCTTTATTTGGGACTATTTCTAAGTTACAGTTTGGTGCTGTGCCTGTGTGATATATATGTTTTAAGTCCCTTCATTCAGTCCCTACCACAGTAAACTGGAGATGACATACATATCAGATCCTATTCAGCTTTGGCTTTCTACAGAGAGATGGCAGTTTAACTGATTTTAAATTGTGTTGCCTTCCAATTTTTTTCTTCAGGTTGAGTGCTTGTAAGTCTGAGCTCCTTCTCACTAAAGTCTCAAAGGGAAATTTAGAGCAATTCCTTTCTAGTGATTTCTGTTGATCTTCTATCTCCCTATGGAATTTTTAGTTTTGGAAGAAAGCTATCTCTAGGTGGTAAAACTCTTATTTATCTTAGAGTAACTGAAATCTTAGTATTTTTTTTCCTGCTGCCCTTCTGTGACATTTCCTCTGGATGAGTATCAAATTTCAATGTATCCATGATTTTGTTCTCTTGCTTCAGGATTCTAAAGTCTTATGTTGTGTTAAAGAAAGTCTTTAGACTTTTTGTAGTTGTAATTTATAGCCTTTGCTGAATTTTCTTTAATATTCACGTTTATTACTTCTACCAGGGCAGATCTTTTGCTTCGGGTGAACCGAAACTCTTGGAGCAAATTTCCTTTATATTGCTGCAATTGCCATCTCTCTTTACACTTAGATTCAAGTAGTATTTATATTTTTAAATCTTTTATTTATAAAGTGTATTAGATTTCATATAATATAGAAGATTTTATGTTTCTTTGTTTGCTTGGGGGCAGTTTGTCAGGATGAAATGAGTGAAATTTGATATTCCTTAGGGATGAGACTTATTGAGATTGGGTATGTGTATTGTGAAAAACACTCAGGTATGACTGTCAGTCCATTGCCTGCCATGTGCAAATAAAGCCTCGCCATGGAGCTTTTACTAGAGACTTTTGGACCCTAAATTTTGCATATTTTAAACTTTTTATAAGACCTCTGGTGTGTGTGTGTGTTTGTGTGTGTGTGTGTGTGTGTGTGTGTGTGTGTGTGTGTTTTACTCAATGTGGAACATTTCTAGTAGAGGCAAAATCTACTGGTGGTTTTTCTTGTAACACATTCTTAGACATTTAAATTTTAGTCTGTTCTGAGGACATTTTTCTCTCCACTTATCTTTGTTTCTCACTTAACTGTCTTCATATAACTTGCTCATTTATACTATCCACACACACATATGCAGGCTGTGGCAAAAGTAGGTTTACAGTTGTTCATATGTTAAATAATACAAGAATTAAATAATCCAAGAATAAACTGTTACATGTACTCACAACTCTAAACCTACTTTTGACCCACCTTGTATACCTCCTCTGAGTAAGTAAATAATAAAAATATTATTCAATGCATGTTGCTGTATATAAAATGATATATAGCCTCTATAAACCTACAAAGTTACAAATTAAAATTAATGGATAGATTTAAAAAACGTATTAGCTACAATCCTTGAAGATTTAGTTATACCCTGTGAAAAATGATGACATTGTGCAAGAACCCAGAATGAAGTGTGTGCGTGAGTGTGTGTGTGTGTTTGGCAGGGGAGGATGGAGAGAGTGAAATATATCTGTCCTCAGTAACCATGTAAAGATTGAGTACTCTGGCCAGGCTATCAATTCTTAGTTTGATATCATAGTTTATTCATGTGAGGGGTAAAATAAATATTGGAATGTGTTGTTTTTAATCTTTCATCTTTTAAATAATATTTTGTTAGAGTGATTTCTACACAAGATTTTTTTTGTTATTTATTGCCTTTTGGTTCCTTTATTATTATTTTTTAAATATATTTTTATTGATTTTTTACAGAGAAGAAGGGGGAGGGATAGAGAGTTAGAAACATCGATCAGCTGCCTCCTGCACACCGCCCCACTGGGGATGTGCCCACAACCAAGGTACATGCCCCTGACTGGAATCGAACCTGGGACCCTTCAGTCTGCAGGCCGATGCTCTGTCCACAGAGCCAAACCAGCCAGGGCAGCCTTTTGGTTCCTTTTATGGTAGTTATGGGGTTTCCTATAGAAATCACATGGATATAGGATTTCTTTAGGTCATACTAGTATAGAAGTTTAGTTTCAATCATGTATGATGTAGTCCACAATGTTATATAGATCAGGGGTGGGGAACATCCAGCCCAAGGACCATGTAAGGCCTGTGAAATCATTTGGTCTGGCCCTGCCAAGGCATTAGTGGTGAGTCGATTAAATGTTTGATCAAATATAGCAGGCTAATTTTTAAATTGATAATGTTGTATGGCCTACAAATAATGTTATAAATATCCAGATGTTCCTTGGAAGAAAAAAGGTTCTCCCTGATAGAGATTTGCCAATATACTCATTTTATGTGCTCATTCACCTATTTCACATTTCTTGAGTTCCACCTGTATGCCAGGAACTTTCTTAGGAACTAGAGACATGAATTTAGGTTATAAGTCTCACCAAACTCAATCTGTAGGAAAATACCATCAGATAAACTGATTGATCTGTTTGCTATCAGATTATTTATATAATACTAGACACCCAGTGCACACGAAATCATGCACGAGTAGCTTGCTTCTGCTTGCCTCAGCTGGCCACCCCGCCCATTGCCGCTTGTAGCTTGCTGCCCCGCCCTCTGCCATTCATAGCTCTCCACTGCTCCTAGCCCTCCACTGCTCCTAGTTCTCCACCACTAGTAGTTTGTGCCCCGCCCCGATAAGGCAGAATGATTGGTATGCATAATAACTCATAAGTTCTTTAGAACAAAATTTTTAGTGATGGCCTTTAGATATCATGTTTATTCCAATATTATCATTTTTTGAAATTGATTATGGCCTTGACATTTAAAAAAATATCTCTTATTATTAAACAGGCAATTCTCCAAATTGGGATTGGAGTGGCTTTTGCTATTTTAAAAATGAAATTTACCCAGAGAGGGAAAGTGATTTGTTTCACTTAAGATTTAATTAAGAGCTAACTTAGAAAAAAATCTCCCAAAATATTTTAAGCAGTGTGACAAATGAAATCTCAATACCATTTGTAAAAGTGCACTGTAAGATAAAAGTTTCCAAACACCCATATACACATGCATGTAAATGTGCTCACATCTGCAATTATAGTTCACCATCATCTGAATAACAAAAGAATGGTGAAACCTACACATCATAAAAGTAGAGGTGCCTTTTTAGGAGAACTTTCAATGGAACATAATTACAAAGGAAGTTTCACTTACACAATTATTTTAGAAAGATTAAGAAGCATGCTGAAGTCTCTACTTGTTTATCGAACTAAATATAATCTGTTATATAAAAGGCCCATGGCCATCACGCCGTCACGCCGTCATGACCAAATGAACAGCGGCTCAATGTGTGGCTAGTAACAATTAATACTACTAAGGTGTGGCTGTTTTTATAGTTCTCAATAAGGGATGCTTTCAAAAGCATGCATTCAGATTTAAATAATTACATGAATTTTATGATAGCCAGATTTAAATAATTATGACATAAAAAGACTAATTGACTTTACTACTCTATGCATTTCATTGAATTCTAAGTCCCAGTTATCTATTTCTTCCTCTGTGAACACTTTTATGAAGGTTCTTTTGTTATACTTTAGTGTCTTGTGTTCTCTACTATGCACATAAATAACTCAGTATAATTATTGGTTTGTATGCCATCTCTATTGGCCATATGTTGAGGGGGGTAGGAGATGTTTTTTTCCTATTGTATTTCTAGCATATAGCATCTATAAACAGTCTTGAGTATAGCAGGTATTCCATAAATGTTTGCTAAATGAGTGGATGGGTAGTTGGAATGCATTTCAAGTTCTTTTACTTTACTATACCTTTGTCAAAAATTGAAAAGGCACATTCAGAACAATAATCAATAATACCCAGAACAGTTTTCTTCTCCTGAGAATGCTTGTACACAAGTCAGTGACAAAAATAAAAGGTAAATTCCTAGAAATGACAGAAATAGTTCCAGGTATTTACAAGGCAGAAGAATATTCCAGGTGAGTACATCAGTCCACTTCCCCATTCCTTGTATGGATATTAGATGTTTTCTCAATCACACAGAAAATACATACTTTCAGGTAAACTATTTAATTGCGCAGAAATTCTATAATTGTCACTGAGAGGAAATAAGGACAATGATTCTTTTTCCCCACACATTGAATAAAAACCTTTGTTACCTCCCTCAGATTTTTCTATTCTGTTTCTTTTGGAAAAAGTTGGTTTGTCTCAAGTAATCATTGTGATGTATCATTTTTCTTAATTAACAAAAAAGTCTCAGTATTTCTGAATTTATACTCCGAAATAGTGGTCCTCAAACATTATCATGCATTCAGATCACCACTGTGTCTTGTTAAGATGCAGATTCTGCCTGGCTGGTGTGGTTCAGTGGGTGAGCATCAACCTATGAACCAGGTCACAATTTGATTCCCGGTCAGGGCACATGCCTAGGTTGTGGGCTCAATCCCCAGTGGGAGGCATGTAGGAGGCAGCCTATTAATGATTCTCTCTCATCATTGATATTTCTATCTCTCTCCCATTCCCTTCCTCTCTGAAATCAATAAAATATATTTGTCTTTCAAAAAGATGCCAATTCTGATCCAGTATGTTTGCCATGTGGCCTGAGTTTCTGCATTTCTAATAGGTTCCCAAGTGACCCCACTTTGAGTAGATACTAAAACTACCCAAGATACTTGTGGAGTAGTAGACAGAGCAGACAGGTAGAGAGTCATACTCATATCTCTAGTTAAGATCCCAGGATAATATCCTGACAACATGGTTTGCTGCCTGTCTTTCTGCTGTTTCTTCATTGTGTCTGCTTGTTGAATCATTTTATTTGCAGAATTTGTACTCTTTAATTCAACCTGCTCTATTGATTGCAATGAATCCATAAGCAACATGATGTCAGGTCAGAACTTCAGATCTCTGGGACATTTAAAACCTAACAGCCAGTAAGTATGTATTACAAAGAACTACAAATAAATTAACTCTTGGTTTAAAAGTTAATGCATTCCTTTTTGACATGGGAGTGGTTTACTTGTGTGCTCAAGCTAATAGTCATGAAAAGTGGTTGAATGACACTTTTTGTAATCTATGGACTGAGCTAACTTTAAGCAGTATTATAAGGCTTTGGTCTATACCAGTGATGGTGAACCTATGACACGCGTGTCAGACGTGACATGTGAACTCATTTTTTTGGTTGATTTTTCTTTGTTAAATGGCATTTAAATATATAAAATAAATATCAGAAATATAAGTGTTTGTTTTACTATGGTTGCAAATATCAAAAAATTTCAATATGTGACACGGCACCAGAGTTAAGTTAGGGTTTTTCAAAATGCTGACACGCTGAGCTCAAAAGGTTCGCCATCACTGGTCTATACCCTTGGTCGGCAAACTGCGGCTTGCAAGCCACATGCGGCTCTTTGGCCCCTTGAGTGTGGCTCTTCCTAAGCCTTAGGAGTACCCTAATTAAGTTAATAACAGAGTACCTACCTATATAGTTTAAGTTTAAAAAATTTGGCTCTCAAAAGAAATTTCAATCATTGTACTGTTGATATTTGGCTCTGTTGACTAATGAGTTTGCTGACCACTGGTCTATACCATAACCAAAGTCTTGTATTTTAAGTTGGAAGTCTCTCTCATTAAAAACTTGTTTGCATTCTAGAATTCAGCTGAAATAAAAGCAATACAAGGTACATTGGGCAAAAATTTTTAAAGATGTCAGACAGTAGGGTAAGATTCTTGTAGCTCAGTGGGACACAAATATTTATTAGGTTATTTTTCTTTGTTTTCTGGGAATAGCATCTCTCTGTGATTTGTGGAAACAATATTTTGCAAGGTGGAGGAGAAGGTGTTAGTCATTGTGCAGAATAATGCAGACACACATGTAATGTAAAGTAGGTTATGAAAGGCTGAGAAAAATATTTTCCTACCAGTGAGGGCTCATATCTCAGGACTATGTTTATGCCCAGGCAGGCATGTGTACCAGATCTGTTCCTACTAATCTGTCATAAAATACAGTAATTTCTGATTTAAAAACTGTCAGAGAATAACAGTTAGAGCTATATTTATAAGTGTAAGACCTTTTTTTTTGAAGTTTGATCTTAAGAATTCTGTTGTTGTAAATACAAATCCCTTTTAAATGTGATAAAGTTTTGAGTTCTTTCCTCTGGTCCCTGGGGGTTGGGCACCATAGTAGTATTGATTAATAATGATAACATTTAAGTCTTTTCTAGAGCATCTTTCTGGAAGATACCTGATAAGTATTCATGAATCAAAAAGACAAGTGGTGGATGAATGCTTTCTAGTTCATGTTCATCAAGAAGAATAATTACTGCATTTTACATATCCGTGTTGGGATAATGTATGCATGCATAAAAATAAACACAGTTTCAGTTCAATGAAATTTTGTCAGAAGAATGACTTTGAGACTGTAAGCCAGGCTTTTGCCTATTATTAACCAAAAGACTTCATTAGGTAACAGGGAAGAAAAATTTGAAAGTACATTTTGTAAAAAGAAATGCTTTCATTACAATGAATGGCTTTTCACAGTTGTTCAACCATATGGGAGAAATAGCTTTCCATTATACCTGCAAGTATCTGTTCAGAAAAGTACAGAAAACGCTTATATTGCAAAACTTCCTGTTAAGAACTGACGTGATTAAAACTTGATGTTTTGTGTGCATGTGGGTGGCACTGTGAACATCATTTCATTCTTGGTATAGTGATACACTTTGGGAGAGTAAAATTTTATTTTCCTTATAATCTTCAAACTGAAGTCGTATCTCTATCCTGAACTTCAATTGCAAGTCAAGCTTTCCCTTTGAAATAGATACTAAAGCTTTTTGCCCTATTCTCAGGAATGATGAATGCAATTAGACTCTTCCCCCAAATTTGCTACAGTGTCTTTAAGTGATGGACTAGAAAAATTGCAATAAGAGGGAATAATAAAACTAGCCTACACTTTTACTAATGATGTATTAGTGGAAATATTTCTTTTGTTATATATGTTGGAGAACACCTCATTTACCCTTACCTAAAGTGATGTATTGTTATTTGTGATGTTGTGATTGTTTTAACACCCCTTCCCATGTGTATTTGTATCCATACAATTCCTCAAATCATATAGTATTTTTTTTCAGATTTCGTTTGATGTTTCCTTTTATTTTTAAGCATATGTAGTATATCTAAATGACACTGTTATAGTTCCTTAGAAGTTCTTTAGGGTTATAAATCTATAGATAATTTATATCAAAACTCTAATTTATGTAGCAGGACACCTTTATTTTTATAATCTAAATGACACCTTTAGACATGAATAACAGGTGGGTGATTTGCACCCAATGTGTCTGTCTCTTCAGCTAACTTCTGCTTAGTCTGTCTCAGTGGTGTCAGGTCCATTCCCCATCCTGCTCCTGTGTTGCCTGCTCCAAATTTTGCTTTAATATGGGGATGTTAGAAAAAGATCAAATAGATTGGGCAGGTTGCCAGTGCAGCTGTAAATGGAGATGACCAAAGTGAAGGAGAGCTAAAGGTGGGTGAGAGGCAATCAAAACAGAACTGCATCGGCCCTGTAGTACAGAGGCATGGATCTGAAATGCATAGATCACTTTAGTTGGTTTCATACGCCCTAAAAACCAGTTTGTTAGAAAATGATGACTAGTTCTGATACAAAAAAGTGCTTTCCAAGCCTGAGCTTTACAAATCCTTTCATCAGGCCTGGTAGAATTCAGTGGACGAAAGGAGGGGCAGTACTGTGTTAGAAAATGACAGAACATAAGGCTGGTCTGAAAAACCCTTTAAAATACCTGCCGCTTATGACATTACAGAAGCAGGTGAAAGTGAGGAATTAGTAGTCGAAGTCAGGAATATTTAGGTGAAAGGATGACTAGATCTGTGGCGCAAGCTTACAGAAGGGTTTCAAATGCATGCAGCTCAGCACTAACTTGGTAGCATGCAAGGAAGGAAGGAGCTGAGTTGAAGGAGCCTGCACAGGATGATGAGTGATTTTTTTTCTTGCATGGAATTACATCCAGGGGTTTCCAAAGTCCCATTTCCCTTAATTCAGTCCCATAAGAAGTACAGCTGGGGATTCAGTTGAGCTAAGAGCAAAACCAGTGTCCAGAGTTTCTGTTCCATGTTGGAATTGGGCCCAGTATAGCATTAGGCTAGTTGCAGTCCATTAGTCCTTCGTGTGTGGGACCCACATGGATATGGGCCAAGTGGACTAATGCAGGGAAACTAAGAGAGTGCGCATCCTGCAACAAGAGTCCCAAGAGAACCAAGAGTGACCGAGAATATAAAAGCACACCAAGAGAGCAAATTCCCTTGTTTAGGGACTTAAGTATTCCAAATCTTCCCAGGCTTGCGGTAGCCATGCCCATTCTCGCCAGGAACCTCTGTTCTCAGGTGTGACGACAGAAAGCATCTTCACTAGTCCCCCCCTAACTTCAGTGGGCATGTGTCTAATCTACCCCTTGTTCACTTCCTTCCCCCAGAGGTTTGGGGAAAATAGACAGGTGGCCTCCTGTGGAGTGTTAAACTGCAGCTTCCTGGCAAAACTTCACAAATGACATGCCTGTAAGACTTGGCCTTCCCTTTGCTCCTTTCCTATTATTAATAATAGGGTTAATTACAATGGTATCATGATGATAAGTGGTAAATAATTATTATAAGGAAACATCAAACCAAACTTCTATGATTATTATGATCATTTAAAAGTCTGTTAGTAATACAGACAATAAAAAATAATAAAATATCCTCTATAATAGGAGAGGAATATGCTAATTATCCATTACGCCATAACATCACGACCAATCTACAAGTGGAGAGCTGCAGGAGGGCAGGGCAGCGAGCTATGAGCATATGAGCAGCGGAGAGCTACCAGCTAGTGGTGGGCGGGTGGCCATCTGAGGCAAGCAGCAGCGAGCTACTCACACACAGATTCATGCGCAGGGCTACTAGTATTTATATAGTACTTGAAAACAAAGTCCATTAAATACTATGGGTAAGCAATACTCTCTGATTTCTAGTTCTCATAATATATGTAAATATTTAAATGGGTAAAAATGGAGAATAGCAGCAAGGCAATTACCCTTCCTTAAATTTCCATGTACCTGTGAATAGACTTGTCAATCATGTCGGAGAACACCATGATTCTTGGTTGAGGCATTCTGGAGAAAGTGGGGCAAGTGATGGGAACTGGAAATTAAGTGCCTAAAAAAAAAAAGCCTCTTTCTACAAAATGATGAAGGCAGAGCTTTGCTTTTCTCCATGGGTGACTGTTCATTCTCTTTGGATGCCCCAGAGTTAACTCTGAAGTTCAATAGGTATTTTTTTAAGTTGCCTTAAATGTCTCAATCATTGCATTGTTCTCTTTTCCTAAGAGAAGATGCTGACTCTATCTCACCACACTGGATATATTTTTAATGTGGAAGAAAGTTTTTGCAAAATAATCATTTGTGAACCAAAAAAGAGCAGAGTATATATTTTTAATTTTACTGATTTTTGTTTTTAATTAATTTGACATACAATATTAGCTTAAGATGTACAACATAGCAGTTAGACATTTATATAACTTATGAAGTGATCAGCCTAAGTCTAGTACCCATTAGACACCATACATCAAGCATGTCAAACTCAAAGGCTAACACGGGCCAAATAAACAAGGTTTAAGTCTATGTGGGCTGCAAAAACCAAAAGCTTCAATTTTTATAGAAATGTAGGTTAATTTTGATAGAGACATGCTGAATACAAAGGGCTGAAATAAATGAGTAATTAACATAAAGTAATAGAACATTTTAATAAAAATTAATATTTTTCTTGAACATTAATTTACCAGACACTGAATAACTGCACAAATTAATGAGCATAACGCAAATAAACCTATTTTTCTTGTTCTCCGAAAGCGAAATATTTTTTGTTGTACACACCAAACAAGTCAGTATACGACTAATAACATGGCAATCGGCTGCTAAAATATTCCCTGCTAGTATTAGTGGCGAGAAATGGCAAGCCTTGTGAGTAAGGCGCATAAGGGAAATGAATGCAACACGATTATAATAATTAGTCATTAGCAAATGTAGTTCATTATTAATAATTATGTATATCAGGATATTGTAAAAATTAAGTTATGAATTTTTTACTAAAACGTTTCTTACATACTGTTATATTGGCTGGGCCACAAAAATATTATTGTGGTCCACATGCAGCCCACAGGCCGTGAGTTTGACATGCTTGCCATACATAGTTATTTCAATATTATTGACTATATTCCCTATATTGTACTTTACATTCCTGTAACTGTCAATTTGTACATCTTAATCCCTTCCTCCTCTTCACCCATCCCTCCACCACTCCTCTCATCTGGCAACCATCAAAATATTCTCTATATCTATGAGTTTGTTCCTATTTTGTTTGTTCATTTATTTTGTTAGAGTCCACATAGGAGTTAAATCATACGGTATCTGTCTTTCTCTGACTAATTACATTCATCATCTCCTCTAGATCCATTCATTTTGTTGCAAATGGCAAGATTTCATTTTTTATGGCAGAGTTATATTCCATCTTCTTTATTCACTCATTTGTGATGCACTTGGGTTGCTTCCATGTCTTGGCTATTGTAAATAACACTGCAATGAACATAGGGGTGAAAATGTCTTTTTGAATTATTGTTTTGGTTTTCTTTGGTAAGTACCCAGAAGTGGAATTGCTAAGTCAAATGGTAGTTTTATTTCTGATTTTTTAAGGATCCTGCATACTGTTTTCCATAGTAGCTTCACCAATTTATAATCCTGTCAATGGTGATGAAGGTTCCCTTTTCTTCATATCCTTGCCTTTTCTCCATATCCTTGCCAACACTTTGTTGATTTATTGATGATAGCCATTCTGACAGGTGTGAGGTGATATCTCATGGTGGTTTAAATTTGCATTTCTCTGATGATTAGTGACATTGAGCATCTTTTCATATGTCTATTGGCCACTTTTATGTCCTGTGAAGAAATGTCTATTTAGGTCCTTGAGCAGATATAATTTGATGGTAGAACATTGCATACAATCGCCCTTAAGTCAGAGGAATTCTGTAGGCTGGTTTCAATGGACTGTGCATGTTCATTGATGTTGAGAGACCATTAGAGTCTGCGCATTAGATACTGCAAAGATTCCACAAATTCTGTTGTTTTTAAAAGGACTCACCAAATCCAACAGAGCATACTCACATAAAGCTTTTATTTACAGGCAAATGACCCAGTGCAGCAAGAGCAAAAGTAAAGGCAAGCACTGGGGGTCTGAAAGACATCCGAGTGCAAGCTTTGCAGGGTCCTACTCACCCAAGGACACACTTTGTCTCTAAATTAAATCACCAAGTTCTGCTGAGGAACCTTGGCTTTGGGAGAGTTAAAGGCAGAAGTGCCCAGTGGGGGCATTTATGTCCCTCTGGTCATAAGGTCAAACCAAACTGGTTAAAAAGATAGCAGCAGATAAAAAGATAAAGACCATTATTGAACTAACTGGCTGTAGGTGGTTTCCAGGGGAGTTTGGGACTTTATACTGCATATAATAAATCCCATTGCATCTATCTTGGTCAAAGGTCAAAGCAGATATGAAGAGTCCCCCAATGATAAGGATAGACCTTTCCCAACTCATTTGTAAATTATACAGCTTAAATCATATCTTATAATAATATAAATTAGGTTATATATAGATGCTTATTTGTGTTTCCCAGGAAGAGACATTTGAATATGTATTGAAATAGATAGGGCTAAATTCTCCCAGGAAAGAAAAGATTAATATCCATAAAATTCTAGAGCTGAAAACTGAGTGGGAATTAGAACCTGAGTCCCCTGTATTTAACGTCAGTGTTTTCCACACTAATCTCTACTTGAACTCCTTATAGTGTAGACTAAATATACTTTTAAGCACAAAACTGATGTGTTAGATAGGCCCACATTGGAAACCTAGAAAGAAACCTTTACCACGTCTATACTCAAAAGGCATAAAAAGTCATTTAAAGAAAAAGATACATTGCATTTAAAAGTTAATAGTACCATATTTATATTAGTAAAAACGCATCGTTATATTAGTAATAGTTCATTCCTAAGATTTAAGAAGGATTCACTGTTGCAGAGATAGTGAATATGTGAGACTGGTCGTTTGTTTTCAGAGATATCAAATTCCCCCTCTCCCACCCCTTCCTTTCTCAGGAGCCACCGCCGTCAGGACAGGACTGCTTTCAGGGCCTCTTTTGAGGAGAAAAGGAATCTGATAGCATCTGATAGCACGCACTGTTTATATAAAGGTGCGAGGCATTTCATTTGTTACTGTTCCAGGGATATTTGTGTTTTAAAATAGGGACTCATGAGGAAAATGTACAGTAAAGCCAGGGATTTCTGGCAGAAGCAGTGGGCACAATATGTAACACAATGAATCTCTGGATGGCGTTTTTCCTCGGGCCCCTAACTTACACTATTACCTCTTCCAATTACTTCTGTGATGAATGATAGTGCCTTGAATATCCTGAAATAGAACTGTGGCCTCCTAAGGCCCAATAAGCTTGACTTGGACAAAGGCCTTAATTCTCATCTAAAATGAATTGATCTCCTACTCCAAAAAAATAAAATAAAATAAAAATGCTAAATACTGAAATTTTTTCTTGAGAAAAAATGATTAAAATGTATCTTTGATTTTTATTTTCTAAAGCTTCATTCTTGGCTCTATGAAAATTTTGAAAAAGGTATGTTTTTTTAAAAAAACTTAATAGAATGAGATAATAGAGTTTTAAAGTTATATTTTGCATCAAGATAAAGTTGTTTGGGCATTTTAGTTTTCTTTAGAACTTTTGAAGAAATAAACTCTTAGAGATTTTTATGCTGTGAAAAATATGGCCTGACATAAACCTGGGACATAGTTAATTTCTGAAAGACAAACGGTTTATTTTTAGCAAGGAGAGGTCTTGTCATTGAGTTACAATCCTGAAAACAAGGGGAGAGAACAAAATAAACTGCCCAGAATAGTTATCATCAACATGTGTATTTGGGGTAATGACATGAGCATTTTTACTTCTGATTATGTTGCTTCCCTACATCCCACTCAGCTTTTTCTGGACAAATAAATGGTCTGTTTAGAATCATATCACATTCAAAATGGATGAGATTGTAAGATCATGTTTTGACCAGCCCCCCGGTTTAAAAAATTCAAACTCTCACTGAGAAGCTCACTGAAAAGATAATAAACATTTCTACAAAGGCATATTTTCCTTGGATTGATTTGAAGAGCAAATCGATACCACAGAGCAAAAGCAAATGGTGAGAGAAGGAGCAAAATGATTGTCTTAAATCTATAGTTAAAACACCTGACTACTTCAAAATGGGCGTGTCATTGTCCCAGTCCTGGTGAGGCCAGACCCTTAGCCAAGTGGTAATTTTGGAACTGTTCATCCTGGGGATGAGGGCGGGCTTAGTGAGGGTGGGAATGAGGACCTAGCTGCTTGTGAATTGGTGTCTTGAGCTAAAGAAATACAGACTTTATCATTCAGCATCTGTGTGAAAGTAAAGGTGGCCATTCTCCAGAATAAAATAAAAACACTCTGGTCCTGTCAGTTTATTCAAACTATACTAATGATATTGTCAGCTTTGTTGCTATTTGCTGTTGTTCATACATTTTTCTAATTGTGTTACCTGAAAGCAAGAGCTGTGATTATTCTGTCTAATGATCCCAGATCTCTGCAGTACTTAAATATTGAAATTTAGTTTATATGTTTCTCCTGTTGTTGAGTTCAGGTCTAGGATATGAATTCAATTCATAGCTTTATCCATTTTCATGTCAGACAGGAGAAATTCTGAACTGGTGACCACATTGGATACATTTTGTTTGGCCACTTTAAAAGTTGTTTTAGGCCCAGCCAGCATGGCTAGTGTTTGAGCATCGACCTATGAATCAGAAGGTCATGGTTAGATTCCGAGTCAGGGCATATGCCCTAATTGCAGGCTCAATCTCCAGTGTGGGGTGTGCAGAAGGCAACAAGTCAATGAACTCTCTCATCTATCTATATAATAGAGGAATATGCAAATTAGCCGGGACACTGTAACATCACGACTAAACAGCAGGGACCTGAGGCTGCATGGCGCCTGGCTGGGGCGAGGGACCTCAGGCCATGCCCCCCGCCCCATGGGGCTTGACAGGGGTCTTCAGGCTGTACCCCCCACCCCGACGCTGGGCCCAGAGACATCAGGTCACGCCCTCAGCGCCAGGCCAGGATACCTCAGGCCACGCCCCCTGCCCAGCAGGGCTTGATGGGGGACTGCAGGCCATGCCCCCCGGCTCCGGCGCTGTGCAGGGAGACCTCAGGCCATGGCCCCACCCCAGACCTCAGGCTGCACCACCTGCCCAGCAGGGCTTTACGGGGGACCTCAGGCCGCGCCCCTTGCCTGGCAGGGCTTGACAGGGGACCTCAGGCCGTGCCCCTCGCATGGTGGGTCTTGATGGGGGACCTCAGGCCATGCCTCCCACCTGGCGGGGCTTGATGGGGACCTCATGCCGTACCCCCTGCCAGGAGGGACTTGACGGGACCTCAGGCCATGCTGCCCGCCCAGCGGGGCTTGACAGGGGACCTCAGGCGGTGCCCCCACTGCCCCAGTGTCAGGTCAAGGGATCTGAGGCTGCGTCCTCCACCTGGCACCAGGCTGGGAGACCTGAGGCTGTGTCCCCCACCTGGACGGGCTTGACAAGGGTGGGGCAAGCCAGGTCTGGGTCTCACCCAATGGGGGTGGGGACGGCCGGGTCTGGGTCTCTTGTGTTTTTGAAGCGCATGTGGGTAGTGGGCAGGGACTTGACTCTGGGTCCTGTGGTGCACCCCAGACTCTGACAGAAGGGAGATTTTCATATACATTTTACTAATTTTCTTTCATCTCTGACACTTCTATCATAGAGAAAGGGCAAATAGCAATATTAAAATATTTCCTCTAATTAATTCCCTTTTAATGTGCATGAATTTCGTGCACCGGGCCACTAGTCATTGATGTTTCTCTCCCTCTTCCCTCTCCCTCAGATCCTGCCAAACTCATTTCACTATGCATTGAAAATTCCTATCTCTGTGGGCACCTAGTACAGATGACTACAAGCAGCTCAGATATTATCTATTTCTCTACATGCAGATAATTTATTTTTTGTTTTTAGAGGTATTCAGGACCAAGACATTGACACTGAGTTTACATTTTTATATTATCAGTGGTCAAGGTCTGACCTATTTGCTATAGCATCTCTGTAATGAATGAGTCCATGTATCACAATATGCATGTGTCTGCCCAATCTAGACTTTTGTTTTCTGAGCCACTGGGTAAAATGAGAAGAGCGTGTTACAAATATTATAGTGCCTCATTTGTGTATGATGAGTATGTCAAGTGTCCCTAAGAACCCCATCAGATTTGGTGAATAGGACATGTAGTCATATTCATGGCTTAGATTTATTACAGCAAAAGGATACATGGCAAAATTAACAAAGAAAAAAGACAAATGGGACAAAGTGTGGAGAAAACTACTACAAGCTTCAAAGAGTCCTGTCTCTGTGGAGTCATAAAAGACATGCTTAATTCCTCCAGCACCAGATTGTGACAACACATGTAAAATGTTGTCTATCTGGAAACCTAATTAGAGACTGAAGGCCCAGGATTTTTACTGGGGATTGGTTGCAGGCACCCTTTGCTTAGCCTGTACTAAAATTTCAGACTCCCAGAAGGAAAGCAGGCATTTAGCATAAACCACATTGTTTGCACAACCTAGACACATAAACCAACCACTACCAGTTGAGGAACGGGGGAACACACCTAAAATCTAAGTTCTCTGATCAGATGTCAGCTAAGGGCCAACTTTGTGAGTAGGCCTTTCTAAAGACAGATTAATTGACTTATTCATTCACATTATTTATCAACTCATATTAGGCACAATTTCTTTGGGATATAAGATCACTGCTTTCATAGAAATGAAAAGGTTGCAGTGAGTACAGAGACATTAAACAAAAGACTTAATGAGTAAAATATACAGTGTGTTAGAAGGTCAGATCGTTGTAGGGGAAACATGTAAAGCAATGTAAGGACAGCCAGGGTTTGTGCTTGTGTTGGGGTGGGAATGTTTGGTGTAGGTCTTATCGAGAGGATGGGAGTTGAGCAAAGATTCAAAGGAGGCTAGGGAGATAGATAAATATATGGGCAGAGCATTCCAGGAAGACCCAAAATATAAATAAACCAAAGCTCTGGGGTGGGAGAAGAACTGACATCAGAAACAGCAAGGAGACCAATAGGGCTGGAGCAGAGTGAGCAAGGAGAGATGAGATGAGATGAGATGAGATGAGAGGCAATGGAGGGTAGAGGATGTAGGTCATGAATCCACTATAGAAATTTGGACTTTCACTATAAAAAAATGGGGAGTCATTACTTCTTTGAGCAAACAAGTGATATGATTCTGTATAGCACATACAGAACATGTAAAAACTGTAAGTGCATAAATCACTGAATTTTTAGAAAGGAAACTCACCAATGTAATCTGCATTATGTTAAGAAATACACTGTTACTAGTACCCTTAATCCTTCCCTTCTTCTACTTATAGTCACTACTTCCCACCAAGGAAAATCTCTATCTGACTTCTAACACAAAAGATCAGCTTTATGGGTAAAAAGTCATAAATTATGTGGTCTTTTGTATCTAGCATACTTTTGTTTAACACTTGTGAATTGTAGTTGCAGTTCCTACATTCTTATTACTAACTAGTATATATGATGCCACACTTTTCCCAGTCTCCTGTTGATAAATATTTGATTTGTTTCTATTTTTAGACTATTATAGTGCTCCTATAAACATTCCTTTACATTTTACAATGCATGTATTAAGCATTTTTTATTTAACATACACTTAGGAGTGGAATTACAGGGTCACAGAGTATACTTATGTTCAAGTTTAGTGGATACTGCTTAAGGGTTTACCAAGGTGACATTAATTTACATGACTGTCAGCTAGACTTGTATTCTAATTATTCCATATCCTTGCCAATACTTGGAACTATCTTTATTTCACATTTTGGCCATTCTGGTGCATGTGGAATGAAATTGCATTGTGATTTTAACCGTCATTTACATATTTACTAGGAATTTGAAGACCTTTTATAAATTTAATAGTTACTTAGATGTCTTATTTTGTGAAGTACCTGTTCAAGTTTTTTGTCCATTTCTTAAAATTGGTTTCTTTCTTTCCCAATTACTTTTCTATTCTAGATATGAATCTGTGGTAGACAGGTTAATGGCCTCTAAAAATATCTGTATCTCAATCCTTGTCACATGTGACTATGTTACCTCCCATGACAAAGACACTTTGTAGATGTGATTAAAGGTAAGGGACTTGAGATGGAGAGATTATCCTGCTGGGCCCAAACTCATGACTTTGAAAGTGGAAGAGGAAGGCAGAGGGAGGGTCAAAGAAATATGAAATGAAAGAGACTTGACCTTCCCTTGCTGGCTTTGAAGATGGAAGAAGGGGCCATTAGCCAAGGAACATAACAGCCTTATAAAGCTAGGAGTGGCTTTCAGCTTGGATCCTACAATCACAAGCAACTGAATTTCTCCAACACAAATGAGCAAGAAAATGAATCCTCCCGTAGAGCCTCCAGAAAGAGACACAGTCTAGCTGACAGCCTACAGCTTAAACAACAATAAACGTATTTTCTTACAGTTCTGTAGGTCATGCACACATCTCTCACTGGGCTAACTTTTTAGTTATAGAAATAGAAAACTGATATAAGTCCATTGTATTATATATTTATTGCAAAAATCTCCTAGTTTTTGACTTATTTTTTTCACTGTTTCAATGATGTAATTTTAAGAGAAGTTCTTAATTTTTTTTAATCAAGTACTCCTGAATGCCAGAATCTGCTAAATTCCCTCCATCTTTATTAATGTAAAAGTGACATATATATAACATTGTATAAGTTTAAGGTGTTTAACGTGATTGAGGTTAGTTAACACATCTATCACCTTATATAGTTACCATTTCTTGTGTGGTGAGAACATTCCCTCTTAGCAACTTTCCAGTGTATAATATAGTATTGTTAACTGTAGTTTCCATGTTGTACATTAGATCTCATTCTTCTTATAAATGGAAGTTATACCTTTTGATCACCTACACCCATTGCCCCACAACCCACCAATCTATTCTCTCTTTAGATGGGCAACCACCAATGTACTTTGTTTGAGTTTGGTTTTTAGATGCCACATATGAAATCATATGGTATTTGTCTTTTTCTGACATATTTCACTTATCATAGTGACCTCCAGGTTCATCTGTGTTGTCACAAATGGCAGGATTTTCTGTTTTTAATGCCTAAATAATCTGTTGTGGACATATACCATATTTTCTTTATCCATGTCTTGGCTACATTAAATAATGCTACAAGGGAGACATTTTTAAGAATTAGAGATAGTGCTTTTTATGCCCTGCTTAAGAAAACTTTTGTTATAAAAATATCATCTCATCTTTCCTTCTTACATCTACATAGTTTTTAAATGTTATATTTGTTTTAATAATGGAGTTTAGTACCAACATAAAAAGACCTAAATCTGAGTCCTGTAGCCTTCCAAAAGAGAGGTTTATGGGGATGATATAGGACAATCAGGGAGATATTTTTTAATCCAAGTTAAGAAAGTGTGTAAATAATTTGGGAGATACTAAATTTATCAAATGCTGATGCTATGCTGAATAAAATGTGGATGGAGATTGGCTATTGGATTTAGCAACATGGAGATCACTGAACAACTTTATAAGAAGCAGTTTTAGTGGAGAGGTAGAGGGCAAAAGCCAGATTGAAGAATGGGAACAAATGGAATTGAATATACTGAATATAGGCAAGTTTTGAGTCATTTTGCTCCAAACCAGACTAAGAAAACATGGTGATGGGGATAGTGAGATTAAAAAATATTTTTTTAAGATGGGAGAAATAGCGGTATGTTTGTATGTGCAAGGACATGACCAAATAAAAGAAAAAAAAATGATGTAGTAAAAGATTGAGGGAAAGTTGCTGAAGTATGTTCTTGAGTTAGTAAGGAGGAAAGGGATCTAGTAATTCTCCTCTTTCTCTCCTACCTTTGTGTGCAGTGGACATCCTTATAACTACGTCTATAACAGCTCTGCTTTCAGAATACCATTATAAAATGGTTAATAATTACTGTTGGAGCTACTATAATAGGTATTTTTCAGAGGAAATTAAAGAATATTCTAAAACTGCACTCCTTTGGTCCAGTAACATCAAAATTTAGAATACAGAATAATAAAGCAAGAAATAAGTAAAATAAATATTTGAGGGGCAAATGAATATTACTAAGCTCAGGTATTTTAATTCAGGGGGTATTAATATCATTACCCAGGTTATTATACAAACTGAAGAGTAGATTTACAAGCCAAACACAGTGACAGCAGGGAAGTGACAGAAATCAACAGAGGGGCTAGACAAAACATCTTATCACCAACTTTGAAGATGAAAGAAAGAGAACTAAATGTATTTTACAGGCAAATAAACTCAAGTTTAGCTGGAGCACCAGAGAAAAAGGAGTGAAAAGAAGCTGTCCTCCCCTGGCCGGTTTGGTTCAGTAGTTAGATTGTCAGCCTGTGCACCAAAGGGAAGAGTCACATACCCAGTCAAGGGGCAAGTACTTGGATTGCAGGTTCCCCAGCCCCAGTAGGGGCATGTGTGTGGGGAAATAACCAATGAATGTGTGTCTCTCATATTGATGTTTCCTCCCTCCCTCCCTCCCTCCCTCCCTCCCTCCCTCCCTCCCTCCTTCCCTTTCTCTCTCTCCCTTCCTCTACTCTCTCCCTTCCCCTCTCTTTAGAAATCAATGGAAAAAATACCCTCTGGTGAGGATTTAAAAAAAATAATAATAAGGGAGCTGTCCTATGTGGGCTACGGGCTAAAGTAGTAGTAAACCACTTTAAGAGAAATTTTGGTAGACAGCTCACTTTCATAGAAGGAAATGATAGTAGAAATATGCAAAGTTGTTGGTATAAATATATAGTGCTGTATTATTGTTTATAAGGCCAAAAAATAAAATGACTGACAAGAAGGGAAATTTAACACTTGGAGTGGGGGAAACGAGTTAAGTCGGCTCGCGTGAATTGCGTGTACTCGGCGGGAGCCGTCTTAACTCGGTTCATATAGATTTGCGGTGGAGTGCGGGAAACGTGTAAACTCGGGCCGATTGTAACTGCGTATTACCAAATATTTGTTTGTTTGCCGTTCACAAAGATACCTACCTGCGTATGCGAACCGTTTCATACCCATTGGGGTAATAGGTATCATAAAAATCCCTGATTTTGCGCGGGAAACCTAAATAATTGCCCGCGCCATCTTATATTTTGGCGGGAAATTCACCCCACACCGGAGTGTTAAATGGACCATAGTTCAATTATAAAACTGATTTACATGGAAATATACACAGTATAGAAGTGATAAATATAGGAATATAAGCAGGTATATGTGTTTGATATAATTTTTATAAGAAATATCCATGCAAAGCCTTATATTTTTAGGTTTATACATTAAATATTAGTAGTGATTATTTAAGAGTATCTTGAATGTTATTTTGTTTGTATAACTTCAATGTTGTCTGAAGTTCTTGTCATGAGCATGTACTATTATTTTTAATTTTTAAAAAACTTTTAAATTTTTATTCTTCCTGTCCTATTGCTGTAGTTACGACTTCCAGTACTACGTTAAATAACAGTGGTGAAAGTGTACATCCCTGTCTTATTCATGATCTTAACAGAATCACTTTCAGTTTTTCCCATTGAGTAGCATATTAGTTGTGGCTTTGTCATAATATGGCCTTTGCTTGATATTTTATTACTATTATCAGTTTTTTAAAGTAAAAAGAAGCTTTGATTTATTTTCATCCTTTTGCCTTTTCACAGGTCATGCTTCAGTACTTGCTGTGACATCCCTTTTCTTTCTTTGTTTAGTTACCAAACCTCTAATCTCCCATCTTAAAAGTCAGCTTAGAGGACAGTTTTTCCTTAAATTGTTACCCTAAATTGGTTCTTTTCCCTATTAATATGCTCTGAGAATAGGGTATTTTGTCATTGCTTCAGTTTTTCCTCTAACACATTTAGTCAGAACTTATGCATTTAGTCAGATCAGTCAGCTGCTCAAGGACAAGAAAATGTCGTGTTAACCTTTGTAACTCCAATGCTTGCTGCAGGATAGGCTCTTAACACATGTTTATAGAGAGAATGCAAAAACAGCAATAGTTGTTTAATATTTAAAATGCCAGCAGTAGAGGGTGTCAATGGGGGAAATAGGGTGACATAATACTTCCAACATAAAGATTTATTATACATAAATACATAAATAAAATGCCAGCAGTGAGTGCCTGTCAGAGGTCAGTCACTTTTGCTTTATTACATAATCCTGATTCTTTTCAGCTAGCCATCATCCTTGTAGATTTTTGAAAACAGAGATTGAGTGTAGTTGAAAATAGAGTTCCAATAGAATCTGCTTTTCTATTAGTTTAACTATTCTTACATCAATATTTTATAATTTTTTAAGTAGAGTTTGACAAGTCAAACATTTGATGTTGAAGAGATAGCAAATGTTTTGTCCAGTTGTACTAGGATGCTTCCTAGTAAAGTGGCACTTGACCATGACAGGCCAGAATAGCCAGGCGCTGAGGCTGGGACTCAATAGAGGTGCCAGAGGTCTGGGCCTCTGTACCTTGTTTGAGCTAAAGAGCAACCTGGTCTCTTTGGAGAGCTGAGCAGCACAAGTTAACTGCTGTGCCTCCAATAATAGGCAGCATAATTTGGTATAGGGGTGAGATAAAAACGTTTCTGAAAGAGTTTATATATAGTCAGCATTTCAGAGGAGGGTCACGTATATACCTGTCTCCCTGTGGAGTGAAACACGAGCAGGCATTCTTTTTTTTTTTTGACACTTGAAAGCTGCTTGGAAACATAGCATTACTCTTCATTTTGTACCTTTTGGGTTTTTTTTGAAATTTCTAACCACATGAGAATTTTTTAAAATTCTGTCTTTATTGTTGGAAGGAATCTTGAAGAGGCTTGTGGGACCTGGAAGCGGTAATTACAATAGAACATAAGAAAACACAGAGGAAGGGAAAGGATTTATAACTAGGACTGCCAAAATAGAAACATAACTTGAAACTTGCTGAGCAAGCCATGGGAAAATTTCTGTATTTTTATATTAACAAAGCCCTATAGCGATGATGGCGAACCGATGACACGCGTGTCAGAGGTGACACTCGAACTCATTTTTTTGGTTGATTTTTCTTTGTTAAATGGCATTTAAATATATAAAATAAATATCAAAAATATAAGTCTTTGTTTTACTATGGTTGCAAATATCAAAAAATTTCTATATGTGACACGGCACCAGAGTTAAGTTAGGGTTTTTCAAAATGCTGACACGCCGAGCTCAAAAGGTTTGCCATCACTGCCCTATGGAGTTGCCATTTAAAATTATTTTATCTGAGATATAGACATGAACATAAATAAATTTTTCTAAAATTTTGATTTTTTAATGCCACAACCAACTAAATAAGATATGAGGGGCAGCTCAAAATGCACATAAAATCTCAAGAAGAAAAAGATTTAAAATAAGTGAAGGATCATAGGCAAAATAATAAAATGAATCAAAAAAAGGAAGGTGAATCAAGGTGGAAGGTTGATCTACAAAGACATTTAAAAATATATTTAGCATTTCTGGATTTCCAGTCGCAAATGAGAAGACAGCAAATGATTTGTTACACATAGCACAGGACTTGTGAAACAAAAACATATTTGCTGTCAATACTGAGATGCTAGAGACTTGTTACTTGTGCATCTAAGGTCCTCAATAACATCCTCACAGTGTGTGTCTTGAGGGTGCTTCTCATAAAATACTTTTCTTGTAGGCTAAAGGCATCAGCCATGACATTTTTCAGGGTCGTCACTGCTGATGTTAGCAAATAAATCACCATTAAATACTATGTTTTAGAGTTTCTATAGAAATGGATGCCCTGAATATCTATTGTGGACCCTAATATGTTACCTTCCCATTTCTCACTCCCCCATAAGTTTTGGTTGCTTTCTCTTCTCCATGATTTGCATAGTAGTAAACATGCAAGATGATTTTGCAAAAATAGTCCTGACCTCTCAGCTGCATCAGGAATAGGAGTCTGATCCCAGATGGACCAAGGTGATTTTTACTCTGGGTCCTATTCCTTGCCCATGTTTATCACTTCAGGCTGTCTCTTGAGCAATCATCATCCTTTCCCCTGCTATTTGGAAAAGAGGGAGGAAGGGGGAGGGATGGAGAGAAAGATAGATGGTAGCCTCTTTTCAGGGTGTCAACCCTATAAAAGAAATGCATGGATAGTTAAGATTAGATATGGTCAGACAGCCAAGTAGCAGAAGGTGGCCTGTCGATGGAGGAAACAGTAAATCAGATATACAGAGAATAGCACACATGAGACAAAGATTTGAACCCCTGTTCTTGGTTTCCAGGAGACATCTGTTTCCTATAAGGAATGGAAGGAAAGAGGGTTCTGCCATTTAAATTAGTTTAAACAAATGAAAATTCCCTCTGACACTTACATATTTACTTTTATTTCTCTAGACTGAGTTTTACTTGGTTTTGCTGCAGTGAGCCAGAGTTATATTCCCTGACAAGTGCCTGGAGAACAGGTGTTCTGTGTCCGTGAATCAGTGCCAAGACATGCATTTTAACAACCAGCCAAGTTGGGAAAGAGCACCAACAGTCTTTTATGAAAATTGAGGTCTCTAACAAGGACATATGCTCAAATAGGATGTAGCCTGGAACGTTATTTTTTTAATTTTAATTTGGAATCGTATTTTAATATTCCTGCTGGAGAGTTTCAGGATCAAAAGATGAAAGACTCTCTTGGGTGAAGATCAAATGGTCTATTGACTTTAGTGAAAAGCTGGCTCCCCTTTCTCTCCTGTCCGTTTTTGTATGGCTATTTGTGGAAATGTGCCCTGTAGGTTATGATCTTGAAAGCCAAGACCATGTGTATTTCTCTTTGCATCTCCTATCAGTGATTGTAGGGTGTCTGTCACAAAAGGTATGCCCAGTAGGAATTCCCGAATGCTCCCTTTTCAAGGTCTTTCTAGAAGGTCTTAAATAGACAACAGTTGCTTTGTGGGGAGAAACAGAGGCTTTGATCCTTCTTATGTAAAGTCATCAAATATCTTCATTGGCTGGAATATCTCAGAGGTTTCCATTCCCATTAAATCATATCAACCCACTGTTACATGTGCAGCAATAGTAAGACATCTTGTGCTTCTCTGCTGGGAGTAGAGAAGGGAAGACATTCTCTAGCACACAATCAGGGGCACTATAGTGTGTCTATCTCTGTACCAGAAAGGCTCAAAGAGACGCAGGGAGAGTAGCACATGCTATGACCTACATTTAGCAGAGGCTACTCTTTTGTACTCCTTGGAGGAGAAAAGCTGAACTTCCTCCAAAGTGCGTAGGGTTGATATTGTTCACCCTGAGTTCATCTACTAACTGGTGGCCAGGGATGACCCTCTCTTGCCCCATGAAGTTGTTCATATACTTTAGGCAGAATGAATACTTGCTCCCCCCAAAAAACATTTCTTAGCCCGAGAAAGCGTTTATTTCTAAGAGTATGTAAAATTGTGTAAAGTCAAGGCAGAAATCTGCACTCTTCTGTGCTTAATATAGATTCAGAATATGCAACCTTTGTGAGGTTATTCAAAATTAGGCTGGGCTCCTGGGCTCTGGGCAGATTGCTGGACAGACTTCAGACAGGCAAATAATGGGCTAATGCAGTGCATAGTCTCCATCAACTCTCTACAGCTCAGACTGAGTAAAGATCATTTGATAATGGCACTATTCTCCACAAGAAAATGCACAAGAAAATGTATCCATAGAATTTCCAATCTCCAGTGGCATTCTCATGTAAAACTGACTTTAATCTGAAATACCAGTGACATAGATTTAGACAAGTTTCCCCTGCTATGAGGCAAAACTCATTATGATGCAATCACTTTAATCGAGAGTACATATGGGTTATTAAGTATCAAACTGTGTGTGTTTATTGCTCATTACTATATTTAGAGGTTTAAATAGCTGTACTGCTTTGAGAGGTAGTTAAAAGCTTTCAAATATTTAAAATTCAAATGGCTAAACTGTTCGTTTATTCCAAGTTCATGATTTTGTTTAGACAGGAGCAAGTTTTTTTTTTTTAATTTATTGATTTTAGAGAGAGAAAGGAAGGAAGGGAGAGAGGGAAACATTGAATTTGTTGTCCCATTTATTATCATGCATTCATTGTTGCTTCTTGTATGTGCCCTGACTGGGGATCGAACCTGCAACCTTGGTGTATCAGGACGATGCTCTAACCAACTGAGATACCTGGGCTTGGCCCAAAACTTTTCATCAGTGCATTGCAGGCACAGGATACAGAGAAGAGGTTTCCTGTATTACGGTGTCACTGTGCAGGGAGGCAATGTGAAGTTACAAAGTTGAAGCCTTTATTTGGACCAGTCAGGCTGCTTTAGAGGGAAATAAAGGGTGAGTTTTGATTTACCATGAAGGGGTATCTTTGTGGTCATGACTGGGTAGTGCCAGAAATCTGGAATTATCAGAAAAAATATCTGAGGCTGATTTCCTTTTCAGATATCAGTATCCAGTATCCCAAGTGAATATATCTATCAGTCACAATCACTTAATAATTGCTCTCTTTACTCAGAGTAAACCTCAGATTTAAAAAAAAATAAAACATATAGGAGTGCTAGACTTCCAAAACTGGATATAATTGAACTTAATGAAGCCTTTCAGAAATATATCAAACTATGATAAATGCCCCGTCCCTGTTTAAGAAACAAAAAGATAAGGAAAGTTTAGTTTTGTTTTTCTGCAACAAAAGAATAGCATTAATTGCAAAGTAGACACTCATTAGAAAACACTTAGAGTTGTAATTTTGAAGATTCTAAGACAAGCTTCTAGCATACATGGAAAAATTAATAATTGACACCTTTCTCTTTTGAAATGACAGTCCTGATCATAGCTATTCGTAGTACTCTCTTACCCTCTCATTGTGGTTCTGGAATGAGTCTCAAACAGTATTTTTTTTTTTAATGAAAATGCTGATGTATATAATTCTATAATTAACATATTACCTTTAAATTAGGCTTCTTCTAGTCCCCTTTTCTAAGGCCCTAAAGGGCCTCAGCATCCATAATAATTCTGATCTGTGCCGGGAGGGAAATCTCAGCCCTCAGGGACTGGCTGAGAACAGGCCCAAGAGGAAACTGCTGCCCTCAAACAACCTTTGCATGTGGTAACTTCACAGTGAGCAAGTGGTGCTGAATGAGAATCCTCCTTAGCAGGTGATGCTGAACATTACATCTTAAACAGTGCTTACTAAAAGCAGGTCACTCAAGATAGAATTATAAAGGCAGTAATTTATCCGCTTGAACAATCACCTTAACCACTGGTGAGCACAAAATCACTTAAAAGTGTCACCAGTTGTGTGTTTTCCTTTTTTAATAATGTGAAACTTGGGTGAGGTTTATTAAATTTTATTTCTACATGTAACACTTTATTACATTGGGGAAAATATATATGTATTGCATTTCTAGCTGCTGGGACCAGTTATACCCTCTCTAACTATTGACTTCCCCCCAAATAATAGGTGTGAACATACGGGAATATAGAAATTCTGTAAGAAGAGGTGTGTCTAACTCCTATACCCTAAAAAGACTGATGCTCCCTCAAAGTTATTTGATGATAATAATGATTTCTTTAGTGATTTCTGGTTAAAAGCTACAAGGCAATTCTTTATATTTTGACACATCTTATTGCATATTTGGATTATTGTTTATTCAGAAACAGCAGATCAGTCTGTTGTGACCTAGTGCTTAGAGCAAAGTCACCTGGAATTAAATTCTAATGTCACCCCATTTACTCAGCCATTTAATGAATATTTACTGAGTTCTTCTGATGTGGAATACATTGTTTTAGAAACACTGAGACACAAATTCAATCCTCATTAGATTGACACTATATTAAGGAAGATAAGAACTGTATGCAAATTATAATAATTTAATAATAAAATAGCCACATTTCAAATTGGGAGGAATGGATGGATTATTCAGAAGTTGGTGGACAGCATTGCTGATGGAACTGTGAACTAGTGCTAACTGTATGGGGAGAAATTTAGCAATGTCTGTCAAAAGACCCAAGAATTCTACTGGATCCCGAAATCCTGCTTTTTGAAATTTGTCTTGCAGACATACTCACACAGGAAAGACATTATATATTTTTTGAAGATATTTATGGCAGTGCTTTTCTTAGTAGTGACAAAAAGAATAGAGACAATCAAAGGTGTCCATCTGTGGACTTTCATATAATGTTAAACAGAATAAGCCACCCCCGGGTAAGATGCATTGAGAAGGGCACACTATCACTTCATGTTATCCTTATCAAAAATGCACAAATTCAATCTGAACATGAAAAAACATCCCACAACCTCAAACCAAAAGACATTGTACAAAATACCTGACAAGTACTACTCAAAGTGTCAGCATCATGAAGGAAAAGGAAAGATTGAGGGAGTGTCAAAAATTGCAGGATGCTAAGGAGATATGACAACTGAATGAGGCATGAAACACTGGACTGGATCCTGGAACAGAAAAAGATAATTAGAAAAAATAGGTACAATTTAAGTACACTGAGTTTACAGTTAACAGAATTATAACAATTTTAATTTCTTAATTTTCCTAATTGTACTATCAATGGATATGCAATCTGTTAACCTTAGGGGGAGCTGGATGAAGGGTGGAGGAATCCCTGTACTGTTTCTGTAACTCTTCCATATGTTTGAGAAAATAATGTACATGTTTAAAAAGTGTTAGATACTGCTCATCCCTGCCTATTTCCCATTGTTTTGAGACAAAGCAGAACTGATTCTCCTATAATTTTAAACTATTTTTGGACTAAAAAACTAGAATAAAATAATCAACTTTTTTGCTATTTTATAATTATATATTTCTTGTTATTTAATTTTTTGTTAACTTTTATATCTCTGTGGGACTTGTCAGTCTCCATATAGAAAAAATTTCCCTGAGATCTAAAATAAATCAGTGAATATTCTTTCTGTCTTTGCAATGATAAATCATTAAGTCAACTTAGCAAAATATGCTGCACATGGCAGATATTATGTAACTATTAATAAAAATATGAAGCAATCAATATGGGGCAAAATAGGTAAAAAGTAGTCTGCAGTCTACTCAAAAGTAAATTAGCTACAAGCATAGATAGTTTTTTAAATGGATTTTCTACTAAAATATTTTTGAAGACATACTCACTTCTTATTAAAAAAAACACACCATTGAACTCTCTCATCTTGCTTTGTGCCTAGTTCCCCATATCATAAACTAATTGTTAAGAGTGATTTTCTGTCATTACCTTCCACCTAGTTTTTCCTCATTTTCTTGTTCTATGCCTCTGGGTTATGTATTAGTAAGACAGAGTGAATGGGAAATGGGAAATGCTATTGTCTGGTATGTACTAATTACTCTGTGTTTTGGTGTGAATAGGGAGGGTTTTAGCTTGTACCAGTATGTGTATAGGTCAGCATGCAGAGGATTATGGCCATAGCATTTTCAAGAGAGACCCTGTCTCTTGTAGGGTCTCTTCAGGTAAGCACACCTTTGATCAGAAGTGACTTCAATTCTTTCACTTGGGTTAGCCTCACAACTTTGTAACTGCTCCATTGATTTAGGCATCCTCCAGCCTAAAAACATAGTTTGGTTGCAAAAGTATTGACTAGCATAGAATTGATTGCTGAAATTTAGAGGTATTACAAAAAAATCTGAATTTCCAGCTTTGTGCATAATAAAAAAAAATCTGACAATGCTGAATTCATCTTCCTGAATAGCGAACTTCTGCTAGTGCTGGGTAGGAACTGGCCTCTGTGGATGGAGCAAGCACTCTCCGCTTGCCACAGACCCAAACCCTCCCTGATGTCTTTTATCATCCTACGTAAAGGAAATGAAATCTTTTGCACCACGATGAATGAAATTCTTGGTGCTGTAAATTACCAGCCTGCCTGAGTGTCTATGGAGAACTGTCTCCTACATCTTCTTAACTTCTATGGGGTGCTGTGCAAATAAATGCCTGCCCAGTGCAGGGAGCAGATCATGATACCTTTCAAGGTTACCTCACCCTTAGCTCATGTTTTTCTACACAGTATATAAAACGAAGAATCTTCCTGCACATAGCCCTTCCATTAATTTTTGTTCATAATGCTATTGAATACAATTTTACTTTGACAATAAACAATTATAATTATAGAGTGCATGCATATTATTTTGCATTAAACTGATAAAATGTAAGCAGAGGGGTCTAACAAAAATTTTAAAAAATACAAAAAAGAAAAATACTTTTAAGAAAAATAAAACAATTTAATAATTCTGCCTACCATTCCACTCGGTAGTACTTGCCCCGAAGTGAGAGATGAATCACTGATTTCTTCAGGCACTCTGATTTCCCGAGAGCTTCTCATTGTGTTATCATTGTGATCCTCTGAATAATATTCTTCTGTTTGAAAAGACATTTAAAAAGTAGCATGGCCTTTAGTGAAACAACAGTAATATGCGTTTCATTTTTCTTCATAAGTGAAAGAAGGTCATCTGAATAGGTTGTACACCCTATGATTCCAACTCATATGACATTCTGGAAAAGGTAACAGTATGGAGACAGTGAAAACATTAGTGGTTGCCTGGGCTTAGGGGAGAGAGTGATATGAACAGGTGGAGAAGATTTATAGAACAGTGAAACTATTCTGTATGATACTACAGTGGTGTATACACTTCATTATATATTTGTCCAAACCCATAGAATGAATGATACTGAAAGAGAACCCTAATGTGAACCATGCAAACCAAATGGACTCTAGGTGATCATGACATGTCAGTGTAGGTTTCTCAATTTTACCACTCTGGTGGTGGGTGTTGGTCATGGGAGAGGCTATGCTTATGTGGTGGCAAGAGAGTATATGGGAAAAATCTGTATAATTCCCTTAATTTTGCTGTGAACCTAAAGTTTCTCTAAAAAAACACCCAAGTGTTTAAAAAACTGTGCCATATAGCAAGGAAAAGACTTGTACCCATGTATTGTAAGACTCCACTAAATGTTCTTTCAGCTGTGAAAGACAGTCATGCTGTCATTATCTTGAGTGTAGTTTGGTTGATTCTTCCTTAAAAAATGTATATACTAATTCAGATTTCTATGAATTATGTTTTCCTGTCCCTCAGTCTCCCCCAGCCAAAGTCTGGGTCGCTGGACTTACTTTATCGAAATGCTGTGTGACTCTTTCTTCTCTTATGGGAGCTTTCGCAGCCAGTTTTGTACCTCACTCTATCCTGGGTCTTTCTCTTCCCTTGTCATGTAGAAGTTCCAGTACTCATCTGCTGTCCCTTCTCTTTCAGTTGTCTTACAAGTACCTTGCAACAAGAAATAAATTAAAAGTCTCATGGCTTTAAATTTTTTTCTTTAGGAGCTTAGAAATATGAGTATTTAAAGACAAATGTCAAAATTTGACAATTCTGTTTTTTCATTCAGATCACATTAATATCTTGTTACTGTGCCTTTGAATGTGTAAATAAAACATATGCTTTGGATGGCGGTATTTAGAATCAAAGATTATAAATTACCTTCTGGTCATAAATACCAAATCCATAATCAGTAATAAAGCTGTTTTCCTTAATTACTTTGCTTTTACCATCTGCCAAGGAATACATTTAAAAAAATGTAGTAAATGAAAGGAGTGAGCTATAGACCCTGACTGCAGTTCTCAGGAAACATCCCTAGGAGCTTTCCTTTGCCATAATTGACACAGGACTTCAGGGGAAGATTTGAGGGAAGGGAAAGGAAACTGTCATAGGCAATTGAAAGGCAGATGTGTGATGGTTACAAGGCAGACTTTTACAACTCCTCTTATGCTTTCTTAAATTTTAAATCTTGATTGGACTATAACACAACATTGATATTCAACCTTCCTGCTATAATTGCATTCATGTAAAAAAGACACATACATTATAATTTGTTGCATTTTGAAGTGGAATTGCTTTTGCTCAAGTAGTAAGATGTACACTCCGGGCAAAATTATATGACAGTAACTGCTGGGCTTCAAATTTTGAAATATGCTTAGGTGCTACACTGTTTTCTATCAACTGAGGTACATAGAATATTCAAGCTGGAAGGATTTGGAAAGCATCTAGTAAGTTAAAATAAAAATTATGAAAAGCATAAAGATGGATTTAGGGCACTTCTTGTTTGAAGATTAAATTTGTTGTTTCACATTACTATATCTCTCAGAGGATAAGATTAACCTAAAAGGAAAACACGCAATATGAAGTGACACTATTTTTATTGCAAGAGGAAAAACAGAGGAAAGACTGCATCCACTTAAATAAAAATCATGTTATCCATGGTTGAGGTTATTGCAATGATCTTGCCAGGTATTATGTAGGAGTTTGGCAACAACTTCTCATGTGGAAAAAAAAAGAAGAAGAAAGAGGTTTTCATTTAGTTTATATCACTAATCATTCTGATTTATAACAATTAAAATTGTGTTAGACAATGTGGTTATTATCATTAAACTTCTGAATTTTATTAACCTGGATTTATATAATAATCTTTAAAGAGAAATTTTAGGATATGGCTGAGTCATTCTACCTTCATATTAAGGATTTTTAATTTTAGGAATACCAAGATTCTAATTTTATTACTAATTTTTAAAATTTCACTTATTATATGTTTATTCTTAGAATGAATAATGTTAGAATAAGGATAAAAACTTACAATTTTGTATTATTAGTGTATTTTAATATTCAAGGATTTGCTTTAGTATGGCATTCCAACATTGCTTTTTGCTTTTCAAAGGTATTTGGATCAGTTATAGAATGTGCAGTCTTACACAATAACAAGGAAACTAAAAATAATGACTGAGACACATTATGAATAAGCCTCAATGTGAACTTTGAATGAAGGGTGAGTGATGATACTTAAGATGAACAAAGCTAAGAAAAGGAGGGCCTAATATGTTTCTCTCTCTATAAATGTGAGGAGCTAAAAAATCCTATAATAATAAAGTCTGAGACATAAGAAAACCCTATATAAAATAAATAATATTCAACAAATCTATCAAATTGCCTAGCATCTATGTTCAAAGGAGAATAAGGAAAGAGCAATAAGTATTTTGAGCTTTGTAGAGATTAAGAATTAATAAATCAATAGCCAAAGGGCTCCTATAGTTATGAAACAAAAATTTCAGTATTTGAAATTCCACAAAAGCAGCTGTGTGTCAGGATAGTGGGATAATACGAAATTTTTTTCCTATAGAGATTCAAATTCTGGTTTTGCCTTATATTAGCTGTGTGATAATGGATGTACTACTTGAATGTCAGCCTCAGTTTTAGGTCTTTATCTTTTTAAAATATTTTTATTGAATTTTTACAGAGAGGAAAGGAGAGAGACAGAGAGTCAGAAACATCGATGGGAGAGAAACATCGACCAGCTGCCTCCTGCACACCTCCCACTGGGGATGTGCCCGCAACCAAGGTACATGCCCTTGACCGGAATCGAACCTGGGACCCTTCAGTCCGCAGGCCGACGCTCTATCCACTGAGCCAAACCGGTCTTGGCTAGGTCTTTATCTTAAGGGAGATTTCAATAATGCATTTAAAATGTCAATATATGTTAGTTTCCTTTTTCTATAAGCATTGGATGTGAGGGGAATTACATGGCGCACTACTGCTTAGAAATTTGGGACTCATATTCTCTGAGGTAAATAAAATTTAATACAGTTGAATATTTTCACAAATGTTAAGGTGAAAGGAAAGAATGCAAGGACACTTTTGAAAACCCAGGCATTAGTTAATTTATCATGATTAGAGACAGAAGGAAAAGCAATTTAGAATAATGAGGGTTGGAGGGGAGAAAAGATAGCAAAACCTCTTCTTCCTAATGCTAAGTGAAGGGAACATAAAATGTTACAAAGAAGAGGTAAAAAACTGAAAAATAATCAGTGGTGCTATAAGCTAAAGTGCTAATGCTTGGGGATTTATGTTAGTTAGCCCAAACTTGTGAGCTGCTAATAAGGACCTAATCCTGTCTGGGGCAGACAGGAGATTGTATTTTAATGGTAAGAGAGACAGGGAACTGTTGACTTGTGATCAAATTATTTCGCTAACTTAAGACTGTATAGAGCAAATTGAGCAATAGTGTTTTGGGGTAATATTGATAACTTTTCCTTTTGATTTTTATAAATGTATAGGTTATTTGTTTCTGCTTGTATGTAATAACCAAAGGGGCAAGATTTAAGTATGTAAACAAAACAATTAAAAGATGAAATACAGTCAAATGGTTTTACATTTAAAATATACCGGGAGGCATAGATTAAGGGTACAGCTGGAGTTAGACACAGCTGGATTTCAGTCCCTGTACTTCCATTTTATGGTCAAGTTATTTAGCAGTTTCAAGCCTCAGTTTCCTCACTGTAAAATGAGGCTACAAATATAATCCACCTCACTTGGTCTGCATGTAAGTCATGGTCTGCATGTAAATTATTTTATTTAGATAAGCTCTTATCATTAGTTGTGACTAAATAGCGCGGGGCGGGGGGGAAGTAGGTGGATGGAGGAAGAGAGAAGGGAAGAGAGGAAGAGAAGGAAAGATGGAGGAATGAAAGAAGTTAGGAAGCATGGGGAGGGGAGAAAAATAGTCAATTAGAACAAAATTATTATTATCACTGTTTGTGTTTGAATTTGGAATCTCTGAAGCGATATACTACATAAAACAGATGGCACTTTTACCAAGTTTTCTTTTTCTTAAATGCAGTTTCTGCAAGGACACATTAAAATATTGAGAAATTTCAGATATGCATGTCTAAAACTTAGAGTGAATATAGAGGTTGGCCACTACCATATCCTGTCCATCAGCTTTAGAAGCTTTTAAATCAAATTCACTTGTAAAAGAATTCAAGTAATTTATAATAGCCAGTTGAAATGTCAACTAGAGCCTGAAATTAAGATTTATTTATGCACTAGTGCCAAAGCAATTGAAATATGGCCTCCTTAGAAAGTGTCATTTGGGATGTTAATGTTCTTAATGGTAGATCAGGAGTGGGTGAAACAGATGTGATGTAACACTGCCAATTCATCTTTACTTGAAATAGAATCTAAGAAATCAGTTTTCTCTTTTAAATATACTTTTGTACATTTCATTATATTTTTGCTTTCATATTTTCATATTACAGGCAGAAAGTCTGGAATATAAATGTTTTATTTACTTTGCTTAAGGACTATGGTTTAAAGAAAATCCCATTTTGACACAAATCCAAGAAGCCATAAAAATTTATATAATCATAGTATTTTCTGCTTTAAAATTTACCATAAACAAAGGCAATAGATAAATAACAACTTGGGGAGATATATTTGCAGCTCATATCTCACAGAAGGTGCTAATGTATAAAAAACTCCTACAAATTAGTAAAAAAAATTCTAAGTATATAATAGAATTTGCCAATATTGTGTTTGCTTTTTTTTTTTTTTACTTGATCTATACTAGTCTGAAAAGTGGGAAATTATATCATAGTTTCAACTGACATTTCTCTTATGAAAAGAAAACCTCTCAGTCTCATTACTAAGAACCATTTGTATTTTTTCTGGTTGTGAACTATCTTATAATTGGTCCATTTTTCTAAAGGTAGCACACTTTCATACAATGATGGAGGTAAAAATTGATCTGATTTATAAGGAACAAAATTGTCAATAGTTATTAAAATTTTTAAAAATGTGCATCACCTTTGATCTAGCAATGCTCCTCTTAGATTTCTTCAAACAGATGGCTCTACTCACACAAAGGAAGAGTGGACAATTTAGAAAGATTCTCATTGCAGAGTTTTTATAATAGCAAAGGACTGGACACACCCAAATGTTCCTAAATAAAGTACTAATTAAATAAAGTCTGATATATTTATATAGTGAAAAACTATCTAGCTGTTAAGAAGGATAAACTGGGCCTATAGGCACCAGTAAGAAAAATGTCCAAAATATACTACATCAAAATATTAATATTCAAATAGAACGGTATATGTGGTGTGCCAAGGCTGTATAAAAATTATGTCATATATATGCTTGTGAATTTGGAGAAGGGCAGTTGCAGGACCATCCCTGGTTCAGGCATTAGCTAGGAAGACTCAGAACACAGTACAGTCATGCGCCTCATAATGACGTTTTGGTCAGTGATGAAGGTGGTATACCCTATAGCTTAGTTGTGGGGTAGGTTATACCTTCTAGGTTTGTGTAACTGCACTCTGATGTTCACACAATGACGTAATCGCCGAGTGATGCATTTCTCCAGACACATCCCCAGCATCAGCGGCCCATGACTGTATATAGTTAGGTTCATGACTAGGATTTATTACAGCAAATGATACAAAGTAAATTCAGCAAAGGGAAAAGCACATGATGTACTAGGTGTACCAGTTACTAATGCCGATTTTGTAATCAAAGAAAACATGATAATTTCAAGAGAAACATCAAAAGTGCTTTATTCAAAGGATTGTCCATCACTAGCTACACATTTCCCCCATCTTTCAGGTAATTTGTGGATACCCTCCCAATAGAACTTTTCTTTTTTTGAGGCAAACCATTCAGAGACCAAATTTTCCACTTCTTCGTACATTTTGAAGTGCTGTTCAGAAAGTGCATGTGCCATCGATCAGAACAAGTGGTAATCTGAAGGAGCAAGGTCTGCTGAATACTTCCTAGGCAAGATCTTTTAACGTGTCTTTAACTGGTTTTGAAGTGTGTGATGGTGCGTCATCATGAAGCAAAATTACTTTGCCGTGTCTTCTAGTACATTCTGGTCATTTTACGATCAAAGTGTGGTTCAAATTGATTATTTGTTGTTGGTAGCGATCAGTATTAACAGTTTCACCTGGTTTTAGAAGCTCATGATATACCACACCTTCCTGATCCCACCAAATGCAGAGCATTATCTTCTTTCCGAAGCGATTTGGCCTTGCAGTCGATGTTGATGGTTGACCTGGATCAACCCATGATTTTGTGCATTGGGATTCTCAAAATAAGTCCACTTTTCATTGCCAGTCACAATTCGATGCAAAAAAGACCTTCTTTTGTGCTGTTGAAGCAACATTTTACTGATGACTGTTCGGTTTTTCATTTGTCTTCTGTTCAGTTGATGTGGCACCCATTTTCCTTCCTATAAAATCTTTCCCATTGCTTGTAAATGATCGGACATTGTTTGGTGAGCAACGTTTAATCTTTCTGCAAGTTGTTTTTGAGTTTGAGACGCATCTTCATCCAATAATGCTTGTAATTGTTGGTCTTCAGACTTTTTTGGTTGACCTGGATGTTCTTTGTCTTTCACATAGAAATCATCACTTTTAAAGCATTTAAACCAGCATTCACAAGTATCTTGAGATGGAGCATGTTCACCATAAGCTTCCCGAAGTATACGATAACTTTCAGCATCACTTTTCTTCAAAATAATGAATTAAAACTTCCCGCAAATGCTCTTTTTTTTTTGGCAATGAGAACCTGAACTTTGGCTTTTATTGAATATTTTTAAGTCTGTCGTAACAACCCAACAGAGTCAAACTATAGGGCTATTGTGTTTTTTTCTTGATTGATTTCCAGATATATAAAGACATTTATTAAAATGGATAAAATTTAAAATATGCAGAGTGGTTATAGAATATATATTTTGAGGGCTTCTTCAGTGTGAGTAGGCGTCTTTATCAAACGAAATACATCAATATGACTATCATAAAATCTCTTAGATCTATCATAAAATCTCTGATGGAAACCAGTCAAACAAAACACTATCTCTTGGCCTTTCTGATGGAAGGAGACTGGGCAAAACAGTACTACTGTGGATCTCTTTTGTAATTTTGACTTAATGGAATTTTAAACACATTAACAAGGGTTTTGTTGTTTTTTAAATTCTTGAAGCAGACTACTTTGAAAGATACCCTAATACATTTTTATTTTATTAATATATACAATATAACAGTTATCTTTATTATTCCTCTTTATCAAATATTTAAGAATAAGAAATATAAGTCATGTAGAAAATTTTAGGGCTATCGTCATCCTGAGGAGGGATTTTTTTTAAAAAAAGCAATAATAACAATAATGATATTTTAAGGATAATTACAACTAGAAATATATTTATCCTTTAATTTGATACATAAAATCAATATTATGTGGATACATATATCCTAAGCTTTTTAATCTTAAATTTCCTATTTTTTTTAACTTGAGAGATTCCATTGATGCAAAAATGGAATTTATGGTAGAGAAGTGATAGAGGAGAATGTGGCCACATAGGAGATGGGGTTGTTGGGACTGGTCCCTAGGAACCAAAAGATATACGGCTCTCATAAGATCAAGACATCGAAATAGGCTACCTATTCTCAGCATAGGTTGTAAAAGATCCTGTTGTAATATATTAGAGCCTGTAAGCAGCACCATTTGTGGGTAGGAGTCTTACATTGTTCTAGAGTTATTAGAATTAAGAAACCCAAAGATAAGAGAATGCAGTAAAAATGGAATCTTCAAAAGACTCTAGTGAAAATAGCAAGACAAGTCCTCCCGTGGTGAAGTCTAAACTACTTATTTCATGCCAGGACCATGCCCATGCTCAGCACACACAGAAGAAATTTTATTTTGAAAATGAGCTCATGGGCAAAAAGTTATTAAGAACATAAAAAAGCTTAATGGCATGAGAAAGAAATCAGAAGAAAAGATAATAAAAGTATACTGTAGAAACTGAAGAATGAAGAGAAACAAAAATGAGTAAGTATGTTTACATTGTTAAAGAAGTAAAAAAAGTATTAGAATTTATCCAACAATAATATATTATGAAAGTAAGCAGAAACAAAAGTAATCAAACAGTATTTCTAGAAATAAAAAAATATACTCAGTGAAATTTAAAATTTGATAAATGGATTAAACAGACTAGATATAGCCAAAGGAAAAATAGTAAATTTGAAGATACAATTGAGGAACTCACCCAGAGTCAGCACAGAGAAATATTGAGGTGGAAAACATATTTTAAAAATTGAGACAAATTGGAGACAAAAGTTTGCGAAAAATGTCTAATAGAATCTCAAAAAATAGATAGTAAAGATATGGGAACATAAAACATTCAAAGCCATGAAGGCTCTAACTTTCTGGAACGGAAGGAAGACATGAATATCATTATTCAAATTATGTTTTGCCACCCAGAATATCTGGTCATTTTACTTTTTCTGCTTAAGACTTTTCAGTAGCTCTGTCCTGCCCATAAATAAGAATAAAGCACTTTAGCAAGACAAATGATCAGATTCCTACTCTGTCTTTTCTTACCTTAATTTATTATCATTCCCAGCCTCAGCAAGCATTATGGAGTTAATCCACAACCAGTTTCACATCTCTTTCCCATTGTTCATGAATCTACTTGAATAAAATTCCTTCTGTGTTCTCTCTCATCTCTCATCCCATTCTGCCTCCCTCACTTCCAGGCTAAGCTTTGCCTACTTTTCCTTTAATGTTAATTTTAGATATTATGCCAGGCGTTGGGGCTGGAGTCTCCCTTCTCCTCGTCCCGCACGAAGGGGAAGACGTGAACCGGTTCATACAAGTTAGGAGGCGCGTTTGGGATTAAAGAATTATGAAAGACAGACACAAAATAGATTAAAGCTTGGGCTGGGTGTGGTGTCTGCCCTCTGACTCGAGGGACAGACAGAGAGAGCCTGCCCTCTGATGGAGGGACAGACACAGAGAGCACGCCAGCACCAAAAGCTGTGTATTATATACTCGAATTTCAGGAAGTTACATCACATCTGGGTGGGCCTTGAGCTCGAAATCATGAGATCCATCCCCTTAACACTGGGCGGGGAGTCAGACTGAGTGGCGCCCAATCTTTTGACTGGTCCTGACCTCAGGGCGTGGCTCTGCCCTTGCTCTGAGTCCCAGCTGACATATTTAAGCCAAGTGTTTTTGCCAGTGGCCCTTAACAAGATATCATTCCTCCAGACTATCTATTGCTGTATTTCCTAGGCAGAGTAGCTGTTCCTCTTTTCTGTTTTCTTTAACCTCTGCCAATTAATTTATAGTCGGGTGGAAAATATTTCAGTCTAAATTTTAATTAAATAATGGGTTGAATAAGGAAATATGTCCAGGTATTGAGGTCTCTGGGAGATGATTTAAATGGAATATAAAGAATCTCACAGGAGTTTAGAAGATCAAAGAACTGTTAATGTATGTAATTAATTATGCACCTAGGACAGTGGGTGGCAAACTCATTAGTCAACAGAGCCAAATATCAACAGTACGACGATTGAAATTTATTTTGAGAGCCAAATTTTTTAAACTTAAACTATATAGGTAGGTACATTGTTATTAACTTAATTAGGGTACTCCTAAGGCTTAGGAAGAGCCACACTCAAGGGGCCAAAGAGCCGCATGTGGCTCGCGAGCCGCAGTTTGCCGACCACGGACCTAGGACATTGCTACCACCTAGACTTATGACAGGGACAAGAGGATTCTGATTTAGTGCTCAAGTCCTTGATAAAAGTGGGATAACAATCAGCCAAGTAGCTAATGGCGACAAGAAGTGGAAGAGGTTGGTATCTGTAGATGGAATCATGAAAGTTTTTTCTGGAAATAAAAAATTAATTTTGTGGAAGTGATCATCCTGAGGAAAATACAGTTGATTATTCTGTCCCACCAAAGCCAAAATGATTCTCTACTGCAGCAAAATAGGCAGGCCTGCTCTAAAGTCAACTATAAAAGAAATGGTGCATCAGCCCGGGAAAGCCATGTACTTATAAATCAAGGTACGAAAATGTAGGAGATAGATGTGAGAAAAAAGACAGTAGCAAATGTATTGATTTGTAAACTAGGTGACATTAACTAATCAAATTATGATACTCTTTCTTTGAAATACATAGCATAATAGATGATATAATCCCAAATATCTCTCAAATTATTAGATTGATATGGATTTGGTGATAGTCAATGGATTCACTAGAAACTGAGAAATTCTAAGTCCTGTAGGAAAAGTGCTGGCAAATTTTACTTTGGGATATAGCGAGTGTGTTTCTTGATTTGGTGAACCCAGAGTCAGTCTCTTATTATTTGCGAAACTATAAGTCAAGCAAAATCATCAGATCTTTGTCCAGTCCTCCTTTGAGAGGAGCTAAATAAACTTAGTCCTATCAAAGAGTAGTTTAAAACTTTGATCATTTTTCATTCTGTATATAAGCAGAGAGATGGTGAGAGTCAGGTAGCTTGGAAGAAAGACATTTATAATATTCGAGTGGGATCAGTTCCAGTGGTAGGTGTCAGTGAACCTGCCAGCCTGCTGAGTCTAAAGTAATTGTTGCTTGCCTAAGGCTTTCCTGGTTCTTTGGGTGATAGATATTGACAGGTAAGAAGAAGCTTGTAAAGAATTTCATTTCTGATTTATAGAGTTCCTACATGTGCCTGTGTGTTTCTGTGTGTGTGTGTGTGTGTGTGTGTGTGTGTGTGTGTTTCATGGGGGTGATGTATTTCCACTTTAGAGCTGCTTACCTTGTGTTCACTATTGTGTTACTCTCTCCCCAAAGATCAAAGTGTCTCAGGCAATGAGAAAAGTGATGCTTTACTCTGAGTAGGCTGCTCATAAATGATCCCTCTGTTAAACCAGAACATAAATGAGTGTTTCCAGGAGCCTGTGGATGAGCGATGTCTGTGGGTACCAGGATCCTCAAAACCTGCTTTAACTCACGATGGAGAACTGAAGTGGAGACTGTTTCTATCCTCTTTAGTTACCAACACGATTTGGGCAAAACACAGATTCTCTATTTTCCTACTAAATATACAGCTAGAAAACCCCATTAGTTATACATATGAATATTTTAATGAAAACTGAATAACCTGACTTTTAAAGGTGATACACTAAAACCATGGATGTGGCAGGAAGCCTAACTGAGTGAGTATAGTGCTATAGTTTTGTTCAGTCAAAGAAGGATTTTGGAATTAGGAGATGCAAGGAATAAGGGATTGGAGAAAAGAAAAATTAATAGTACATTTAGAGTCTGATGACTGAAATGAATCAGTTTTAAAAACTCTCAACATTGAGCAATAGGAAGTTGATCAAATAAGGAAAGGTGATATACATATTCCATCTCACATACAGTGTTAAAATGAAAAATATTCAACTGTTCTTTCACTAAAGTTTTTGAACTTTTTTCCATACTAAAATTACAAGAAAATGCGATCTAGATCTATAAAAAAATTAGTCTATTTGGAAATATACATGTCTAAATAGTAACTGCTTTGCCTTTTTGGAAGCAGATATGGTCATGTCTATAATCTTCCAATTAATTATGCAAGTCCCATTGTGCCTTTATTCTTTCTGATTTTTCAAGCATCCTGGAGTTTGTAGGCCAAGGGGATATGACCAATCTATGAAATCGGATTACTTTCTTTAAGCAAAGCACAGTGTCTTTGTTAAACATTGTTCTTCAGAGTCTGATGGATACTTGTTCATAACCCGGTGATGCCTTGCTGAAGGGGTACAGTTTGTTTATTCTCAAGGTTAGCCTTTGTTTCCAAGCTATTTGAGTCAAGTGTGCTCTTTGAATTGGCCTTTCCCCCTAAACTGCTTGTCTGTTGTACCGAACCAGGTCATAAGCAAAAACTCCTTCATCACTCATGGTTATTTCATTGTGGGGATTTTGAAGTCCTATCCTGGCAGCAGAAATTAATTAGGACCACCATGTCCAACTAATTTTTTTTAAAATTCTGAATCTTTTGGAGAAGTGATTGAGGTCTCAGGCACATCCCTCAGGTAGGCCTCTTTATTTCTTATACAGATTGGCTTACCCACTCTCCCATGAGCAATCATGTAAATGGGTGCATACCAACGTCATGGGGAAGGGCAGCTTTCAACAATTGTATTACTCTCTTCACTCATGAAATGGGCATTTCCCACTTGGCTTATATTTGTACTAAAGTAAAATAGTTCTGTAATAATAAAATCTACTTTAAAGTTATTTTTCGGTACCTATTTGTGGATGTAGAAGTAGTTGACTTGTTTTTTCATTCACTCATATCTAGTACAGGATAGCAAGAAAAGTTTCTTGAGATGTTAATCTCTATTTTTTCCTCACTACTTTTTATTATTCCTCACACATCTCAAGAAGGTATCCTGGCCTATCTGTGGCCTTTCCTCCCTATTGGCTTTGATTCAGCTAATTAATGAGTGAATATTAGTATGTTCCAGAAAGAGGAAAGAATAGAATTGAGGATTAGATTTTAGGGTCAGGCTTGAGTGAAAGCAAAATACCTAAAAATATATCTAAAGAAGGGATGAGAATGGAAGAAGGAATAGATTTCTGGAATTGTGAATCTACCCAGACTAGACATATATGCCTCATTTACATCTAGGGGACTAGGTGGGGGATTTCTCCCCATGTTGGAGTCATCAAATACCATGAATTACAAGTCGGGACCTGAACTGTCCACTTTCAACAAACTAAGACAGTGGACTTGTTGACAGAGATAAGCATGCTCTGAAAACTATGGAACATTTCTGCAAATTATCTGGATGTAATAACATTCCAAGACCCTCATTTCCAAATCTGAGAAAATCCCAATAATTATCGAGAATGAATATTCCAATAGCTGGGCCAATGCAGGAATTGAAGCAAATTTTATATCATTCAAAAAAATAGAGTTTTGTTTTTTGCATCCAGGTATTATGTAATTTAAAGCATCCTTATTACTAATAGAACATAAACATTTTCTAGTCGGGCTTTCAGAAAGGAGGTAATAGTTGAGATGAATCTTGATTGGTGAGTAGACTTTCACTAAGTGGAGAAGAGAGTGTAGAAGTTCCTAGGAAGAGGATTTGTTTTAAGGAAAAGTGTAAAGATATGACATCCTGAAGCATCTTAGGAAATAGTAAGCAATCCAGTGTAGGCTTGCAGGTTGTAAGTAAGAAGGCTGTATAAAGCCACTAGAAGGTAGGCAGAGCTTCTCTGAAAGAGACCTAGAATGCCTATGTCTAAAGACAATAGTGTTTTTAAGTAGTAAGTCATATGCTCATATGTTCATTATTTATTAAAAATTTATTGAGTACCTACTCTGTGGCATACACTGTTCTAGGGGCTTGGAATTTAATAGCAAACAAATTTCCTGCTTACATTGTAAAGAAGAAATAAGACTATAAAAACACCATCAAATAGGTAATATAATGTTGGAAGATGTGATAAATGCAAGTGGGAAAAGGGGAATAATAAGTGATATTTCATTAGCTAGAAGGGCTAAGGGAAATAAAGAAGAAAACCATACAAATATTTGATGCAAGAACAGTCCAGTTAGAGGGAGTGACAAGTGCAAACGTCCTGAGGTAGGAGTGTGTTTGGTGTCTTCCAGCAATGGTAAAGCATGAATGGTAGAGGATGGTGCCAGCATAGAAGCTAAAAAACAATAAATGTAGGGCTTGTAGAGCATGGCAGAGATTCTGCATTCTATATTAAGTGTGCTGAGAAATACTTGTAGAGAGCAGAGTTAGCATAACTAACTCCAACTTGAGTTTAAACCTTATCATCTGAACAGGTATAAATCTGGGCCAACAGCCAAGTCCTGGGCTGCCCACAGGTACAAGTAATCACAGTGACCAAGCACTTCCATGGACATTGCCACATATTTTGATTTGGACTTCGAGGGCTAATCTCAGGAGACCACAAGCTAATCTAACAAGTGCAGATGAGGGGAGGCATCTCAATAAGAGTGAAACTAAGAACAGTGGCACTTGCACCCTTCTGTGAATGAGCCATGCTGACAACTTGTGTGTCTGGCTTGGTGGTCTTTGATTATTCTGGGGTCTTGCTGTCTTGAGCTAGTTCATCAGTCTTCCTTACAAGACAGACCCCTGGACATGAGGCCTCTGTGACTCTGAGTGATCAGCAACCACCGATGTGAGAATAGCCAGATCCAGAGGGCATTTGAGACACTTGGACTTTCAGTTCATCAATCCATAATACATGTGCGTGTGTGTGTGTTCTGTTGACCTAAGTTGACAGCATAGTCACCACTATTGGTTCACTGTTGTTACTTGGTATCAAGAATCTGGAGGACCAAGTGAACACCTAGGGTCCAGGCCTAGTTCATGCACCCCTCATACTATGTTGGGATCAGGACATCGAGTGACACCAAGGAATAATAAGGAGCCTGTCACCTATTGTGCAACTGGTTGGCTAAACAAATATATAATTTGTCAGCAAGGAAAGAGAAAAGATTGATTGATGGTACTGCTGTTTACTGCTGGTTAAGCTGGGAACTTGAATTTGGTATAGTTAAAGGGTTATATTAAGGTTGCAATAAAAATTGCTTGAAATTGCTAGCATGAGGAAATAGACTAGAAAGTTGACATTGAAAAGGAAGCCTAAGCTTTATTGTCATTAGGGAACAATGGGTATGAGATGGAGTGCAAGTTCATAAGAAACTGCCCGTACAAATATGTGATGATGTACATATAGACCTCACCATACCTAGAAGTGTACAACCCCTAGTAAGTAGGGCAAATAAACAGGAAGTGTCAGTCTTACTGTTAAAAACCCTATTACAGGTGGATACAGATGGACATAAAGGAAAAAAATGTGTCCAGGATAATTATTCAGAGAAATAAGTCAGCTGACAGTAAACTTCAGAGGAATAAAGAGATAGTACCAAAAAAACCCACACCCTAAGGATCTAGGGGACTGTGATAATCCATTTGATAATGGGTATTTTGCTAGACCTGTAGTAAGTAGGGAAATTATTAATTATATCCATGGAGATGGTCACAAACTAGAATACTAGAAGGCAGAGGATATACAAGACAAGAGTTACAAACAATGAGTAGATTTTCAGCAAATAAATTGGGCAGACATTGATTAGCTTGCTAGTATTTAGAACAAATTGTTTTTGTCCTAAATAAAATTCTGCTGAGAAGAAAGAAATGAAGCAAATTTCAGGCATGAAAGAACAGTATTTACTAAACTCAGAGCTGCTGAGCTAACTGTCCAATATCCAAACCAAGCCTACTTGTTATGGGCTTGGATCGCTAGAGCATGGAGAAATGCATACCCAAACGTAGATATGATAACATGTAGTGATCACATGAGACGAACACAAATGAGCAGCACGTGAAGATAGTGAGAAAACTAGCCATTTTGTCACTGGTTTACAACTGCTCAGGGTTAAACACACCTTTATAGGTCCAGCAGTGCCAGGATTTAAGAAAGCCATTTTAAGAGGGGCACCACTGAGAATGAAAATGCCATCTATACATTCCATTTCACAGGCACGAACAGTAGAAGATATTAAACATTTTTAAAGTAGCAAATGATTTAAATGAACAACCAAATTTACATTTAATGGTAGGTACAAAACAAACAACATCACATTATCAGTAGAAAAAAATCCTTTCTTTAAGCAAAGGATATTTTCCAAGCCATCAAACACACAGAATTTCAAACCATACAACCAAAACAAATGCTTTACACCATCTAGAAACCATCAAGCAGGAGGAAAATGCAGAGTTATCAAAAGAAACAAACACCTGAACATGACAGGACTAGATAATTCACTAAAAAATTCTCAATCACTAAAAAACAGGCAACCCCGGGGGTGGAATCCCAGGCAGAGTAGAAAGTAAGATATGAAAATACCCCATTTATCAAGCTAAAAACACAAATAAGTATCAGGGTAAAATTACAGAATTTTTATTGATACAGGATCACAACTTTTAAAACAACAATTCAGAATATGTAAAATAATATTCCAATACAGGTAGAAGGACTATGAGGAAAAGTAACCCATTGTTGGCCCAGAAAATTTCCTGTGTATAATTATAACCTGGAACCCATGGAATTACAAGGTCATACATCATCAGATGTAGAGAATATACTAAGAAGGGATAGCCATGCAAAAATCCGAGGAGACTTCATTCCTTGGAAAAAACTTCAACAATGTCAAGTAAAATTAGCTGAAGTGAAAATTAAGCCTGTAGATTTACCTAAACCATCTCCCTTAAAGGGAGGACATGAAAAAATCAGAAAAAAAAATCTAGGAGCTATTAAAAGAAGACATTACAGAAAAAGGCAGATCTCATTTGTATAATAAACCTATATGGCCAGAATTAAAACCGAAAGGATAATATAGTCTGACAGGAGATTATAGAAACCTTAATGTTCACCTAATATGGATGGAGTATTGCCTGATGCAGAAGATGTTATTAATAGAATAACTAAGTGAAATTAAAAATATTTTGTAACCATTGATATGTCTGATATTTTCTTCATTATTTCTATATCTGAAAAATCTAGACAATATATAACTTTTTCCTGTTAAAGAATACAATATCAATTTAAAAGATTACACAGAGTTACTGAATAGCCTGGTAATAGCACATACATTATTAGCATCACAGATACACACACAACAGTTCCAATCACTAATAATCTCCTACATAGATGGTACTATCATGATGCATAATGACAAACAATTACTACAAACAGAAAAATTAAATAGTACAATTAAGAAAGATGGACTATTAAAATAATGATAAAACTAATGGTCCAGGTACCACAGTGACATTTTTAGCAATCAATTGGTCCTTCGAAGGAAGACATGTACCACAAACAGCAATTGATAAAGTTAATGCATTAAAAACCACTAATAGCAAGACAGAGCACAGCATCTTATAGGCATGTTCAGATACTGGAGAAAACATATTTCATACTTAGGTATGATTCTTAGACCTATATATGATGTAACAAGAAAAGCCTCAGATTTTGAATGGACAGAAAGACAACAACAGGCATTTAACTTCTTGAAAGAATACATCAGTCATTTTCAAAAACTAAATTCCCTATGTCCTGGAGATCAGTTAAGAATAGACAGGCAATAGAGTGGTGAAGGCCTGGGGTAGGTGAGCATGGGTGGGCCAGAAGGGGTCAATGGGGGGAAATGGGGACATATGTAATACTTTCAACAATAAAGATTTTTTTTTTAAAAAAGAATAGATTTAGTTTATTTTAATGACTTTGCATCATGGGCTCTATGGACAAAATGTCCTCAGGGTAAATTATTATTTAAACCAGTGGGATTCTGGACCAGATGCCTTCGGTATACCTCCACCAAATATACAAATTTAGAAAAAAAATTATTTGGCTATTATTTGAAGCCTAATAAATGGCAGCAGCATTAGCTGGCAATTCACCATTGCTACTAAGATCGGCTATTCCGGTCCTGGCCTGGACAAAGCTTAGTCCTGAAGAAGTGGCAGGAATATGTCTGAACCAGAAGGTCCTTACACGGAAGTGGTGCATATAATCAAGAGATGCCAAAGCCAAGGGACAGCCTCTCTTCCTCACAGAGGAAAGACACCGAGCAGAAATAGACTTGCCGGAAATACTTCCGAGGGAGGAGCACATCCATACCCCCACAGGGAAATGGGGCTACTCCTGGTCTAATACTCTGCCCAATTCCTGGTTTACAGACGGATCGGATCCTCGCACACTATACGTGGACAGACCGCATGGACAGCGGTAGCTTTCAGGCCCAGGGACAATCGGATCCTCCGATCCACTGGTTAGTCTAAAAATGCACAATGTGCAGAACTCGTAGCAATAGTATTGGCATTGACATTCCTTTGCAGAAAATCAAAAGAAAATTTATTTGTACTGCTTCATAGGTGGTGGTGAATGGGATAGCAATCTGGTCACAGAAATGGGAAACGACTAATTTTCAAAGAATAGGCAAAATGTATGGTCACATGAATATTGGCAGGAGCTGGAAAAAGCAAAATACAGACTCCAAATATATGTGATTCACATATCGGCTCATCAGAAAGATTCCGAAGCCAAAACTAGATTTAGTAACATAGCAAATCAATTAACAAGAGGCAAGATAAAACCAGAAGAGAAAGGAAAGGAAAAAGTTAAGATGAATACTCCTGAGAGGAATAGGCCTAAAAATGAGTTAAAATATCCACAAAATTGCAAGATTCTGTACTATATACTATAGCTAAGAGAGCCTAGTGAAGATGACATAAGAAAACTACACATAGAATTCGGACATCCAGGAACATATACTCTAAATACATGGAATACGAGAAGAAATCTCCAAATATCTTGGCAAAGAAGAATGTCCGTACAAGGATGTGAGAATTGCAAAATTTTAGCGAACAATTTAGACATAAGACACCACCAGACACATAAGCTGGAAGGATATTATGGTGCAGATTGACTTCAGAGGACCAATGAAATCAGGATTTCAACAGAAATATGCATGCACAATGATAGATATACACACAGCAATAGGTATGGCTCTGGGTCAGAAGAATCCAGATGCCAAAACAACCATAAGAGCATTGGCAAGATGGTGCAGCCATTATGGGACACCTCAAATAACAGAGAGTGAATGATCAAGGTTCCCATTTTATGGCAGGCAGCAAAGGAAAAAACTTGGCAGAATGATTAGACATACAGTGGAATTTTCATTTACAATACAACCCCACTGCATCAGGCAATATTGAAAGACTTAATGGATTGGTAAAAAAGGAATTCAAGTTAATTGACTCAGCCAAAAGCCAGCAAGAAATATTCAATTGTGCTATATTCCACTTAAATCAAAGAGAAAGGCTAGGGAGAGAAACACCACACAAGTATTTAGAACAAAATCCTAGTTAATTAAATATAGAAAAAGAAAGAACCTCATGCCCTATGCCTTATGAGGTGACTGAAAAAGATCATAGGGGATATCTCTCCCCACAGGAAAGCATAACCAATGGAGAGAGAAATACCTATCGGACAATAGGAGGAAAAGGAGAATTAAACAACTGCATAAGATTGCACAACTCTCACCCTAAAGAAGGACGAGATCATTTTCCTTGGTTAGTGGTGATACTATCATTAGCAATAGTAAATTTTATATTATGAAATGTTGATCAGACTTATATAAATAGTATTAAGAGAATTGTTTTTCATAGCCTTAATAACCCCTGATTCCATATTGATGGACTCCACCAAACCACTTAGAGAAAACGGCAGTACTTATACTGAATTACCAATATTTATTAAACCCATGACATTTCCAAGCTGTTACATTGAAGACAACAACCCTGGATGATATATAATTCAAAGAGGATACTTTAATAGCACCCACTGCCTAAAAACAAACATAGGAAAACCACCATGGACCAGGGGTCTGTTGAGACCAAAACCAATATTTATACAAAAACAAAACAAAACAAAAAAACACCAAAAAACTGACAGGTTATATCTAGTAGGAATATTGTATAAACCTAAAATTACAAAATATCATATAACATTCACTAAACAGCAGTTCATGCCTAGTTACTTACTGCCAGATTGTGCCACAATTGACAAAGAAAAATACAGTACTCCAGTAGCACTATTCATTCTTCTAAATACTAAATGTAAACAAAGAAAATTGCAATTAGGAATTGGATTACTTGCTACAGGATTGTTAACCAATCTGTTATGGTCAGGAGTACAAGAAGGAGAAATAGCACAAATTAGAAGTCAACTTTTTGCTCAACAAAAATTTAACTTACAACATTTTAAAGACATCCAGTATGAAATTGAAAATATACTTCCAACACTCTCAAGACATTAGACATATTATGGAAGAGTAAGGGCTAAGGGAGGTCTCTCTGAAGAGAAAGGGAAGTCTCTCTGGAGAGAAAGTAGAAACCCATACAAATATTTGATCCAAGAACAATTCAGTCAGAGGGAGCAGCAAGTGCAAAGGTCCTGAGGCAGGAGTGTGTTTGGTATCTTCCAACAATGGTAAAGTATGAATGGTAGAGGATGGTGCCAGTATAGAAACCGAGACAATAATATGGGACTTGTAGAGCATGGCAGAGATTCTGTATTCTGTGTTAAGTGTGCAGGGAAATATTTATGGAGAGCAGAGTTATCATAACTCCAACTTCAGTTTGAACCTTATCATCTGAACACACATAAGTCTGGTCCAACGGCCAAGTCCTGGGTTACCAGCAAAAGAGAAGCAACCTGCAGGTGCAAGTAATCACAATGACCAAGCACCTCCATGGACATCCCCACTAAGAACAAAGACACTTGCTATTCCCCTTCCTGCAGATGAGCCATGCTGATAGCTGTTGCTTATTCTGGGGTCTTGCTGTCTTGAGCTAGTTCAGCAGTCTTCCTTGTAAGACATGAGCCCCCTGGATGCTGAGCTTTCTGTGACTCTTGAATGACCAGCAACCACCGAGTGCAAATAGCCCAATCCGGAGGATATTTGAAACTCTTGGACCTTTGTCAACCCCTAATACTTTGTGTGTGTGTGTGTGTGTGTGTGTGTGTGTGTGTGTGTGTGTTTTCTATTGTGTTTATAATTTGGATTAAATCTGCAAGTAATAAGAGCTGAGTTGACAGCATAGTCACTGTGTTGGCCCACTGTTATTGCTTGGTGTTGGGAACCTAGAGGGCCAAGTAACAACCAGGATCCCGGGACGTTCTGATCAGGCACCCCTGATACCATCTGGGGATCAGGACATCAAGTGACTTATAGGAAAGATTATACTCACAGCTAGAGTGCCCCTGACAATATTGGAGGATTTTGAGCAAGGCTGTGACCACATGACGTTTATGCTTTTAAAGGATAGCTCCTATCTACTTTGAGGAGAACTGACTGTAGGAAGTGTAAGAGTGGAAGCAGGGAAACCAATTGGGATGCCTGTGCTGTAGTCCTGGGCAAAGAGGCGGTAGCAGTGGGCCAGAGAGAGATAAGGCTCAGGGGCAGGATTGGGGTCAGAAAGTAAAGAGCCTCTTTTAGTAATACTGAAAATAGTTTATTCTGTAATGTACTTTAGCAGGCAATGGAGAGCCAACTGGCCCAAGAGAATGGTAAGTTAAACCACTGCTGGCTTTTTGCTGCAGTATTTCACTCAACATTAACCCCTGTAACCTGAGGAGTCCCACCTAGGGATCTGGAGGGTGTGACATTAACTACTGATGCATGATTGCTTTCCCTGGAAACTGACGCAACACCCTATTTGTCTCAGCCACTGCACCAGTCAGAGGTATACTCAGTGTTCAGCTGCAGCAAATGCATAGTAATATCTTTTCTCCTGCATCGTCTTTGTCCCCCTGCATAACTGTTTTAATGTAAAACCCTCTCAATTCTTCTCAAAAGTAAATGGGTTATAAACATAAAAGAAAGAATCCATAATTATTATTAGATTTTTTGAGCATACATATTATGTGCTTTTAGCTTCAAGGAAAATAAAAAAACAATTTTTAAAAGACAAACTGGTAAATCCAATTGCTAAAGCTCATTCCCCCCCACCCCTTCCAAGCACTTAATCTAGCAAATATAATAAATTCAAAAGGATGGCATTATATAGTTCAACTCAAAATATTTTCAAAGAAAATACCACACTTATTCCTGATAATGTTGCCCGTTAGAGGTATTAAAAAACTAACAGTAGGCTAGGTGGCAATTAGTGAAGGTATTCAGAAAGATATCAGGCAACACAATAGAAGAAGAGTGATAACAAGCAGATATCCTAAGAGGTTCTTAGAGATAAACTGCATTGAGAGATGACTGGGAATATAGATTTTGAAGATACCACAGAGCTTGGCTAGTGGGTGGGTTAAGAACACAGTCTTTCAGATCAGGGGACTGAGTTTGCATCTTGGCGTTAGCAGTTTCCTCAGTTTCCACATCAAAATAGGGGATAATAGTACTTATAAGATCATGCTAAGATATTTTTATGTACAGTTTTTAATATAGAGACTGACACATAAAATTTTAAAATATTTTACCTATTATTATTATTAGACTGGCCAGTATTTAGAGACTGAATGTGGAGTATAATGATGCAGAAGGAATTTTTTTAAAGTCTCAAGTTTCTAATTTGTTTCTCTTGATTGATGTTTTATCACATCTTTATACCAGAGAAATTATCTTTAAAGTAGAAAGAGGAGAAAAAACATTGAAAGAAATGGACTTGGGTTTAACCTATTTATCTTGGGATACAGTACTTGTAGAAAACATCTATAGTTCACTCATTTTCACTGTTGTAATAATTCCTTTTTATGGATAAATCAGAATATCATAGCAAGTGGACATCTGGGGCATTTCCATTGTTTTGATATTAAAGACAGTGCTGCCCTAGCTGGCTTGCTTAGTGGTTAGAGCATTGGCCTGTGGACTAAAAGGTCCTGGGTTTGATTCTGATCAAGGGCACATGCCCAGGGTGCAGGCTCAGTCCCCAGTGAGGGGTATGCAGGAGGCAGCCAATCAATGATTCTCTCTCATCATTGATGTTTTTATCTCTCCCGGTTGGGAATATAGCTAGTAGTGTTTGTCAAGAGTTCCTCATGCAGCTCCTATAAATATTATCTCACTCTTCTGGTCTCCTGGCCTTGCTTCCTCTTCCACTTTCAACTCTATTTCAAATGCCTTTTATTAGCAAACTTGAAACTAGACCCATCGGAGGGAAGGGATTCTAGAAAATGTCCTTGTTGGCTTCTTGTGATGCAGAGAACTTAAATGTGGGTGGGGAGGATGCTTATTAGATCACCGGCAATACAACAGAAGCACCGTTTCAAGTGTCTAAGGGTCATGTAGATGTTGTATTTTATGCTGTGTCTGCTGAATCATCTTGCTCATTTTCTACTTGTAAACCATTTTGAACTTATCAACACTTGGAACTTAGCATTTCGTCATGGCTAGCTTCCCCTATTTCTGTTGGGCAATCATCTGTAACTCCTATTGGATTAACCTTTGTTTTTATTAATTTTATTGCAAAATTAATAGAGAAATATTTCTAACAGTAGAAGATTTTAGTGACTCTATTTCAGTTGGGATATGATGGTATAGAGATGGTATCTGCTGTGTATTGCTTCTTCTGTTTCTGTATTCACATTTGGGAATAATTTCAGGCTGTATTTTACAACAAATTAGAATAAAGCCATTCATCATATAATAGGAGTCAAATATAATCTGAGGAATAATAATATGTATCCCTGCATTCCATTGACCTACAAGAAACACTGTATTTGGCTAGCTTGACATTGTGAAGAAATATTCTATTTTAACATTTGTTCTTACTGGAGAGACACTACATATAAGTCTACATATGGGCTTACTATTTTCTTTAAACTTGTTTTTTCTTTACTTTTTCCAGAATAAGTAAAACATTTTGCAGGTTTATCGAACTGTTGAGGAAGTATGATGCCTCAGGGAAACAAAATCTTTGCACTACGGCGCTTAAAATAATGACAGTGCACATCCTTAGTCAGGGTTGGGATGCACATCAGGAACGAATCTTGAGAAACAACTACAAAAATGTTGCAGATTGAATGACTTTGAGAAACAGAAAAGTCAAAAATAGCGAATTGCAGTGGTAAAATTTGATCTTTAACTGTTTACCTTCCATTTCTCCTAATAAAACCATTTCTCCTAATGTACCATTTTTATATTTTGCAAACAATGGGAACTGAATGATTATTTTAATTGTTTTCATATATGCACTCAAATTCCCTGTGAAGAGTCATAAGAAGACTTAATAAATTTGTCTATTAACCTTCACTTAATGATTTTTGAGGTTTCTATAGCCTTCAAATTAGATTGCAAAATTAATGTTTATGTATGTTATTGGGATATTCTAGAGAGCATTGACTCATGAAATACTGTGTTTTCAAAAATTCAGTTGTAAATTGGCCATTTGGAGTTCAGAAATGATTTCAGGTGAAAATAAGTTGTCCCGTACATCCTGCAGGTATCTCCTTCATATTGGAATTTACTAGCTTAAATGTCAACACCTTCCCTGGAAGGTTTCATGTTCTGAAATCAAAAAGGAAAGACATTCACAATGGAAATATTAGAAAGCCTTTAATTTTTCAAATTGGTTCATGTCCCATTCATTACTTAAGTCATAAATAGGAAAATTAATTCTACTAGAAAAGAAGATTGATATAATTGTTTTTTAAGGAAACTTACTTAGTGATTTAGTTATAAATGTTTTAAGAGGATATGATCATTAAAAATCAATCTTAATTTTGGTTTGTTACCTCGCAAGATTTTAAGTCATTTAACAAAATGTAGTTAACACTACAAAAGAAAGTATAAAAATTAAGTAGATCACTTAGTACAATTGCTAATGGTCAAGAAAATTTAACACAAGCTAAAACAAAAAGTTCCAAATATCTTAAGGCACAGTTTTGGAGAAAAATGTTACATTGTTATTCTCAGTTAAATTTTATTTTCACATTTCAGTAGACAAAACTCTACAGTGCCCCTACGCAAGTACACTATTTACAGTAAACTTCTTTGGTACATGTCTAAAAGATGTCAAGTAGTATTTTAAACTGTTAGTCAAATCCTGCTTCTATATTTCACATGACCCTTAAGGGAAATTAAATAAACCTTTCATTGTTATTGTTTATAGCCTATCTTATAATAGGGTGAGTCACAATTTCTCACTGATTTGACTTAAGCAATGTAATATATAATCTATGTTAATATTTGAACATTTCCTCCGAAGTTGGTTCTTCTACAGACATAATTATTCCCATTATCTCCTTCCAGTTGTTCAGAACATTCTCTGTAGTTGACCTAAACTTTCTCAGTACAGGTGACCCAAATTCAAACTAAACCCCTACAATCACACAGAGAATGACTTATGCCTGTGGCTTTATCACCCTTAGTCTGTTGATTAGTATCCTCAAAAATGTCACTTACCACTGCCCAAGTGAAAGCTTATTTTTAATTTGTTACCCAGCATAAACCATTATTCATCTAAAAGACTCTTAGTCATCTCTGCTTTCCAAAATTTTCCTCCTATTAATTACTAAGATTTTTATCATATTTTCATAATGGGTTCATTTGCATTCTTAGGCAATAAATCTCATTCTATAATTTATTGCCTAAATTTCAATGTAAAAGGTATTCAGACAGCTCCAACTCATATTTGCATTTTTAGATTTTTAATTTGTTTAAAACTCAACTGATAATAAATTTTATTATGCTATTGATATCTCATATAAATGTTAAAAATGTGCAACTTCAAAATCCAGAAGAGAAGATGTTTAAATTGATGAGGTAAATGTGGTAATGAAACATGGGGTTTGGGGGGCAGACTTTTCTTCCTGTGGATTCTTGTCCTCACGAAGTTTGAAGAATAAAACGGCAGACAAAAACGCTTCTTTAATAAAAAATATAGAAGTTTATTAGAAGCAGATACAAATTCCATCTGGGTAGGGTTGTCTCCATAGGGGACCTCATGGGGGGCCCCCCAATAGGTAAAGCCTGCTCTCTCTAATGGGAAAATCAAAAAATTCCCTCTTTGTGTCCCTTTGTCTCTAGTTTTTATAAGCTGCAGTTCTTTGTTTGAATCTGATCTTTTCTTGTTGGTCCCCTTCCTTAATTTGGACCCACCTTGACCCCCCGCTTTCCTCATTGGTCATTCTGCTACATAGAATTAGTTTCAAAGCTCAAAGCCCATGTGGTACCCCACATTTTCTCTCCCCTTATCTTGCTGGTTGGAATCACTTTTGATTTATCTTACAGTTTTCTCCCAGTTGTGCTGGCAGAGAAAGCCTTATCTTATAGCTCTCCCAGCTACTCAGGTCAGGGTCTAACTTATGGATACTGGTTGCTCAGGCCAGAGATACCCTTGTCTCTCCTTGGTTTATGACTATTTTAATTGCTTAAGCCAGAAATGTTTGCATCTGCCTGTGGTATTTATCCTCTGTGCAAGTAAGATAAGCACCCTGGTGTCTTCAAGTCTCCATCTATGCATTCCTCTCCCATGGACCCTCCTTATCTCTAAGACTCCCTAGACTTTCCTAATTAGGCTAGCTACCTAACCCTTTCAGTAAGTAGGTTAACAAGAAAAAGAATTGCCAAATGATAGCTTTTGCTCAAATGACAAAGCTCAGAATGGATTTGTATTAAACAAAATTTGTGGGGTTACATGATGTTTGCCAGATAATTTTTTATAACCTCAACACAGGAAAAGACAAAAATGGCAAAAGTTAATGAATGGCATTTCTATGATGTGTGAATTTTTATTTTTTCCATGTATTTTTCAATGTTAATGGAGCAAGACTTTTTAAATGTCTTTGACAAAAGCCAATAATTGTAGAAACTACTGCTTTATATAGAAAAATTACTTTTAAAATTAATCAATGCACAAAAACATCTATATGAGCTATAAGCTTCAAAGACAAGGAATTGTGATATTAGCAGAGTTTGAAGAAGATGAAACTAATATCACAGGGATGCAGGAGAAATATTAAAGGTTGAATCTTGCTATGTCTAAGCTCAGACACAAAGTTAGTTTCTCCCACATTAGAAATAATGCTAATATTGATAAACCTCAAAGTATGAAGGTGAATGATGGGAAAACATAAATACATATCAAACATTATTAGGAAAGAGCTGGGTTAAATACAGGTTCCACTTATCAGTTAATTCTTTTCAAGTAATCATGAAGCAAAGTAACATGCTAGTTATCACAGATTAGAATGAAACTGAGTTTTTAATGACAACATCTGAAGTCCGAGAGAAGCATGTAGCTGAAGGAGAATTAAACCTAAGTTATAATCACTTGGTGACCTAAACAATGATTATTAGGAGATAAAACTTCCTAAGACTAGACCAGCTAATGCTTGAAATGCATATTTGTTTGTTTTTTATGGGCTAATGTTTATGCCTTCTTAAAAGTAAAATTTTACATTAGTAAAAGTTAATAATCACACGTGCTAAAATTTTTAGAGGACCAATAAATAACACTGTAACACTTGTGCTTTTTCTACCCAAGACCTGAACCAACCAAGACAAAGGGATTGGACAGATGGTCATCAAAATTGTCAGCCTTCTCACTGGTGGAGCTTGTAGAACAAGTCTTGTTTAGGGGAAACATAAGCTTCCTAATAATGAACCTCTGAATCAGGCAAAACTGGTAACAGCAAACTTGGAAATAACAGAATTCCCTTAAAAGATCAGGGATGTGGCTGCCACATTTGTCACATGGTCAAGAGAAAAATCAAAACTTATGCTCCCTGCAGGCAGCCAGATGCCAAAGAGAAGGGGAGAGAGGGTGAGCCATGTTTGCAGATCCATTTTCCTCTCTGTACACACTAAGGAACTAAGGAAATAGGGCAAACATGGGCCAAGAGTGAACAATGATGGAGACTCCTGGAAGCGGGGAAAAGGATAAGAAGTTTCTCTTGTAACTATACTCTTGAGAAAGTTGTGAATTCAGCCATAGAAAGACTGACCTTACAAAGCCAGAAAGAGCCCAGCCTTAAGTGGTCTGGACAATTGCTACTTCTCACTGCCTCCTTTTGAGACTGGAAGACAATGAAATCGGACATATCTGGTTAGACTCCCTTACATTACGGGAAAAGCACCCTCGTGGCTGACTTCTGAAAGATGATGATTTTATCATGTTCATTGCATTGAAATGAACTCTGGAGAAACGTGTTTTATAATCCCACGTTTAATTCTTTATCTAATATTATTCCTCTCTGTAAACACAGCCAAGACTAATCCCCAGAAGTGCAGGTTTTTTTCCAAAAAGGCAATCAAGAATGTCATATAAAATGAATGCCAGTATTCACAGCATGTGAATCCAAGTTCAAAATTCTTATTTTTCAACAAGTCTGGGAAAATTTTGATGGGTTGCTAGACCATTTTTTAATCTCCTCCAGAATCTTTTCCAACTTGGGTTTCAAGCATGAAAAGACAGCCCATCAAGTTCCAACAAACTCCAAGACTTTGAAAAATCATCACTTTAATGGACATGCTTTCATTCTTTTTCTGCCAGTGATAAACAGAATGATTATGGCAGGTCCTGTGGTCATTGTTACTGTGTTTCCAGAAGCACAGGAGCTGACAGGAGATATTTCATTAAATCTTTCCTCATTTCCTCCTGTTTTTCTTTATCCCTCATTTTATTTTCTCAATATTGTAGCTGACATTTTCTTTCAGAAGATTGTGTTTTATCATTCTCAGTTTTTAATTGGAACAGTAGTATTGTGAATGTATTAATTCTTCTTCTACTATGCACAAAGAACTGTGAACAGTGGGTGGAAAAAGCCTACAATCTGACCAATGATCCGGTGATCACTGCATAACTAGACAAAACAACGGTGAAATTATAATATGTAAGATCCTAATCTATGATATTGAAATCCACTCACATATATGCAAAGCCAGACTCTAATAATGCCACCTTTGACATGCCCCTTTTATAGATCCCTCAGATCAGGCATAACCACCCTCAGAGTAGCACATAATCTTGTTACCAGTCCTGTGCCATGCTTTCTCCCACCTTCATGTAATCTTCCTTTTGTTCCCTTATTTATTTTAATTGTATAAAAATAAACTGCAAAACTTGTCCAAAGCATTTTCGATCTTGCTTCCCAGCATTGTCATCAGTTTGGCTTAAACAACCTCAAATAACCTCAACTAACTGTTACAAAAATTTCCTACAGTTTGAATATTTCTTTTCCTGACACTATTAAAATGAGTGTAAATTCTATTTTAAATTACTTTTATTCTTTGTGGTGAACTATCCACAGCTTTCTTTTTTTACATTTTATTGCTTATATTTGTTTAAAAAGGTTTATTATTCGCTTATTTCCTAATAGGCACAGCTTCACAGCTCTCTCTCTTCTGTTTTAAAATTCAAGAGATACATCCCATTGTCAATTTTTAAAGAGTCACAGGAGTTAACTTGTTCTGACTAGAACACTTAAACTGGAAGCTGGAGGACAGGCTCCAAGTTCCCGACCTGCTGATCTTAGATTAGCAGGAAATCTACTCATCTTATTAATTTTTTATTTTAGTTCACTTGACGGTTAGCAGGGTTCCTGGTATGTTTTTTTCTTATATATATATTTTTTCTACACCTCAGCTTATTTGAACAGAATTTAATTTCAGCCCATTAAAACACAAAATTCAACCAAGTAAATTTGAAGGTGTAATTGGCTTTATTGAGCCATTCCTGAACTGGCAATATCTTATCTAGCAACTCTAAGGGAGCTTCAAGGGGTTACTGTACAAAACAGAAGGATTTTATAGGAACAAGGGGTGGGGCAAGGAAACTATTAGAAAAAAAGAAAAGAATGGATTATTTTTTATGCTAGGACATCATCTTTTTGGGGGGAAGGGAATGGCAGGAACTTTATCATGCAGATTGTCTCTTCTTACCAGGGGGAATTTAGTGGCCCATGTAACAGATGACCTCCTTGGTGTTGACCAGAAAATTTCAGACTGGTTGATTAAGATGATATTTCTGGTGAAGTTCAGAGCTGCAATTAGGTCATGGGCTTTAGCACAGATGATGCCATTTGGGGCCTGTGGGTTTTTTTGACAGAAAGAAAATGGTTGCCATTGCCAGTCATTTCCCATTCTAAAACATCATGTAGATGCTAATGAACTGAGTTGGAAATTAGATTTTACCATCAGTAACATTAAAAATGTAGAGCATGTACCACTGAAACAAATAATATATATGCTCTTTTTAATTAACCAAACACACTTTTTGGGTAGTAAATGAACCATATAATTATTATAGTTTTATATTCACAAAGCAGGAAATATATTTTATGTAACAGTTTTACTTTAGTAAATATTGTATAAAATGATTAAAAGAATTAATATAGTTGCAGCCTGGGTAGCACTGTAAAAACTAGAAATATCATTGTAAAATATACTTTGAGCAATGGGAATGTGATTTTGATTAAGTTTCCTCCTGTGTTACTTAAATCCTCTACTGTTATCAGTAGTATTGATGGAAAAATAAATAAAATGAATTGTGCTTTGGGACCAAGGCTAGTGCTTCAAAGGCAAGATAATTGCAAGATAGTTTTCCATAAGTACCTTTGCTTTAAAATGGGGGTATACTTCATCATTGTGCTCAAATGATGAGTAGCATTTCCTATTCCCACAGGTACTTGTTTTATGTACTTTGGCATTATTTTAGATATACAATAAAACCAATTCTTTTAAAATAAATATGATTATGAAAGTTCTGACAAGCATGAAACTACACCATGTGAAAGCAGTAAGCACAAAAGTAATGGAGTGGAATTCATGGTCTGTTTTCTGTACCTCTTTTGACTGATATTTTTATGGAGGAGGTTTTCTTCAAAGAATGTGTCATAGCCATTGCCAAGAACACATACACTTACTGCACAGCTGCGTGGTGTGATCTAAGAAATGAATTTGCATTGGAGACTGAAGTTTTTGAAAAGATCCCCTCCGGTATGCAGCATCCTTATAGCAACCACTTCTTAAAATAGTTGTTTGTGTGAGTAACATTTTAGTTTTATAATAAGACATATATTTTAGGAAAAAAAAAAACAATTTCATACCAATTTACATTTATCTGTGCAGTTCTAGAAAACAAACACTTTTTTTTTCTGGTTTGGTGGAGGACTCTGATTCTTGGGTGACAGAGAAGCACTATTTTAGAGATAGGAGGGTACATCTAAATGAATATATCCTCAAATTAAATTTGTCAGTACAATTTAAGTAGAAAAACAAATGGCCCTTAAAATGTCTGTCATGTTACAGACGAGGAGCATCCATAACCAGTGCTGTGTGGCAACTCGATGATTAAAGTGATTACAGAACAGGTGGCATTCAGCATTATCAGAGACCACACATCAGTCATTCAAGAAGAGGAGTCAATCAAGCTTGTCTATTTGTCTATTAAAAGGCAGCAGTCTGCAGTCTTGAGCTACTTCTAAAGTATAATTTAAAGGCCACATATTCTCTGGTGCTTTCAGGAATAAAAATACTAAAGTCTGAAATGACCCTTTTATTCTCTGCTCACAGTGAAAGTAACAACTAAATCAGTCCAGCCTTCAAAAATCTGTGAGTCAACACAATATAGAGAAATGAAGGACAGTGATCAGCTTGAGTTAAACCAGTTTATAGATCCTTTTCTGCAGTTTTCTGAACTGTGAATAGTATATTTTATTGAGTTTTTTTTATTCAGTGAGATTTCTGATTAGTTTGCTGGCCTTTTGAAATAAGCTGCACATTATCATTCTTAACACCTTTCTTTCTGGAGAGTTGTGGATGTATTTGTAGCTCCTTCCTAATAATGGTAGGGCATCTGTCTTGCTGCCACTGTCTTTTTCTGAATATAAAGTTCTGGCTATTGCCTGAGGGTAATATCCCACTGAGTGTGTTACACCTCAAAATTCATATGGTCGCAACTCAATCTGACATTCCCCTTCCACCTTTCTCCCTGCCCCTGCGTTATTGGTGGCACCACTCATCTTCCAGTCATTCAGGCTCACAACCGAGGGGTTAGCCTCGATTGACTGATTGATGAGTTATGCTTCGGATAAAAATTTCAAATTCTTACAAAACTTTTGCAAGTGTACCGCCTATATGCCAGCTATCCATATTAAGGAGTTTTTCACATTTTGCCTCATTTCTTTTTATTTTTCTCTTTCTCTCAATGTTCACATAACTTTCAGAATGTTTGAGTAAGTTGGAATATTATGTCCCTTTGCCCCCAAATACTTTAATATGTATTTTCTCAGAATAAGAACCATATCTTGTGTCACCACAGTATAATTATATGACATATATGTGATATAAGCATTTGATAATTATCAAAGGAAAAATTAATATTGATAGAAGACTATTGTCTGATCCACTATATTTTATTCCTGACTCAGAGGAAAGTCTGGGATCCTATACTGCATTTAGTTGCCACCTCCTTGAGTCTGTTGTTATTCCTGGTGTTAGGAGGGCTGTGGAAGAGAACCTGTCAATATCTTACTAGATTCAGGGGGAGCACTTACCTCAGGGAACAGTCAGGTTTCAGTTAGACAAAGGAGAGAAGAGAACCATTAGAGATGCAATGGGAATTGTAGGGATTTTACTAATGATTAGCTGTGAATTCCAGATGACCCAAGGGGGAGGGATGGTAGATTGAGGAGGGGATGTACAGAACAGGTGGGGTGAGGATATCTGAAGAAGGCCATTGACGTTTCTTGTGGAGGTTGACATAAGCGGGGAAAAGGGTATAATGAAGTAAGTATAATGAGTATTGAGAAAAAAATGGCTTGGTAGCTTGCCAGGAGCATGCAGACTCTAGAACTTCCCCATGGCTTCAGCAAGGGAGCCAGAGTTGGAGCAGACTTACTTCAAGTACGTGAGCTCCTTCTTCATCTCTCAAGACAGAGGGAGAAATGCTAAATGTATATACCATTTGTTCTAGCAATGCTGCTTAGGAGTGGAAGATAAACTAATTAAAAGTGAATGAACTTCTTTAATTTTTATAATGAATCTATTTTCTCTTTTGTATTTCAAAGCACATTATTGGGTACTTAACAACAAAAGACATTCACATACACTGAATAGATAATTTCTAATAATAATGAGTAGTGAAGAATCCACATCACCCTGAGAATTAAAACTGAAGCCTTTTCTCAAAACTTAATAATTGATAAGCTTCACTATTCTTTCTGCTTAAGTAGAAAAGCCTTTCTAAATACATAAAGGACTAGTCTAGGGAAATAACAGAGTGTAACATATTTCAAAGAGAAGGCTGGTATATGTTTCCCAAGAAGCTTTATACAACTAACCAGTGAGGTGAAATACTCAGAAAAGTATATTTAGACTCTAGAACTATAGTGAATATTTCTATTTAATGACATTTAATTTGGTTAAAAAGTATGAAGAGCTAAAATAGGGTTTATATTAACTATAGTATATTAAATTTTTAATCTACATTTTGGGGAGACTTAAGAGTTCTGCCTATCTATGAGTAACACTTATATTTGCAGGATTATTCCACCTATATATTATTAGTGGGCAGCAGGGACCAGGAGGGGATTACCTTTACATCATATACATAGTTTCTCTTTGCAATTTTTGTACCTTGTTCATATATTGCCTATTCAAAAAAGAGACAAAATTAACTACACTTGGTTGGAAATATACAAACATCTAATCTTGTTATCAAAAATTCTCCAGTGCTAAGTATTCTCTATGCCTCATTTTAGTTAATCTTCACAGTAACCCTTTAAAGATTATGTAATTGTTATCTCTATATTTTATAGCGAGAAAATTGATGTTTACATAGATTGAGCAAGACTCTGAACTCAGGGGTCTTCATGCCCCTCTTAGTAGGAAATACCCTGAGCTCAGCCAGCTGGAGGAGAGAGCTGTCAGTCAGGTGTCAGAGGAGCCCGTTACTGCAATAAGCAAAACATGAAGGAGTTAAACTTTTAATCACTTACTGCGATGGTATAAGAAGAGGCTGAAACTGGAAAAAAAATGCCGACCCTCTCCCCCACCTTCCATTTTCTCCCACATAACCATAACTACACACTGATCCAGGGTCAGGTAGATCAGCACAGACCTGGGGTGGGGTGGTCTCATTCCTGAGAGTGTACACAGAACAAAAGGCTCCCTGGCAGTTTTATGGTCCCCTTGGGTCTGGGGAGGAGTGAGGGGGCTGGGCTAGGAGTGGAAAAGGACTGGGTAATAGGCCAGAATAGGGAAAAGTGCCCTGAAGACCTCTTCCCAAGGCCGGAAATAAGAGACCTAAGAATGTAAATAGGTGAAGATCATGCGTGGCCAAGAGTGCCGGAGTCCATGACTGTATTGCCTTTAGACACTACAATGCATTGGTTGCGCACCACGTCTGGTGTGGGGGCAGCAGCCTTCCCCTGCGAGGCCTTCCAGGTAAAGTCTTTGTAATTGACTATGGACAGATCTGAAAAATCACATCGGTTTTTAACCAGCAGCCAGACTCCTGGGGGACCTCATATGCTTTTGCACAGAACACAGAAATAGCCAGATATGATTGGACAACTTCCAGTGAAAGGACCTATGACCCATTAATGATCTCCTGTTTCTTATTTAGCAATTTCCTTTCAAAGGAATTCCAACCATCAACATTTAAGCACCATTAAGTATCTTCTATCTTAAAAGAGAACAAGCAAGCACTGTTCATCCCACTAAAGCAATTTACTAGCTGGCTGACAAATACTAGACTCTTGCTTGTGCCATCAGTATTCTTAAATCATTTCCTAATCTTCCCGGTACCTTCCAAATTCATAGATGGACTGGTGGTAAACCCAGAAAGAATAGAGTTCTTGTGAAAAAAAATAAATTAATTGAGAATATTTAAGCTACTTTGTACATTTTTTGTTATAAAAATGTGAATATGGTAAAAAGTAAGATTAATTTCCTGATATTTCAGGTCCAATTTTGCTACCCTCCATAGCCCACTGTTAGATAATACCTAGATTCGATGTGGCTTCGAAACCCCCTTGTGAGAACAATTTTGAACTTTTTCCCTTCGAATTGATACATTTGTCTCAATGTCTACAGTTTGTTGATAGATACTATATATATTACTCAAGGAAAGGATGCTTTAAAATGTTTAAGTATTTGAAAAATGATGCCTGGAGAGCAGGGTATTATCCATTTTAAGTGATACTGAGTGCAAAAGGTTTGATTTCCTTAAGGAATAGCCATTGCTGTGTTAGCCTGATTCTGTGGATGGCTTCCAATGACAGTTACCCGCATCAGGGGAAACCCGACCTTGGCAGGCCCCCGGGGATCTGGTTGAAGCTCCACTGATGGTAATGGGAGCAGGTGGCAGGTGGAGAGGTCATCAGCCCTAGGCAGGTGGTGACAGTGTGCAGAGAGAGAGATGACAAGGCTTTAGTGTGGGGAAGATTGAGACAAAGTTGGATTGAAGAATTCAGTTTGAACTGTCATGCATTTCAAAGGTGACGTTTTACCTCAGAGTAGAAACTGAAAGTGTGTTGTTGGTTTCAACACTGGCTCTTACACGGAACTGTGGACTTTGTAGGAGAGAATCTGGAATGAAAGCTCTCCCTGAGTTCGACATGGAAAGAGAGGAAGAGAGTCACTGACATTTGAATGTTTGAGATTCGGTAGCTAATAGTAAGTGGCTCTTTGTATAATGGGTGGTAACCAAAAACCAAGTCGTTTTTGTTGTTTACAAAATTGTGTCAATCTGTGGAAGCAAGTAACTAGGAAGGGGAAATGTCTTGTTGATTCCTTCCCGGAACTATTGGTTGCTGTCCTCCCCTCATCCTTCACTGACTGCTTGTGCTGGGAAGTCCTTTAATCTAGGAAAACTCCTTCACTTCCATAATCTAGCAGTATTATTGAAAACCACAAGAGTTGTTATACTTTCATATTAAAAATAAATATTTGATACCATTTCCTTTTCTGAAAGAATCAGAACAGTAGGATTTTGAAAAAGAAATAATATAATTTATGTGAATCGGAACAGACACAGGGAGGGAAGCTGGGGAAACAAGGTCTATTAGGCTAATGACAAAGTTATATCTAGATCAGCAGCAGATGAACACTAGAGAATTTTTTCATATGTGCCCTCACATATTCATCTATTTAAAATTCAATTGCTAGTCATTTAATAATTCACCTACAATATGCAAGGCAGTGGAGTTATAACAGGGGTACATCGAAATTGGCTTCTTCTATCATGAAAGGCACAAGCGAACTAAGATTTATATTAACATTTATTTAGCTTAAATTATCTTAAATGTTAAAATGGAAGGTACAGGTATTCAATACATTTTTTCCAGTGCACGAGAATGCATCTCAATTAGAATATGTCTGATTTTTAATTGTCCTATTTTAGTCTGTTTTCATGATTTCAATATATAAATTCCATGATTTCTAATATATAGTCACAGTTCAGCTCTGCATTTGCTCTTTATTGCTATGCAATTGGCAAACTGTGGTTTAGAAACTATTAACTCTATAGTTTTATATATAAAATCCCAAATATAGCTCTTGACCTGATCTATAGTTGGGGTCAAAGTATATTAGTATTAAACTAATACATTGAGATGAATAGTTCTGAGACCTTATGTTAATGTAGAACTATGTGGGAATGTGGTCTCACAGGTTGTTGTTTAAATAATGTTACTAGGCTTTCATTGAAGTACAAGATTGAACCAAACCAGAAGAATGGTTATCGGTGAGTAGCCATACAATTTTTGCATGAACAAATATGTTATATGAAATATTACTATAGTTTGATTAAAGCAGTGGATGTGAGCAGGGAAGTTGGAGTTACTTAACTTCAAGAGTTTATTTTCAATTATCCTTATTCTTGTAAATAGTGTCTTCCACAGATTGTTCCCTTCCTCCACTTCATACAAGCTATCCACCTTCAGGCTCACCTTCTACTCTTTGCATCTGTAGATGAAACTTGCTCTAGTAACATTCACTCTGCCTAGCTCCTTCATACTTCAGGATGTACCCCTGAACAACAGTCTTTACTTAGTAACTGGTTCCTTGAGGATGTAAATAAAAAAGTAATCTGCTGAACTACAAAATATAATTATTCCTTATATTTTCCTAGAATATAACACTTTCAGAGAGGTACAGCCATATTGACTGCTCTTTTATTTGTAGTCCATCTCAATGTGTCTTCATGATTTTAAATAATGACACTATTTTATATAGCTTTTCTTTGTTGAAGTGGCTAGCTGCTTTAAAATGAAGTCCCTCTTCTCTCCCACATACTAAGAAACTGCCTTATATGGTAAATTGAACCTTGAGTGTTGAATGTCCATCATCAAGAGTAAGCATATAAAGAGTAAGTCACACATTCCTGATTGCATTTTCTGTTGCTCAGCTGCCTGAACCTATTCATATTCTTGTTATTTAACATGATATTTGAAGCCTATATTTAAATAATTCCTTCTTCAAAACATGTTAACCTATTCCTATTTGAGAAACATCTTGTTGTCACATTAGCTGAAGCACAGAGCAGTTATACTCAGCATGTCAAAATATAGCTAATAAGTAATCAACACTAGGTCTGGGTAAACTGTTTTGACACTTATTTTTTCTTATTATAAGTAGTGTCTATTAGGTATTTTCATTTTAAAATAAATAATCTCAGGTGTCTTGCTCTATTTTTTTTTCCTGAAATTTTTATTGTTCACATTGGGAAAAAATCAGTTTTTCAGTTAAGACATATTGAAAATTAAGTTAGCCTGGAAAGAATAATTATTACTGGAAATGTTATAAAGTAGATACATAAAGATTAAGCTGGATCCAATACATCTGTAATGATTTTTTAACAATATATCCTTATGTGAATATGTTATATAAAAAGTATAAAATAAAAGAAACAAACTAAAAGTCATAAAATAATTCTAAATTCTTGTCTTTTCTTTTGGTATATATTTTTTCAAAATAGTGAGTACCTATGTATAAACCAGATAAACTGTTGCTTTGAACTGACAATATGCTTTTACTGTTGCTGAAAATGAAGTTTGGATTTCTTGAATCTTGCTAGAAAACTGCCATTTCTCAAAAGTGCTGCATTCACCCTAGCCCGTTTTGCTCCGTGGATAGAGTGTCAGCCTGTGGACTGAAAGAGTTTGACTCTGGTCAAGGGCACATGCCTGGGTTGCAGGCTTGATCCCCAGTAGGGAGCATGTGGAAAGCAGCTGACCAGTGATTTTCTTTCATCATTGATGATTTTTTCTCTTTCTCTCCTTCTCTCTTCCTCTCTGAAATCAATGAAAAAAAATTTTTTAAAAAAAGTACTTCTTTCTATATAGGGTGGAAACTCATATTTGGTTTAGGTAGGTCCTGCCTTTGCTCTGAAAGGAACCTTTTGGGGAGTCTTTTATTCAGGACTATGTAAGGCAGGTTTTCCTTGGTAGGACTTCTTCATATTCCTACGGGGATATCTTGAGCAGGTCCTACGTACGGTTGTTTTTTTTGTAATGTTGATGAGGGGAGAAAACAATTTAATTCCTGGCCAGGGCCATAGTCTGTGTGGAATTTGCACATTCTTCCCATGTCTGCCTGGGCTTTCTCCAGGGAATCCGGTTTCTTCCCACAACGAAAGATATGCATGTTAGGTGAGCTGGCGTGTCTGCATTGTCCCAGTCTGAGTGAGTGTGGGTGGGTGTGAGTGTGCTCTGTGACGGAAGGGTGTCTTGTCCAGAGTGGTTTCTACCTGGTGCCCTGAGCTGTCCAGATAGGCTCCTGCCTCCCACACCCTGAGCTGGAATAAGCAGGTTGGAAAAGAATGATCTTGCATGTTTTCATTAATCTTTTAAAAATGAATTATAGTTCACATTTATAGTGTTTAATGCTAAATAATCTTTTTTTCTCTTTTTTAAAATTATCATCAGGTATTTTGTTTAAACTTTTATTCATAATTTTAAATTATATAACATTTAAGATAATAAATACTACAATATTTGTGACCTAATATGATTAATTTTTATAACTGTGTCATAAGTGCTTAAAAGAAAGTTGCACTCTCTGTTTATAGATCACTTAATTATTTTATTATAATAGTAAAAATTCCATGTCCTAATTTATTTTAACTCCTTATCAATTTAAAGGCTGAGAAATGTCAACGACAGAACTTAAATTCCTTCCTGACAATCTAATGATATTGATTTTATGTATTTACATATACTGGTATATGCTATATTGCTCATAAAATTTAAACATTCAGAAAATGTCAAGTTTATAATATACTTCTTATAGGAATAAAATGACCCTCACTAGCATTAAATGCTTTTAGTTTTGCATTACACATTCTCTGAAATTACTACTGTCATTCATACTTATTTAAATTTTAAAGCAATAATAATAACAGTGAATTGGGCGATTATAGAATATGGATAAACAAAATGAGTAACAGCAATGTCATAAGGGGTGGGAGGGAAGAATCAGGAATTATAGTAGTATACTATTATTTGAAAGTGGCATTTTAGTTTAAAATGTATATTGTAAATGCTAGGTAAACCACTAAAATTATTTTTTTAAATGTGTAACATAGATGAGATAAAATGAAATATAAAATTCTTCAATCAAAATTGGAAAAGACAGAAAAACAAAGAGGAAAAGAGAATCAAAGAACAAATATAATGAGTAGAAAGCAGCTATAAACATGGTAGATATTAATGCAATTATACCAATGATCAATTGTGAATGATCTAAATACAACAATTAATAGATGAAGTTTTTTAGAATGGTTAAGAAGGTTGAGACCAAATTATATGTTGTCTACAAGAAATTCATTTTACGTATAAAGACCAGGTATATTAAAAGTAAGAGATGAAAAAAGGCATACTATGATAATGCAAATCAAAAGAAAGTTGGAGTAGATCTACTAATTTCAGGCAAAGTAGACTTCGTCACCTCCTATCCAGCCCATTGGTGAGGGAGGTATTCTCACCCTGGGTTTGGGGAGATGGCTGAACACACAACCCACAACACTAGACAGATGAAACCACAGTGGTTTATTAGTCATATATACTCATAGCCTAGGGGAGTAGACCATGCACAGCACACAAGACCACTTGGGTTTGCATTTGTGGACAGAGCAAACACTGGTTGTGGAGGCTGACTTTGCAGTATCAAGAGGACGAGGGTGTGTTTCCTGGTTCTTGTGGGAGGATGTGTTTAGACTTGAGCAATTTCACTGATGGACAGGGAACTGAATCCTGCTATTTAGGGATAATCAGGAACTGTTCTTGGTACCCAAGGTAAGGGGTGTTTAGCTAGGACGACCGTATGTGAGGACGACAGCATGGGTAGGGAAGTTGTATCAAGGCAGCATATGACATTGGGCTTTAATTTTTGGTCTTATACCATAGAAAGATTATCCAAGAAAAATAGGGCATTATACAATGAGAGAGGGGACAGTTCTCTAAGAACACATTAACAACCCTAAATGTGTAGCAACCTAACAACATAGCATCAAAATACTTAAGGCAAAATCTGATTGAACAGAAAGGAGAAATAGATAAATCCACTCTTACATGGGAAGACTTCAACAACCCTTTGTCAATAATTGATAAATCAAGTGGACAGGAAAGATATGTGACCTGAATAGCAGTATCACACAACTGGATCTAATTGACATTTATAGAATACTTTGTCAATTTATATGACTTTTTAGAAAAGGCAAAACGATAAAGATGGTTAATATATCAGTGTTTGCCAGGGATTCAGAGATGGAAAGAGGATATCTTAGAAGAGTGAAATTATTCTATATTTTACTTTAATGATGGATACATGATAGTGCATCAAAACCCATAGAATTTTACAAAACAATGAATGAAGTTTAATGTATAAAATTTAAAAATCATATTTTGTGGGCCCCAGAATGGAATGCAGAATATAATTGTATTACAAATGTATACAACTCACCCAAGAGGGTGTGTGAAAAAGGTAGTGTTTAAGAGATGAGTGCAGTTTGTGTGGCTAGAGACAAAAGGTATTAAAAGGTATTGCACAAAGCAAAATAATCGATGAAATTGCTTCTCATGGGAGTATAGATTAATAATTATGAAACCACTCAATGTGTTTTTTTGGAATTCAACACTTAAGTCAGTGGTGATATTTGGAGCCACATTTCTTTTGTTTTTAAAATAAATCTTTATTGTTCAGATTATTACAGATGTTCCTCTCCCCCCCTCCCATAGCTCCCCTCCACCCAGTTCCCACCCCACACCATGCTCTTACCCCCCACCACTGTCCTCATCCATAGGTGTAAGCTCTTTGTCCAATCTCTTCCCACACCCCCCCTCATCCCCGTCCCCTGAGAATTGTCAGTCCACTCCCTTTCTATGCCCCTGATTCTATTATATTCACCAGTTTATTCTGTTCATCAGATTTTTTATTGACTTGATTTTTAGATTCACTTGTTGATAGATATGTATTTGCTGTTCATAATTTTTATCTTTACCTTTTTCTTCTTCCTCTTCTTAAAGAATATCTTTCAGCATTTCATATAATCCTGGTTTGGTGGTGATGAACTCTTTTAGCTTTTTCTTGTCTGTGAAGCTCTTTATCTGACCTTCAATTCTAAATGATAGCTTTGCTGGGTAGAGTAATCTTGGTTGTAGGTTCTTGCTATTCATCACTTTGAATATTTCTTGCCACTCCCTTCTGGCCTGCATGGTTTCTGTTGAGAAATCAGCTGACAGTCGTATGGGTACTCCCTTGTAGGTAACCGACTGTCTTTCTCTTGCTGCTTTTAAGATTCTCTTTGTCTTTTGCTCTTGGCATTTTAATTATGATGTGTCTTGGTGTGGTCCTCTTTGGATTCCTTTTGTTTGGGGTTCTCTGTGCTTCCTCGACTTGTAAGCCTGTTTCTTTCACCAGGTAGGGTAAGTTTTCTGCCAATATTTCTTCAAATAGGTTTTCAATATCTTGCTGTCTCTCTTCTTCTGGCACCCCCATAATTTGGATGTTGGTACGTTTGAAGTTGTCCCAGAGGCTCCTTACACTATCTTCATATTTTTGGATTCTTTTTTCTTTTTGCTCTTCCAGATGGGTGTTTTTTGCTTCCTCATATTTTAAATCTTTGATTTGATTCTTGGGATCCTCTAGCCTACTGTTGAATTTCTGTATATTATTCTTTATTTCAGACAGTGTATGCTTAATTTCTGTCTGGTCCTTTTCCATTTTTTTGGCATTCTCATTAAGATCCTTGAAAGTCTCCCTAAGTTCCTCGGAGGTTTCTAGAAGATTCTTGAGTAACCTTATAACTGTGGTTTTGAACTCTGTATCCAGTAGTTTGCTTTCCTCCATTTCTTTCATTCATGACATGTTTCTTTGTCTTCGCATTTTGGCTGCTTCCCTGTGTTGATAGAGTGGCCTTGTGTGGTAGGTGTCCTATAGAGACCAGTGGCTCAGCCTCCCCAATCACCTGAGGTGGACACTCTTGGTGTACCCCTTTGTGAGCTGGGTGCACACAGTCTTGTTGTAGTTAAGCCTTGATTGCTGTTGGTATCACTGGGAGGAATTGACCTCCAGACCAATTGGCTGTGAGGACCCGCTGTGTCTATAATGGAAGAACTGCTGTGCTGGAGACACCTTTATGGAGCAGGACTTGTTTCAGTGGGGCTTTGGTGCTCACTGAGTCTGCCTCTTGAGTGTGTCACTTATGGACGTGAAGAGTTGAAATCTGGTATCTGACCACTGGGTACAACACTGGCTCCTGGATCTCCAAGGAGGTGCAAAGTCAGCCATTGCCTGAGGCTACCCAGCAGGAGCTACAGAGAGATCTGAAGATTTCTCCTCTTTGTTTGGAAGTTTTGGTGCTCTCTGACCCAGCTGCAGTTTGTTAGGTTAGGCTGTGAAAGGACAGGCCATTCATATGCAAAAGCCGCTGCACACAGCTTGGGTGAGGTTGTAACTTGGGTGGGGCGGGGTCTCAGGGAATCACTAGGGTGGAGCAAACAGCAATGGCTGCCAGTCTGCGTCCCACACCCCATGCCCCCACACAGTAACAATGATCCCTGTGAACACCTCTGCAAGAAAGCCACGCTCACTTTCCGATCCGATGCCAGACAGTCCAGTTTCTCCCCTTAGGAGTCTGGGTTCCCAAGTCTCGCCGGAAACTGGAGTTCAGAGCAGTCGGGAGCTTGTATCTCTCTTCTGATTGAAAAAAACAGCGCACCCAGTTGTCAGCCCATTTCATGCGCGCCTCCATACTTCCGCTCTTGGCGCCTCTGCACCTCCTACCCAGTCTCATCTACTTGTAGAACTTCCACTCAGCCAGCTTTCCTGTGTTTCTGGATGATAGCCTTTTTGTCTTTTAGTTGTAGTTTTGATGTGGTTGTGAGAGTCAGCACATACCGGTGTTTACCTTCTGCTGCCATCTTGGTTCCTTTTGGAGCCACATTTCTTATTATCAAAATGGGGGATTGGAGACAAGCAAGTGGAGAAGGCTAGAATGATCCATGTACTAATGGATTAAAGTTGAAGACCTTAGTATGGCATCATGTTCAGCTTTATCTAGACACATATGGAAACATATAGAAACATTTAAAGATTTGTGTATATTCACAGGGTAGTATGCGCACATATGTTCCTCACTTTCTCGGCTAAGGGAACAGAAGCAATATCCCAGAAGCAACAAGCACAGCTGTTACCCAGCTCTTTGTTATTAGTGTCACTCTTCAATAAAAGGAATAGGACTACTTAGAAAAGTGACTGATCCTAGGACTGGGGCAGGAAATATACAAGATGATCCCAGAGCATTTTGTAGTTCTAGAAAGTAAGAAATGCTTAAACAAACAAACAAACAAAATAATGATGGGGGTATGTCAAAGTGAAGCCAGAGCCAAATGAAACAGCTCCCAATTGCCAAACTAGTATTACTGTATTATAACCCAAAATATAAAATCCTTACGTCCACACTAACATTAAGAAATTATTAAATAAATAAAGTGGGGAGACTAGACAGAGCTCTCATGGAGAATCCCAAATAATTTATGTAGCTACTCTGTTCTCAGGGAAATGGAGCATAACTCTCTACTCCTTAAGACTGGGCTGTGCATCTTGACTTACTTCCAAAGTGTACAGTATGTAAAGGGGGGAAATAAGTTTATTGTGTATAAACCTAATAAACACTAGCTTAGTCAAGTGATCAAAATGAACATAAAAGACACATCATGTAAATAGTTATGTACACTTAATATGATGTGATAAGAGTGACATTTTATCTTTGTGGTGTGCCTTCCCAAATCTGAAAACCCCAGTGTGATGACAAATTTATGTGTCAGCCTTACTGGACTATGGGATACCCAGGTAGCTGGTAAAACATTATTTCTGGGTGTGTCTGTGAGGGTGTCTTCATAAAAGATTATCACTGGAATCAGTAGACTGAGTAGAGAAGATTGCCCTCACAATGTGGGTGGGCACCATCCAATCCATTGAGAGCCTGAATAGAATAAAAATGCAGAAGAAGAGTGAATTTGCTTTCTTTGCTTGTGCTGAGACATCCATATTCCCCTGCCCTTGGACAGGACATCAGTGCTCCTGGTTCTCGGCCTTTGGACTTGGACTGGGGCTTGCATCATTGACTCTCCTAGTTCTAAGACCTTCAGACTCAGACTGAGTTACAGATATCTATCTTGCAATCAGCATATCCTGGGACTTTCCAGCTTCCATAATTGCATGAGCCCATTCCTACAATTAATCTTCTCATATATCTCTATATATCCATTGTTTCTGTTTCACTAGAGAACCCTGACTAATACATGCATTCTATTAAAAAAATCAATAGAAAGTCCCAATTAAAAGATATGCTACAAAGTACCTGACCAATACTGCTTGGCCATGGCCCTGTCAAAAATGGGAAAGTCTGAGAAATTATCTGAGCAAAGAGGAACCTAAGTGAGCATGTTAACTAAATGTAATGTGGTATCCTGGATGGGATTCTGGAAGAATGGGATTCTGGAAGAGAGAGAGAAAAAATAAAGGACATTAGATAAGGACTAAAAAGGGCATCAGGTAAACAAAATCTGAATTTGATGTTAGTTAATATTAATGTATCAATACTGGTTCGTTAATTGTGACTCATGTACCAAACTAATATAAGATGTTAATAATGGAGGAAACTTGGTGAATACATCACTCCTCCCCAGGCTAGTGCAGTGCTGCACTAAGAGAACCCCCCTCTTTTCCCTACTGATTGTCCAGCAAGAAAAGAACCCAAGGTAGACTTCCAGCTTTCCCAGCATGTGGGACACTTCCCAGAAGACCCATTTGGGTCTCTCCTCACAGGGATCTCTATGGGGAACCTGCAGTGCTGAATCACTCAAGATCAGACAGAGGCAGGGCAGGGAAGAGTGTTTAGAGTTACCCAGAGCTGGGATCTTCGTGGACATCATTTTTTCAGGAGGTGGCACCTGAGTAGAGATTGCAGCCAGTGGCTCTGCTCATTTGCAGAGCTGATCTGTGGCTCTATCAGGCCAGGGAGCTTGGTTGGCACTTCTGTTTAGTTTGGATCCCCAAGCAATAGGCTACACAAGTGGTATATTCCAGCCCCCACCTGGACAGGGAAGCAAGTTTAAAAAAACCCACCCAACTTCTGAGCATAACCTCCAGTCATGCCCTACTGGGAACTCTGGCTACTAAAAATGTGCTATACTCACATAACACTGAAATATTATTCAGCCATGAAAAATAAGAAAATTCTACCATTTCCAACAAGATTGGTATACCTTGAAGGCATTACACTAAGTGAAAAAAGTCAGATAGAAAAAGCTAAGTACTATATAATCTAATTTACCTGAGGAATTTAAAAAAAACACAAACAAACTCATAGAATCAGAGAATAGATTGGTGGTTACCAGGGGTAGAGCAGGGTGGGGAAATGGGTGAAGGTGGTTCAAGGGTATAAACTTCCAATGATGAATAAGTTCTGGGCTCTAATGTGTAGCATGGTGACTATAGTTAACAGTACTTTATTGTATACTTGAAAGTTGCTAAATGACTAAATCTTTAAAGTTCTCACCACACACACATAAAAAAGAAAACTATGTGAGGTGGTGAATGTGTTAACTTTTTTGTGGTAATCATTTTGTAATATATACATATTTCAAATCATCATGTGTACTTTAAACTCACATGATGTTGTATGTCAATGTTATCTCATTATAGCTGGGGACAAAAGTAATAGAGGGAACTGGCTTGAGATAAAACAGAACTCTACTATCTGACTTTTCTATAAAACTACTTTAACTCTTGAAAAGTTGGCTACCTTATTTATTGATGTAATGATACCAGGGTACCTCATAGGATTATGCTGAATATAAAATAAGATAGAGTATATTTGCCATACTCAAATATCCCAATAGGCTATGTGTACCTTTTTATTGTCTGTGTTTGAATGTTTGTGTTTTTGGTTGTTTGTAGACTATAGTTTGATGTAGAGTAAGTGACACTTCACCAGCAATGAAATTCAATATGCATATTGTATTCACTCACATCACAGGAGCTCAATCTTGAAACAGAAAATATGCCCACTTTTATAGAGCAAGCCGTATAGGTGGCTGCCAATCGTTCTCTGCAGAAAACCTTTACAGCTGTGGCTGAATACACAATTTTGACCTAACAATTGCTTTGTAGTCATTAAAGCATGGAGTATTATGAACAGACAAAAGAGTGGCATGTCTTGACAGAGTTCCATCTGTTAAAAAAAGGAAGAGAGATCTTAATTAAAGTGCTGTTTCTGCGTTCTATTTCTAATTCTATTACTGCTTTAGTAAGCATCCAGCTAAAACATTAGAAATCATTTGTATGTTAAAAGTGTATCTGTAAAAACCAATTCAGTTTGAATATTCTGTTGCTCAAAGCCAATTTAAGAATATGGAACTACTGAAAAAAAAGTCCATGCCTGTGATTTATTTATATATAGATGAACCTAGAAAGTGAAAATATGATTAATTGGCATTTGCGAATATTTCAGCCCATCATGACCATGTTTATGTAGTGATGAACTCTATTTCTTTATATTCTCTCTATAGAAATTCAGCTTAGAGATTAAAATAGGTTTACAGTTGTGAGTACATGAAACACAGAGTTTTTTCTTGTATTATTTTTTCTTGTATTATTTCCCATACAAACATTTGTAAACCTACTTTCGCCCCATCCTGTGTAATATGCACACTATGAAAGACTATAGGACATAGTAAATTTGAAATAAAGACCCTGAATTCATCCAGTCTCCTGAGTAATAATAATTTCACAAAGATGAGAAAATGCATATCAAATCACCACATGAGTATAGATCTCTATGTAAGACAAAACGCTAATAGAAACATCTCAAAAATGAAACATTGAATTAATGATTTTTTGCCAGCATACAACTGAAACTGTTGCCCCATGAACCTTATCTGCCTCAGAAAGGCAGTTTTTAATGGAATAAAGGAAAGGGAGCCTATTTTTTCCAATAACTATAACTGGTTTGACTTTTTTAAAATAACTAGATTGACAATTACTTTTAACATGACTCGGGGACAGCTTTAGTCATAAATTATTTAAATAATAAATTTTTAAAAATAAATCTTTATTGTTGAAAGTATTACATATGACCCTTTTTCCCCACATTGCTCTCTCCAACCCGTCCCCCCCCCCCCCCACCACCACCACCAAGCCTTCACCACCGTATTGTCTGTGTCTATGGGTTATGCATGTGAGTTCATTGGCTGATCTCTCCCCTCTCCACCCTTCCCTGCATTCCCTCTAAGGTTGGACAGTGTGTTCGATGTTTTTATGTCTCTTGGTCTATTTTTATTCATCAGTTTAATAATAGATTTTTGAACAGCTCTTTAAGAAAACAGAAGATACATTATGCTTAGTTCATCGATAGCTGCCTTTTATTTGTTTAATTCACTATGTCAAACATTATAATTTAAGCATAATTTGCTTTTGTAGATTATACCTGACAACAAGACAAGAGAAATGAATGTTCCTAACAACTGCTATCAATATACATTTCTGAACTGGAAAATTCAATCTTCTCATAAATGAGGAGTTCACCTCACATAGTGCTACAGTACTGGTAGCACTATGAATTAAAAAAATATTACCAGTGTGACTTTTTGAAATAGTCTAAAAATGTAAAGACATAGCATTTTCATGTGAAATATCAAAATACTCATTTATTATACATAAATTAACTAAGCACTTTATTTAATCAACTTTTTTGAAGCTAAAAATGTAACATGAGGTACAATACATTAAAATCAAACTACAAAACACATTTACTACACACAGGCTCATGGGTTCAAGAAGGTTTATTCTGTGTCGTCTGAGTTCTTCTGAGTTCATAGTGAACTACTATGGCATATCGACACATAGGCTATAAACTGAACTTTACTATTAGTATGTACTTTGAGCCTTTCAACCTTAGTTTTAAAAAATCTTCAAATATCGGATAGGATATAATCTTGTCATTCCTAAAAAATATTCTTTAGTTATTTTTCACATCAACCCTTTTATGACAATTGTCACAAAGCAAGAATTCATATTTAAAAATTACTACATTACACTTTGTAAGCAGGGCCCATTTCATATTGGGTACAATGATAACAGTTGCAAATAAAATAGAACGGAATGCCCTGGGAGTGATTTGCTTGTTTGACATCAGTATACATTTTGTTAGCAACAGATAGAGCAGAGACCAAAGCTTCCATCCGCTCTAAATTGACTTTGGCAATTACACCCCTGGTATATACTGTTTATCTTTCCTCTATCCAGTGTAAACACCATACCTGTCAGGAAATATAGACTTTTGATGTGATCATTTATTGATTTATGACTGTGAAGAAGCCATAGAAATAAAAAATAGGGGAATAAAACATGGTTACAGATTAAAGTGTGAGCACCATCTAGAGATAAACAGAAAATTTATTTTAGCATTGAAATTTAGAGAACTTATCTTTGGTTTGGGTTTAAGCATTAAAATTATTAGGAATTTTACTAAGATGGAATATGGCCATTATTACATACTAGTGGCCCGGTGCATGAAATTCGTGCATATTGAGAGGGAATTAATTAGAGGAAATATTTTAATATTGCTATTTGCCCTTTCTCTATAATAAAAGTGTGAGAGATAAAAGGAAATGAGTACAATGTATATGAAAATAATACATAATTTATTAATAAATAAACAATAATAAAATGATATAACAATAATAAGCTCATGATATAAAAACAACACTGATGCAAATAATGACTGATAAGTGATTAAACTTATTCTAATATCTCCCTGTATACCACATTAAGAGTAAAAACACTTTCGGAGTGCTTGACTAATTTCCCTTGGGATAAAGTATTTACAACTTTAACTTTAACGTCACACGCTCTTCGAACTTGAGAGAAAGCAACATATAACTGACCATGTGCGAAAACGGGTTTAGGTAGGAATATTTCTACTCTGTCTAGAGCTTGTCCTTGTGATTTATTAATAGTCATTGCAAATGCTGGCATCACGGGAAACTGTGGTTGAATTAATTTAAATGAGAGACCAGTGTCAGATGGGGACAAATCAATTCTTGAATCAGAACAACCTCTCCCTCTGCAGATCCAGTTAATACTTCAGCTTTGATAATGTTAGGTCAGGGGTCCTCAAACTACGGCCCGCGGGCCACATGCGGCCCACCGAAAACATTTATCCAGCCCGCCGGGTGTTTTTGCCGCCTGCCTGCTGTTTAGCAGCCGACTCGTGTGGAATGTGTGCCGCACTCTCCGACTCCCCTCGTTCTCTCTGTCTCTCAACTCCTCCTTTCAGTCTCAGGTGTGATCGAACCAGTCATGAGCTTGCCTGTGCAGAGCCTGCTGCTGCCTGAGGACCGAGGTAAGAACAAGTTAGGATTTATTTATTATTTTTTTTTAAGTTAAGAGATCTATTTTTTTTTTTTTTTTTTTTTTTTTGCAGTTAGTAGACCAAGTCAGGTCTGTTTTCAACTTTTTGCCAGCATTGTAAATTGTTTGTAATATCTGCCCATTTGGGGTGGCATGTCATGGATATAAATAAATCAGACTTGCCATACTTCATTACAATTGCCATAGCATCCTGATATTGCTGCTGCATATTTCTGGGACTACCCTCAAAAGATGATGGAAGTATTATCATTTTACCAATCGGCACATTGTCATTTTCAAATCTAGATTTGAGATAATCCATCAAACTGCTATATTTTCAACTCTCAACTTAGATTGGTTTGCTTTGATGAAATTTATCTGATTGGCCTCCATTTTTGAATACGAATCCACAATAAACTGTTGAGTTAATTTTCCTGCATTTAAAATAGTATTGAACGTGTCCCTCACAGAGAGATGAAATCCATAATACTGCATTTGTGTGACTTGTGTCCTTATATTTTGTCTAGTATTATTGTCGACTACACTGTTGTCTCTGAGTCTTAATGCAATATCTGTTCCCAGCCTTTTTCACCATGTGGAAAAAGAATAGGATATGTCATTGCATCTAATGTAGGAAACAGGATACTGATTTGTTTCATTTTAGTGGCACTTGGATTATTAGGATCTGGTTTACAATGAATGAGCAAGTCCCTTTCAAAAGGAGGTTCTCCATCATCGTTTCTGAATAGGACAGCAACTTCGGTTACATGGGGAGAATTATATCTACCTGGGTCACTGTTATGATCATATTTAATTGCCATTGTTACCTCTGTGGGAGCAATACTTTTTGCTGCTGCTTCAGATTGGGCTTCCTTTTCTACCTCATGTAGCATCTTGTACGATTTTGTTAATTCATTGATTTCATGCATCAAAAAGAAAGGGAAGTGTTTTCCAAACAATGTTCAAGTTGCAGCTTGAGGAGTATTAGCCAACTTTTACCATTCAGTCTTGCATCAAAGCAGCTTTTTACCCATCGATTTTAATTTAGAGCCTCCAAATTCTCCTGTTCTTACCCAATAGAAAAAAAAATCTATAACCTCCCCACATTTGAAAAACATAAATGAGATCTTTAAATGGGATCAGTTATGTAATGTCTATAACGTAAGTTAAAGTTATTTTAATATTTTAACTTATGAAAAGTAAAGGTATGGTGGCATCATTATTTTAGTTAATGCCCATTTAATCTTGATTCCCTAATATGATCTGAGGGTGACAGTAATATTACAATATGACTTCTATCTTTAATGCTCCCTTTTTACTCAACCCAAATCTGCCTCTCACTTCCTGCTCAACTCCCCCTCCCCCCATACATACACACTATGCTACTACATAAAGATTTCATTAAAACCCCCAAGGACAATTCTTTCTAATCATGCCACTTAATCCCAGATGTTAGCCTTTTGTCACCCAGCCTCTCTCAGATTCTTGTTCCTTGACTGCTCGCCAATGCTCTTACATTAGCTGATGAATTTCCTTCCCATATGCTTTAGGCTCTTTTCAAACTGCTATTTTTTTCCACTGGGTCTTGGGCCAAGTGAGGCCACATATGATCCCTTTAGGAGGGAAGTCACAGTTTCCTATCGCACTTCTGGTTTCTTAGATATTAGCCTTCTTGGTTTTCTAAGCCAAATATTTTAGAGACTCACCTCTCTGGTGCAGCTGCTAGGGGCTGAGGTACCAGAAGGGGCACTAACCTCTTCCTCCCTCTGAGAGAAGCACCTATATGGTGAGATCCCTCCCAATTGTGTGCTGCCATGCTTGGTGTTTTTTGTTTGTTTGTCTTTTAGCAACCGTGTGTCTACCTCTTCTACCCCTTGGATGTGGTCCTTTTATCTTTTGTTGTGGAGGGAAGTTCACCTATTTCAGATCATTTTCAGAAGGAAGTGATCCCTAGTAGCTGTATATGTGGTGTGTCTGTAGGAGGGGGTACGTTCAAGATTCTTCCTACACCTCCATCTTGCACTCCCCCCCCCCCTCCTTGAATTTATTTCTAACTAGAATTATGATTCATCTGTTTCTTCCAGTTCTCATATCCACTCTCTGCGTTTGATTATTACCGCTGGTTATAGATGAAGGACTTGTTACTGAGCGAGGGCAAGCCAGCTTAACACAACCAGTAAGACTTGGAGCCCGAATTGGAGCCCTGGCCTGCTGACTCTCACATCCTTTATCATTACATTACTTCCCGGACCAGAGAATTTGGGTGCTCTTCTGAGTGAAAGGAAAATGTGAATATATATCAGCCTAGTGATGAGCAGCTACTGCTTAGTTTTTCTAGTTAGTCTATTTGACTTAATAGCAGAATTACTAGCTAAGTGATCAAATGTTTGTAGGTCCCACCCTTTAAGAGCCATTTTCATTTCTTTACTACATGGAGTTGCCTATACCCAATGTTCCTCACAGAAACACAGATGTGAGAATCAAAATGCTCTGGCTTCAAATCAGAGCTTTGGAATATTAGGTCAATAATTTAACTTCTGTGAATCTCAAGTATCACTTGCAAGAAAATGCACAGCATAACAATAATATTTCACAGGATCCTCAAGAAGATTAAGTAAGATAAATATGTATTTTTGTAGGTATTTATTCCTCAATCAACATTAGCAACCCTCCTCATCACCCCCAAAAAAGCTTGAATAATTTTAGGCTCCTATTTCCTGCAAAGGGATATATATATTTTAAATATATTACATTGAAGTCAATTATTTGAGAATTATAGATAAGTAGATCAGTATCTGTAAACATTACAAAATTAGTGTTAGGAATCATTGCTCTGCAAAATAATGTATTTGTTAAGTTAAAGAAAATAATTACTGTTCTGGTGTTTGTTGGAGAAGGAAATTAATTAAATTGTTAAAGTTTTCACTTTTCAAGTAGTTTGACATCATTTAGTAACAACATTTAAGCAAACAATTTTCAGAAGCCTGATTCAGTCACACAGGAACATCCCTGATAATCTGCACAATGAGTTATTCCCTTGAAGTCAAATCACAAAGCATTTGGATACAATTTGGAAATGCTTTTATTGCAACAATGAAGAAAGGAATTATGTAATTTTAAAAAAACGCCTCATGATATGAGCTTTGAACATTTGTTGTCCTTGTTATTGATTTCATTTTCATTGAGTCATGCAGATAATTCCTTTTCTTTTCACTCAACCCTCCCCAACCCTATTGTCTTTTGCACATCAGTTGTAAGGAAGAGATGTGCAGGAACTAGTATATTTAATTAAGTCAACTACTATGCTGAGTAATGTGAACATGCAAGTGAAATAATATAACTATTAATTGAATTTGGACCTGTTATTTAGGTTTTCTTTTAAAGGCACTATTTTAGAAACGGTTCCTTTGTTGAGAGAGAGCATGTTTTTACATTTTTTTAGGTGACAGAACAGATGGCTGTTCTTTCTCTGATTTTCCCTTTGGTACTTTGACTCTGTCCTTGAGAATAACTTGCTTTCTTTTGTCCTTGTCTCTTTGTAATAACAATCTCAAGTTCACAAAAAATATAGGGAAAATGCTGCTAGAAAACACACAAAAGGAGTAAACTGAATAAGTATATAGCAATAATTTTAAAAATGATGTTCAGATTATTTTCTGATCATTAGAACATCTGTACTTCCTGACACAGCTCTGGTCATCAGAGCTGGTCATCATCTGGTCATTCTTTAAAATGAGTATCATAAACAAAAAATTAATGTATTTAAAAGGTTGTCCTCTTTCAAGTTAAATCCAAACTTGGAGTTGCCATTTATCTTTTCTTTAAATATCACTCTTCCCTAGGAATTAGAAGTAGAGGCTTCTGATATATATTTTATCCCTTTCAAATTTTTGAAACAAAATCAACTTTTGCATATGCTATTTGAACAAATATTATCCTATCTAATAATAGACAAACATGGTAATTAACCATAACTTAGCTACCCTTCCCATTGGCTAATCAGGGCGATATGCAAATTAACTGCCAACTAAGATGGCGGCTAACCGCCAACAAAGATGGCGGCTAATTTGCATACTGCAGGCAGGATGGGACAGCGCCATCCTGCCTGCCCCGCTGCCATCCGGGCCAGGTATCTGTGACGCGGGTGGTGGGCGATCTGTGTGCGACCTGACCCAGGGCTGGCGGGCGTGACCGCAGCGATCTGCCACCAGCCAAGCCCCTAACAGGCTCTCCCGCCGGGAGATCGGGGCTGGTGGGGCAACTGCAGCGGTCCACCAGCAGTCACGCCCCCAACTGGCCCTCCCGCGGGAGATCCAGCACTGGATCCAGGCCTGCCATATCTTGGGCGGGGTAGGTGGGGCCGGCAGGGCGAGCAGCAGCATGATCCAAGCTGCTGTCCACCCCAGCACGGGATCTGGGCCTGCCGTGTCTTGGGCGGGACTGGCGGCAGCAGATCTGAGCGGCTGCTCACCCCAGCGTGGGATCCAGGCCTGTGGTGTCTTGGGTGGGGTGGGCGGGGCGGGCTAGCGGCAGCATGATCCGTGAGAGGGCACAGATTGGGCTGAGGGACCCCCTTCCTGCAAATTTTTGTAATTTAATAAAAAAGTAATTATAAATATTTATTATATTTATATGGAAGATAAATCAGTTCAGTATTTTTACCTTAATCAGTCCTCCAACACAAGTTTATTTTATCATGAATTATAATTGACATAAGTCAAGATAGTAAAAAATAAATTCCATATACAGGCATACCTCAGAGATACTGTGGGTTCAGTTCAGCCTGGGAAGAGAGACCTCGCCAAGCAGCTGGCAGCCAGGAAGGGAGACCCCATCCAGCAGCCGGGGAAGGGAGGCCCCGGCCGGCAGCTGGCAGCTGCTAGGGACCCTACCTGTGCACAAATTTTGTGCACTGGGCCTCTCATAATATAATAACTCCTAAAGCTTTGAATAAAAAATATGAAAGTTTAAAAAATTGCATATTAAGGTTCCAGAGCCCTAGAACCTATTTTATAATCCTCTCATAGCAGCTGTCTTGCCTGTTCCGCATACAAACATCACTGATGAAAGAGTTCTGTGTTATTCCATCAGGTACAGATCACTGTTTCTTTTACCTCTAACGGTTTTAGTCCTGCAAATAAAATAAAGCTTAGGAATGCAGCTAGTGTGTCCAAAATGCCTATAGCTCATTCACATTCGCAATGGAAGTCTACTGTTGAAATGATTTCTTAGCTAACTCTTGATATGTTCTGCAAACCATGAAAACATCATTGAGAAGTGGCTCATGCACATCAGTGAAAGGGGAGAAATAGCCAGCGGGAATTACTGTAATGATATGTGATTGCAGGGGTTTGGTGCAGTGGAATTTTGATATGCATAAAAATAAAATCAGATCTGATGTGCACATTATTATTCCTAAATACCACTTATTCATGAAAAATGATATCAGATCATGTTGTCAGGAATGTATAAGTGAAAGGAATAATTCTCCACAGCTACAGGGAATTCTTGCAATGCTTGTCAGAAAACAACTGCAGCAGAGCTTTAAGCAATTAAGCGGTTTATCTTCTAAGGTGACATTTTCCTATTCTAGTCAAATTGAAGATATTAAAAATGAGGCTGGCAACATGTACATTCATGTGTACTTGTTACATATGATCCCATAAAAATACACATTTAGGAAAGACATTACAACCTCAGTTTCTTATAAAGACAGCAGGACTTAATGGGCCAAAAAGCAGGTGTGTAATCCAAGGAGAAATTGCTCTATCACCATGCAGTGCCATGCTTGGGCAGAATCATGGTTTTGTTTTTCTTTCCAAAATCATTGTACAGTCTATTTAGATGCTTTCTATAAAATTATGGCCAATGATCCATGTTTGGGTTGTGTCAGAGTATATTATTAACAATAAGTCAAACCATTGCCAAAACCAGTGAAGCTCTTTTGTAATGCTCAGTGTGGGGAGCAGGTGTAAAATGTTTTATGGACAAATTATGTTACATTAGAACATTACTACATGTCATGTAGTATGTTCTTTTGTGTGGGTTTTTGTTGTTGTTGTTAATCTCATCTGAAAATATTTTTCCCATATTTGTTTTTCTGCAAAAAGCTTTATTGTTTCCGTTTGTTATAATACATGGGAGAGGGCTTCAGGGTGGTTAAAAGAATGGCTAGTAGTTTCAGGAAGAGGCTCAGGTAAAAGCCAGAGACACCAGGGGGATGCAGAGGGGCCCCTCAAAGGCCTCCGGCTCCAAAGGCTCCTGGTCATGCTTGAGGGTGAGCCTTTTGAAGAGATACTTGCCCAGCCCAGCCCAGCCTGGGGGCTGGCCAGCTTGTGGATGTTAGTCAGGTGTCGCCTACTTCTTTTTTTTTCTTTATTGATTAAGGTCTTACATATGTGTCCTTATTCCCCCCATTGCCTCTGCCCCTACTCATGCCCTCACCCCTCTGATGTCTGTGTCCATTGTTTAGGCTTATATGCATGCGTACAAGTCCTTCGGTTGATCTTTCCCCCTTACCCCTGCCCTCCCCTACCTTCCCTCTGAGGTTTGATAGTCTGATCAATGCTTCTCTGTCTCTGGATCTGCTTTTGTTCATCAGTTTATATTGTTCATTCATTATATTCCACAAATGAGTGAGGTCATGTGATATTTATCTTTCTCTGACTGGCTTATTTCGCTTAGCATAATGCTCTCCAATTTCATCCATGCTGTTGCAAATGGTAAGAGTTCCTTCTTTTTTACCTCAGTGTAGTATTCCGTTTTGTAGATGTACCACAGTTTTCTAATCCACTCATCTGCTGATGGGCACTTAGGCTGTTTCCAAATCTTAGCTATGGTAAATTGTGCTGCTATGAACATAGGGGTGCATATATCCTTTCTGATTGGTGTTCCTAGTTTCTTGGGATATATTCCTAGAAGTGGGATCACTGGGTCAAATGGGAGCTCCAATTTTAGTTTTTTGAGGAAACTCCATACTGTTCTCCACAGTGGCTGCACCAGTCTGCATTCCCACCAGCAGTGCACAAAGGTTCTTTTTTCTCCACATCCTCACCACCACTTGTCGTTTGTTGATTTGTTGATGATAACCATTCTGACAGGTGTGAGATGATACCTCATCGTCATTTTGATTTGCATCTCTCAGATGATTAGTGACTTTGAGCATGTTTTCATATGGCTCTTGGCCTTCTGTATGTCCTCTTTCGAAAAGTATCTATTGAGATCCATTGCCCATTTTTTGATTGGGTTGTTTATCTTCCTTTTGTTAAGTTGTAGGAGTTCCCTGTAAATGTTGGAGATTAAACCCTTATCAGTAATAACATTGGCAATATGTTCTCCCATGCAGTGGGCTTTCTTGTTGTTTTGTTGATGTTTCTTTTGCTGTGCAGAAGCCTTTTATTTTGATGTAGTCCCATTTGTTTATTTTCTCTTTAGTTTCCATTGCCCTAGGACAGTGATGGCGAACCTTTTGAGCTCAGCCTGTCAGCATTTTAAAAAACCCTAACTTAACTCTGGTGCCATGGCACATATAGAAATTTTTTGGTATTTGCAACCATAGTAAAACAAACATTTATATTTTTGATATTTATTTTATATACTTAAATGCCATTTAACAAAGAAAAATCAACCAAAAAAATGAGTTCGCGTGTCACCTCTGACACGCGTGTCATAGGTTCACCATCACTGCCATAGGAGCTGTATCGGTGAAGATATTGCTTCGGCATGTGTCCGAGATTTTGCTGCCTGTGGATTCCTCTTAAGATTTTTATGGTTTCCTGTCTTACATTTAAGTCCTTTATCCATTTTGAGTTTATTTTTGTGTTTGGTGTAAGTTGGTGAAAGGCAAAATTCAACATTGCTGATATTACCAAGTGATAGTGAGGTTCCCCCAAGAGAACAACCAGGATAGCTAGGTATAAAATCTGTAAGAGCTCCAGATCTGATTGCTCCCTGAATTGAGCTTATGCACACACATGCATTCCTTTCTTTTGTTACTACACATGACTTAAGTGGTATGGAAAAAATGGTTCATCTAGAGCTGTACTTGTCTTCACTGCTAACCCTGCCTGGGAAACCTATGCTAAGCTGTTTTTGTGCATGTTATCCGCATTCTGTATCTTTTCTACTGTGCCTCTTGCATTTGAAAATCATTCTGAATCCAAGAGCCCTATTGCTGGTTAGAGCAGCATGGACATTGCTGGAGCTGTGGGTAAGAGGGAGTCATTTTGAAACACCAAACGAGTACTAATATATAATGAATCTAGAATGCAAGCTATATGATAAAACAAGGACTTTGTACTTTCTGAGTAGACACCATCTAGACTTCTCACTATGTGCTTAAGCCCCAATTAACCAAATTTGGGATGTTACCCAAAGCAACAGTTCTAGTCTAAATGTTGTTTACTACAGCAGTATTATCACATAGAAGAGTTATTAACATAATATAGACATTCAAATATTTGTTGATTAAATAAATCATTAAAAAATATCTTATTGAACTCTGCCCTGTTTGGGGCACATTTATGATATGAACAGTGGTTAAGGCTGTGTTTCTCTCTGAGGAAGAATACCATAGGTTGTGGTTCATTTTATTGGGACTAAGAGAGAGGCTGTGGGATTGTCAACTTGTTTGCACACACATGAATTTCAAGACAGATGCAGACTTTTATAAGAACGAAGACTGTGTCCATATTTTTGCATTGAATTGTATAAACTAAAGAACAGAACTGATTGCTTGTGCAAGATTTACATATCCAGGCTAGGGCCTGCATGAACAGATCCAACTGAAATTGTGTGCTCCTTTAGAAACAGGTAGACAGTGGATAATCTGTCTAAAACAGTGATGGTGAACCTCTGACATGCGAACTCATTTTTTTGGTTGATTTTTCTTTGTTAAATGGCATTTAAGTATATAAAATAAATATCAAAAATATAAATGTTTGTTTTACTATGGTTGCAAAGATCAAAACATTTCTATATGTGACATGGCACCAGAGTTAAGTTAGGGTTTTTCAAAATGCTGACATGCCGAGCTCAAAAGGTTCGCCATCACTGGTCTAAAAGGTGCAGAAAACCCAGGTGTACTTCAGAGAGGTTTAATCAATTGAGCAGGTCATGGTAAATGAGTCATGATAGCTGTTATACTTGTAAATAGGGTGCTTTTTATAGCAGAATGGCTCAAGTACATGTGTATGGCATGATGCAAGGAACCATTTTAGGAAGATGATGTGTGTAGGAAAATGCCCCCCCAAAGATAAAACACACACACACACACACACACACACACACACACACACCAAAAAAAACAAAAAACAACAAAAACAAAAAACATACCAGACTAAGAAATGAGCCCAAAGTAAACCTGGACACTAGACAGACTAACCAGAGGGTAGGTTAGGGAATAGGTGGAATCCTAGGCTTTATAACTAGGATAAGAGAGAAATGGAAAGAAGAGAGCTGTATCTTAGGATAAATATGAATATTCTGGGCACAGCACTTGTAGCACTATGTGCTAGGGATATGCAAGAAATTCAACAGTCATGGATGAGCCATTCCATGAACCCCAATCTCAGAGGGTGACCAGGTAGGTAGAGTCAGAGGCTTTCACTCTTAAGGTTATATTCACCTGGCAGTTCCTGCTGTATCTTCCCACACTGTCTTTCCCTACTGTTTCATCATGTTCAGTGTTGACCCACCATTAGCAGGCTTAATCATATAGCAGAGTTCTGAGTCAACCTTGAACCCAGGAATTAGATTTGCAAACTCAACCTTGGACTGTTTGAAGGGCGGAATGAAATTACCAAGGGCAGAATGAAATTACCAAACCACTTCATTATTTTCTATTTGGGAACCAAAATTGAAACTTTCATGAAATATACTGTTAATTATTTCTTTACCTAAACTTAGAAATTGTCCTAGCCTTATCATAGTAGCAACAAGTACAGACCATACTCTGTAAAATGCACTATTGGAGACACCTCACATGCTTCAGAAAGGCAAAAATTCTTCTACTGGAGCAAAAACAAAGTAAAATTCTTACCAATGTTCTCTTTATAATATGAAACAGAGTTGAGCTTACCTGTACTTTACCTAAGCTTTATTAAAGAAGATGCTGTTTACAACTACCACCCCTTCCTTTTGCTTCTTAGCCCAGGTCATTGTACTCATTACAGTGGCACAGAAATTTGCTGGACAGGAAAAATAATCATATGTAGAACATGATTTGTGGCATGTTTTACTAGAGGCAAAGGTAGTTTTATGTTGTTGGATAATGAGAAATGTATTCACATGCTGGCTTTAGTCATCTCTTATGTTTTAAAGTTCAGCTCAGGTGTGAGATGGCCTAAGTATGCTTCCTGGAATTAAAAGTTATGGAGTTTCCTCTCAATAATTCTATTCTTTTTATGTCTAGAAGGGCAAAATTAAAATAACCTCCCAGGCATAAATTTGGAAATAACCTCGTTTTCTGCTTCCTGCTAAGATCTCCCCTTTAGCCCAGTTTAAATATATGTCTGTTAAAATAAACTTCCTGTGGCCACAGCCTGAAGTATTTACAGATGACATAATTACTCATCTATTTGTACTTTCTTTCAAGAAAATTCATCAGGAATACCAAGGGAAATTGTTGGTTATTTTCTGTGGCCACCAGCTTTCTGTTAACAACTTATTTTCTTCACACCAGCAAAACAAATCTATCATTGCTGAATTCTTAGTTTCAGGGCTATTCTACAGTTTCCTCATGTTGTATGATCTGAAATATGTACCGATTACTTGGTGAAATGCAGAGATACATAAATTATCAATCAATAGGAGTTATTCATCCATTTAGACACGGTATAGATTTTTTCTAGTCAGCAGCCTATTATATAATCTACATAAAGATGTGATTAGTGTAATTCTGAGACAAAGAGTAAGAACAAGGCAGAGATCATATGTGTGGACAAGGGAGAACCCACAAACATGTATGTAAATTCACGAATCAAGGGAAGTTGGATGTTATAGCAAATGTAAGTAAATGAGACAATAAATTAACAACCAAGTCAGAGGTTTCGTGGTCAAGGCCAAATAGTAAATAAAGTGTATTCAGTTGCCAATGAAAGAACATTATAGGAGCCTAAAGTCTGAATAATCTATGCCAGAAATTAGAGTTCGGTAGACATCCATATCCCAAGTCTAGAAAAAATTTGAGGTGTTCAGAAATTTGTAAGAAACCATAGTCAAAGGAAAATCAGGGATAAGAATTTTATAAAATGCTACTAAAAGGAATGGAAAGTTCATAAGTATCTGTTATAGAAAGGTAGTAAACAACTTTACTTTCTAAGCAGCTATAGAAAGGTAATGTAGTTTGTCTAGGATTTGGAACATGGTCTAATTTTAAGACAATAGACGTTGTCTTAGAATTTGCCTTGGGAGTCAGGCTCTGGTTCTGCACATTCAGGCTGACTTCACCAGGGGTGGCACCATAGCCAAGATTACAAAGATATTTTTATGTCAAGGATTAGAAAATATATATGTACATACTCAGGTGAGAATGGAAACAAGGTTTATAATGCCCTATGGGTTTAAAAAATTCATTTCTGATTCATAAACTGTGCTCTTACCAAAATGTTAGGGCAAAAAAATTTAGTCTTTGCCTGAAAGAATTTTGCTTACCTAATTTTGAAAGACTCCTTTGAGAGTCTGCCTCTAGAGCGGCGATTCTCAACCTGTGGGTCGTGACCCCTTTGGGGGTCGAACGACCCTTTCACAGGGGTCGCCTAAATACATCCTGCATATCAGATATTTACAATACGATTCATAACAGTAGCAAAATTACAGTTATGAAGTAGCAACGAAAATAATTTTATGGTTGGGGGTCACCACAACATGAGGAACTGTATTAAAGGGTCGAGGCATTAGGAAGGTTGAGAACCACTGCTCTAGAGAGCCTATTTCACAGTCTCATAGACTTAGCTGGCTTAGGTTTTCTTTACAATTAATCAACACTTTCTTTCTCCTGTTTAATTTAACCTTAATGAAGACATTGTAACAAATTTTTACTTTGTGTCCTATAGTTTTTCAACTCCAGGATTTCAGAAATTTAAGAACTTTCTGGAAGTCCAGATACAGACAAATTTAACAAGTAGTCCCTTTGCTTGAGACTCAAATATAAGAAGAGAATATGAAGAATGTGTCATAATAATTGAATTGTGACTGTATTTTTTTAACATCAACAAAGACAATTGACTGAACTTTGAGAAAGTCAGTTATATAGTTTTGTTTATTTTTATTGTATGTTAATAGCACCTAGAATAAACATTTTATAAACACTGATCAATAATTAGATTTGTTACATTTATCTTCCTGTTATACTATGGGACACTGGATCACCACTTATGGTTTCCCGTGCTATGTTATTGCTTCTGGATAACTCCTACAAAATATATCAGGTTCAAATAACAAGTATATGAAATAGGGATTTCAGTGGCTGCTGCTATTTTTATTTCATATCTAATTCCCATAGAGGAATTAAAGTTTTGGAGCAGGCCAAACTCTTTTAAAAAATCATATCAAATAATTTGCTCAAAGTCATACTCTATTAGGAAGTTGCAGAACTAGATATAAAATATTTTTCTCCCTTAAAATTCAATCATTTTCCCCCTAAAACAGCCTGCTTTACAAAGTTAATATATATTTTGCAATAGTTATCACTAAGAGAGGAATATCTCAATGTGCATATGTCCTTTAATATGGGTAGGCCAAAAATAAAATACACAGACATTATAATTTAGAATTAACCATGGACATGCTATCTATATATACAGATGAACCTAATTCCTATAGAATTAACTTCATTTTATATTTTTAAATTCTAAATTACAAATTATAAATTGAAGATAATGTATTAATTTCTTATTAACAAGCTAAACCACAATATAATAAGTTATTACATTTAAGAAAGCTATTTATATATTTAGTATTTTAACCAATCTTTACTTTAGCACCTAAGAAGTTTTTTTAAATAAATTTTTAATTTTTGTGGTTGGACAAATCAGATACTATTAATAAATATTTGTTTCTGTTAGTTTAAGATTATCTTCAATAGCTTTTACACTTAGGAATCAAAATGTACTTAACAGAAATACCTAATTGCCACACTTTAAAAATAACTGACATGCCCTAACCAGTTTGGCTCAATGGATAGAGCGTCGGCCTGCAGACTGAAGGGTCCCAGGTTCGATTCCAGTCAAGGACATGTACCTGAGTTGCGGGCACATCCCCAGTAGGGGGTGTGCAGGAGGCAGCTGATTGATGTTTCTCTCTCATTGATGTTTCTAACTCTCTATCCCTCTCTCTTCTTCTCTGTAAAAAATCAATAAAATATATATTAAAAAAATAACTGACATATCATAATCCATTTGGAAGGAAAGGAGTTGGTAAGGTTTATCCTAAGGAAACTGTAAGTGAATTTATCTGTGCTTAAAACCTATTTGCATCTTTATTTTGTTTACTTTTGATTTCAAAAGGAAAAAACAAGTTGCACTTCCCATATTTACCTGCACATGTGCAGAGTAACTCTGGAGGGTCTATGACAAAGTATGAGGGTGATTCTCTATTCCAAGCCTTTGATTGAGCAGTGGGGGCAGAACGGGGGAGATGGGTAACTAGGTTGGAAAGAAAACTTGTCAGGTGTACCTTTTCATATTTTCTTGTCTTAGAATCATGTAAACAAGTTTTTTCAAATAATTAAATTTAAAATTAATTTATAAAGGAAGAAAACAATTCCTTTTGTGTTATTTCTCATCCACAGAGATCTGCTGATCCAGTTTGCTGAGCTCAGTGTTTGTAGTTTGCTAAATGGCAGATGATCTTTTCCTCTTGTGTCCTTTTACTGTCTGGCTGCCATAGAGCCTGGTGAATTTGTCCTAGTCTGTCTTTTAGTTCAGTTTACTTAGAATGTAATCTTATAGATACAACATACATAAATTTGATAAAACAGCAATGTATGATAGATTCAGAAGCCATATTTAGGAACATATTAGTTTTCTATAATGATGGTAGAAACAAATTAATGTTATGAAATAATATTGGCATCAAATATTCATTCTGAGGAGGTCCTAGAAAATGACATTCCAGCTACTTTAATTCCATTATTTTTTTCTCATAGATAGCTCCAAAAAGTAACCTTACTTAGATAGACAAGTCTGTATGACTAATTTTCATATGAATTGCAAGATTAAGGGAGGCTTTGCGCCTGGAGTCAATAAGGTAGATTAAAATAAGCATCACAGCCCTAACCTGTTTGGCTCAGTGGATAGAGCGTTGGCCTGCAGACTGAAGGGTCCCAGGTTCAATTCCAGTCAAGGGCATGTTCCTTGGTTGCAGGCATGTCTCCAGTGGGGGGTGTGCAGGAGGCAGCTGATTGATGTTTCTCTCTCATTGATGTTTCTACCTCTCTATCCCTCTCCCTTCCTTTCTGTAAGAAAATCAATAAAATATAATGAAATAAAATAAAATAAAATGAGCATCACATGTGACAGGAATAGGTACCTTAGGAAAGCCTAGGTTTTGAGAAGAACTGAGGCCCATGTAGAATGTAAAAAGTATTCTAGCTTTTCTCCCCCGTGATTATGGAACAGCAAGTTTAAAAAGTGAATGGTCTCTTTTATGGGTGGACTTCAGTAGTAAAGTAAATGCATCCTCTTGCTCAGTGCCAAAGAAAGAGAATAATTTTGTGTGTTCTGTTATGTCAGTCCTGTGGTGAGTCCTGAAGCATAAATTGTAGACAAATCCCACAGCAGTAGTAAGGCAGACAAATTGCCTTTATATATTTTAACGCATAAAAGTTAAGAGCAGATATAAGGAATAGCTAAAATTCATATGAGCTCAGGGGCTAAGTTGTAGTTGGTATGGCAACTATCTCTTTGAGTTTTCTCACCTTTGTGTAAAATAAAATCCTAGCTCTATTCTTTTCATTAATGGAAACACATAGCAAGGTGCTTGGTGGATATGAGACCTATATAGAGACAAGCCCTTGAGTCCAAGTGGCTGAAATGCTAGGAAGGAGGCTGAAGCAGTCACATATTTTATTAAATATTGTATCTCTGGGAATAATAGACACCAAATAGAAATAACAAATTATCAAACTTATTGGATTGCGTTTTTCTATTGATTAACTATTACTTAGATATTACCACACATTTATTTAACCATTCATTCATTTAACAAATATTTATTAAGCAATTGTTATATACTTGATGCCATTTGGAAACTTTGTGAACAACAGTGAACAAAAGAGACAAAAATTTCTGTTCCCATTGAGCTTTCATTCTGTTGGAGTAGATAGATTAAAAGCAAAATAAATAAAATATAAACCATATCATATTGTTATCAATGATATGATAAAAAAGAAAGCAGTCAAGAGAGATATGAAACTTCAGGGGAGACCAAAATTTTAGATCAGTGGCCAAGGAAGGCATTACTGGGAAGCTGAGTACTGACTAAAGACAAAAAAGAAATGAGGGGGAAAGCATGGGTATATCTAGGGAAAGCACAGCCCACAGAGAGGGAAAGCCCTTGAGACAGAGCAAGCCTGTTGAGTCGAACATTCTGGAGCAGCTTAGTAACTAGGATAGGGTAGTTGGTTGTGAAGTTAGAAAGTGGGAGCACAAGGAGAAGGAGGGAAGACTTCCTGGGCTTTAGTAGGAGAGGGCATTGGAATAACCCAGTTCATTGTAGGGAACTTTAAAAAATTATATCTCTTTAAACCATCCTTTTAGTTAGAGAATGCTTTGGGGAGGACAGATGAATATCAGCATCTCAATTTTGGACATAATAAGTTTAAGATGTAATTAGTGATTCTAATTGGAAAGGTCACTTGGAGATAAAATGTGTAAGCATCACTCTATAGATGGTATTTAAAGCTAGAAGACTGGATGAGACTCCCCAACAGGTAACTGTCTAAGACAGTGGTCGGCAAACTGTGGCTCGCGAGCCACATGCGGCTCTTTGGCCCCTTGAGTGTGGCCATGAAGTTTCAATCGCACCGTACGTGCGTGCCCACATGTGGTATTTTATGGAAGAGCCACACTCAAGGGGCCGCAGTTCGCCGACCACTGGTCTAAGAGATCAAGCTTTGAACTGCTGTGAGGGTGCATGCAGGTGTCAGAGCAGCCTGCTGGCCCTTTGTTCCTGGTATTGATATCCATATGCTCTCTAACTACATGCCTTCCAGTAACTTGGTGCTTTCAGCACTTTTTTTGCATGTAATTCAACTTTTAACATACTTAAAGTGATTATCACTATCAGGGTAAAGTAAGAGGAAGGGTCAAAGTTTGGTATAAAACTCTTGTACATGTAAAAAAAAATCCAACTTAAAACTGATGATGATAATGTTGCGCCCAGATTCTAAGATCCCCAAAGATAGACCACCAGGGAGCCGTAACCGATGCAAGACACAAAAGAGTCTTTATTCAAGCCCGGGCTTGGCTCCTCCAGCCTCCTCACCGATGCAGCGGCAGGACGAGAGAGAGAGAGAGAGAGAGAGAGAGAGAGAGATTGAGAGAGAGAGACCCAAGAGAACAAAGATTATATAGGGCTAGTCATCTGGGTGGGCTTAGGTGAGTGACGTAAGTTACAGAGATTGGTCACTTTGGTCAGGGTTTTATTCCAGGGTTTTACGGCACAATGGTCAGGAAGTGACCAACACATTCCAAGGTTTGAGCCATCCCCCACCACTTCCCGATTGGTCAAGACTGACTCATAGGGAGTGTTCTGTGGTATAGCCTAATTTGGACCTTAGCTGCGTTCTTGGAGCTTCATTGGTCTGCTCAGCTGGTGGCTGGGGAAGTCAGGACATTTCTGGCATTCCTGCGGTTCGTTAGGGAGGTCAGGTTGAGGACCTAGCTTTACAAGGTGGAGGATAGTCAGTCCCGCTTTGTCCTTTCAATAGTAATAATATTCTTAAGTTAGTGAGCACGTACTATGTTCTAGGAACTAACTGATTATTAACTCATCTAACTCTTGTATCAATCACTTGAAAAAAGTAATATGTATCTCTATTTTGCATATGAGAAAATTAAGGCATGTGAGCCTAACTTGTCCAAGGATAGAGAACTAACTTATGAAGCATACAAGATCCTAACTCAGTAACTCTAACTCCAAAGGTGTCCAAAACACTTAATCATGCACTACACAGTCTTCCATTAAGGAAGATAAATATATTTTATTAACCTACATATCGTTATTGAACCCAGCTAGTAATGAGGCTCTTGGGTGATTATTTAAATGTGACTATTGATAACTTCATACTGAGAATATTCTATATAGGTCTAAAGGAACTCCTGATCAGACAATAATATACAAGCTCCATAGTCTAACAATGTGACTAATACTGTTCCAATAACCCAGTTCATTGTAGGGAACTTTAAAAAATTATATCTCTTTAAACCATCCTTTTAGTTAGACAAACATTTAAAAACATTCCACTTTTCTGGAAATGGAAGAAAATGAAAGTGGGGGGAGGTTGACAACAACAAACATGGGCAGCTTTAGAACATAAGTTCCAGGATGTAGTGTTGCAATTTTTCACTTTCTCTTTTTTTTTAACTGGAAGATTGGAATCACAAATAAGACAATGAAAAATGTAAAATCTGAGTTTTTTCTTATTACATTTTTGAATCTCGGTTTCTATAACTCATAAAGAGACTCTGAAGTGAATGCAATAGAGATCAACAATGGTAATTTGAAGTAACACCCATGAAGAAGTGCTCAGGGAGTGAAGAATTATTTAGTGTGAAACAGAAGATTGGGGAATAATTTAAACATTGTTCAAAGATATGAAGAAAAATTATTGCTCCTTCCTATTGAGAGCTAACAGCAGGAAATGGGCTTTTGCTGCTATCTGAGGAATTCATGTTATTATAGAAAATAGTTTCTTGAGGCAAAAGTTTTTAGGTATTTTTTTTCCCAGTAATGCATTATTGAAAGAAGTTTGTGGATCTTTTTTTCTGAAGGTCTTTAAACACAAAATGTTTCCTCATCAGTTTGGTGTTATGGAGATATAATTCTATTTAAAAAATGCAGGGTTAAAAATGATAGCATTTCCTGAATTCTTAAAACCTAATAGTGGAGTCAAGATTATTTCTTTTCTGTGAAACAATTGTGATAAAGATAAGAATGTGGATAAAAAAAAGGGGGTTCTGTGGAAAGTAACCTCACAGGGTAATCTGATCATAAATTCCTAACTTAACTGGGCAGGTAATGGTAGGTAGTCACTCCCCCTTGGCATATAACCTTTCAGTAAAAGGTTGATCTTTACCTTAAGCAAGCCCTCCCTGTCCATTGTTTCTGTGCATCTAAGTTAAACTCTTTGAAATAAACAAACCACCCTCAAGGAGCACATAATCTTAACTATCCTATAATCTAATCTCTGCCTTGATTTCTCCCATCCTCAGGTAATCTTCCTTGGGTTCCTTCTTTCATTTCAAATGCATAAGTGATGCTGCAAAGGGTTATTCTCCAGAGCATTTGAGATCTTGCTCCTGGATATGTGTTGTCAGTTTGGCTCAAATAAACTCATAAAAAAAATTCTGTACAGATTTGGACCTTTCTTTCATCAACAAAAATAAATGTAGTAAAATCTATCATTTTTAATGTTTCATCCTTAGCAGACTATTTGCATGTGTCTGTATACACAGAAATTTGTCTTAGATATGCAGGTATGCACATAAGAAAATTAAAATGATTAAGTGGTGTAAGTAAAAACTTCTCTAGGAAAACCATCTGACATATTGTGATATAACTTCACCTGCCAAACATAAGAATCCACCCCTCAAATAGAAGGAAGCCACTTCATTGTTAAAAACAACTGAATAAACATTGTGCTGTTCTGAAATATTCCCCTCAGGTTGCTCACCTGCCTGCTCGCTCTTCCTTCTCTGCACACATGCTGCTCTTGGGGAATCACCACTTGGTGACATGCTTCGCAAAAAGCACATGACTGTTCTCAGAGCTAGTCCAGGGCTGGTCCAGCACTAGGTTGCTCTGATTTAGCCTGCTGCATTAAGGGGAGGACTCACAAGTTATCTGTTTCCAGCAGCTTTTTAAAAGCTATCATTTGTATGTGCTGAGGACATTTTATTTTTCCTTATAGAATGACACTTTTTTAAAAAATTGCATACTTTTTAGCACCATATGTCGCACAAAATGAAGGACTTTTTATTTTCCAGTTTCAAACCCATTGAAATCCCATTAATTAGGATGGCGGATACCAATTTAAAATTTATATTAATTTGGAATAGAGGACTGATTGGAAATTATTTTTACTTTTCCCTCAAATTGTTCTAAATTGCAGCTTGAGCTAAAATACTTAAGTGAGTGGGTGATTTTGAAACACCTACATGCTAATAATTTACATGCTAGCTTGAAGGCATTGCCAATTTTTGTTGTTGTTTTTTAAGACTGGATGCCTAGCATCTCTACTAAGAGGTTATTATTAGTCCACATTAGAATATTGAGTCCCGTGGTTTCCTAAGCAGGATTCAAATGCGATTTCTTTCCCAGGTTCTTGTCCAGGTGGATTCAAAGAATGAAGCCACACAAAAAGTGGTAGATGAAAAGGGTGGAAATTTATTGGCAGCAAGTACAGACTCCCACGAAGGGAGGGGTTTTAAGGGGGCAACCCAACAAGCTCTTTTTTGCTAAGGTTTATAAAGGCTGCAGTCTTTGTCTCTTCATACTGCCTTCCAGTTGGTAGAATATCAGCTTCAAAGCCAAAACCCCACGTGGTGCCCCACTCTTTCTCTCCCCCTTCAGTGGTAGAGTTCTCTGTTTCCTTGGAAATCTGTTTTCCTCTTTCTCCCATTTGTTGGCATTTCTCTCTCCTCTGTGAAAGTTTGTATCTTCCTTCTTCCCATATCCTGTGGCTTTTCCCTATCTCCTGTGAATGGATGTCTTCCTCTCCCCTTATCCTGTTACACACCTCTCTCTCTCTCTCTGTATGTTTTTTGGCAGCTCCAAGCCCTCACCTATGCCTTCTTTCAGGATGAGATAGTTAATTGTTTTTCCTTCTTATAGAAAGAGGGAATTCTAACAGATCATGAAAATGCAATATCAACTGAAGTCTCTATGCCCTATATTTTTTTCTCTCTGAATAGAGGCAACATGGCTACTCTAAGAGGAAATTTAAACATGCCTTCTAATCTATGATTAAAATAATCCTGTTTTCTTGGTCTTTATTTATTTAGATACCTATCTATGAATAAAGATGGATTAGGGAGAGATTGACTCTTTTCATCCTAAGTAAAGGAAACATCATCTTCTATCACTTCTAAGTAGCACAAGGAATAAAAAGTTCCCAGTCTCCCCTCACCCCCAGTTTTTACTGATGTTTTCTAGTCTAGCTCACAAGTATACCATTGGGAAGCTGTGGCACATCCCTATATTGTTTACCTGACATATGACTAAGCAAGGTCAGCTTTGAAGCTGGGGACATTTTCTGTTAAGGGCAGTTCTCACCTTAAGGGAGAGGACTAAAGCAGGCTGGATATTATTTGACAATGCACTGAGTAGTGAATAGTGAAGCCTATTGACTTTCATCTGGTAGTGTATACTGACATTCCCACTTCAGTGCAATTAAAGGAATCTTTTTAAAATATATATATCCCCTACTGGGGATCGAACCCGGGCATGTGCCCTTGACCAGAATCAAATTCAGGGCCCTTTAGTCCATAAGCCGACACTCTATCCACTGAGCCAAGCCAGCTAGGGCTTAAAGGAATCTTAAGAACAGTCATGACCAAGGACGCATCCTCAGGTTTGGCAGATACTGTTTTAGTGATAGTAATACAGTGATGAGCATATAAATATACCATTTGTTGCTTGAGCTGAAATATTTTTAAGATACCGTGAGACATGTTTCCTATTAATAATAAATGTAGAATTAAAAAATGTACATTCCAAGTTAGGAAATATACTAGGTCCCACTGTTGAAATATGCCCATGTTTTTATTTGTTTTTCGTTTGAGGTAATATAGTCAAATGATATTTGATGACAAAGTTCAAAACCTCTCAGAATAGTGTTTCAATTCTTTTTTCTGCCACCTGCCATTCTGTGTAAGCATCATGGGCAACAACATTGTGTATTTGACTTGTGTCTCTATTTTTGTTTGTTTGTCTCATGTCTATTTTTCCAAAAATACTATGTCTTTGAATAAATGTTCCTGGAATGGAGTCCACAGTCTTTATCATTGTCTTCCCTACTGAACCTGTCTGTGTTCCTTCTCTTTCCCCTGGACACCTAAGGGACAAATAATTAACATACATTGTTTCTTTTTTTTTTTAATTTGAATTTATTGGGATAACATCGGTTAATAAAATTGTATAGGTTTCAGGTATACAGTTCTAAAATATCTCATCTGTATATTGTATTGTGTGTTCACCACCTCAAGTCAAGTCTCCTTCCATCACCTTTATCCCCTCTTTACTCTCTTCTACTTTCCCCATTCCCCTTGCCCTCTGCTCATCACCATACTATTGTCTGTGTCTATGAGTGTTTTTTGTTTTTTGCATAATCTCTTCACCTTTTGCACCCAGTCCCACAACCTCCCTCCCCTCTGACAGCTGTCAGTCCGTTCTCTGTGTCTATACATTTGTTTCTATTTTGTTGGTTAATTTATTTTGTTCATTAGATTCCACATGTAGGTGACATCATATGGTACTTGTCTTTCTCTGACTGGCTTATTTCACCTAGCATAATACTCTCCAGGTCACAAGAGTATGATTTCTTTCTTTTTTTATTGCTGAGTAGTATGCCATTGTGTAAATGTACTACAGGAAAGAGAACATATTCACCAACGATACATCTGATTAGGGGTTAACATCCAAAATTAATGAAGAACTTATAAAACTCAACACCAAAACAAACAAATAATTCAATTAAAAAAGGGCAAAGGACCTAAATAAACACTTCTTCAAAGAGGACATACAGATGGCCAATAGATATATGAAAAGATGGCCAATGTCAGTAATCATCAGAGAGATGCAAATTAAAACCACAATGAGATATCACCTTACGCCCATCAGAATGGCTACCATCAACAAATTAACAAGTGCTGAGGATGAGGAGAAAAGGGAACCCTTCAGCACTGTTGGTGGGAATGCAGATTTGAAAATAGTGTGGAGGGTAGTAAAGAGTTTCCTTAAAAAATTAAAAATGGAACCAGTGATTCCACTTCTGGGAATAGACTCGAAAAAACCCGAAACACTATTTCAAAAGAATATATGCACCCCTATGTTCATACATTGTTTCTTATTGAAGGTTTCCTCTTCCATAAATAATTAATTGGTATCTGAGTTTTTGTTATGACATTTAGGAGAGAGAAGAAAGAGAAAGAGGAAGGGAGCTTGAGAAAAGTTGTATTTTATTTACACCAAACGTATTCGATTTCCCAAATTCTCCTTTATAAATAAGTTCAACTATTGGAAAATGACGTGCTGTGCACATGAATCAGTCTGCACACAGACCCACGCTGCTCTGGATGTGGAATCTGGCTCAGAGGTGCCATTTGACAGCTTGTATTTGCTTACTAGCTGTCCCACAGCAGGCAGATGTTTGGGTCTGGAATAGGAGTTGTTTATAGATATTGAGAGTTGTCTGTTGGCACCAGATATGTAAACATTTAGAATTGCGTGGAGTCTGGTTCCATGAGACATCCAAAAAATTTCACTAAACAATAACTATTTCTCTGTCTTCAACAAAGCTATTTTTCTTCTTCCCATTTTCTCCCATGCCTAAACATAGTGAATCAAAACCACCCAAGTACCTTTTTATCTATTTCTGTATTTCACTCTGCATAGAACATGTTTTCTCTTTCCCTAAAATATTTAAAGAAATGGATCCCACATGATCTTATTATTTCATTGTTATGATTAACAATATGTTACAGATGTTATGGGGCATGCCATGACCCATTTTCCAGAGGTTCTGACGATATGTTTTCTTGTGTCTATTTATTTCCTTTTGTCATATTAGTTGGAATTGAACAATTGCTTGTATTCCACCCCAAGATATGATTTCACACACTAATATAAATTTGTGTAAGCTTGAATAATAAAGTGTTATAAATTTCCCATGGTGTTCAAAACTGCTCTCATAAAGACTGTTGTAATAATCTGGCTTTCCAGCATTCTTTAGAACATGCCATCTTATTAAAATCCTCTGCATGAACATGCTCTGCATTAATTACCTCCTCTTCTAATGTTGGGTATATTATTTTTTAGCTGCTCCCATCAAAGTCTCTAGGATACTTATTTCCCAGAAAAATCTCTCTCATATGTCTATTTATATTATTTCTTAGCTGCTCCCATCAAAGTCTCTAGGATACTTATTTCCCAGAAAAGTCTTTCTCATATGTCTATTATCGACCTCACCATACCGGTATTTGTGCTAAGAAGACTCAAATTATTAGCACAAAAAATGTACTTTAAAAATATTCTGTGAGGAGTCATAAAAGACTTTATATTTGTCCTAATATTATTTGTATTTGTCTTCTAGGTACTCCTTTTAGTACCACAGTACACATTTCATATCAGTTTCACTTTTCCTCTGGCCAAATTGAGTTTCATGCTTGTTAGAATAAAAGTCTTTGGGAATTGTGCTCTTGCGCCCCATCAGTACATAGCATTTCAATTTCAGTTCCTTTGTTTAGGTAGTGAAAAACTGCTCAAACAATGCAAAAATCCTGAAGTATCCCCATACATTTTGATGTCACCAGGAAAAATGGAAAGTCATTGTTGTTTGATTTATAATTTTTAAAATTTAGGTGTTCTAAGTTTCAAATTCATCTTTTTAAATTTTTATTCTTTTTGAGGCTGCAGGAGTTTCTAGTTATATAGCCAGGTCAGTGGCAGGAGGTCCCTGTTGCTGCTGTTCTCTCTGCTACTTTTGTGGCCTACCCATTCTTGCAGCCACTCCAATTTGGTTCTAACCCACTAGTCTTTCACTGAAATGGTTCTCATTCATTTTATTTGGCTAAATATACTTGTCAAATTTTGGAACTCATCTTTCTTGATTCTTAGCAGCTGTCCCCATTGCTTCCTCTTTTGAAACACAAGTTTCCCTTGGCTCTTTTCTCTCTGTCTGACAACTCCTACATGTCCTTAGCAGCTTTCATTGAACTTTAAATCTTAACTTTTTTCAAGGCTCTGTACTAAGCTTTTGTTCTTTTCTCCCTCTATACTCTATCTATCACAGCTAGAACTAATGGCTTCATTTATCTTTTATGTCTGATAGCTCAAATTTAAAATCTCTCAGAGCTTTTAAAAATGATCTGCAGTACATATATCTAACTGGATGCATCATGGGTACCTAAAGTTCAACATGTCTCAAACTGAACATATGATTCTCTCTCCATCTCTATCCCTACCATAAAGGTTTATTCTTCTCAGGTAGTGAATGGGTCCAAATTCTACCAGAAACCTGAATAATCCCTGGGTCCTTCCTCTTCATCCACATTCTTACCTAATCAGTCACCAGGTTATTTCTATTCTACCTCTGAAATATACCCAGTTCAGCCTACTTCTCTCTACTTCCAGAGTCACTACTTTATCCTGAGCCACTATCATGTCCCACCTTGAACACAGTCATATCCTTGTAAATAACATACTGGAGTCTCTTTAATTGGTTCTTTGGCCCTAACTGGTTTGGCTCAGTGGATAGAGCATCAGCCTGTGGACTGAAGGGCCCTGGGTTTGATTCCAGTCAAGGGCACATACCGGGATTGCGGGCTTGATCCCCAGTAGAGGGCGTGCGGGAGGCAGCCTATCAATGATTTGCTCTCATCATTGATGTTTCTATCTCTCCTTTCCCTTCCTCTCTGAAATAAATAAAAGTATATTTAAAAACAACAGTTCAATTGGTTCGTTGTATTGCAGTCAAAGCAAGTTCATTTATAAAAAGCATATCCAATCATATTGTTACTGGATAATTGAATTTCTCCATCGCTGGTGAGAGTGGGATACTTGGGGTGCTGTTGAAATAAGCATTTCCAGAGGACCCCAAGGGAGGATGAGATGTGGTAAAAGGCTTTATTTTCATGGAGTTACATTTCTTGGGTTCCAGAGTCCCATTTCCGTTAATCCAATCCCGAAAAAGGTGCAGCTGGGGCTTTAGCGGCACTAAAAGCAAAGCCAGTGTCGGGAGTTTCCGTTCCAAGATGGTTCTGGGTCTGATGTAGCATCAGGCTAAAGTCCATTAGTTCATTATATGAAGTCCTCATAGCTGGGGGCCACGTGGGAGAGTGCAGAGTATGAGAGCCTCACAAGCCAGGAGTCAGGGGCATGGGGGGAGAGAGAGAGAGAGAGAGAGAGAGAGGGAGAGAGAGAGAGAGAGAGAGAGAAAGAGAAAGAGGCTTTCTTTGTTCAGGAGTTAAGTATCTCAGATTTCGATCCCTTGCAATGGCCACTGCTCCCTCACAGGTGTGACTGATAAGTAAGCATCTTCCCATGTCACCCAGACCTTACTGGGAATGTGTCTAGATTACAGCTTCTCTTTGTTGCTTTCCAATTATTAAATAATAACCAAATTATTATAATGGTATCAATATAATTCCTGTGCTCAAAGAGTTGTTTAATGTCTACCTAGTTGCTAACTTGGCCTACAGGCCTGTAGGATTAGTCCATATAAGAAGAAACATCAGAGAGTTCTCTCCAGTTTTCTCTCTCCTTGAGCATGTACGGAGGAAAGGTCATGGGAGTACATAGTGAGCCTTCTGTAAGCCACAAAATGACCATCACCAGAAACCAATCTTATTGAACCTTGATATGGGACCTCTAGCCTCCAGAACTGTGAGACAAAAATTCCTGCTATTTAAGCTACCCAGTCTAATAGCAACTTGAGCAGATTAACACAGACTTGTGCCATATATATATATATATATATATATATATATATATATAGCATTCATTATGATTCTAACAAATTAGTAAATCAGTCATTTTATGACTGCCTCTCCTTAAAAGAAGGTAGCCTATGTGAGGGCTAGGATTGGGCTTGTCTTGTTTAGCACTTGGCTTCTAATGTCTACTTGTGTCATAGGTAGCCAACAAGAAAATGTATTAATTGAGTGAATGTCCAGGAAGAAATGGTATTAAAAGGGCTAACTCTTGGACAATGAGTATTTAGAAAAGAGATCCCAGACAAAAGATATTCCCAATTACATGCAGATATAAGACACAAAAAGGATGGTAAAATAACATATAGTAGGACAATAAAATAAGTTTATTGCAGCAGGGCCCCTTGAAAATACATCAGCAGTTCTATCAATTGCTAAAATCTTATCTAATAAAAGGGTAATATGCAAATTGACCCTATTGGCAGAACTACCAGGAACGACCAGTTGCTATGACGCACACTGACCACCAGGGCGCAGACACTCAACGCAGGAGCTGTCCGCTGGTGGTTCAGTGTGCTCCCACAGAGGGAGCTTCACTCAGCCACAAGCCGGGCAGTGGCAGAAGCCTCTCCTGCCACCTCCGCAGCGATAAATATGTCTGACTGCGGCTTAGGCCCACTCCCCATAGGGAGCGACCTAAGTTGTCAGTTGGACATCCCCTGAGGGCTTCCAGGCTGCCAGAGGGATGCCTGACTGCCAGTGATCGGGCCTAAGCTGGCAGGTGGACATCCCCCAAGAAGTCCTGAACTGTGAGAGGGCACCGGCCGGGCTGAGGGACCTCCCCTCACCCCACCCCCCACAGTGCATGAATTTTCATGGACCGGGCCTCTATTCTATATATAAAAGACTAAGCGACTGCTATGACTGGCCGGTAGCTATGACACACACTGACCACCAGGGGGCAGATGTCAACACAGGAGCTTCCCCTTGGTGGTCAGTGTGCTCCCACAGCCAACCTCCTACAACCAGCCAACCTCCATAGTCCCTCTCCTCAGCCAGCAGAACCCCATTGGCCCTGATTGCTGGCCAGGCCGAGGGACCCCACCTGTGCATGAATTTGTGCACTGGGCCTCTAGTAAATACATAAACATATAAAGTTCAAGATCCAGCATGGTTTTATCATCTGTTTACAACATTTTACCCATTCCTTTATCCTCCCAATCCTCCTGTTATTTTGGAATAAATATAAAATTATTGGCAGTGTTCAAATACTACAACTTGAAACTATTGCTCATCTATGTATCTGCCTGGAATAATATTCTCCCTCCCCCTTCTATCTAGTTGACAAATACAACTTTTAAGTCACTGTTCCTCAACTTCTAAATTTTTTGGATCAGCTTCAAGATATGTGGGGACAATATAAAGTTATATGCCCCTTTTATATAAATGCCACAGGTATGTGTTTCTGTGAGATAAGGTGAGAGAAGGCTTGGAAGGTATGTGCAATAACTTGGAAATATGAAAAATAAACTCTGGAAAGAGGTAATTTTATCCCTTGTAAATTAATAATGCAGGAAAAAATGGGCACCCCTTTTTCTTTCCCTAATGCATTGCTGTCAGAGAACACTGCCTAGAGTGTTACCTGGGCTTAAAGTTGTCACAGTCTGTCTTCTACTCCTATTTTCTACAATGTATTTATTGCCTCACCTTCTTTTACGCCTTTGTAATGCTAAATATTTCAAGGTTTGAATTAGCCATTCACTGCCTTAAGCTCTTCAGAGTAGTGAAAGTTCAGTATTAATCAAATAAATAAATTCCTAACTCTGAAGCTAGAAGCTGAATGACAGTTATACTGCTAACCAGAAATTTTTAGTCAGTTGTAAAATATTAAATGATTCAAGTAGAAAGACATATATCAAAACTATTATTAGAGCTATTAGATTTAAAATATAGTTAATATTAAAGAGTTTTCAAATGCATGCATAACAGAAAAATTTACAATGATTTGACTTCTCTTGCCAGAACAGTTGGTCAAATTTATAAGGTTTTTTTAAACTTGCCATATTTCTCTCAGTTAATACCTTTGAATTATAAAGTTGAACTAACACATATTAGAATAAAATATGGTTAATGCATGTACAGATTTAAAATGAGTTAGTTAAACTAAATATATCCTGACTATTATTCATTTCAAACACATAATCATTTAGGGTAATGGAGGCCTAGAAATAGAATTTATTAGGCATGGAGAAAAACCAAGCCAGCCGTACTATCCAAACAAAGACTTATTTTCTGTAGCTGAAACTTCTAGTACCTATCAGGTACTCATTTTCCATTCTCCTTAGGAAGAGAACAACTTGATTGAGCTTAGAAAGGTGCCTAACCAGAACATTACATTTTCTCATCACTCCCACAGGTAGTGGTGACTAATGAGACATAAACAGGAGTTACTGTGTAGGCTTGTAAGAGCACTCATTTAAAGGAAGCTGAGTCATCTGGGAGAATGCCCCCATTTTACCCTTCATTCTTTATCCTTCTTTTCTATTTGGAACCCAGTATACCAGTTTAAAGTAATAGAATGAGCATAAGTTTTGAAGTCACCCTGACTTTTTATATTTTATTTTTTAATATATTTTTATTGATTTCAGAGAGGAAGGGAGAGAGAGAGAAAACTAGAACCATAAATGATGAGAAAGAATCATTGATTGCTGCCTCCTGCACACCCCCTACTGGGAATCAACAACCGCGCCCCAACCTGGGCATGTGCCTTGACTGAGAATTGAACCATGATCTCCTGGTTCATGGCTTGATGCTCAACCTCTGAGCCACATCAGCAGGGCCAACCTGACTTTTTAAAAAATGTCATATAAGACATATTCCAGAACTAATAGGCGTAAGCTTTTTGATCATCGAGGGAAATGACAGGTGGATTGTCAACTAGTAATTTAACAGTTATTTTTCTCTTAAAATTTTTTTTGGCAAGAACTTAAGTATAAGAAGCCAATCCTTATATTTTTAAATATCTCTCCTACATTGTTGTTCCCTTTTATTATTTTTTTTTTAAGTATAGATTTTAACAAATTATTCGATGGTTAAAATCATTGATTAATTTTAAAGGAAAGTCCTTTATTTAAAGTTTAAACAAGAGGAAGAAGAAGAAAAAGGTAAAGATACAAATTATGAACAACAAATACACATCTATCAACAAGTGAATCTAAAAATCAAGTGAATAAATAATCTGATGAACAGAATAAACTGGTGAATATAATAGAATCAGGGGCATAGAAAGGGAGTGGACTTACTATTCTCAGGGGGGAAAGGGGTGTGGGGGGTGCACCTATGGATGAGGACAGTGGGGGGGGTGGGATAAGGGCAGAGGGTGGGGTGGGAACCGGGTGGAGGGGAGCTATGGGGGGAAAAAAGAGGAACAACTGTAATAATCTGAACAATGAAGATTTAATTTTAAAAAAAAGTTTAAACAAATCTACAGATACCAGAGTTTTAAGTATTTAAATATACCATGCCTAGAATTTTTGTTTTCTAAATATTGTCTTCTTTATTTATTAATTTTATAAAAGTGAGTAGTATCACCAAGAAGCACAATGTAAACCGGAGGAATAATAAATCCCTGGGCTGCTGGATTGCATTTCCTTGGAAAGAGGGGTTGAAAAACCTAAGAATTGAGCTTCGTCATTGATTATGGCAGGGTTTCCCCAAGATTCCAGAGCAAGAGTTGAAGAGACTATATAGTTGAAGAGAACACGTTGACTTCTTGGGGTAATTGACACCAAGTTTTATTGCTGTGGATTCACAAGCAATGTGTGCTACTTCATTAAAGCCAATTCCTTCCTCTCACTTAACTCTCCTCCCCTCACCACCCCTAAGCGCCAGCCTTAATGTGCCTTCATAGTACCCTTACGCTCTCAGAAACTTCTACTTCAAATAAATCACTCAGGCTCCCCACATAGACTTCACATTTCCCCCTTTCATCCCATTGGTTATATTATTCCTTTTCCTGGTTTAGTTCTAACCAGCTTGGAATAGCTCCTGATCTACTTATTTCTGACTCCACCTTTCAAAACCCCACTCTTTAAAGCAAAGTTCAGAACACTCTCTCTTTCACAAAGCCTGTCTTAGTTCCCTTAGGGAACACCAACAAGATGTAGTCTTTGTGTCCCCCAAGCCTGCACAAGTGTTAGTATCTGTCTTAGAAAACTATTTTTGTACTTTATTTCTTTTTTTAAATATATTTTTTATTGATTTTAGAGAGGAAGGGAGAGGGAGAGATAGATGGAAACATCAATGATGAGAGAGAATCATTGATTGGCTGCCTCCTGCATGGCCCCCACTGGGGATCAAGCCCGCAACCCGGGCATATGCCCTTGACCAGTATTGAACCCGGGATCCTTCAGTCTGCAGGCCAATGCTCTATCCACTGAGCCAAACCAGCTAGGGCTGTACTTTATTTCTAATTATATTTTTGTATATTTCCCATTTTAGCTTCTCAAGTTTAGAAAAAAATATAGTCTTATTATTATTTACTTCCACACAGTACAATGTTTTACACACATTTGGAATTCCAGCTTAAAGTACTTGTGTTGGATTTCATTTACATAAAATCCTAGAAAATGCAAGATACAGTGACAGAAAATAGATCAGTAGTTACCTGGGGCTGGGGCTGGGAATGACATAGAAAGTGTTGGTCAGAGAAGAGTGTGACAGAGGGATTGCAAAGAAATATGAGGAAAACCTTAGGGGTGATGGATATATTTACTATCTTACCATTATTGATGTATTTATGGGTGTGTATTTCTAGGTAAAACATTTAAATGAGTGTTGTTTCTTCAATTTCACTTCAATAAAACTATTTACAAAAGTGATGTTTATGCAATAGAGTGCTTTGTGAAAGGGCTGTCAGTGAAGGTTGTTTTTGAAGATAGCAATCAAGTTGAATCCTAATGTATGAGAAAGAACTAAACCCATGGAATTGTGGGGAAAGATTTATCCAGATAGAGGTGTGAGAATAAACAAGTTATCTTTTCTGTCAATGAACAGTTTAGACAGCTACCATTTTGGACTACGTGACTTGGCAGCCACCATGTTGGTCGCATGAATTGCAGCTCCCCTGGCGGCTGCCATCTAAATGGCAAAGTCCAATCCCCTCCCTTTGAATTAGCCAATCATGAAAGACTGTGCGCCTGAGCTCCAATCAAGAGTGAGGGATAGGTCACATGCGTTAGGGTTAAAAGGCTGAGCAGACCACCTGCTCAGTGTGCACGTGTTCCCAGACCATGTGCTGCACACTCTTCTGCAGGAGTAAAGATACTTGCCCTGCTGCCTGGCTCCCAAGTATGTTTTGTGTTCTACCAGGACCCCTGAATTTGGGGGCTCACTTTATTTCTTACAGAGGGAACAGCTGCGAAGTTGTAAAAAACTTAAGAGTATTAATGAAAATAAAAGGAACAGAGAAAGTCAGGAGTGGGAGACTAGCAAGAAAAAAAGTTAGAATGGTGTGCAGGGGCTCCTCAAGATAAAGAGTTCAGATTGTATTTTAAATAAAAAGGAAAGTTACACCCTGACCGGTTTGGCTCAGTGGATAGAGCGTCGGCCTGTGGACTGAAGGGTCCCAGGTTCGATTCCGGTCAAGGGCATGTACCTTGGTTGCGGGCACATCCCCAGTTGGGGGTGTGCAGGAGGCAGCTGATCGATGTTTCTCTCTCATCGATATTTCTAACTCTCTATCCCTCTCCCTTCCTCTCTGTAAAAAATCAATAAAATATTTTTTTTTTTTTAAAAAGAAAGTTACTAAAGACTTTTAAGCAGGACCTTGTGTTGACATAATCCAATTTATGTAGTAAAAAGATTACTCTCTCCAAGTTATGTGTACAATAAATCCATTTGTCTGTGTGTCACATGGTTTTTGGGGTGTTAGGATGGGGGTGGAAATTAAAGTAAAAGTAGAAAGACCAGGTGTCCTGGTGAGATGAGAGACTGTGTAGCCTGGATTTGGATGATAGAAGTACGATAGGAAAGTGTGAATTGATTCCTGACATATTTTAAAGATAGAAGTGAAAGCACTTGTGAATGGTTTTAATAAGTGTAGAATCAGACAGAGAGAAGAAAAAGCATTATGATTAATTTTCTGGCTCCACGCAACTAGATAAAAGTAGTTTGAACTTACTTAGATGGAGAAGACTGCAGGAAGAGTTATTTCTAATGGGAAAATCAGAGTTCTGATTTAGATATGTTATATTTCAAATGGTTATGAAATGTTCAGGTAGAGATGTCAAAGAGTCTGGGAATTATAAAGAAGGTTTAGGGTGGAGATAAAGTATAGTTAGATTAACACACACCCACACATCCACAGAAATTTAAATAGTTTGAACAGTTTCCCCTTTTCATCTCACTGAGAAAATATGCAGGATGAGTGTGAGCCTATAGAGGTGATCCCAATAGTTCTTGAGCAGTTTCAGCCCCTACATACCTCTCACAGTGAAGGTATTGCCAGATTTCGAGATTTTAGTGTGTAAAGTCATGTCTTTGTTATAACATACATTCTAAATACAAGTCAGATATTTCATTTGGTTATCAAAGAAACAGCAATCTGTTAGTTCTGGAAGGATAAGAAGTAGTAGATTGTCCTCTAAGGAGATGACTTCAGAAAAAATTTCAAGGGTAATATCAATTATTTAAGTCTTATTCTCTGAATTCCAAAACAATTAAAAAGTGTATCAATGAATCATCAGTATATTGATGGTATTTAAGACCAAGGAAATGAATGGGATCATCCAAGAGAGAGGCAAACGATTCCCTCAGTTTAGCCCTGCCAAATAGAGTCACTGAGAAACCTGGTACAGGAAGAAAAACTAATGACAGTGACTGGTTAGGAGTAGACCACGGGGTTGGAGAAAAACTAAGAGTGCATAAATGTCAAAACCCAAGAGGAGAGGTATAAGAAGTGACCAGTTACATCCAATGTGGCTGGATGTTGAGTGATATACCCAGTGCCCCCCACAGAGCATAGCACTCAGGAGTCAGTAAGTTTTTGCTGTTTAAATGCTGTAACACCCCATCATAAACTCCATAAGTGAATATGATGAACATGGTTTATTATTGCAAGGATTTTACGCTGCCTTACCAAATAGGTATCACTAAAACACTATATGCACAACTACTATGGAAAAAGCACATGGGTTTGGGGAGTTTAATTGCTGCATGAATACCAGTCAAAATAATCCAATCACTATAATTAACTATTGCCTTTATATTAGGTTCCAGCTAGTCCCTTTATTCTGAGATTTAGAAAACTTTTTGCCAATACACATGGCGGAGCAGGGAGGGGAGGGAAGAGAGAAGAAGCAGAACTGAGATGGTGGCATAAAGTGGAAACTTTTCAGTTTACCAATCAGCTGGATGAGTGGTAAGGGCTGACCTATGTATCATCTTATTTCAGAAGGGCTGCAAGTACAAGGCGGGCATTCATATGCAGTATGCTTTAGAAATATTCTTTTAAAAAATTAATTTATTTATTGACTATTAGGGAAAGGGAGAGAGAGATAGAGAGAGAGAGAGAAACATAGGTTTGTTGTTCTACTTGTTTATGCATTCATTAGTTGATTCTTCAATGTGCCCTAACCAGGCATTGAACCAGCAACCTTGGCATATCAGGACGACCCTCTAACCAACTGAACTACCTGGCCAGGGCTAGAAATATTTTTTTTTAATTTTTTGAAATTCCTGTCCCTGAGATCTATTTGTAGAAATATTTCATTTTGAATAGTCTGAATAGTCTATTAGTATTTTAATGTATTTCAGTTATATGGGAAAGGGAAATACAAGATAAAAATAGCTTCAGTTATTTAAGAAAACACACACTAAGAAAAAACAAAGCCCCAACTCTCCTTCCTTGGCCAGAATAATTGATCTTTTTCTACGGTAATGCCTTAAAGGCATCTTCCTAAGTATTTCTCTTGATTTATGACTTCTTTTCTATTAAAGCTTTCCCAAGCAGGGCCATTCTGACTATTTCATGATTGACAGAGTTTAAACCTTTCCTAAGACATCAGTCTCAAAACATTCTAAGATTGTGATAGATCACAGAATGAAGTTGTTACAAAGGAATTTAAAAATATAAGCCAGTAAACTAGACTCAAGTAAAATGTAGGTTCTATTCAGTTATAATCTTTTAGGTTCAGGGCAATGTTTCTTCATTCTAACTTTAGAAATGTGGGTTTTAGTCTTCTGATGTAAATTATTTTGTTACTAATTTGTTTTAAAATAGACATATTGAATATCTAATAATATGTTTTATGTAAGTTGAGAAGTAAAGATTTTACATTGCTACATGCTTAATTATAAGTTAGCTTTATGAAGATATTCATTATTTTGATTAAGCAGTTCCTACATTATATGTAGAGAGGTGGCTAGAATAGAATTGAGAAGATTAATTTTGGAAATAACAGCATTAGATTAGTGAAGTAAAGACTCTAGTTATTAAAAGTACTACATTTCCAATGATTTTAATCTGATTTTTAAACTATTAGTAAGTATGATAAAAGAAATATGTGAATAAAGTTGGTAGAGTATATAATATATCCATTATTAAACATAAATGAACTGCCCTAATGAGGAAAGTTTATTGTTTTAAAATATAAGTTAATGCATAGATATTGAAATTCTATGAAATATGTTTTGTATCATTTTTATGGAATGTGTATTATTAATTGCTCAAATAAAATTTACTTGTCATTGCTCTCTGGAGGTGTTGAATTTCCAAGAATATGTGAAAAGTCAGAAATAGTTTTATAATTCTAAATATGTGTTCTTTACAAGTACATACAAGCCCCATTGTGTAGATCATATGAAAGATAGTTGAATCATTTAAATTGCAGAAATTTAGATAAGAGGGAGAGTATGTAAAGTATAATACTTTATTTAGAACATTGGATGGCTTTGGAATAAGTTAGCTTGATTTACTATTTTATAAAGCAGGGTGCTAAAGATATTAATATTTATACAAAAGAAAAAGCCTTTTCCATGTATAAAGCCAATATGTCAGAAGATGGCAAGAACACAGTTAAGCAAGGAAGAGGGTATCAATGTCAGATCTAAGGGTGATGATTCATGTCAATTTAGGTGTAAAGTGTCCTAACCCTTCACCAATGGGCTAGTAGGAGCATTGGGAATGTTTTGAGCTCTGTTTGGACCAGTAAGTTTAATGCTGGTCCCCAAGGACAGTGAACAGGAAACCAAATCACAATGCCCAAGAAGACCCAGTATACCCAGTTAGTGTGAAGGTATGAGAATACCCTGGGAAATTGTTTTATTCTTATGCAGTTTGCTTTATGTGAGGAGACTGATATCTGGGTTGAAGTAAAACCCCAAGCCATGGTTGGAGGTACAACCTTAAGGTTTAACTCCTTAGGAGATGGGACCTATTTTTATGTTCCCAGTCAAATTAGGCTGGCACAAGAAAGCAATTACACCAAATTAGTACAAGTAGAATGAGAGAAATAGGTGAGAGGTACTAATCATTGGACAGGTGTGTCTAGGGCCTTACTAGACGCATTGAAGGCTGGGGTAGCAAAGGAATTCCAGATTCTGTATGGTGGTGGTTTGTGGATTCAAATGTGCTAGACTGGCCTTGAACATCTGACTCAGCATCTACCTAGAGCAGGGGACTTCAAGGAACACTCCTGTTATAGGATTAAAGATGAGAAATACATTTACAGGACTTATTGAAAAAAATCTGCAGATAAGTGGACCTGTGCAATTCAAGCCTGTGTTGTTCAAGGACCAACTATACCAATGATGGTGAACCTTTTGAGCTCAGCATGTCAGTATTTTGAAAAACCCTAACTTAACTCTGGTGCCGTGTCACATATAGAAATTTTTTGATATTTGCAACCATAGTAAAACAAAGACTTATATTTTTGATATTTATTTTACATATTTAAATGCCATTTAACAAAGAAAAATCAACCAAAAAAATGTGTCTGCGTGTCACCTCTGACACGCGTGTCATAGGTTCACCATCACTGAACTATACATGTAAGAAATAATCCTATATAATAAAAACATAATATGCAACAGTGGAACGAACCAGTTGGCGGGCGTCGGGGCTGGCGAGCAGGCAGCACCAGGCCAGCCAAGACATGTGCCAATGGGCAAGGGGAGGGAACACCAATGGGGGGTGGGGGCGACCAGTGGCAGTGGAGGGTGATGTGGGGGGCTGGCACCATTCCCTGATTGGCTCATCTGGTTGCCTCCCGCAGAGGGTGGCCAGGTGGCAACGAGGGGTGATGGGGGAGGTGCCATCCCCTGATTGGCCCAGTGGCGGCAGTGTAGCGGTGGGGTGATGAGGACAGCACCATCCCCTGATCTCCCATCAAGTTATCTCCCATAGAGGGAGGCCGGGCGGCAGCGGCAGGGGAGCAGGTCTAAGTTGTCAGTAGGACATTCCCTGAGGACTCCTGGACTGTGAGAGGGCACAGGTCGGGCTGAGGGACACTCCCCGCCCCCCAGTGCACACATTTTCGTGCACTGGGCCTCTATATAATAAAAGTCTAAGTGATGATTACGGCAGAATGAGCAGAATGACCGGTAGCTATGATGCACACTCACTATCAGGGGCAGATGCTCAATGCAGGAGCTGCCCCCTGGTGGTCAGTGTGCTCTCACAGGGGAAGTGCCGCTCAGTCAGAAGCTGGGCTCATTGCTGGCGGGTGCAGCGGTGGTGGCGGGAGCCTCTCCTGCCTCCACAGCAGTGCTAAGGAGCAGTGAGCCAAGCGGTAAGGAGCAGTGAGCAGGTGAGCAGTAAGGAGTAAGGGGTCCCAGACTGTGAGAGGGTGCAGGCTGGGCTGGGGGATGCCCCCCGCCCCCTGCCAGTGCATGGATTTTGTGCTTTGGGATTCTAATGACATAAGATGGGAATACAATACTATACCCTAAAACTTTAAAGTGTTTTCTAGAGGCAGGTCATATTAGAGCTCTTTGTTTAACATTCCAGAAATTATTTCTACATAAAAAATTATATATAATTTTTTCCATAAATTATAGATAAACATATAATTTTACATACACATATATGCATATTTTATGTATACACTAGGTGTACCGGTTACTAATGCAGATTTTTTTCAATAGATGGAGTTACACATATGTTGATATGTATGAGATTTGTTATGTATGTTATTTTGTTGTATTGACAATAAGCTTCAAAACTTCATATGTCAAATTTTCTGAAGGTGTTAACATCATAGGTATTTTTACACTTAAAAATGTCGAATTTCATGCCAAAAAGCATTTGTGGGAAGTTTTAATTCATTACTTTACTTTGAAGAAAAGTGCTGCTGAATACTTTGGGAAGTTTATGGTGAACATCATCCATCTTAAGATACTTGGGAACACTGGTTTAAACGCTTTAAAAGTGATGATTTCTATGTGAAAGACAAAGAACGTCCAGGTCAACTGAAAAAGTTTGAAGACCAACAATTACAAGTATTATTGGATGAAGATGTGTCTCAAAGTCAAAACCAACTTGCAGAAAGATTAAACATTGCTCAGCAAACAATTTCCGATCATTTACAAGCAAGGAGAAAGATTTTAAAGGAAGGAAAATGGGTGCCACATCAACTGAACAAAAGACAAATGGAAAACCGAAAAGTCATCAGTAAAATGTTGCTTCAACAGCACAAAAGAAAGTCTTTTTTGCATCGAATTGTGACTGGCAATGAAAAGTGGATTTATTTTGAGAATCCCAATGAACAAAATCATGGGTTGATCCAGGTCAACCATCAACATCGACTGCAAGGCCAAATCGCTTCAGAAAGAAGACAATGCTCTGCATTTGGTGGGATAAGAAAGTTGTGGTGTATTATGAGCTTCTAAAACTAGGTGAAACTGTTAATACTGATCGCTACCAACAACAAATAATCAATTTGAACCATGCTTTGATCGTAAAATGACAAGAATGGGCCAGAAGACTCGGCAAAGTACTTTTGCTTCATGATGTACCATCACAACTTCAAAACCAGTTAAAGACACATTAAAAGATCTTGCCTGGGAAGGATTAAGCCACCTGCTGTATTCAGCAGACCTTGCTCCTTCAGATTACCACTTGTTTTGATAGATGGCACACTTCAAAATGAACGAAGCACTTTCTGAGCAGCACTTCAAAACTTACGAAGAAGTGGAAAATTGGATCTCTGAATGGTTTGCCTCAAAACAAGACAAGTTCTATTGGGACGGTATCCGCAAATTACCTGAAAGATGGGGGAAATGTGTAGCTAGCGATGGACATTACTTTGAATTAAGCACTTTTGATGTTTCTCTTGAAATTATTGTGTTTTCTTTGATTACAAAATCCACATTATTAACCGGTATACTTCGTATATATTTACCACATCACATTTTTTCTATTTCATTGTTCTTTTTTGATACCATTTGTGAAAGCTATATCTATTAAGGAAATTAACTCCAAATGTGTCACAAATGCTGAAAAGATTGATTTTACAGTTTTTAATTTGCTTTTGTTCATGCTGTTTCTTTAATCAGGTAGAAACATTAAAATTTTAGGTATTAAAAAATATATTTTTGCATTATGATTCTCAGATTTTCTTATGATTAAATAAGGTTTCCTAGTTCAAGATAACTCACAAAACTTTCTTAGATATTTTTACATAGTAGTTTCATCCTTCCTATAATAATAAACCTCTGATATTTCTCATTATTATTTAAATTTTTCATCTAGCTGGAATTTATTTTGATATAAAAAATAAAATTGGGATCTAACTTTATTTTCTTATCCAGAATAAGTAATTTTCCCAGTATAAATGTTTATCATTTACTTTAAGATTCTCATTTTTGTTCTAATAATATGTGATTTTTTCAAAACAAATTGTAAATAAATAAAACATTTCTAATTTTTTTCTTTAAATATTTTTTTTTCAGTTATAGTCCTTAAAAAATACCTAGACAGAATTTTGAACTAATAGTCTTAGAACTGAATAATCTTATAATAATGCATCAGGTTCAGACTTTTCCCATGAAGATTCTTTTTAAAAATATATTTTATTGATTTTTTTATTTTCTTTTTAAAAATATATATTTTATTGATTTTTTTTACAGAGAGGAAGAGAGAGGGATAGAGAGTTAGAAACATCGATGAGAGAGAAACATCGATCAGCTGCCTCCTGCACACCCGATGCTCTGCAGGCTGATGCTCTGCCCACTGAGCCAAACCGATTAGGGCTATTTTATTGATTGTTTTTACAGAGAGGAAGGGAGAGGGATAGAGATTTAGAAACATCGATGAGAGAGAAACATAGATCAGCTGCCTCCTGTACACTCCCCACTGGGGATGTGCCCGCAACCAAGGTACGTGCCCTTGACTGGAATCGAACGTGGGACCTTTCAGTCCGCAGGCCGATGCTCTATCCACTGAGCCAAACCAGTCAGGGCCCATGAAAATTCTTAAGTGTTTTACACAGCTTAGCTGAAAGTTCTTAAGAAATTATCTCCTCATTTTTCTTAGTTTAGCTATGTTTTTGCAAATTATGTGCAATAATAAGGTATCTTGGTTTGGAATAACCTTTTAATTTTGGAGTATTTTTAGATTTACAAAAAATAATGCAAAGATAGTATAGAGTTCCCATATCTCCCAAAGTATTAACATCTTTTATTACACGTAATATACAATTACATTATTATTTTAATGTCACAAATAATGAAACAGTGTGGATACATTATCATTAACTCAAGTTTATACTTTATTCAGTGTCCCTTGGTTTTTTCTAAGGATAAAACAGAGAAACAGAGTTGCCCCATTTAGAACACCATATTACATTTTGTTATTGCTATGGTCTGAATATTTGTGTCTCCCACCGAATTTTGGATGGTAAAATCCTACTGTGCATTAGGATGGCGTTAGGAGGTGGGGCTTTTGGGAAGGGCTTAGTCCAGGAGAGCAGGGCCTCCTGAATGGGATTAGTGCACCAGTGAGGATACAAGAAATCTAAGAACCAGAAGGCCCTCACCCAACCATGCAGGTGCCCTGATGTTGGACTTCCAGCATCCAAACTATGAGAAATAAACTTCTGTTGCTTATCAGCTACCCAGTCTGTGGTATTTTGTTATAGCAGCCTAAACAGACTAAGACAGTTGTGATGTCTCCTCAGACCCCTCTTAGCTGCTAGTTTCACAGACTTCCCTTATTTGATGATATTGGAAGTTTTGAAGAGTACTTGGCAGGCATTTTGCAGAATTCCCCTCAACTGGAAATTGTTTGGTGTTTTTCTCATGATTAGTCTAAGACTATGGGGCTTTGGGAGGAGGACTATTACGGTAAAGTGCCATTTCTCATGACATCATATCAAGGATACATAGTAACGACGTATCACTTGTTCACCTGAGGTAGTGTTTGTCAGTGTTCTCCACTGCAAAGTTCTTTTTTTCTCCCCTTTCAATACTCTACTCTTTGGAAGGAAGTCACAATACACAGTCCATATTTACTGAGCGTGGAGTTACATTTCACCTCCCTGCGTACAAAGTGTCTAAATAAATTATTTGGAATCTTTCTACCTGGGATATTTGTCTAGACTTCTTGGTTATTTATTTACTAGAGGCCTGGTGCATGAAATTCGTGCAGTGTGGGGGGAGGGGTCCCTCAGCCCACCTGCACCCTCTCGCAATCTGGGACCCCTTGGGGGATGTCCAACTGCCAGTTTAGACCCTGAGGGATCGGGCCTAAACTGGCACTTGGAAATCCCTCTCGAAATCCGGGACTGCTTGCCTCCCTGCCTGCCTGATCACCCCTAACCACTCGCCTGCCTGCCTGATCACCCCTAACTGCCTCTGCCTCGGCCCCCTCTGCCTTGGCTTTGTCCAGAAGGACGTCTGGAATGATGTCTGGAAGATCGTTCAGCTGTTCAGTCTATTTAGCATATTACGCTTTTATTATTATAGATTCAGTCATTTATTTATGTAAATATGGAATCCTATATATTTATTTTATACTTCGTGTCCAGTTTTTAAAAAATTTTAAAAGAATGTATTGTGATTCAGGAAAAGAAAACAGCAATTGGCTCTCAGACAGGAGGGCCAAGGACAGATACATGTTGATGTGAGAAACAAGGAGTAGAGCCTGAGTCACTGCCTGGGAGGAACAGCTTCCAGAAGCAGTGCAGGGGTAAAAGGATTAAATGATTAAAAGAAAAAAAGAAAAAATAATAATTTTGATTTACTCAAAATTTGACTAGGGTGATAGGGCCAAGGCTTGTTATTTTTTTCCCTAATACCTACTTTCCTCTTCTTCTAACAGTAACCACACCACAAACTTAGGTGGGTTTAAGACAACCACAATGAAGATTGTATTTCCCTGCTTAAGATGTATTTATGTGTGGCCCTGTGACCAAGTTCTGACTATTGGAATATTAAGATAATTGATGCTTGTGACCCTGGGTTATTTCTTTAATGATTAGGAATGCAAATATGGTGGAGAGCAATTTGGAGCCATGTTGGGTTGCAGTGATGTAGGCAGTAGTCCGGGAATGAGCCATAAAATAGGAGGATCCTAGGTGACTGACACTGTGAAGCCACCAAACCAAGCCTAGACAGCAGCGCCTGGACTACTCATGACCTGGTCTGCATCTGAGCAGGAACAAAGAAACCTGTATATACTTTAAACTTGCAATATTCTATTATAATTAATTATAGTTTTATTTATGAAAAAAATTATTAAAAACAAAGAAAAGAGAGGGAATTAACTTATTTGCAACTACTTATATTAGTTTTATGGTTTTTTAAAAAGGCAAACAGAAAATTGTGTATATAAGGCTTTTTTTCTGCTTAAAACATATGTGATCAGCATATTTTCCCCCTTAGAGAGATTGTCTAAACTCTAAAAGATGATGGGAGCCCTTTAAAAATGTTATGGTTGAACAATCTTACTGAAAGTCCCTGGGTGATTCCTTTACAGTGGCTATTAAAACCCAAGGCTAACCCTTCACAATGGCCCTCCTCAGTACCTGGCTGGGGATCAAGGCCTATGTGCAATTGTGAAAAGTATTACACTTTAATTTCTGACTTTTAGAAAGTTCCCAATGTATCTGTTCTAACTACATGATAGATGCTTTTTCATTCTCTACTTATTGTAAATATTCACATTATGTTTAAGTTAGCCTATAGAAGTACATTAGAAAATATATGATTAATCAAGAAATGCCTAAGAAGTAAAGAGGATCTAAATTTAGTCTCAGTCTTACTGTCTGGCAAATGATTTTGAATTATATTAGATGATATAAGTGATGTTTTAGGATGAGAAATTGCAGAACTAACTCATCTCAAAATAAATGTCAGTTTGGATGAATGTTTTTCATTTTAACAGTCTAAGTATTTTTCTATGTGTATTATTTGTTGCTGGTGTCCAAAATTTAGCATTTCAAAGTATGTGAATTTTTCTATTTGCATTATTGCCAAGAAGAGATTTTCCCAGGAGCTTTTATGACTCAAGTGGATTTAACCTAAATCCAAAATTTAATTACAAATAAATTTGTTGTGTTGACTCATCCTTGAATTCCAATTAGGTGGAAACACAGCATATGGGCGCTCTCCACTTATAGATTAGGAAACATTAATTTCAAGATATTTCGGTGTACTTAAAAAGGATCCAAATCACAGACTTTCAACATTTTTATTTTTATAGCCCTCTTTGGCATAACATATATTTTCTTCCGTACTGTCTAATTGTCAGGATTTAATGGTGGAAATAAACATATCGTAGGATACTGGCTTAGAGGGTTCTCAAACAAATTCATGTTAAGATCTGGTAATTTCAAAAGCTTTGTAATTCAGAATATGTTGAATTTTACTAAATTAATTCATACAAAGATTTTGTTTTCTTGTCCTTTGTGTGTTAATTGTCAATACAAAAGGTTAGTCTATGTAAAAGGCCTCAGATGATTATCCTGATCCCTGGAACTTTCAAGACATTACCCTGCTGCCCCATCACAACAAAGAGACATTCTGTGATAGGTGCAAATACAGCTTCCACAGCTACCTTTAATTGCATAATTTGTATTAGAATCTGGGTAGCGCTACTGCCTACAGAGTGAAAAACAAGCCAGTGTAATCTAATCAGCATGATCACTGAATCTTTATCAGCCTTTGGTTAGTTATCCATTAGCATGCAAAGAAATCCATCTTTATGCTCTTTTCTTTCATTAGTGCACCTTTTTAAAGTTTCTCCAGAGAAATTGAGGAAACTAGAAAATAAATCATTTCCTTTAAAAACTGACTGGACACACATTCTTCTCTTGATCGTGTGACTTTGCCTTGAACATTCTCCAGCTTTTACTAATATATGTCTTTGGCCATGCATATAACTGGACTAACCTTAGCATGCGCCTGATATTTTGTTTTTAAATTTTCTAGGTATGGTTGGAGAAAAGGGAGGAGCTACACGTTCTCTTCTTTCTCCATCTTTTATACCATTTGGAAATATCAGGACATCTTAGTTCTAATTCTTTCACTAATAGGTGAGTGTCAAATCACCTCCCCCATTTTTGGCCTCAATTTTCTTATCTGTAATATTTAGGGGTTTGACAAGAATTTTTTTCTAAAGCCCCTTAAGACCTAAAAGTCATTGAAATTAATGAATAGATATAAAGTTAGAATCTCTTATTCAAAGCATTTTGAAGGTGTTTTCTGACAGTTCTTTCTGCCTTAGGAAGAACCACATACAACTTTCATATATTTCTTTGGAAACAGCACATCGTTTCAATAGTTTAGTCTTTAAAATCACTTCCTAGTTGTATCAGTTTCTATTGATGTTCTAACAAATTACCAGAAACTTAGTGGCTTAAACCAGCACAAACTAATCTTAGAGCTCTGCACATCAAAAACCCAAAATGGGTTTCATGGGACTAAAATCCAAATGTCAGTGGTGGCTATGTGATGCTTTAGCTCATTGCTCCTTCCTCCATCTTCAAAGCCAGTATTCTAGCTTCTTAAAATCTCCCGCCCTGCCCTCCTCATACCTGCTTTGCTCTTATGAAGACTTTGGCAATTATATTGGACCCACCTGGATAATCTAGGATACTTTTTCTATTTTAAGATCCTTAGTCACACCTGCAAAGTCCCCTTTGCCACATAAAGTAATATTGTCACAGTTTTTTGGGTTAGGATGTGGCATCTTTGGGGAGTTAGTCTTCTGCCTACAATACCAGTGAACCCCAGTTCTCTTGCTTGATTTTCATTTCTGAAGCTACGATTATTAACTCAGTATCTTGGTAAATATTGCTCCTTAGGATTGGCTGGTTTCCCCAATATCCCAGTTTCTTTCTCTTCCTAAAAATAAGCACAACTGAAATAGGCAAGAGAAAATAAAAATGGCAAGCATAAGAAAGTCTTAACATTTATGAAATATATAGAGTTTTCAAATATGGATCTTGGTCTTTATTTCTTGACTTCCCAAGTAAGATGTTCGGTGGTACTGAGGTATCATTCCTCAGAAGTGGTCCTAGAAGTATCCTTTAGAGCAAGCATGTCAAACTCAAAGGCTGGACCCCATGCTTTTTATTAACACAAATAAATGAGGCATATGGCCCGTGGGCCATGAGTTTGACATGCTTGCTTTAGAACTCAGACACTTGCTCAAGAGAGATTTAGAAGAAAACCACTGTGTTTTCAGTCTGTCTATGGCATCTTTATTCACATTTGAAAGAATGGGAAAAGGAAGTGTTTATGAAGAACCCTCTTGGTTTTTTCTTGGATCAAATGCCTGACATAAAATCATCTTCTTTCTTCCTAGAGCTGCGCTCACTCACTGGTGCTGGAACTAGTCACTATTAGACTAGCTTACCTTCAGTGTAATTTGTCCATCTGTTTCTTTTTTTAAATTTTTTTATTTCTTGATTTTAGAGAAAAGAATGGAGAAAGAGAGAGAGAGAGAGAGAGAGAGAGAGAGAGAGAGAGAACTTGTTTTTCACTTATTTATTCATTCATTGGTTGCATCTTGTATGTGCTGTTCTGGGGATGGAACCCACAACTTGATGTATCAGGATGACTCTCTAACCAACTGAGCTACCTGGACAGGGCCATTTTAGTTTCTTTTCTACTTTTATATAAAAAAAAATTTAAATCAATAAATTGTATATAAACTTAATGTCTTTTCTTGGTTATTTAAACAGCACCATTGATTTATCATTGTGTGCCAAGTGTCTAGTGCTCTAATCTGAGTTTCTTTCTCAAACACAGCTCCATTAATTGTCAAATACCTTCCAGACTACTATATATATAAACCTGTAGAGGTATATACTTCTTCTTTGTGGACTTTTTAATTAGTGAAATCATATACCATACTATGTGATTTTACTAATTAAACTTTTGTACACTTAAGTATCTGGGAGATCTTTCAATGTCCTTACATATTGATTTGATGCATTCTTTATATTGATGTATAGCATTCTTTAGTATAGATGTACTACCATTTATGCAATCATTTCTTTGTAAGATCATCATATGGTTATCAATATTAACCTGTTATAATCATTAGGGAAACTAGCATATTTTTATATTTCTAGGGCAGAATTTTCTGATTAGAGAAGTGACATATCTATAAAGTTAAGATACACTGTCATATTGTGCTTTAAAAGGTTGAATTACTTTCCACCTCCAATCACCGGTGGATAGAATATGTATTTCTTCAAATTTCAACAACACTTGCCCGTCTAATGGATGAAAATGGTATCTTATTATTTTCATATTTACAGTTCACTGGCACTTCTTTTAACCCCTATTGTCTTTGTTCTATTTTTTTATTAGTAGATTTGTATTTTTCTTCTTAATTTGAATAATCCTTAAGGCAAGCCCAGTCTATGGCTTGTTTTTTAACTTTCTTAATGCCCATTTTGATAAGTCAAAGCCTTTACATCTTACTATAATCAAATTTCCAGTGTTTCAATTATGGCTTTTACATTTTATCTAGTATTTAAGGAGACCTCTTTTGGACTATGTATATAAATCTTTTTGTTTTTACTGGACTCATTCTGTTGATACTTTGTCTTTACATTTAGCTCAGTTAATAATCTGTAATTAACTTTTTGCCTCATCAGAGGCAAGTAGCTTGTCTTTACCTATTATTCTAGACTAAACTCTGGTTTCTGCTACTTGAAAGTCTATTAATTTTCTATTTCTGCTATAACAAATTACTACAAGTTTAGTAATTAGAAACACGAATTTATTTTTTTAAAATATATTTTTATTGATTTCAGAGAGGAAAGAAGAGGGAGAGATAGACAGAAACATCCATGATGAGAGAGAATCATGGATTGGCTGCCTCCTACAAGTCCCCAACCAGGGATCAAGCCCACAACCTGGGCATGTGCCCTTGACCCGAATCGAACCTGGGACCTTTTAGTTTGCAGGCTGATGCTCTATCCACTGAGCCAAACCGGCTAGGGCGAAACACAAATTTATTATCTCGCAGTTCTATAACGTTAAAAGTATAGGTATAGCATTGCTCAGTTGGATCCTCTGCTTAGTTTCACAGGCTGAAGGCAAAGGGTCCATAGGGCTGTATTCCTTCCTGAAGGCACTAAGGATGGACTTGCTTCCAGATTCATTCATCTCGGGAGAATTCGGTTCCTTGGATTATTTCTTTGCTGGCTATCAGCTAAAGGTCTTTTTCAGTTTTTTAGGCCATCTGGATTTCTTGTCATGTTGCCTCTTTCATGTTCAACCCAGCAAAAACATAATCTCCTTCTTTGAATCTCATTTTCCTTTCTCCCTCAAATCTCTTCTGCCCCTGGCTAGAGAAAGTTCTCTGCCTTTACGGGCTCATGAGATTAGATTTAGCTCACCTGAATAATCCAGGATACTCTCCTCATTATAAGTTTCATAAATTTATTTATTTCTGAAAAGTCCTATTTGCCATGTAACAACATATTTATAGTTTATTGGGATCAGGGCATGGGCATTTTTTTCAGGGGCCATTATTTTACTACTGTTGAGGCACAGTGACCCCTAGGTTGGGCATGATCTTATTAGATATCCAACTGGTTTATGCTTTGTTTATTGATGTTTCTAATTAAAAATTGTTGGGGTTCTTGTTCTGGCATTAAGAAGGGTTCAGGAAATCTGGAGAAGGGGCTGTGTGTAGATTAAATAGTCCAGAGACAAAATATAATTTTGAAAGGCATTTGGGGGTCAGAGGAGCCTAGTTTAAAGGAAACTAAGATCTCCTCGTCTCAGGACCCCATGCTTTTTATTAACACAAATTGTCCGGAGGTGAGGCAGAGATATACACTTCAAAGGGTCAGGGTTTTGTATACAGAGTCCATTGTCAGATTGGGGAGAATTAGCCTACAGCTGTTCAGGTGTTTGGCCAGTAGGAGGCAATAACATGTGACAGCAAACAATCAATTCAATGTATCCTATTCAGCCATTTCCAGACTCAGCCCTGAAAACTCTTCCATATCTATGGAAATTTCTTCTAGGCTCCTATATTCTTTTGAGGAACAGCTTGAGCTCACAGCCCATTTACAGAACCAAAATGTTTGCCATGACCCATTAAATGGCTTGCACATGGTCAAAACCATTTCATCTCATTATTATTATCTTCTCTATCCTACTGATCATGGGAGCATTCTCTGGGAATGCATGAAGCAATACTAAAAATATGTACTTTCAGTCAAGAGGGAAAAAAGGAGCCTTCTTCATTAAAAACCTTTAAGAAGTAAAAAAAAATTCTATAAGTATATAATGGCACACCTTACCTCAAACTCCTGAGTTAAACATACTTTTCATGCAGAAATGCCCCATGCATATATATATACAGTTATTTTTGTTTTTGTTTTGCACAACTATTGAACTTTAATACATGTATTTATCTGTATCTTATATTTTCCACTTAAAAATATGTCCTGAAAGTGTTTACACATTGGCACATATAAACTCACCACATTTGTCATGCCTCTGGAAATTTCAATATACCTTCTGGTGAAAAGTAAATCTGAGATTTTAAAAAGGGACTTACCTGTGACTATAGATCAAATGAAATAAAGAATGTGAAAGCCATTATACATGTAAAACATACAAATACATATATAATATTGTGTTGGTCATTTGTAGTAGAGTAGTCCAATGTATTTTAAAATATAGGTAAAATGAATAATATGTAATTATTAGATATTTTGTATATGAAGTTAGTGTTATATTGCGCTTCAAAAAGGCATTTAATTTTTGTTTTGACCAGAACTCTCTATTTCCCATAATTACATTTCTTATTTCATATTTTAAACTGAATTATTTTCAAAACTTAACAAAGGAATTGGTTATCAAAACCTGTTTTTTGTTAGAGTTTATATTATTACTAGAGGCCTGGGGCACTAATATTCAGTCACATGGGGGTCTCTCAGCCCAGCCTGCACACTCTCACAATCTGGGACCCCTCGGATAGGGTCCAGTCCCATTGCAGCATGGCTCTGGTTCCCTGGGCCTGTGGGCCAGAGGGGAGGGACCAAGAGGTCAGTCTGATTGCAGCATGTCTCCGGTTCTCAGAGCCTGCAGGCCGGGGGCAGGGACTAAGATGCCAGTTCGATGGCAGCATGGCTCTGGTTCTGGAGCCTGCAGGCGCGGGGAGGGACCCAGAGGCCAGTCTGATGGCAGCACGGCTCCATTCCCACAGCTCCCTCCTGCTGCTGCACCACGGGCAGCCAGGACCCAGTACCAACTCCGGTGCGGGCCGATGGGACCCAGAACCGGCTTCTGCCATGCTGCCGGGACTCAGGACCCACTTCCACCGTGCTGGCCGGGACCCCAGCCTGGTGTTTGGTCGTCCGTCTGGACGTTTTTGGTCATGATGGATTTTATATATTAGGATTTTAAAAAGAACAATTCAACTTTCTTAAAAACTATTTATTAAATAACTTAAGTATTTAAATTATTCTGTGTAGTCTAAAATGATTAAGTAATTTTTCTCTCTCTTTTGTCTGTGATAGGAGATAATCCTTTGGTGAAAATAACATTTTGCAGTCAGTTTCACTAACAACTGGAAAAAGAGCCCAATAACATTTGTTATCTTCCTACTGTTTTAGATCTTGATACATGTATATTACATAAAATACCAGTGCTATTTTCAATGCATGCTCTTGTGAAAAATAAAAAAAGAACTATATAGTATGTATAAAATGTCATATAAATAATATCTTATGTATGTATATGTATAGTTAAGGGATCATGTGGTATGTTTGTGTGTGGTATAAATGAGTATGAATATACAGTGGCATATATAAAACATGTATATAATGCACATGACATATGTGCATCTATACATATGTGTATATGTATGCATATGCATATATGTTTGTGCATATTACATGTTGGCAGTATAAAACACATGCAAGTGTATATTTAGTGGCATGTATCCATATATGTGGTATGTATGGGATATATATATAGTGAAGGAGCCATGTGGTATAGCCTACTTATTGGTATGTTAAATCTCCTTCTAACAAAGAAATCAATTAATATGCAATTATAAACATACTTCAATAAATGTTGGACAATTAGAGGTGATTGGTTTTGTATTTAAATTTTAAATATAAAAGCACTGTTAAAAGATAATTTTCAAAATGGTAAATTAATGGCTATCACGCAAATATACATATACTTGTCAAAGATATTATTTAACTCACTAATTGATTAGAGAACCAAAAAATGTTACATCTGGTTTGAAAGAGAATCTAAAAAATAGACATATATGGGAAATCAGGCATGCTGAAAGGAATTTGAAAAATAGATTGATATTTTATAGGGCAGTAACCATAGTATATGGAATCATCTTTTTCATTGGGCAGAAATTAATTGTATCTCTAGTGGCATAAAATGTATTTGCATTTCTGTAGACAGTTCTTTACATTACTAATCCTCGCCTACAATTTACAGAGCTCTAATTCAGGCTAGTCAAAATAATCACAAGCAAATACTTCTTTATAATCAGATAACTCTAAGTGGTTTACTATGAAAAAAACAAAACATCATTCCACAGAAAGGAAACTCAGTAATCTTTTTCCAATTATAATATCTTCTACAATTTTCCCTAAAATAATACCTTAAGTTGCAGTAATTTCAGAAATTAAAAAAATATTCTAAATTCCCACACTAAAATTGTATAAATTTAGAGTAGGGATTAATAAATGAAAGCATATATATATATAGATAGATAGATAGATATATAAATATATCTATCTATATATATATTCATTTTATTTTATATTTTGTTTTTCTCATTCATTCAACCTAACATATTGAAGGACCACTGTATGCCAGGTACTGAAGTAGATAATAGACAATACAGTGATGGGCAATATATATATGGTCCCTGGTTTGATGAAGCTCATAATCTTGTAGGGGAGCACTCATTAATGAGGCTAGCACAAGTATTAGCAAAGACAGCATTCAACAAGGTGAATTTGATGGAGCATGGGGTGTCAGGGAAAATTTCCCTGAGGCAATCAACTGTAAACTGAGTCCTAAAAAATAAATAGCAATAGTTAAAAGGCAAAGGAGGTAGAGAGTGAGGGAGATAGAGAGAACTATTTAGGAAGAAGGAATAGCTTATGCAAAGTCCCTGCAGATGGATGAAATATGGACACAGTGGAGAGATAGGCAGAGTGACTTGAGGCAAAATCAGAGAAAAAGGCAGAATAAAGTCCGAAGAGCTATGGTTATGGCCATAGAAGAAATTTAAGCATAAAAGTAACTAGATTAGAATTGCATTTTGTAAAGATCACCCTTGCTCTCTTGTCACGATAGGTTGATTGAAGCAGGAGCCAGGAATGATGCTGAGTGACTAGTTAAGAGGCCGTTATAAACTTGTTGAAAACATTGGTGTGACTAACATTAGGGCTACATATAAACAGAACCATAATAATATGGCACAAAACAGAGAGTCAGAGTGTTTTGAAGATGACTCTAAGTAGTTAGCTTTGATCAATTCTGTTTGATATAAAACATATTTTATTTCTTGGGCAGTGACACAGTTCTGAAATTTTGCCAAATGGGGAACTTTAAACAAAATGGTGCACTTCACTAAATAAACAAAATGTTTCATTTCTAGTTTGCTACCAGTAAATGCTGGTCAGAGATTAAAATCTGATCCATGGTACTTTTTTAGGGAATAGCCATTTTTTAAGAACAATATTATTTTTTAAATAGCACTTTAATATGGAGTGTTTTATTTGGTACTCTGGGGAAGCTAAACCTCTTTTGGCAATATATAATTTTCTTAAATTTCAAACAACACAGGCTTGCTTTCATTCTTTTCTTAAAATATATTTTATTGATTTTTTTTACAGAGAGGAAAGGAGAGGGATAGTTAGTTAGAAACATCAATGAGAGAGAAACATAGATCAGCTGCCTCCTGCACAGCCCCTACTGGGGATGAGCCTGCAACCAAGGTACATGCCCTTGACCGGAATCAAACCTGGGACCTTTCAGCCTGCAGGCTGACGCTCTGTCCACTGAGCCAAATCGGTTAGGGCCTTTCTTTCCTTTTTAAAGAGTACACATCCTCTTACATGGTCTAATTGTAAAAAATTGCCTCTATTTTAACTAGTTCTTTTCAAACTTGGAGCCAACACTTTATATAAAAATTAAAAATATTTGAAAATAATATCTCATGCTCTTACCAAAAATTATATATGTTTGTTTGCCACATTTTTAAACCCGATTTTTCTACTGTTACTGTCATTAGATTATATATTTTTATCATCACATGAGTCATAGTTATTTAACAATTATTTGAAGCTGTGGCTTCAAATATTGTCAATTCTATGTGTATTTTTATCTCTTTTGTGGAATAGTAGTATTTTGAGAGTGATTTAGGCATAAACAAATATTCAAACCTAAAAGTAGTTTCCAAAACAAAATGTTAAGGGTCAAACACCTTAGATCATTCTTATCTAATAAAGACAGGCAATGTATAAGAAAATTGACCTCTTATGAAGTTAGAGACATTAATATTGTGATAAGATTACTGCCAAACTCTTGCCAATAAGTGAAATATTGGGTATAGTGAGGAACTTTGCTGAGAATCATCATTTTCATATCTTAAATATGCATACACATCAAAAACAAAAATAACAAAGCCAAAAAAACCCATATCCAAAATATTCTCAATGACTAACAGCTATCTTGGACTGGGATGATGTAACCTACTTAATTTGCTTCTAATTTTCATCTAATCAAATGTGGAAATGTATTTACTATTTTTTTTCTTTACTCTTTGATTTATTCCTTATTCTAACAGAACCAGAAGGGTGAGTTTATATTCTCTTAGCTCCCTATGCTGCTTTCCACCCTTTATTAGTCCATTCTGTTGCCAAATACATTTTCCCTTCTCTGATCCTTCTCATCAGCTGCATTAATATTTTCCTGTCCTTCTGTCATTCATCTTCTCAGTTATTTATGCATACCCTCTCATTTATGGAAAATTTTGTCTCTTTTTCTTCCTCAATATCCTGCCCTATTCTTAAGATAGTTCAATCTATCAACAAACCTTCACGTTCTTGGCTCTTCTAAAATCTAATGATCTCTGTCTCTCCTATCCTCTGTCTCCATGTGGATCTAATTCTCCTTGGAACCTCTGCAATAATAACTCCAAATCATAGTCCACTCTACGGTAACCATTTATGTTTCTCGGGTTCTCATTTGTCTATACATGCTATTCAATTTCAAAGATAACTCTCATGTCAATTAATTATAAACTCCCTTGATTTTCTCTCTGACAACTAGCAGCAGCCAATCCCCCAGTGCTTCCCTCATGATATTCTCTTTTCCTTTTCTTTCACCTTGAAGGTCACCATCATCAATTCATAGATCCTGTTTTGTATTTTCTTTTGACCACAAAAATCTAGTCACAAATTACAACTTCTGGTTCAATCTACATTATGTGGGCAGCTGAAAAGTTACTTATATTCATGGTTTCAATTTCAACCACTCTAAGCACATTCTGTTGATTCTTTCATTTGTCCTTACCTGTGTTTGCCTCATATACTCCTTAAAAATTATTCCAGCCCTAGCCAGTTTGGCTCAGCCTCTGCCCTTAGACTGAAAGGTCATAGGTTCCATTCTGGGTCACACAGAGTACACTTATGGTAAGGAGATATGAGTTGATATGTTTGGATGGTTTCTAATTTGTTTCTACAATCCTATATAATTAAAACCTAATATGCTAATTGCCCAGTTATTCAGTCCTCTGTTCAACCAATCAAAGTGTTATATGCTAATGATATGCTTATGCTGCTCAATTGCTCGCTATGATGTGCACTGACCACCAGAGGGCAGATGCTCTGACCAGTAGGTTAGCTTGCTGCTGGGGTCCAGATGATCGGGACTGAGCGAGATGGGCCAGACATGCCCTGGAGCCCTTCTGTGGCCCCTCCCCGGCTGGCTAACCTCCCATGTCCCTCCCTGGCCCTAATTGCACCAAGGATGTCTGACTGCCGGGCCTAAGCCATCAGTCAGACATCCCCCAAGGGTTCCTGGACTGCGAGTGGGCACAGGCCGGGCTGGGGGACCCCCCTCCCCAAGTGCATGGATTTAGTTCACCAGGCCTCTAGTATAATAATATAAACTCAGGATTTCAAAGAATATTAAACATTATCTAGAAATCACATAAGGGAGCTCTTTGTGATTATCTGAGGGCATCAGTAATGCTGAAAGTAGGTTAAGGGCAATGTAAATGCAATGCAATCTGTATTGTGATACACATATCCTTTTATTTATTTTTTACCTTCTATAACTAGCTTGAGGATTGAAGCATTCTGGAAATTTTCAAAATACACAGGGCTTGTTAAGGTCTTGCAGGAACTAGCAGTGAAACCACAATCCAATTTACAGATGAGTCAAACTACTGAGAAAAGCAGGTAGTACTGAGAAAAGCAGGTAGCTCTGATTTAGTTCCCTGTTGCCCCTAACAAATTATAACAAACTTGGCTTAAAAAACAAACAAACAAAACACTCTCGTTGTCTTACAGTTCTGGAGGTCAGAAGTTTGAAATGGTATTATGAGTTCTTTCTGGAGATTAGGGTGAATCCATGTCCTTGCCTATTCTGGTTTATAGAGGCTGCCTGCATTTCTTGGCTTGGGGCCCCTTTCATCAGCTTCAAAGCCAGCTGTGTAGCACCTTCAAATCTCCTTTTCTGACCTCTGCTTCTATTGTCACATCTCCTTTTCTGACTCTAACTTTCCTCTCTTCCTCTTTTCCTTATGAGGACCCTTGTAATTATTTTGGGTCCATGTAGACAATCTAGGATAATCTTCCTGCCTCAAGCTCCTTAATTTAATTATATCTATAAAGTCCCTTTTGCCATATAGGGTAACATATGCACAGGGTCTGGAGATTTAGGGTGTGGGTATCTTTGGAGTGCCATTATTCTGCTTATCACAGATTCCCCTCAAATATTCTGATGTTGGTTATCTTGTCGCTGTAAAAATGTGGAGCACTAAAAGTTATGTGATTGCGTGGGTTACAAAACAAGGATCCTCCTGAAACTCTGTGGTCAGAAATGCAAGCAGGTAGTGTGGAATTTAAAAAGATGAGGGAGGGCTAGGAAAAGGGTATTTCAGAGAAATGTATGCAAGAAAAATCTGTGAGAGGGAGTTAGCAAAAACAAAAAAGTGAGGGAGAGGAGGGATATAAAAAGAGAAGAAACAGATAACTTACCTCCCTGTTAACTGGAAAGTTTTATTATTCAGAGTACCACATTTATAGAACCCACAATTCAACTGAGGTATTACTGTATTTAGCAATTTCACAAGGCTTTCCATCTAGAAAACAGAATTCTAGCAACAGAAAGTGTCAGAGCTGAGAAAGACCTTCAATATTTTCTAGTATAACTTCACTGTACACAAAGTAATTCGGGGTCTACATTTTTCAAGTGTTTCAGAAAAGTTTGCACAGTTACTTGGTGCCAAAGGCAGGATTTAAACCCAAATATTCCGATTTAAAGTTCATGACTCTTGCCACATTCTCTCGTCTAAGACTGCTTTTTTTTGTCCCCCAGTGGGAAATAATAAAACTTTCCTTTCCTCAGGAAATATAAAAACTTTCTCAATCATAAAAGATTTCTCTGTCACTTTTCCCTCCAAGAGTGCTGTGGAAGAGTCATCTTTTTTTCTTTTACAGAGAAGCTAGAGATAGATTTAGCCTGAACTAAATAACATGTTTTTCACATTGTGGAATATCATATCTGTCTAGCACTATGGGGGTGTGAAGGCACCTTCACATCTTCCATGCTATTGTCCTTGTTTCTCAGAACAAGGCTGTGAGGTCTTTAGGTAGAGCAGGGAATTTTGTCCCTGTTGCACATACAAAGGCATTAGAGGTAGAGTCAGGACCAGAGCCTGGGTCTCTGGGTTCTCCACCCCAACCCCTTACACCTCTGCCATTGTGGGGCTTTTTGATTCAAATAAAATATCTCAGCCACTTGCATTTGTATTCCCTTTGGGAAATAATTGCAATAATTTTTGTCCCACTACATAGGGAAATTATAAGAATAAAATGAGATATTAAATGGGAAAGCCCTTTAAGAAAATATTACGTCCTTTATAAGAAATGCAATGAGCCAATAATTCAAGCACTTCTAGCATGAAGAGGATCAGACAAACATTGCAGGGTTATTCTAGATGATTTAATCAAATTGCAGTTATTTTTCACATAACACTTTTCATGTGTAATAAGGAAAAAATGCATCAATCCTTAAATTATGCAAAATAATAATAAATTACAACTGGTATTTATTGTGATTTTGCTTCGCTCCAGGTCCCATACTATCAAGCTATGATTGGTCCACATCACCAAATACTAAGTGATCCATTCTGGTCCTTGAGAAACCAGGTCTACATGAGAACATGATAATGTCAAGTAAAAAAATAAAAACAAAATGTGTACAACATGATAATGTCAAGTAAAAAAATAAAAATAAAATGTGTACAACATGATAATGTCAAGTAAAAAAAATAGAGTGTGTACAGTGTTAAAAATCCAGAAATAGTGACAATTAAAACCAGGTCAGGAAAATAGTATTTAGTAAGTTTTTGTTGTGTATGTAAGAGAAGATTATGAGAATGATGTCAGAGGTATGGTGGTGTGAGTAATCCAATTCGTCTCTCCCCTTGAAGTTCAATCCTTTAGATATGAGGGAGAAATAAAGATTTTTCCAGACATGCAGAAGCTGAGGGAATTTATCACCAAAACACCTCTGTTGCAAGAAATACTCAAGGAGGTTATTCTACTTGAAACAGAAAACAAAAGGTCACAAATCTATGAGTAAGATCACAAACAAACTTACAGTATAAACAGGGATAATCTGTGACAACCAAAACATAAAAAGGGAGGGGGTAAAAGTCTGAATTTGCAAAGGAGATGGAGATCAGATGCATTCAAAGAAAAAGGATTACTGTATATATGACACTTCCTTTTTCATAAACTTAATGGTAACTACACATAAAAATCCCAAAACTGAGACGTAACTTAAGAAAAGAGGAAAATAATACGGAATACTGCCATACAAAAACAATAGACAGAAACAGGAAGGAAAATAACCAACTGTTTACTCATATACATCTGGGATAAATCTCTGAATACATAGATAACTAGCTAAGGGAGGGGGAAATGCTTACTGGCATGGGGTAAAATATAGAGGAGAAGAGTAGGGGAATGTTTATTTTTGCATTTGTTTGGATGTGGGGAAAATAACTATTAGACTCATTTGACATTTTACATTTCATACATATATACATTAAAAAACTTTTAAAATTTCAGTACTTTGTATTTTAACACATTGTGCTTACATTAAACATAAAGTACCATGTATCTCAGTTCTTCACCATTGTGTAAATATTCTGTGGTCCACTTAGAAATGTCTTAGACATACTGTGCAAATCTTTGCTATATCTGCCTTGTGAATAATTAACAGTGCTGTTTCCTAGATCAGGAATCAGAGTAACTTTTTAGAACAAAAGTAGGCTCAGTCTGCATTCCCACGAACAGTGTGTAAGGGGGAAAGATCAACCAAAGGACTTGTATGCATACATATGAGCCTAACCAAGGGGCACAGAGGACAGGAGAGTGAGGGCATGAGTAGGGGTTGGGGACAATGGGGAGATAAGGACACAGATGTAATACCTTAATCAATAAAAAAATAAATTAATTTAAAAAAAGTAGGCTCAGATGCAGTAGAATGTTTGATTCCATTATTACTGATTCAACATCACATCACGCTGCCTCAATTCAAGCAGCACACTAAAGCCACAGTGGCAATTCCCAGGAAAGTGGATTCCCTTAGTCCATTTACTGTTAGCTTTGCCGAAAACTGATTAAAATGACTGTAGTCTTTCTGTCAGTAGTGGCCTCTGATTGCAGGAACTTGCCACTGGCTGTACCTGTGAGCATGAGACCCAGTGGCTAGCGCAGCAGGAGCCCTGAACCCACTGATGAGCACTCTATTGTAATCTCAGCACCTCCTTCCCTGTACTACCGCAGCATCTAGAAGTTGGCAGAATGTGGATGTGATATCCAACTGTTAATATGCACTACAGTGAAGCTTTTACTAAAAATTATTCAGAATCCTAGGGTTCTGCCACATCACATTTGCAAAAAAAAAAATTAATTAATTTATTATGTATTTTAACAGTTGCATGTCACATGTTACATCACTTTATCTTAGTTGAAAAACACCAGACATCTGAAAACTAGAAAGGAAATGTGGGGAATTGAGCACTGAGGTCAACAAAATATTCATCTTTAAGAACTGACCAATCCCACAAGTAAGTGATTAGAGTCCCAATATGGTGACAAATTTCAGGGTCTCTGAGGATAATAACATGGCACTCTCTATCTGCCAACCCTGCTCCCAAAGTAGAAAAAGGAAATGTAGGCCACCCACTGTGGGTGAAAAGGAGGGGAGAGATGGGGGAAGAGACAGAAATGCTTCAGAAAAAGTAGCTGCTAAGGGAACCAGGTAATGGATAAAACAGGTAATGAATGAGTCCCTGACAGTTTATATCAATATCATATTTTTGTGCTGAAGATTTATGAAGTAGAGCATACCAAACTAGTTTGTTAAAAATATGAACCATACCACTAATATAAACTATAAAGTACAAATAAATAGCAGCCTATTTCCCTTCTACTTTTTTGAAAGTCAAATTACTAAAGGATTAAATCTAATGAAATTTGGCATATCTCAGTACTATTTTAAATGCATCAAAGATCTAAACTCCATATTTTCTAGGGCAAATGAAGGCTTAACATATTGAAGTATTCAGAAGACAAGCTGATATTCAGTCAACTCTTTAAGAATGATTTCATTTCCACATTATTTTGTTCACTATAACTTATATGCCCTTTGGTAAGCATCAAGCTAAAGGTACTGTATCACTTCTTTGGCTAAGTATATGCCAAAATTTTCATTACAATAAATTTAGCTCTTGGGTAAATTTAACATGATTTTCAAATTTAAGAACACTTTTGTTTAAGAACAGCGATATGTAAATTTAAAAACGCTTTTGTTAACAATACATTTAAACTCTCTAACAAAATGTAATTTTCAAATATTTGTGTTTCTTTTCAATAAAATTCAGTTTGCTATATTGAAAAAACAAACTACATGACATTATCCAAGAGACAGTTAATTCTCTTAACAAAATAACTTATTTCAATTAACACCCTATTGATATTTTCCAATTGGAAAATTCAGCATAACAAATTCTGTTATAGCCTAAGTGCCAGACAGTTGCCCAAATCTTTACTCAGCTCTTTCATCCTAAAACTGGAACATTTTTTTCTATACTAAGAAAAGTAACATTTAAATTCATTTATTTTCATAGATTTGCCATTTTGTGTGTAGGATATGATTTAGATCCATAAGAATCTCCCCATTGTTTGTTTAAGTTGTAAGTAGAAATAACTCTCATTTAATAAACTATTTTATTTATACACTAGAGGGTGTCCCTCAGCCCAGCCTGCACCCTCTCCAATCTGGGACCCCTCGGGGGATCCCAGACATCCCTCTCACAATTTGGGACTGCTGGCTCCCAACTGCTCGCCTGCCTGCCTGCCTGATTGCCCCTAACCACTTCTGCCTGCCAGCCTGATCACCCCCTAACCACTCCCTGCCATCCTTATTGACACCTAAGTGCTCCCATGCCAGTATGGTCGCCCCCAACTTCCCTCCGCTGCTGGCCTGGTCGCCGCTAACTGCCCTCCCCTGCTGGCCATCTTGTGGCTGTGGGCACCACCATCTTTGAGGGCGGGGCAGTCAGTTAGCATATTTCCTCCTTATTGGCTATGGGCGCCGCCATCTTTGAGGGCAGGGTAGTCAATTAGAATATTCCCTTCTTATTGTCTATGGGCACCACCATCTTTGAGGCTGGGGCAGTCAATTAGCATATTCCCTCCTTATTGGCTGTGGGCACCGCCATCTTTGTGACAGCGTGAGGGTCAATTAGCATATTCTCTCTTTATTAGATAGGATGAACATTTATGTATGGAGTATACTTGTAAGATCCTGCATGGAACTTTTCGTTGAATACAAGTCTCATGAATAATTCAGGCCTAAGTTCTGTCAACATAATACTAATGTCTGTCTATTAAACATTATACACATTTGTGAACACACAGGGAAACCACCCTATTCTAGAATTTAATTAACCATTTGGCAGCTGTCCACAACATTATACTCTGGGGAAGAAATTCAGGCATTCATTCATTCATTCATTCAGAAACTATTTACTGAACAATAACATTTTCAATTACTGTGCCAGGTGATATAATATGGAAAGATAAATAAAAGACTTGGCTCTAATAAAATGCAGTGTTTAGTAGGAATAGGTATTTTAGCATGTTTAGTCTAACAAGGATCCCTAGGTTTCTCATGAGAGGGATCTATTTTATTTTTCTAGACACCCCAAAGGAAAGTAAAGAAAAGGGGAAAGCCAGCACACACAATTGGTATACTGTATATTTGAATATCTGCAGAGGGTTGCTGTCACAATCTCTTTCCTGGAGCCATTTCTGGTGCTGTTCTGTAACCCAGGTCCCCTTTAAGGAGAAAGTCAGATTATTGATTCTGCCCAGCAGTCAGTAAATTCAAATTCCACTGCAATGATATTGAACAATTTTATACTATTTAAAAATTATTTATATTTTTTTTTTGTAAATTTCTGTAAAGTTCTTCATCTAGAGCACTTGAAATGATAGCAGTCTTCTCACTGGGTTATTTACTTTTATTTACTTTCCCTCTCCTGTAAACGATGTATTTCTAGCATATAGAAGCCATATTTTCCTCACGTGTATAGCTCAGGTATATTGCATAGTATTTAACACTTGCTATTATCTTATTTCCATATGTATTGGGTCCTATTTGGTCACATGATCTTGACCCCTGCCTGGTATGATTTTTCATATCTATAGGGTCACTCAAAGCCTTGGTCCAGGTATCCAGGTTCGAGTTTGATGCTGACTTCTATCAGAGTCCTTTCCAAGTCCTATACTGAAAACTTCTTTTTTCCCAGCAGAAGCAGGGGTAATAAGGCAATGTCCACTTTCTAGGCAACTGCTGCCACCCTTTCCTGAGCACTGTGGGCACGGAGTGCTGTAGCAGCACTTCCACTGATTGTGGACGTCAATGTCTGCTTTTCCTGAAATGGAGCTGAATTGGCCAAGCTGGCCCTTTAAAGTCAGGTAAGGGCCTCACTTGGCAGCGTGCATGAAGCCCAGGAGAACAACCCAAGTGATGGCTGGATAGGTCCTCAGCAAAGCTGCTCACCAAAATGGATTAAGGAAGGAGAGTCAGATATGTAAGGCAGTTCTACTTTTATTAAAATAAAGATTCTGTTGAAGAGCAGCTTAATTGTAACCGAGCTGCAGAAAATGTTCATTTAGAGTAATTCAACTTCTGAAAATTTTAACAAAATGTAGACATGATATACAAATAATAAAAATTATTTGCAATATGGAATTAGCAAAATATACTAAATGAAAATAAAAGAGGTGCTAGGTAAATCATTAGTCAATACTATGCAATATGTTGTCATTCACATTAGATTATGAGCACAATGGAAAACCTTTGATATAGCACTAAGTGAATAAAGCCACTCCCACAGAAAGCCATTTAATAGAACTAGCCCTCCCAAGTTTGTGCTTCCTAACATTTCCTCATTTAGGAGCTTGCTGTTTACTTGATGGTAAAAACACTCTCTCCTGAACATAACGTTTGGTATTTTTTCAGGGGTTTGATGGCTTTTTTCAGGGGCTTCTAGGGGCTATAAATTCCACTTAAGAACATACCCTTTAAAAGTGAGGATTTTAATTTTATCTCCTCCTCAGGGGCATTTGCATTTTAGGAGTGGATGACTAGAGTGTAATTACTGAAATGACTGATTCATGAGCCAAGGCCTCAGATACCAGAATATGAACAGAATGTGATATATCTGATTCTCCTTCAGACAATGAAGACAGTAGCTAATCCCTGGAGAAACACACAGCAAATTCCCTTGATAGCTCATGCAGAGCATGGTAGAGCTGCTTCTACTTAATCTTGGGAAGTCTGATCACATCTGTGGGTTGTGTACATGTCCCTGAAGGATGAATTGAGCTCGATTTTGGAGAAAATTACTACTTTTTAAATTTTTCATAATATTTATTTAACACGTGGCAGAATCTCTCAGGAGAGTCTCACTAAATGTAAGTGATTAATGAACCTCGAGTCTAACAGGACTCACATGTGGGTAAGCTTTCAATCTGGCAACACTAATTAGAATCAAAACAGTCTTTATCTCTCTTGGTATTTGAGATTTATTTCTTGCCAACCCATCACATTTGTCTCACAATATATAGGTGCCAAGAAGTAAACAATCAAATTTTTCTCAGATATGAATCTTAATAAATTTAATTTTGAAGCTAAATATCATATACATGTATTAAACTGTTAAAATTTTTGAAAAGACTGACCGTACTAATTATTGGACAATATGTTAACTGACTGCATTTCTTTTATACTTATGTTCAGAATACAAGTGCTACAAATATTTATGAAAATAGTTTGGCAGTTTTTTAAAAAAAGAAACATATCAGAGCTAATATCAGGGCTGAAACCACCAGAGTTACCCGTGTGCAGAGTTTCTGTTCCATTTTGGAGCAGTGTCCAATACAGCATCAGGCTAGCTGCAGTCCATTGGTCCATTGTGTGCGGGGATCCCCATGACCGTGAGCTACATGGGAGAATGCCAGGAAGCCAAGTGTAAGTAATGAACCAACCATAAGAGAACTAAGGGGAACCAAGAGCATGAGAGTGAGCTGCTTTGCTTAGGAGGCTATGTATCCCAAATCTTTGTGCCCTTGTAGTGGCCATGCCCATTCTGGCCAACCATCTCTGTCCCCAGGTGTGATTGACAGCAAGCACCTTTACTCGTCCCTCCAACTTTAGTGGGCATGCATCTATCTTCCTTTTGTTGGACCTCTGGGGAGAGTAAAGTTGTAGCATCCTGGTGAAGCTGCCCAAATGACATACCTATAATATCTGACTTTCCCTTTGCTCCTTTCCCATTAATAACTAGCTAATTACAATGGTACCAAAACCATCACCAAAATTAAAATGAGGAAAATATCTATTACTTCCAAAATTTACTCTGCTCTTTTAAATCTCTATTTCTGACTTTTCCTACAATAGCCCCCTCCCCATTCTCTGTCCCCAAGAAACCACTAAACTGCTTTGCGCCACTATAGATTTTTTATATTTTCCAGAAATGTATATAAATGGAATCATACAACATGTATTATTTTTTCTTCCTTTTTTAACTAAGAAGAATAATCTTGAATTCATCCATATGGTTGGATGTATCAGTAATTTATTTGTACTGCTGAGAAGTATCCCATTGTATGGATATACCACTATTTGTTTTTTTATTGCCTGTTAAGGAACATTTGGGTTATTCCCAGGTTTGTCTATTATAAAGATGATGTGAACATTCCTATATAAGTCTTTGTATAAACATAGGCTTTAATTTCTCTTGAATAATTACTTTGGAGTGTAATAGCTGATTCATTTTGTTCCTTTCCTTTCCCTCTCTTCCCCTCTCTCATCCTCATTCTTCTCTCCCTCCTTTCTCTCTCCTTCCCTTCTCATTTTCTCAAAATCCGAACACACATATGTGAGTGTGTATTATGTATGTTAATATATTTGTATGTATATATACTAATTTCTTTTACTAAAAAATATATAATAGATGCTCCTCCATGTTTGTTCCTAAGAATTTATCTCATTGGAAAAAATGTCAAATAGTATTTTTACTTAATTCCATAATTTATTAACACATCTCCTGATGGATGTTAATTTATTTTCTAATAAAGCTGCTAAGAATAGCTCTTAAAGGGACTGATATGTAATAACTGTATAGGCAAATCAAGCACAATTAAGTGCATATAATTGATATTAAATCATTGTACTAAGTGTTTATGTAAGATTCATTTTGTCATACATATTGTATAATATGACATAAGCTATTCGTTTGTTTCTTTTCCTCTTTTTTTGGACCTTAATTTTCAGTTAGTCATAGGCTTACATCTTATCTTCCATCATAATGGCAGAAAGTAATGAGATGATAGTACTCTACTCAAAGACATTATTATTGCACTGAATTACTTCAGGAAATACAGATTCCCTCTCACCTATTAAAGGTTTTAAAAAATAGAAAAGTAATAGTTAACTAAAATGTGTTTCCTTTCTTAGCCCATAAAACTTTCACTTACTTAATCTGTTAAACCCTTTTGTAAATACAGTGATTTTGAAGCCTTTCAGTACTGTGTGATACATATTTTGGCATTGTAGCTATTCCGGATTTCTTCCATGGTACTTTAATTTTTTGGTTCAGTGAGCAAAACTAAGAGTTCTCCAGAAGGACTTGTACTTAAAACAGTCAGGGGTGTACTGCCTGATGAGACATTCAATCTTTTCCCTTGATGAGGGTGTCCAGTCAGAAAAGCCCTTTTGTTTTAGAACTCAGGAAAAAACTTACCACCCAAACAGCAAAAAAAGGCAATTACCACCCACACAGCAAAAAGCAATGAAGATTTTCTCAGTGCTATGCAGTGTCACAATCTAATATGTGTTTAGTACATGTTTTCAGAGGCTGTTGCTTGTGATGATGAAATAGACATCTTTGTTTTCTTCATTTAACCTCTCTAACTTAATAAACAGAATAGTGTTAAGGAATTCGATGTCAGAAAGTTAATAACAACATGTTTTATATCATTACATTCTCAAAAAAAACCAAAAACTGAATATGGTAGAAAATTGCCTTAGTAAATTTTATTTATGGAGGAGAAACTGGAATCTTAGGAAAGTTAGTTAATATCCCCAGATCCAACAATGGTAAGTGATACAACTAAGATTTAAACTCATGTCTTTTTGGTCCACAAGCTCATAGATACAGAGAACAAACTGGTGGGAGAGGAGTTAGCCAAATAGTCTAATGAAATAAGACAGATTTATAATTTTATGAATCAACTCTACTATAAAGTAACTAATATTTGGAAGGTAGCATCTCTGGCACTGAAGTAGGTAGATAAATAATAAACTTATTGTGATGATGAGTTTCACCTCTGGTCATGATGAACCTAGCTTCCAATTTTATTATAGTTCCTTAGCCTGGCTGTTATCATAAACTGGTTAGCCTGTATATATTGTTAGCTATTCTCAGGCCACGTTTTCTTACAGGAGTATTTATGAATTGCATTAAAGACAGAATTCTTTTACATATAAAATTGAAATTATATTAACCAACAAATTTATATTAGTAAAACATAATGACCCAACTGGTGTGGTTCAGTAGTTGAGCGTCAACCTATGAACCAGAAGGTCATGGTTCGATTCAAGGTCAGGGCTCATGCCTGGGTTTCAGGCTCCATCCCCAGTGGGGATCCTGCAGGAGACAACCGATCAATGATTCTCTCTCATCATTTCTCTCTCTCTCCCTCTTCCTTACTCTCTGAAATCAAGAAAAATATTTAAAAAAACACATAATAAAGACTGAACACCTATTGCAGACCATGCAGTTATATTAAAAGTAATATCATATAATGATTTATTTTTACATTTTTATTTTGACTTTTAAGTTTTCAAATATTTACACATGTTATTGAATTGCTTATTTTTATGATATCTTTTATATACAATTAAGGACTTGAGTGACAATATCATATATATAAATAATTTTCAAGTTCCCATCTAATGCTTTTACAGGTGTGTATGTTTGGGGGAGTACTTAATGTTTATTTTAGTGGTATTGTCTAAAGAGGTAGGCCACCAAAAGGATAACACCATAATACCTCATCTTAGGGTGTTCAGAAAAGAGTAGGATAATTTCTGGGTACAGAGGAGAATATACTAAAATAAGTATGTCCCTGGGTTTCCACAGCTGAAGGGGTGAAAAAAGAAGGAGGAGGGGAGTTGGTTATGGGAGGTTACCCAGTTACTGTAAACAAAGATAAGGTTTTATACAGGTTTAAGTCAGTGCCTTGTCCATTGATAAGACTTGCTACAGATGTAAACACCCTCCTCCTGGTACAGAGAGAGAGAGAGAGAGACCCCCACAAATGGAGATTGTCCTTTTAAATATAAAAATGTAATGTCTACTCAGTTTTCTAAGCTTTTTGCTGTTTCTTAAAAATAATCAGCCTAAAATAACCCTTATGCCAAAGAGACATATGGGGGGGGGGAGGATTTTGCTCCACTTCAGGGTGTATCTAAAAGATTGAGATTTGTCTTTTTAATCTCTTAGCAAATCATCTGTGATACATGTCACACGCTGCTTTAATGCTGACTTAATAAAAGTGTCTTCTCACTCTACCACCTTTGTGGTGAGGATTTCTGGGTTGGGAAATGATTTTATTTTAAATTATATATCCCCTTCAAGGGTTGGGATTGCACATCTAAAGGACCTTACTATAAGTAACAAAGTCAACTTTCTAATTACAAGTTGAGCAAAGCTGTAGCAGAAATTCTGTAAGTCTTCTCATCTAAGTGTCTGGCCAGTAATCAGTGATTGCGATGTCTGCAGCTTAAGCACAGGTAGCTGAACAAGGCGACTCCAAAGTTCCTTTTAGCCAGAGAATCTATGATGTTCTCTTACTGATTTTCTCCTTTGAGTAGAAAGCTTGATTCAGTGAACATCTCTCATTACATTCAATCACACATCCTATATAATAAAAGGCTAATATGCAAATTGACCGAACAGTGGAATGACTGGTCCCTATGATGTGCACTTACCACCAGGGGGCAGATGCTCAACGCAGGAGCTGTCCCCTGGTGGTCAGTGCGCACCCACAGGGGGAGCGCTGCTCAGCCAGAAGCCGGGCTCACAGCTGGCGAGCGCAGTGATGGTTGTGGGAGCCTCTCCCGCCTCTGTGGCAGGCAGACATCCCCTGAGGGATCCCGGACTATGAGAGGGTGCAGGCTGGGCTGAGGGGACGCCCCCGCCCCCCACCACCATTGCCAGTGCATGAATGTCATGCACCAGGCCTCTAGTTATATATAAAATTTTATTGATTCATTATAACTATGTGTCACTACAAATTACTGTTGCCACACTAAGAGGTTTCTTTGTCTGAACACATCAAAGCCCAATAAAATGCAAGCAGGATTTTGCAGCAAAGAAAGTAAAGGTTTATTTAAGGCATGGAGCCAAGTCAGGAGACACAGGTGAGCCAGTGCTCTAAAACGTGGCCCCATAGCCTTGAGGGAATAGATAGGGGGAAAATCATTAGTCATGGTGTCTAAGGGAATAGGTTTGTGGACCCTGCTGATTGTTGGGGCCAGGGAAGGGAGTGGTTGACCACTGTATCAGGTCCTGGTGTCATCCTTGGAGTCATTCTGTCCGGTTTTGTGAGGATGTGGTTGGTTAAGGTTGTTCTGCTTTCATGGACCTGTGGCTGAAACACAACTGAGGTCAAGATGTTATCTCTTTATTTTGACTGAAACTCTGGTCTCTTGATCAACAGACTTGTGGCTTTATTCTTCAAACAGTTTGAAGCTGACCAGAACCTGATGTCCTGAGGACTTAAGTGACCAAGGGAGTGGATGTGCAATGTGTACAAAAGTGGAAGGATCTGGGGGAAAGGAGGCAAGTGAATTATGGTGTGATTAGACTGGACAAAGCGAGCTTGAATGAAGGAAAAAGTCATGTTAAAGAAATGAAGTTCTTGTGTGGTTCATTATCTTGGTGTATTAACAATGTTAGTCCCTAATTTATATCAAGGATCATGCAAGTGATATTTTTCTGTGTGTGCACCAGACATTAAAAAATAGGAGGGATAGTTTTGAAATTTGGTTACTGATTAAATCCTCTCCCAAGTGTTTCCCATTGCCTATTTTCTTATCATATTTCCCTCATTTCTCCTTTTTTGCCTTGCTGTCTTTGCATCCCCCACTAATTTGTTATCCACCAAAAGACTGTTTCTTACATATACAGTTCCTTGGAAATTCACATTGGTGTCTTTACTTCCTTCTGATAAGGGTTAGGGTTTTTTTTCTAACCATCATAGCCACTTGGGCTTTGCTCGCTTTTCTTAGTAGTCTCTCAATATGCATGCCAAACTAATGGCAAATACCGTCTTTAACTCCCATCCCCGTTAGCATGCTCAAATGTTATTAGCTCTTCTCCAGAAACATATTTTCTATTTATCAAGCTTCCTGGGTTCGGGTATCCTCTGCAGCAATCCTTGACCAGCTGGATACTGTGGAAGTCTGTGGGTTAAATCCTTTCAGGTTCTACCACCGTCCTGCCCAGATGAACCACTGTTGAATCTTCACTTGCTACTGTGCTGACAGCACTAAACAAAGAGCCCCTGCTTCATTAGGTAGCTTATAAAAATCATCTTAATTGACTCCTTTTGATACTACACAGTAGCTACATCCCGCAGACAAACTGCTGGAGATGCAATGAATACAATGAGATTAGAAAGGAAAAGGAACGTTTGCCACCAGAACAAGGCACATAATGAATGAGATATGGGAGGGGCCCCAAAAGGCTATTGGGTTAGCTCTTTTCTCTCTCAAAAATATTTCTTGTTCATTTAAACCTCTGGCTTAAGAAGGCAAAGAAACAATGGCCTTTTAACAGTGTTTGTGAGATGACCTTTTCTGTCTCTAGTGTCGCAATAGAAAACTATAACTCCCTGAGCAAGAATCAAAGAAACCTAGTGGGAAAAAAAGCAGCAAAAACCCCAGGCAGAGCAGGCCTTGGACCATTATTTCCAGAAAGGATATATGTAAACTGGAGTTCCAGAAATAACATAAAGTCAGACTTCATGAACTATTCATCACATCTGATTTAATGGGATCATTAAACTGGCATTCGGCATGTGCTAATAGCATCTTATGCGCAAATACTTTTTTTTCTTTTTTGACTGTTGAATGAATAATGATCCATGATTTAAGTTTTCTTAATGGCTCCTTAATATCAACTCTTTGGGCAAGAAAAACTGGTAAAATGTATGGCATTTATTCTATATTAGCTGCATGAAAATGTGCATGTTTGTGATCAAGGTAGGTTTTTACACTGCAGCTCTAATGATATCTCATGAAAAGTGGATGGTTACAAGGAGTGCATCACAAACATCAGATGGCAGCATATTAGCCAGAGGTGGAAGAAACAGTACAGATGCCAGGACATTATTGCTGATTTATGAAGCAAGCTAACCTTCGTACTTTTCAAAGAATTCATCATTTAATGGAAGCTTCCATAAGATACAAATTGACGGGCTACGATTTTGCTTCTGTGTGTAAGAAATTATTCTCCTGCAAAAGAGCAGAGAGACGACTTTTTTTGTCCCACTCTCACCTATGGCTCTTCCTAAATGTACATTCTCTGTACTTTCTGGTGTGATATAGGAAGAGCACACTATTTCCTTTGGCATCTAGCAGTAAGCAGATGTCCAGATGGGTGATAATGTTATGTTCCTTCCCCTAAAGTTTGTCTCAGCCTCCTAATCTTGACCATATTAATTAGAAGACTAGATTTGTCTCTGATCTCAAAGGGAACTTCATAATGCAGGAAGCATCAAGTGAGATGATACACTATCAAACTAATCCAAGAGAGGGGCTGGCCCTTTTGCTGACACAGTGTACAGTGTTCATATAGGTTGGGGTTAGAATGACAATGCAAAGTGCAGACATCTATGTAATTGGAATAGGAACAAATTTAAAGATTGTGTTTCATTCCCCACTTCAGATTATAAAGCCTATTTTTTAATGTTTTGGTTATATACCTTGGAACACCTATAATGCCTCTGATAAGAATATTTCAATGATGATGATGATGATACTATTGAGTCCTTCTGGGTGTTAACAACTATCTTTGGATTCATTATGCAAATTTGCATAGTCTTCCTCCCCAATACTTCTGTCTCCATGTTTCAATAGCTTCTTTCAGAGAAAAAGGATACTGAATTAGCATTTCCATGTTGGAAGGAAACAGTTCATTTCCTACATGCCCTGTTCTTTTCAAAGACCTCCACATGTTTCTTGCTAGTTCCTTTTTTCAGCCCTCATTTTCATGAGCAGTAACTAGGAGACATATGCTTTCCAAAATGAATCTGTTCTCCCAGCTCCAGAGTAGAACTAATCCCATGATTACTAAGCTTTCTATTTCCTGCCCCCCTGCAATGATCATGCTGACATGGAAGTAGGGAGCTGGAAATCTGTTTAGCATTGCAGTTATGATTATTAACATTATTTGTAATCTCTCTTTATATTGTCTCTGAGAAAAATTATTAATGATTATTTTATTGAGTACTTTAAAAATGAGCAAATGGAGGGGAGAAAGATTGGAATTTGCCCAATGGTGCTTAAAATTAGGTGAGCATTACAATCAACTGTGGAGCAATTGAGAAAGTACTCTGGTATGTCTTTTAATAGATGGGACTCAAGAATTTATGTTTTTAACAAGTGCTTCAAATGGTTTGAATGTGGTGTTTATAAAGCCTATATTTGGAAACCTCTATCAGACAACACAATTGGTTGTAACCACGGACTATGTTATCCATATTTATTGTTTTAGTTCACTTCAGTAATTACTCTTTTATAATTCAAAATTGGCTTTCAATCAAGAGCAATAATTTTATTTTCAAAGTGTTAAAATGAGATTTCTTTTTTCCTCAAGGCAATTTTCTTTCATCTTAAAAAAAAAAAGAGAGTAAATCAGCACCCTTGTAGTTATGTTCTATTTTTGTTTTCTTTTTGAACAGTTTTGTTTTTTTAATGCCTGGGTTTTCTTTTCATATTTCAATTTTTGATATCATAGGCCAGGTGTCATATTAATGCACAGTTTTGTCCATGACTGAATTAAATTGCTCCTTTAACTTCAAAGGAATCCGTCAATGTTGTGTATAAGCCTCAGCAGTAACACTAATTCTCATCCCCATGCACAAGTGTGGCAGTACCAGGGTGAGGAGGGTTAGTTATGTTTACATATTTATTAATTTTTATTAATACTTAAAGAAAAAATGTAATCTAATTGAAAATATTTCCTCATTAAGGAAATGATATTTCTTTATCATCATGTAAACCTGTTGATAAGAATATTATTCATTTGAACAATCACATCACCCTACATACTTCTTTGAGTTAGAAGTACACATTTCTAGTCTATGAAGCAAACACAGAAATTTTTTTTAAAAAATATGCTAAATATTTCTGAGATTTTGATGTTAGATAAATTATCTAGAGGAAATAACTCTCCTCTTTATTTTCTTTAGTACCAAGTTGTTTCCCACGAGGTAACAAAAATAATTTCAGTGGTTTCTGAATAGTTTTATTACCTGGATAAGCCATTAATAGAAACTTGACAAGTTATAAGAACATTTCTTTATAAAATTGAGTACAGTGCTCTGAAAAGATTATGTATCCAACAATAAAGATCATAAAGATAATTGGGGACAAAACTTAGCATTTCAAAAATTTGTATAGAGCAACCATATCTCATGAGAGAATGCTGAATTATATACTTCAGAATGAATATTAAGTTGAAGCAATATCACAACAAGGCCATTTACTTTGTTGATGTTGTATTGAATTATGTTATCCTAAGGCAAATCAGCGAGTCTGTCTAATGCCATTAGTATGTTGCTAGCAAAAATTTAAATAAAAGCCAGCCCATTATCAGGGCAAGAATGGTTGAGTGAGGAATGATGGCCTTGATGAGGGCCTTGAAGATATTAGCCAAAGGCATAAGGATATAAAGTGGATTTTGCAAATTTGGTTTCCTCCTTTCTAAAAGCAGAGATATTTGTGATAAAATGCTAACATAAGTCATCTAATAAATGTATCATAAAAGTGAATTTGGTTAGAAGTCTGGACTGAAACAACATTGCCTAATGAGAGGTGTTATTATTAGGAAAGTGAGAGCTAAACAGAGGGGTATGTATGTGTGTGTGCATGAGCTCATACATGTGCAAGCACACATTTGTAAAGTACTCAATAAAAGTGCTTATGAAAAGGTAAACTACCAGGAGTTAGGGACAACAGTTGCAATCATTAATTCTATGCCTCTAATATTTGAAGAAGGGAAACTGATGAAGAAAAATGCTACATTAAGAGAGAGCAGGCATCTCTAGAAACCAACAGTTACCCAGAAAGGGCCTCAGAGTGGTAGATACTCTGGGAGTTTACTATATTTCAGAGTCTGTTCTCTGTTCTTGCATAAAAAAACCTTGTTTATTTGTTGTTTAGTTCACTGACAGTTGACTAAGCTATGGCGGATTTGTTTCAAACTGACCAGACTCTTAATAGTCTATATTATACATGAATTACTCTGCTCATTTAATCATTTAAAATTAAAAAATGTAGCATAAGAAAAACAGCATGAGATCACAACAAATATATTATATGTATCCTTGATGGTTAACATTACTGAGATCTGATAGTCTCCTACATTCACCTCCAGAAAAATCTGCTAAGGAAGCCTGGTTAGTTGTCATCCCCTCCCTTAGACAACGCTTATGACCAACCAGAAAGTGTTATTCTTAAGCTTCCTCCTTTCTGTTTTTTTTTTTTAACCTATCACTCTGCTTTATAAAGAAGCTCTTTATTCAGACTTAATATCATATAACTGATAAGCCTGACAATTAAATATGTCAATATACTCATATTCATCATAACAATTGTATTATGTGTCTTTGTGTCCAGTCTCACCCTAGTAGAGAAGAGGAAATGTATAATCCACTGCTATAGCCCTGGCACTTACCACAGTAACTAACATGCCATATCAGCTTAATAAATATTTAATACTTTTCAAGTATTCTTTATTTAAAAAAAATAAACTTACACTGCTCCTAGGGCAATGGAAACTAAAGAGAAAATGAACAAATGGTACTACATCAAAATAGCAAGCTTTTGCACAGCAAAAGAAAACATCAACAAAACAACAAGAAAGCCCACTGCATGGGAGAACATATTTGCCAATGTTATCACCGATAAGGGTTTAATCTCCAACATTTACAGGGAACTCATACAACTTAACAAAGGAAGATAAACAACTCAATCAAAAAATGGGCAACAGACCTAAATAGATACTTTTCAAAAGAAGACAAAAGAAGGCCAAGAGACATATGAAAACATGCTCAAAGTCACTAATCATCCCAGAGATGCAAATCAAAACGACAATGCAGTACCATCTCACACCTGTCAGAATGGCTATCATCAACAAATCAACAAAGGACAAGTGCTGGTGAGGATGTGGAGAAAAAGGAACCCTCGTGCACTGCTGGTGGGAATGTGGACTTGTGCAGCCACTGTGGAGAACAGTGTGGAGTTTCCTCAAAAAACTAAAAATGGAGCTCCCAGTGATCCCACTTCTAGGATTATATCCCAAGAAACTAGAAACACCAATCAGAAAGGATATATGTACCCCTATGTTCATAGTAGCACAATTCACCATAGCTAAAATTTGGAAACAGCCTAAGTGCCCATCAGCAGATGAGTGGATTAGAAAACTGTGGTACATCTACACAATGGAATACTATGCTATGGTAAAAAAGAAGGAATTCTTACCATTTGCAACAGCATGGATGGAACTGGAGAGTATTATGCTAAGTGAAATAAGTGAATCAGAGATAAATATCACATGATCTCACTGATTTATGGAATATAATGAACAACATAAACTGATGAACAAAAACAGATCCAGAGACAGAGAAGCATTGATCAGACCATCAAACCTCAGAGTGAAGGTAGGGGAGGGTGGGGGTAAGGGGGAGAGATCAACCAAAGGACTTGTATTCATGCATATAAGCCTAAACAATGGACACAGACTACAGAGGTATGAGGGCATGAGTAGGGGGGTTTGGAGGGTAATGGGGGGGGGGGGGTAAGGACACATATGTAATACCTCAATCAATAAATTAAAAATAAATAAATAAAAACAAAAAACAAAAAACCCAATAAACTTTCATTTTTAGATTATGGTGTTATATGTTAATTCTTTAATTGTACAAATTGAAATCAAACCATGCAGGGTTTGACTCCAGTTACTCTCAGTGGTTTAACCTTGGCAAATTATTTCCCTAAGCCTCATTTTTCTTATCTGAAAAATAATACTGATAATCGTATCTACTACATAGGATTGTTTATAAAGAGCTTTGCAAGGTAGCTGGCCAAGGGAAGGTACTCAATACATCTTAGCTTACTAATAGCATTTAAGGTAAATTATTTTACAGATGATGGATCTCATTTATTGCATGTTCATTTTTCCTCATTTAATCAAATTTTCAATGAATAACATTCACTTCAAATTTCCCATATATCTTTCCTCTCCTTCTCTACTCCTGCTACCACAAAGAACCACCTACAAGAAGCAAATTGAAAACCAACTAACTTCTCTGGAAATATTGATTATAATGAATTGGTTGTAAACCTTCAACAAAAGCTATATGAAATCAAGACAGATTAGTATTAAATGGTAAAATGTTGAGATGTAATTCATCTTAACAAATATCTATTAAGAACTAAGTCGATCCTCTTTGGTGTGCTAGAAAAAGAAGGGAATAATTCCATTTATTGATTGCCTACTTCTAAACTCCTTTGTGCTAGATACAGCATATATCATATTTAAGTCCTCACACTTATACTATGGAGTATGTATTCTTATATAAGTGGCAATCCCAGGTTAATCATGCTTTATCTAAAGCTAAACCTCATTGTTAGGCACTATAGCAAAGATTGAATGAATGAAGGGAGGGCTTTAAACAAAATTATCGAATATCATAGAATGGTAGTATAGGCTGATGGTTTCCAAACATTTAACTCTAAAAGAGGACTATCTAGTAAAATAAAAATCCAATATACAAAAAAAGACACAAGTAAGTGCTGCTTTGCTTAAAGTGGAGGTAGTGGACTTTAAAACCACCTGATGTTTTCTTCCACACTTCACCATGGAAAAACCCCTTATTTCCCTCTGTACAAACTCCTGGAGATTTAGAAACTGGTTTCAAAATAACCCTCCACAATTTACAGATTTGGAGTAAGCTGAGCCCAAGAGATGTTAAGTAAGTAGTTGCCTCATTTTCGGAGTAATTGTAATTTTCTAGGTAATTAGATATTGCAGTCAAGGAATTTTAATTCCATTCTGTGTCAGAGGTATGTTTCATAGGAGAAAGTAATCATGTTGGCCAAAGTTTCTTGGATGAAGCATGTATATCATTTATATACTGAGCAGTTAATTTGGATAAAAGAATGCATTTGAAAATTTTAATTAATGAAGCCTATAAACTATTATCTATACTAATAAAAGGGTAATACGCAAATTGGTCACAATGCCCTCACAGTCACGATCAGATATGCTAATTAGTCACGACCAGTATGCAAATTGACCATCACTCCAACACACAAGACGGCCCCCTCCATGTGGCCACAAGATGGCTGCCACAAGATGGCCTGTAGGGGAGGGCAGTTGTAGGCCATCAGGCCAGCAGGGGAGGGCAGCTAGGGGTGACCAGACCAGCAGGGGAGGGCAGCTAGGGGCAACAAGGCCTGCAGGAGAGGGCAGATGGGGGCGACCAGGCCTGCAGGGGAGGGCAGTTTGGGGCGACTGGGCTGGCAGGGGAGGGCAGTTAGGGGTAACCAGGCCTGCAGGGGAGGGCAGTTGGGGGCGACCAGGCCTTCAGGGGAGGGAGGTTGGGGGCCACCTGGCTGGCAGGGGAGGGCAGTTGGGGAGTGATATGTTACATGGAATGAGGCCAAGGCTCACATGGCCTGCACAACCTCGATGAGATGACATGATCAGACAGGGATTAGTCAGAGAAGATTCTTCTGAGCAAATTCTACGGAAGCTTTGTGACTAAAGAATATTAGTTATACAAGGTGTTGAGCAAATAAGTTGATATATTCAATGTAATGGGAGCCAGGTTCCACAGTGTTGGAGAAGGAACCTACAGGTATGGGAAATGTAAAGGATAATATAAATCCTGGGGGATGGGATTGAAATTGGTGTCTAGATGTAATCTCATATTTTACGTAAGTATATATTTGATATTATATTACTTATGTGTTTATTTATATATGGCTAGATGTAGAAAAAGATATTGAATATGTGTCTTCTGAAAGGGCTAGAAGCAATGACATGGCAGTACTACTGAGCACACCTAGCACTCAGATCTTTATCCATGCTCTACTAAAGGAAATCAGAGCTCTTTGAAGAAATGACAGCACTTTAGGATATGACTGGGTGGGGCAGGTATGAGTCTGGGAAAATCTTGTCAAAACAAATATAAGTACTCAGAGAATGATGGGAACTTGTCAGAACAACACAGATTTGAAGAGGCTTTTACTGGCCAATCTGGGAAGATTTGATAATAGTGTATTACAACATTGTAATCAATGGGAAGATCTGAGTCTATACTAACATGAAGGGGAGAGAAAGTGTGTGTGTGAGAGAGAGAGAGAGAGAGAGAGAGAGAGAGAACAGAGAAAGAAAATGATGGGGCATTAAATAAATATGGAACATGTTAAAACTTTTGGAATCTAAATAAAGGGTTCATGTGAGTCCTTTATTCATTAAACTCCAAGTTCTCCCTTAAGCTTCTAAATTTAGATTAATTTTTTAAATATTCCATTTATAAATATAATAAATTTTAATCAATTTTAGTAGCTTTTGAGCAATACTTAGTCCTATTTATAAATCATACCTTCAAATATTTTATTTATTTTTTAATATATTTTATTGATTTTTTTACAGAGAGGAAGGGAGAGAGTGAGTTAGAAATATTGAGAGAGAAACATTGATTGGCTGCCTCCTGCACACCTCCTACAGGGGGTGTGCCTGCAACCAAGGTACATGCCCTTGACAGGAATCAAACCTGGGACCTTTCAGTCTGCAGGCCGACGCTCTACCCACTGAGCCAAACCGGCTATGGCCTTCAAATATTTTAAACTGTATTTATAAATTTTTGTGTTATCTCTTTTTAAATACAGGGGTGAGCAAAAGTAGGTTTATAGTTGTTAATATGGAAAAAGAAAAACAGGTTATAATTATTATGGTAGATTTATTTATTCAAAGGAAAGTCACTCATGACAGTAAAGCTACTTTTGTCCACCCCTGCATATTGGCTAAGAATGAAATACTTCATAAGTTTAATAAAATTTATTCATATATTTATTCTTTTAAAAAAATATATATTTTATTGATTTTTTACAGAGAGGAAGGGAAAGGGATAGAGAGTTAGAAACATCAATGAGAGAGAAACATCGATCAGCTGCCTCCTGCACACCCGCCACTGGGGATGTGCCCACAACCAAGGTACATGCCCTTGACCGGAATCAAACCTGGGACCCTTGAGTCCGCAGGCTGACGCTCTATCCACTGAGCCAAACCGGTTAGGGCCATATATTTATTCTTAAATGATTCAATATAACAAGTTAACTTAAGATTTCTACTAAAATCACAAATCTGTATCAATTATACATTTTTCCAATTATACGTTTTAATTGGAACTACAATAACTTACATTAATAATCCAAAAATCACCTAAACATTAAAAATAGTTAAAATCTACACAGAATGCAAAAATATAAATAACATGCTATCATTATTTTTTTAAAATAATTCTGCACTTAAATTCAAATCTTCCTGGGTCTAAAAAATAAGTACCTACAAAGAAAATAATTATGTCATCAGAAACTATTTTTGGGAGTGAACTTCTGTGGTAGATGGTCTCTGAGCTTTATGATCTCCTTCCACATTGTACCAGTGTTGGTCTTTGTGATCAATAAGGATACAGAAGAAATGATGGTATGTCACTGCCAAGTTTGGGTTATAAAGCATACAGCAGGCTCCACCTTGATGGTTCTCTCCCTTTTGGATCACTCACTGTGAGGAAGCCCCTGTTTTGTGAATAGGAAAGTTAACCCAGTGTAGAGACCTATTGTAGGAACCCGAGACCTTCAGCCAATAGCCAATGAGGACTGAGTTCTAGCAACCATGTGAGCATGAAAGCTGATTTTCCAGCACCCATTGGGCCTCCAGACATCTGAACCCTAGCCAACACTTTGGCTTCAACCTAATGAGAGATTCCGAGCCAAAATCACTCAGCTAAGCTAGTCCTTGTTTCCTGTCCCTCAAAAACTGGGTGAAATAATAAAAGTTATCAAGTGCTAAACTTTGGGGTAAGTTTTTATGCAGCAATAGATAACTATGTACTTTTCATGCATATTTCCTGAGTGTGCCTTCTCAGTTCCTGTAGTTTACTTAAATGACCAAAAGTTGCAGCTGATTTGTGATTGAATTTTTGTATTCAATGTTGATGAAATGCACTGAGCCCTGTTTACAGTTGCCATATCAGTGATCCCATAATTGGAGATAAGCACCGAAGATTGAGGTGGTTACATAATTCACGTTCAATTCAAATTCTGCATTATCCAAATCTTCTTACTAATAATAAAAGACTGAAAACTTCACTCAGCCTGCTTCTATTCACTTGACTGGATTTTGTATTTCTTTGGCTTTAAATATATGCAGATTCATTCCTACCAAGGTCTGAAGATCTTTGAATTTAAAAATCTTACTTTTTCCTTTTCATATACTTTTTGTCTGATGGTGTCTTGCAACTGTTACATCTTTTAAATTATATTCAATGGAATTCTGTGTATCTCTTATGGGTTTTCCATTTAGGCACAACCATTATTGTAATTATATTTTCCTATACAGTTTTTATTGTCTTACCTCCATGCCTTAATTAACTTGACTTCATTCCATCTAAAATAGTTTCTCCTCTATTCTATCAAGTGATCACTAATCTATCTTTTAAGGGCCACTTCTATCAACCATTCTTGGCAATCATACTTCCTATTTAAGAGAGACTTGAACTCTGTGTTTCCATAACCTAATGCTTATAAATGAAAAAAAATTAGCACAACATTCTGCAATTTACTTTTTTTTGCCTTACGTTCCCACAATGCATGCTATAAAGACCAGAGTTCCTGTTAGCTCACCTCTGCACACCCTGTAGGATATAACACTGTTTAGCCAGAAAGATGTAACCCAATTAAACCACTTTAATGTGGTTCAAATTTGTTGAATGATGGTAGTAACTGGTTTTCTGTAAAATCACCATTTCCTATTACATTCTAAAGAAACATTACATAATACTATACCAGAATATTTGGGACCTAGACAATGTGAGAATGAAACTATTCCACATGCTGGTTTTGGTGATGTTTCCTATGCATCTATAATAATAAAAGGGTAATATGATAATTAGACTGGACGTCTTCTGGACACCATTCCGGACGTCTTCCTGATGAAGCCGAGGCCTGAGGGAAGCCAGCCAGGGTCCCGGGTACCTGTGGGCGGCCGGAGGAGGGAAGCAGCCCCAGTCCCGGGTGCCTGAGGGCAGCCCGACGGAAGCCATTGCTGGCAGCTGGGGGAAGGAAGGCCTACTCTTGCATGAATTTTCGTGCATCGGGCCTCTAGTGAAACAATAACAAACACTCTTCATTAGATGTCATGTGGATAGTCCTAAGTTTATTTGAGCATTCAGAGTGTGTGACATGTAGTCAATATTTGGTAAAAATATGTTGAATAGATGACTTAATTAATAGTAGCTCAGAGAAGTGCATGATGCTGAGAAATACATACATACAAAAACATCTTCAAGATTCTTTAACTGCTCTGTGTCTTAGCATGCATTGCTTCATGAGACTGGTGAGGAAGTATCTATTAATACTTCTTAAGAGTAGAGCTCAGAATCAAGAATTACAGAAATAATTTTCCTCTTGTATTTAGCTACCAATTTTTAGAATTGAAAATAGAAATATAGGAGAAATTTTGTTCTTATCACCTAGCCTGTGATAAGTAAAAATAGTCTATTTTAATTTCTACATGTACATGCAAAACACTTTTCCTTTTATAAAGATTGAAAGTTTATTTTATTCAAACATTTCCTAAAATAACTTAAAACAGCAAATTGACTTCATTAATTTATATTATTTCATGATTTGTATCTTATTTTTCAAAAAGAGAGAATTCAAATTTAACTCCATTTTAACTTTCTTTTTTGCCTACAACTAAAAATTTGCTATCTACTCAGATTTTGCTATTGTGTAAATTAAACCTAAGTGTATGATCTTGAAACTATGTTTAAAAAAGAATGCATTTCAGTTGGAACATATTGCTGAACAGAAAAAGAAAGGAAAGAAAAATTCATAGGTCATTGTGTGCAACACAATAGTAAAACATTTTATTTACTGCATAACTCTCTCTGGATTACTTTACACAATGGGAAAAATAGTGTAGTGTCTATTTAGCTCTCTTGATTATTTCATGCAATAAAATGGGGTATTTTTCTTTCAATACCAAACTGACAAGCTATGGGTAATATCTTAGCAAACAAAATAAAGTGCTATTTCTATTTACTCTTAAGAGGACAGTATTGAAAAATACTTTGTTTTTGTAGTGGTGGTGCAGTGACAGACTAGATCTTAGTGACTACCTGCAGTATCTTTTGGTGTTCAATAAAGAAGAAATGAAGAAATAAAATTGTCATTTTCTTGGAGTTCTATTTAAGCTTTCATTCCCATGGCCAGTATAAAGCACGCTTTTGGGGAACAGTCTTTGATTGGAATGAGATGCTTGGTCTAGCTATAGGAAGATGGATGGCCTAAAGAGTTCTTGCTTTGCTAGCTTTCAGAGAGTAACAGTAGCATGTGTGCCTTTTTTTCATTTGTTAAAACTTCAAAGAGATTTTATTCTAGCAATGCATGCTATTTTCTGTTGAAAGTTTTAAATAAGATTACAGTGGGGTTAGTATGCATCAGGGTTTATGCCTAGGGTACTTGAACCTTGTATGCATTTTACGGTGATGGCAAAATATAGTCAATGCAGAATACCAGAATGATCTAACAATTATAACACAAAGAGAGGAGATGCTGGGTAATTAAAGTTTAGTTCATTGTATGTCTAGGATTTTGACACAACTCAGTTAAGTTTCTAGTGCTAGGAGAGGTGAGAATACATTCTCACCGTAAATCTGTTTCATCATCCTACCTGTTATGGCTCTTCAGCTTTCAAATCCACTTTCTCTCCTCACCTTTTACTTTTTTAAATTGACACTGTTTGTAAAACCTTCAGTGGATTCTTGTGTCTCATCAGATAAAAGCCAAATAACTATCCTTTCTGTCATATAGCTCTTTGTGTCTCATGGTCCTTTATGATTTAGTTTGTATATTTACTTATTTCTTCTCAGCTCTTATCACAGGATATCTATAGTGAAGCCATAGCAGGCTGCTTAGAACTGCTAGGAAAGACCCTACTTTCTGACATCCCATAGCCCTTCATAAATCCTGGTCTCTCTTTCCCTGGATTGTCTGTCTCTAATTTTATACACTTGGGAAACTTTTATTCAGCCTTGAACACACAGTTCTGATGTCATCCAGAACTGATTTCTTATGCATACGTTCATTATTATAATTATTGAATGATTATTCTTTATCTCTCTTCTCCTGTATAATCCCTAAAACAGGGATTATGTTTTACTATTTTTGCATCCTACACATAGTACCTACATGTAATCCCTGGCATACTAGATGCTCAATAAATGTGATTGAAAAGCATTTCACCACATCGCCGTGGTGCCTGTGTCTCTCCTAGTTAGCAAGCTCTACTAATAATCTATTTATAGCGTTTAATTTTCTTTCATTTCCAATCTTTTAATGCTCCATTTCTTTTCATTTTTTCCCTAAATCATAAGAACTACATTACTTGCATAGCAATGTCTCCCTAGTATAAATTCAGATATTTTACAAGTGCCCTATTTAAATGAACCTGAACATCAGGAATTAATTTAAAAGAACTTCAGATACTATAATGCTGCTGCAAAGTCCATTTGCAACCCACATAAATATTGGATGTAAAATAGTTAATAAGGAGTAATATCCATCTGAGCTATCATGTACAGTATGTTGCAGTATTCATTTTCTACATGTTATTTTCAGCTTTAATACAATTTTAAAGTTCTTTTATCCCATCTAATAATAAAAATAAACCTGTCATTGGCACAATGTGGAAATTTGCACCGAGCTACTGACCAAAGAGCATAGAAGATTCAGAATGGAATGGAAAAGAAAGCCATGGGACTCCAAATTGTAAAAGGAATCAACTTCCCGGTAATATGTAACCAGTGCTTCTAACATATGGCAGATCATAAAAATTTCCCCTGAATGTAATTGATTTTTTAAAATCTAATTAAACTTCATTCAAACTCATGAGCCATGATTTAGTATTTCCTCAAATAATAAGGTATAAGTAACCAATATTCTATCAAAGAGAAGAGTAGCATGCATAGAAAAAGATAACCAGGACAAAACAAAAAGAAGATCAATCAGGATCACAGACAATGTATATGGTTCATGTATTTCACCAGACTTAAGTTTGGAATTAGAAATTTGTATCAGAATTAGAAATTTGTACCTTAAGTAGACTTCATAGTCTGCTATATATATTTATGCCCATGTTAACTTTATAGGAAGAGTTCAAGGCATTCTCAAGCTTATGTGTTAATTTTATTGATAGAAGAGTTCCTACGTAAGTCTTGTCTATGGACTAACAAGTTTTGCACTTGATTTTCATGTGAAATGCAGAAAAAATAAATTAAAAGAAGACCCCAAAATAACTTTACAAACCCAGCAACAAATAAATTCCCTGGTAATAGGTAACCAGTGTCTTCTAGAATATAGCAGATTATAAAAAGCTTTTTGCAATAGACATGCAGTGTATAAACTTTGAGTGTAGGGACAGGCATGATTATATCATCAATGTATCACTGCATGCAATGTGATTTTTATTGATATGCATCCAACTAAACTTAAGATACCAGCAATGTGTTGATGTGGTTCAGCAAACACAACCAAAACAGTAATTTCAAAGCAGGGAATTTTAAAACACTTGTAAACAAAGAGGCTAAAATAAAGGACTATTTTGCTGTTAAATGGACAAACCAGAGGTATCTTTCAAAAACAATGTTTTAAAATCATTTTTCTGTAGAACATTGTCCTATTTGAATACATTGTCTGCTAAAAAGTGTCCAGTAGCCAGACATATGGGAAATGATGCTAGAATTATTTGCAAATTGTTCTAGCTTTGCTTTTGGAATCTAAAAAAACAAATAAATAAACGTAATCCCTCATTGAAGAAGTCACTCCATGAAGATAGTCACTGCTTTCCTCCAAGTCATTTCTTTTTTCTTATAAAAGCAGTTCTACTTTCTTCAGTTTTCTCTTGCTGTGGTTTGAGAACTTTTTGTTTTAATAAAACTACTGACAACTGCAGTTAGTCATTTTTCCTGTTACATATGTTGATGATATTCAGTGGTCTTAATTATTCCTTTTGTGTGAATGGCTACAAAATAAAAATTAAAAAGCATTTTCTAGAATTTTAATGCTGTCAATGTATTCTAGAAATAAAGGGAGCACCAGACAAGCTCTAATTTAACATCCCTGTCTATGCCCTAATTCACTTCCACTCTTTTCTTAGTCCCCACAATACTTGCCTTGTTTAAGGTCCAAGCACAGAGGTACACTTTGAGAAACATTTGGATGAAACATGGTAAGAAGTTGAAATATATTGAGAAGCTCAATCCCTGGACACCCATATGAAACTCTGGAATATAAGCTTTGGAAAGCTCTGATAACCTTGTAAATTCACTAGAAATATCAGAATAGGAGGTTATATTGTATACATTCAGCATCCAAAAGATAGACCCATCTTCTACTGTGAAACAATGGCCTTTGTTCATCAGTGTCTGTGTTATGGTGGATTCTTGAGTTTGATGAAGTGAGACTCTTTAATTTAATTCTGAGTACAGCACATTGGATCCTAATGGGCCGGGTTTTCCCTATTGACTAATTCACTTTGCCTATAGTTAGATGCTTAGGGAGGCTACTAAAAGTCCATTAGATTGGAATGCAAAAAAAATGGGGCCCATGTGACCTAAGAGAGATAATATACCTCACTTGTGGAGTTACAACTAAGTTCTTGGGTCTTACTGAAAGTTAAAAGGATACAGAAGTAATAAGTATTTAATTTCTTTTAAACTTGCCTTTGGGTTTATAAAAACTAAAATAATGTCCATATGAGTAAAATAATAGTTTTGCCATTGCATCAAACAAATATGTTTAAATGGATTTTCACCAAATTCAGAGGTTAGGTGTAGAGTTCTAACTTAAACTTGAGGCTGCATGGCATACTCAAGGTTTCCATGCAGATGGCAGAATAGCACTCCTTGCACAGGGCCTGGCATAGAGTAAGTCCTCAGTTTTTACTCAGTAAGTTCTCCCTGTTTCATCATTTCCTTCATTGTCATTATCTACATCATACTTATCAGTTACAAAATCAATGGCTCTTTACTCTTTTACGAACCCCATATTGCCCCTTCATCTTTTCTTTGGAGATTTTTCTAATGAAGAAAATTTATGAGTGAAATTTTACTTAAATCTTATAAAATCATTTTCACTTTCATTTATATTTTCTGGGAAAGGAAGAGGTCTCAGAGCAGGGTTAGTTTGAAAGGCAATGGAAGAACCAGCATTCTTTCAAGCCTCACTGCTCACATTTCTAGCATCCTCCTAGCCCTACATGCATGCAAATTCTGCTTTTGGCTTATATTTGTCATGATGAAAAAAAGAAATTGATTACCCAGATCTATAGCACATTTATTATATAATTTTTACTTATAAATGTTAGCTTCTAGCTCATAGTAAACTTATGGCTCAGAGGTATGAGGCAACAATGTGTTGCTGACAAAGAAACAATTCATAATTTTTATTAACATCTTTATTTCTGTTTAATCATAGACTATAAAGTTCCACCTAAGCCATCAGGCTTTGCCAGGACCTCTCCTTCAGTACATGAGCTACATTTGCTTATCCTCTGATAGAACATACAAAAAACTAGCAAACTTCTTTACCCTGGTCCCCTCAACCCCCTTTATATTTCAGAAGTGTTCCCTATTATCTTGTGTCAGTTTTACCTTTCCTTCCACCATAATTTTCCCAATATTTATAGCATCTGTTTTTTACCTTTTTTTCTGGCATAAGAAATTTATTTAGAAAGTCACAGAAGTAGAAGAAGTGAGCCAGCTGGGCTGCATGGACTCAGGAAACAAATTATAGAGGAAGACTCTTGGAGCTTAGGAGAAAGAAATGCAAATGTAATGTACCTGGGAGAAGAAGAGGTAGAAAGGCAAGAGCGAGCTCTAGAGAGAGCTTGCCTGAGGAAGAAGGGGGTGGGTAGAGGTTCTGGAGAGAGAGAGAGAAAGAGAGAGAGAGAGAGAGAGAAGCACAGTATCTGGTTTTGATGGCCACTCTCCTTAATTGACTGGTATTTTTCTTATAGTAAAAATTATTTTTCATGATAATTTCACAATATTTAAAATGTCAATGATTTTCATCATTCTAGCAACTCATCACCTAGGAAATGTAATGCTGCCAATTCGAAAACATCATGAAGAAATCAGTATCATAAAAATGATTCTACATTAATAAAGTCTATAGAAAATAAATAGGGAGCAATTGAGAAAAGGAAAACTGATGGAATGGAAATTACATGCAAGAACCAGTCGCAATTAAGAGCTACTTAAAAAACAGCCAATTATGTAAGAGATCTTTCCATCTGAGAATAGAAGCCAAAGCATTTATAAACTTTTTCATCAACTAAAAGTGGAAAGGCTATTATAGCAATGAGGAAGAAACACATTTGTGGAAGTGATTAAGGATCCGTACATAGAAGACGGAAATGATTAATTGCACTAAATAATATCAAGCAACAGACCCAAAGATTTTTAACACTAAAAATGCTATCTTTGAATTGTTTGTAATTGCATTAACCCATAAATGTATTTGATGAAGGCAGTCATGTTTCATTTAGTTTATATTTTTACTAGAGGCCCGGTGCATAAATTCATGCACTAGTGGGGTCCCTCGGCCTGGCCTGCGGGATTGGGCCAAAACCGGCTCTCCGACATCCCCCAAAGGGTCCTGGATTGTGAGAAGGGTGCAGGCCAGGCTGAGGGACCCACTGGTGCACGATCCACACAGGAGGTTGGCCAGCCAGGGAGGGACCGCAGGAGGGCTCCAGAGAGGGACCATGGGAGGGCTCCAGGGTGTGTCTGGCCTGTCTTGCTCAGTCCTGATCAGCCGGACCCCAGCCAGTGTGGCTCAGAGGCTGAGCCATAAGCTAGCCTACTAGTCGGACCATCTGCCCCCTGGTGGTCATTGCACGTCATAGCAAGCGGTTGAGTGGCCTTAACATATTTTATGCTTTGATTGGTTGAACGGACTACTGGACACTTAACATATTAGGCTTTTATTATGTAGGATGATTTTGCTTGCTTAACAATAAACAAACCCCTTTATATCCACTTACTTTTTGGGCATTTGACATTTTATTTTTGCAACTTGTTTTTAGATATAATTTTAAGGCATACTTATAAAAAAACCGCAGTATGTTATATTTGGCATCTAAGAGCTATTCTTATCCATCTGTTTGCCTTAAAGTTGTAACTAATTTGAACTTAAAGTTGTAACTAAAATGAACCTAAAAGTTCAGTAACTTTTAAGATACTGAAACCAATTTCTAACTTTTTGAAACTGCAATCTTCTAATTACACTACTAGTTATGTTAGTATACTGCATATGTTTGTTATGGTAGTTCAGTAAAGTTTTCAAATTTGTTTTATCACACGATCTTTACAAGATCCCCTTGGGTAAGCAGAACAGGTGTTGTTATTGTTTGACACAAAAATAAGGTACAAAGAGGGAAAGCGTCTTGCCTGAGCATTCATAGCAAATCATATATTGGGAAGAATGAGAGTCTATGTCTTCTCTGTTTTATTCAGTATCTTTAACATACCATTGTTCTGTCATCAAATTTTTCAGGATTTACTTTGGTTTTAACCATTTATTTTATTCAAAATAATTTATAAAATACCGAGTATGTAGACACATATTCCACTATCAAAGGTTTTGCAAACTACTTTACTACTAAAATTTATTGTCTTCAAATATTCCAGAACTTCAGCACTTATGTATTTGGGACGTGGTACTATGTTTACTTTTTATAAACTAATCTTTTTAAAAATATGTTTTAATTGACTTTTTTAGAAGGAGAGGAAGGGAGAGAGTTAGAAACATTGATGAGAGAGAATTATCGATTGCCTCTTGCAGCCCTCTACTGGGTATCAAGCCCACAACCTGGGCATGTGTCATGAACTTGAATTCAACCAGTGGCCTCTTGGTTCATGGGTTGATGCTCAGCCTCTGAGCCACACTGGCTGGGCTGTAAAGCAATCTTCTTAATGTGTGAACTTCAAAGAGCAGTTTTATTCCCTCTTATAGTGTCTTGTACAGATACTTGTGACTTCTAACTCATGAAAGAGTATTTTCTACTATAGTTTATTTTATATAGTTTTTTTACTTTGAACTCATAAAATGCTTGAAAACTGCAATAAAGGACACATAAAATATAAGCAGTAAAACCCAAATCCAAATAAAAAATAGGAGTTCCAGGAAAGAAAAAAAAGATCAATGACAACACTCACTTAGCATTTACTATGTTGGACACTGTTCTAAGTAGTTTGTGTAAGAGACTGAGTAGTTGCTGTGTTAAGCACTTAATTTCCTTATGGCCAAATTAAAAAGGAAGAGACATGTAGACAGAAAGGGAGGAAGGGGCAGAGGTGAAAAAAGGAAAGGAGGGAGGGAGGGAGGGAGGGAGAGAGAGAGAGAGTGAGAGAGAGAGAGAAAATTAAATGATGCTAGCTATCAGTTAATGCACCAGGCTACCATGAGCCAGCTCACCATGTTGTAATTGCAGCAGTATAACCTAACTTCAAATCTTGCTAAATGCACCCCAAAATACATCCATTTGTAAAAAAAAAAGTAATTACGAAAGAGGGCATCAATAATAAATAATGTTGTCAGAGAGAAAGTAGAGATAAATGCTCTACCCCAGCATTGAGCAAAGCTTTTCCTTAAGAGCTAAACTATAAATATTTCAGTCTTTTTAGGTTATGCAGTCTCTGTTCCAATTACTCTATTTTGTCATTGTAGTATGGAAACTGCCCCAGATAATATAGAAACAAATAGCTGAGTCTATGTTCCCATAAAACTTTATTTATGGGCACTAAAACTTGAATTTCCCATGATTTTCATTTGTCATATCCTTTGATTTTTTCCCCCAACAATTTAAAAATGTAAAACACAGTCTTAGCTTGAGGGCCATATAAGAACAGCTGCACCAGATTTGGCCTATAGGCAGTAAGTAGTTTGCTTACTCCAATTCTACACAATAAAGCGAAATGAAAGTTTTAAACAAATAGAATGGAATTTTCTAAGGTAGCATCACTGCAACTATTTTAGTTTACCATCTAACTCTAGATAATAGTCTCAAGTATTTAAATGTAAACATCGAGAATCTGAAATTCATGGAAGCTGCATTGAAAAGAAGGAAAACCCCAATCATATGAGTAATTTGTTGTAATTAAGAAATGACAAGAAGAATTTTATCTTCTATCATGTGAGGTACATGTACAGAAATCTAAAATTATCTACCTACATAAAGTCGTGTGGTGAAATAAATCATTTTCTGGTTTATTCATGCAAATCTTGCTTTACTGCATTGTTCTAGAGAATTGGGGCTATGGAGTTTTTGGGTTTTTTTAATTTTTAGAAAGAGAGAAAGGGAGGGAGAAAGAGAGTGCAAGAGTAAGTGAGAGAGAGAGAGCTTTGTTGTTCCACTTATTTGTGCATTTATTGATTGCTGCTTGTATGTGCCCTGATGAGGGATTGAACACACAACCTTGGTGTATTGGGATTACATTCTAATTGACTAAGGTACCCAGCCAGGGCCAGTGCTATGTTTTTACCTTTGCTTCTTCATTTCACTTTGCACATATTGAAAATTAATGACTGCTTCTATACCTAAATAACAAGGAAGTGCTAGAACTTATTGTAACTACCCTTCACAAAGAGAACAAAATAGTTGTGATAGATTGATTCAACATACAATTTATTGTACACTTTAAGCTATGTGCTGTTCTAAGCAGTGGCATTATGATGATAGCACTGGTGTCAAGAATTTTTTTTGATCTGTGTCAAGACAGACATTAACAAAAGTGACAATTACAAAACGGTTTTGAACTCCAGAAAAGACTCATATTAATTGAAAGAGTCCAGTTGGGCATCATTGTGTTGTTATAGATTAGCTAGTATGATGGACTTTTTCAGATGCATGACATACATTGTGCAATACTTAAATGACTTATATAAACTAATGGATTAAAAATGCAAATAATTCTACATACTTGGGGTAGAGAATGCTTTGCTTACTGAGTTATAAATAGGACAACATCCCACTGACATCCTTCTGGACAAATAAATGTTGTGTTGAAGGGACTGAGACTGGTTCCCATAAAAATGCATTAAATTTCAGTACCTGTTTGGGACATGTTTGCCTCTGCCCTGCAGTATTTCAGGAGGTCATAAAAAGAAACTTCTTGAAATATGATGTAGAAGGCAACATATAATCAAAAATAATTTCAGGGCATTGGTCATCAAAATAGAAATGAGTTAGGAAGAGGATCAACATTGAAAATTATCTTTGGCTTTCTCTTAGAGAAAATTTGTTTATCATATTTGAATTTAAATCCATGTTTAGTTATAAAATAACTCTCAAGCAGGAGAGAAAAGTCCTAGCATCTTAATTTCTAGTACTTGCCCCAGGTACAATTTCTCATTAAATAAACTCAGCAAAAAAAGGCCAGATAGCACATTTTTGAATAACCATAAACATGGCCATATGCTATATACCTCTTAGGTCCATATGGAGTCCTTTTCTTTTAAGTGACATTTCTATATTTTCCAAAGTTTATATCATTTTTTAATTAGCCCAAGGCCTAAACTAGATAACAGCAAGAGAAATTAATAAAAAGCATGTAGAAAATATTTGGCTTTACATTGCCCTTTGGAGTCTTATTTTTGTTTTCTATAATTGCATTTACTGAGGGTATCTCCATGACCTAAAAAGAGCATTGGGGAACATAATTAATCTATGAGAAAATGCTGCCAACTCCTTTTTGCCTTATTTTATCACTTGTGAAATGAAATTATCTGCATTGTTTCTAGGCAATATTTATTTTGAATTCCTAAATGTTCTTGTTATCAATATCATGGTAGTCATTGAAGAATCTCATGCTCTAAGACAAGCATGTCAAACCCGTGGCCTGCGGGCTGCATGCCTCGTTTATTTGACCCATGTTAGCTTTTGAGTTTGACATGCTTGCTCTAAGTAAATTCCCAGAAGGGTATATTTATCTCATTGAAAAAAAAATAATCGAAAATACAGATCTGACAAATATTATCAGGCAGTCTAAAAAATTATGTATTTCCTTCTGTTCTTTTATTCCCATCTACTTTTCCTTGCTCTCCCTGTCTCTATTCAGTATGTAAGGAGAATGAAAAAGTATTTTCAAAAATATTTTTGTTGAATTTTTCAGTTCAGGTGAACTGAACCCCCTAAATATATATCTCTTAGGAAGGTTATATCATTTTATATCAATGAAAGGTTGTCCATGTGCAAAAAAAAAAAAAAAGAAAAGTATGGTTTTGCCTTTTTAAAGATGAGCTGCAGTATCTCTGTAACTTTCAGTCAGTAAATTAATAAATTCAGATTTTAAATAAAGATAATAAAGTATGCAAATTAAAACTCATTCCTCCCTGTCACCCCCACACAAAAACTCCCTTAAACTAAAACTCCTTTCATATGGCCCCCACCTATTCACTCTTCCCACCTTGCCTCCCATACACAAAAGTAAACTAGGAACAAAAAGAAACATTTAAAATACCAGAGAACTACTGAGCATTGACCTATGAACCAGGAGGTCACGGTTCCATTCCCGGTCAGGGCATATGCCTGGGTTGTGGGCTTGATCTCCAGTGGGAGGCATGCAGGAGGCAACTGATGAATGATTCTCTCTCATTATTTATATTTCTCTCTCTCCCTTCCTCTATGAAATCAATATAATAAATAAAAACATATATTTTAAAATACCAGAAAACTAATTTTATATGATTTAGGCAGGAATAGGATATTGAAGATTCTCTTCTCAGGGTCTTCCAAATGTGTTTGATTATCAGAACAGCTGTTAAGAATTTTGAAAATTCTAAGACTTTACTGAATAAAAATATATATGTCTAAAAATTAAAATCTGCATTTTACATCCCACTTGCCTGGCTGTTAGGAGGTGTACAAGGCCTGGGAATCACTGCTTCAACAAAGCTATAAGTAAAGTGTCCTTTTATATAGTTTGAGTTGATTAGCTCAGACCTAGAGAAATAACTCTAAAAAAATGCTATCCTTTGATGGGTCTTAAAACATAAGTTGCATTTCAATAGCTAAATATGAACACTGTAATGATTGCTGGGATTGACTGAGCACCTGCAGTGGGCTGGTCATTGTGCAGAGCATGTACAGATTTTAATTATTTTAAGCCTCACCAAGAAATATTGACATATGTACTGCATTGTCTACATTATTCTGATAGAGATGATCAGTTGATCTAGGTGACACAGCTTGTTTCTTGATCTAGGTGACAAACCCAGAGCTGGTTTGATTGAGCAGAATACTAGTTTGCTAGCGGCAAACTCCAGACTGTAGGGGCAACTTCAGCTTTCCTGTACTTGCTGTCTCTCCTGCTCCCAGGGAGAGGGGGCAAACACAAAGAAGCCAACCCCACGAATTGGAGGCGCCAGGAGCAAATTGTAAATGTCTTCTTTTCTGCCTTTGTGATGGGCCTGTCCCCACTCTCTCGTCTCCTCTGAGTTATTTCACTGTGCTGATTTTGCCTCTCTCTCATTTGAAGCAGCCCAGACTGAAAGAGCCAGATGATTGTGAACAATCCTCCCCCATCTGTGAGCCATTCTCTCCATTGTCCCAAGCTTGCTCCAGAGAAGTCAGGCAACACCAGAATGAATTCCATACAAAAAGGCATCGGGAGAAGCAGTCATTTATGGCCTCTGCTAATATGGTCTGCATGTGAATAAGCACACTCTTGGTGGCACATGAAACTTTCCACTGGGTGACTGGGCACAGATGGATTCAAAGATGTCAATTTGCAGCTCAGTGTCCACATGTTCTCTTTCCTAAAAGCCAGCTGCCTTATAAAATACCTGGGGTGGAGGCATCATGCTGATTCTATTTCTCCGCCCCCTCCCCCTTTCTTCCATTTTGCAAAAAAATGGTATACCTTTCTCCCAACCTGAAATTTTCGGAATGGTAAACAAAGAAAAATTTTAAGAACTGGCCCTAGCCAGTTTGGTTCAGTGGATACAGAGTTGGCCTGTGGAATGAAGGGTCCCGGTTCAATTCCAGTCAAGGGCATGAACCTTGATTGCAGGCTCCTCCTAGGGTGCATGTGGGAGGCAACCAATCGATATATTTCTCTCACATTAATATTTCTCTCTGTCTTCCACTCTCTCTAAAAATCAATGGAGGAATATCCTGGTGTGAGGATTAAAAAAAAACATTAAGTACTGGAACCAGAGGAGACTCCTTTAGTACAAGTTGCCTTAACTCATTAAATGGCTATTCTTTGAAATGTTCCCTTAATGAGATTTCTTTGAGAGAAGTAGAATATGAGTATAGTGTCTGGAAGAAAAAGGAGCAATGAAACGTTTCTTTTAAAGGAGAGGTTGTTCAGGTATTTTTTGAAATGAATGATATTTTCATTTCAAAAAATGATAATACAATGACATATTTCATTGGATATGTTTGAGTTATATTGACAATTTATATACATATTTTATAAATATAAAATGTTAGTATTTAATGTAGACTAGGAAGTACAACTTTTAAACTTAATGAGCCAAACCTTAGATGACAACTTAAAAATGTGAGGAGAGAGAGAGTATACATTTTTAGAACTTAGTTAACAGGCTCCTCAAGCAAGAATATTTGGAGACCATCACTACATGTAGTTAAAGATTATTTTTCTGAATTATACAGCAACCAACACAGAAGAGACCTGCATGAGGTTTGCTGGGAGCCAAATCATAATTATAAGGGAACACTGGTTTAAATATCCCCTCTGCATACATCGCGTGGAGGTCTGACTGCAGCAGCCTCTAAACCAGAATTCAGAACAGGCCCCCCAAGATGTGCCACTTTGGTGTGAGGATTATTTTGATTTAAAGGCAATTGAGACCCTTCAGACTTAAGAGAAACTTGTACCTCTCCCTTAAAGCATTTAAATTGGGGCCTTGCCCATAATAAGAGTTATGACCAAAAATAAAATGTTATGATTTATCTGTATAGAAGAGCAAACATCTGATTATCAAACATCTGATCTTCTTTTTGTCCTGTAACTTACCCTCCTCTCCTCTGAAGCCCCAGGCTTAGCTCAAGATGGCATATATGGCTCATATTCCCTTTCTGTTGTCTAACCTCCCATGCAGGTATGTACAAAATTAAATTTGTTTTTCTCCTGTCATACCTTCTCACATCAAGTTGATTATCAGACCAGTTGAAAGAATCTTTATAGGGTAGAAGAAAATTCTTCCTTCCCAACACAATTCTGAGGGGAAAATGGCATCAATTGTCTGTAGTCTGAAGCCTTGCACCTTTTTAGTTAATGGTAATAAATGAGTAGCATCAGATAATAAATTGTTGATAAATAGAGGAATAAAGCCAATAATCTATTTAATAACAAGAGATCATTAAAAAACCAGCCATTTTATTGAAGGAGCAAAAATATAGAGGTCTTATAAAGACAAATTGTTTTATGATTGGTTTCTTAGAGTTAGATTTTCTTATTTGGAGAGAGCTTTCCTTTTTCATTAGCAGAGCTTGATTACTGTGTTTGTGTGTGGGAAGGTCAAGGGGATTTTTTTCTTGAGGAAAGAACACTAATTTAATGTTGTTGTCTGCTCCCTTTGTTCCTTTATTTTTGATGTTCAAAACTAATTTCTTCCTCAACAGGCAATCTTCAGGTGGAAATATCCCTGTTGACTTCTGTCCTCAGTTCTGTGTTAAAATGTTTGTGTGCCTTTTTTTTTTTTTAAGTTCACAAGTCTAATTTTCTCCCCAGAGGGTGTTCACAATTTCTTCAAAGACGCCAGTGCTTATCTGTTGTTTGAGGTTTTCTTTAACAGGGCTCACACATTTTGCCTTCAAGGTCTCCCCTAGTCCTCTCAGTGAAGAAAAGGAGACCCTGCCTAAGGTTGCTCTGAACCGACTGCTGTTAATTAGGGAGGTTAGAACACAGTGCATTTCACTCTGCTGTTTTCACATCTAATGGTTTACTCAAAATCTAAATTGAAAGCAGCAGGTGCCTGATCTGAAAATAAATATTTTTCCTCTTTTTGATTCCAACCTTTTTAAACTTAGAGGTGATAGCACTAAAAGTACAATTTATTTTCAAAAGCAGATTCTAGAATGTTATAGTCTGTGGCAGGGCTCTGCGGAAGGAGATCACAGAAGTCCAGGTCCTCATTATAGGAGGGTGAGTTTTCCAGATTGTAATCCTGGAACAATTTGGGCTTAATTCTGTACATCTTAGACTCCAGTAATATTCTTTATATTGTCTAGATGATTAAAAAAGAATAGGGAGCTTCAATACTCAGCACCTATGAGATGCCAACTCCCCCAGGCACGCACCTTCCCAGCACTCTGCTATATGATGTTCAGACCCGTTTTATCATGTAGGCCACCATGTTATGTCCTGTCCAGCAGACTCCAGTCCTCACAGAGCTCCGTGCAATGCCTTGAGACATTCACTGTGCCTTTGGAAGTCATTCCTGTATCATTCTCTTCTACGAAATCCCCTCATCTTCTTGCTCCACTCTCATGAAACCTGTCTCTTCCTTGAGGACCCAGCTTTCCTGCATCACTCTTAAGTGGTGGATATTTTCCTCTGCCTCACTTGTACCTCTGTGCTTGGGGGTGGGACAGTTTTTTCCTAGCTCCTCTTTGTAACACTTCCAATGGTCACCCCCCCCCACCCCCACCACCACTTTATCCCTATCATTTGCATAAAGCTCCTGTTGTCAAACTTTACTACTGTCCTGCCTTGTTACAAGTCATGTATTTACTCTTATCTCTCCCTGTCTTCAGTGTTTAGTCACTCTTCATTTTTTAAAGATTTTGTGTCATGACTCATTGTTGCCTTCATTAGCACTACCTAGGCCATTGTTCTTGAAGATTTGAAAATCAATGTAGATGGTCTTTCCAACACCTTAGCCTCCTGTTCTTGACCTCCTCTGCTTCTGTCATTCCCCCTTCCTCAGCCACTATTTTCATGCCATGTTCTATACCTTATTATTAACAACTAGAGGCCCAGTGCACAAAAATTTGTTCACTGGGGGTGAGTGTGTCAGGGGGTCCCTCAGCCCAGCCTGCACCCTCTCACAATCCAGGATCCCTCGGGTAGGATCCTGAGGACTGGTCTGAGATCAGGGCCTATCAGGGCTTTTCTTCCCCCGGCTGCAGGCAGCTGGCCCCACCCCTGCCGTTGCCACTGCTTGCCATCTGTGCAGCGCTGCCCCCAATCCCCTGCCACCAGTGGCCTCCCTCTGCAGGTGACAGGCATGGGGTATGATGCTTGGCTCGCCTGGGCCTCCCTCTGCAGGGCGATCACTGGCCTACCGCACACCTGCCACAGAGTCACTGTGGTGGTCTGGACCTCCCTCTTTCTTTGCTGGGGTGCAGGGCCAGCCCTGCGAAGGGCCGTCTGCCTGATCACCCCTAACCACTTGCCTGCCTACCTGATTGCCCCTAACCACTTGCCTGCCTACCTGATCACCCCTAACTTCTGGTCTGCCTACCTGATCACCCCTAACCAATCTGCCTGCTGCCTGATTGCCCCTAACCGCTTGCTGGAGGGCAGGACCAGCCCAGCAAGGGGCCATCTGCCTTCCTGATCACCCCTAACCACTGGCCTGCCTACCTGATCACCCCTAACCACTTGCCTGCCTACCTGATCACCCCCAACCACTTGCTTGGGTGCGGGGCCAGCCCAGCAAGGGGCCATGGTGGTTCTAGTCTCTGGTTGTTCCCGTCATTACACTTATGGTGGCTGGCCTTTTATTATATAGGATAATTATACCTCCTATAATCCCATTGCAAGTATCCCATTCTCTGAGCACCCAGTTCTATCTTTCTAGTTCATTACCATTAGTAGCCCCCAAAGTCAGTCCTCCCCTTTTCTTATTTATTCAGCAAAAACTCCATGACTTACAGTTATTATGATAACCTTACTTTGTGTCTTCTCTTCACTAACAGACCTTAGTTAAAATAAATTCTTCTCCTACCCTGTGCATGTGCCCGTGCAAAGAAACATGGCTGAAGAAAAATATAAACAACACATACACACAGATACATGCCGATTGATTTCATTTAAGATTCATGATCAGTTTGAGGCCTGGCCATTATGCTATATTTTTGTAGTTCAATTAATCTGTTCCTTAGATTTCTATTTTACAAATCTTTATTGTTGAAATTATTACAGATGTCCCCTGTTATCCCTTTTCATAGTATACTGTTTAGAAGGAAGTCACTATGCAAGCCCATATTTGAGGAATGGAGATTTATATTTCCCTAATATAGTGGGGGGTATTTAGATAAATTTATTTGGAATTATTATGCATTGAAGGTTTGTCTACTCTCCTCAATTTATTTAAAAATTCAATAATTTATTTATATCAACATAGACTCATGAATATTTATTTTATATTTAGAGTTATCATCCAATACTACTTTATTTTAGTGCTCAAATTACCTCAGGTGTGGCCATTAAAAGCCTTTTTATTTGTCTTCTATGTCCTTGAACAGCTCCTTATCATCCCCCCTCCCTTTTAGAGTGTGTGTGTGTGTGTGTGTGTGTGTGTGTGTGTTGAACACTTCCTTACTTTCTGGTACTACTAAATGCTCCGGGCTCATCTTGTGTATTTCCTGCTTTGGGGAAATATGACAAACCCACTCCTAGAATTATCTATATTTCCAAGGAGCTCTGGTTCCTTTTATTGGAGAATAGTATTAGAAACCAAGATTAGGATGCTGGGTGTGCTCATTGTTACTGAGTCTTTTCTTTTCTTTATTGATTAAGGTATTACATATGTGTCCTTTTCCTCCCATTGCCCCCCCTCTCCATCACTCATGCCCTCACCCCCCTGGTGTCTGTGTCCATTGGTTAGGCTTATATGAATGCATACAAGTCCTTTGGTTGATCCCTCCCCCTTACCCTCACCCTCCCCTACCTTCCCTCTGAGGTTTGACGGTCTGATCGATGCTCCTCTTTCTCTGGATCTGTTTTTGTTCATCAGTTTATGTTGTTCATTATATTCCACGAATGAATGAGATCATGTAATATTTATCTTTCTCTGACTGGCTTATTTCGCTTAGCATAATGCTCTCCAGTTTCATCCATGCTGTTGCAAATGGTAAGAATTCCTTCTTTTTTTACAGCGGTGTAGTATTCCATTGTGTCTATGTACCACAGTTTTGTAATCCACTCAGCTGCTGATGGGCACTTAGGTTGTTTCCAAATCTTAGCTATGGTGAATTGTGCTGCTATGAACATAGGGGTGCATATATCTTTTCTGATTGATGTTTCCAGTTTCTTGGGATATATTCCTAGATGTGGGATCAATGGGAAAAATGTTACTGAGTCTTAATGCTTTTAGGCCCTGTCAGCCAATAGGAAGGAAATGTATATGTGTATACTAACTTGTGTATGTAAGTTAGTATACACATATACATGTAACCATTCCTATCTATGTTAAGCTAAACATGAGTCGTATTGATGTGTTCAACTCTATTGCAGTATCACATGGGCCATTCTAGCCTCCCCTCTTTGCTTATTTGTAAACTCCCATTCTAACCTAATTCCCACCATCCAACAAACACTTTAATCTTTAATTCCAATATACATGTATAATAGTGTCAGAATTGTTAATCTATACCCTAGTGGGAATCAATTTTATCAACTAGAGTTCTTACGTATATTTCTTTTGTCTTTAATGTTACAGACTCCACCCATTTGCAGTTATGTAGATCTGTAATCCTCCTCCACTACCATTATTGAAGGGGTTCAATGAATTTCTATCATATTTGTAATACAGTCAGAGTGTTTTGTCATATCCTGCATTTCATCCTGGGATTTCTCTGACCTCTTACATGATTTCTCAAAATTTGTGTACATTAATCCCTTGCTGGGTAGCTCAGTTGCTTGGAGTGTCATCCTAATTTGCCAAGGTCATGGACTTAATCCCTGGTCAGGGCACATACAAGATACAGTCAGTGAATGCATAAATAAGTAGAACAACAAATCTTTCTATCTCATTTTTTTCTCTCTCTCTAAAATCAGTAAGTAAAGAATTAAAAAAAGATTTGTGTACATTAAGTTTTACTCTTTATGCTGTAAAGTTCAATGGCTTTTGAAAACTTCAATGCTATATCTGACAATATCATCCCAAATAGTTTCACTACTCTAAAACAATCATCTCTGCTTCACATATTTAACCTTTCTTCCACTCTTAGCCCCCTGTCTATCACTGATCTTCCTTACTATCTCTGTAGTTTTGCCTTTTCTATAGTGTCATGTGATTGGAATAATATATCATGTATCCTTTTTAGACCACTTCTTTCAGTTTGTATTATGCATTTAGGATTTATCCATGTCTTTTGGTGACTTAGTAGTTCATTAATTTTTGTCTTTTTAAATTTCTTCTTTAAAATCTATAGAATTCAAGGGTGAAATCATCTGGATCTAATGATTTCTTTATTTTGGAAACTTATTAATTATTGATTCAATATCTTTAAAAGATATAAGGCTGTTTAGGTTATCAGATTGTCTGTTTCTCTTTCTGTGGGTTTAAGTGCTTTGCATCTTTCAAGAAATTGGTCCATTTCATTAGATTATTGAAATGGTTGTAATATGTTGTTTATAGTAGTCTTCTATTGTCTGTTTAATGCACATGTGTTTAGTAGTGATGACCTCTTTCTCATTTCTCATACTTATAATTTGTGTCTTCTCTAGTTTTTTTCTTTTTTATGATTAGAGGTCTCTCAATTTTATTGATCTTAAAAAAATCCACAAACTTTTTTGGTAATTTTCTTCAATATTTTCCATTTCTAATTTCATTGATTTTTGCTTAATTTGTATTATGTCTTTTATTCTGATTCTTTTGGGCTTACGTTACTTTTTGATATAATTTTAAGTGAAAGTTTAGGTTATTGATTTTACATCACTTTTCTTATATGTGCACCTAATACTATGAATGTGCCTTTAAGCACCACTTAAAATTGAAGCACACCACAAATTCTAATGTTATAATTTTACTTTCATTTTTTTAGAATATATTTTTATTGATTTCAGAGAGGAAGGAAGAGGGAGAGAGAGATAGTAACATCCATGATAAGAGAGAATCATGGATCGGCTGTCTCCTGCAAGTCCCCCACTGGGGACTGAGCCCACAACCTGGGCATGTGCCCTTGACCGGAATCGAATCTGAGACCTTTCAGTTCGCAGGCCGACACTCTATCTGCTGAGCCAAACCCCCTAGGGCTTACTTTCATTTTTTAAAATATATTTTAATTTCTTGAGATTTTTATTTGCCCAATATGATATTTAGACGTATGTTGTTTTTTGTTCAAAAAAAATTTTTAGGACTTGTTCCACTAGTTTCTAGTTTAATTAAAATTAATTGGTTTCTAGTTAAATTCCATGTGTCTCAGAACAAGCTTTGTGTTAAATTTGTTAAGGTTTGATTTATGAATCAGAATGTGAGTTACCATGGTGAAAGTTCAATGGAAGTTTGAGAAGAGTGCATATTCTGCTGCTGTTGGATAGAATAATCTAGAAATGGCCATCAGATCAAGTTGATTGATAGCGCTCTTTTTATGAACTATGTCTTTATTGATTTTCTGTCTGCTTGATCTTTAATTACTGATAGAGAGGCATTGAATTCTTCAATTATAATAGTGCATTTGTCTATTTCTCCTTTCTGTTCTATCAGTTTTTGCCTCATATATTTTGACACTCTGCTTTTAGGTGCATACAAGTTTAAGATCATTATGTCACATTAGAGAACTGACTCATTCATTATGACACTGTGCCTATCTTTATACCTGATAATTTTCTTTGTACTTCTTCCTTTTCTAAAATTAATATAGAAATTCCATATTTCTTTTGATTAGTGTTATGTGGCTTATCATTCTCTATCCCTCACTTTGAATGTATCTGAATCTTTATGTTTAAAGTAAGTTTCTTGCAGCTAACTTATAGTTAAGTCTTTTTTTGTTTTATCCACTCTGACAATCTCTGTCTTTTAGTTGTATATTTAGACTGTTCACATTTAAAGGAATTAATTGATATATTTAGATTAATATCTACGATGTTTGTAACTGTTTTTTGTTACCAGTGCTCAGTTTTCTATTTTATTTGACTCCATTTTATCTCCTCTCTTAGTGCATAAACTATATTATTTTAAAAATTGTTTTGGTTTTCTAAATATATATTTTAATTTAATATCCATTTTAAACTAATCCAAGCATAGTGTCAAATGGCACTATTCTGCTTCATGCATACTACAAGCACTTTTTAAAAAAGTATATTTTTATTGATTTCAGAGAAGAAGGGAGAAGGATAGAGATATAGAAACATCACTGATGAGAGAGACTCATTGATTGGCTGCCTCCTGCACACCCTACACTGGGGATTGAGCCCACAACCCGAGCATGTGCCCTGACTGGGAATGTAACTGTGACCTCCTAGTTCATAAGTCAATGCTCAACCACTAAGCCACACTGATCAGGCTACTACATGCATATTTTAATTCTCCCCTATATCCCTTGTGATAATGTTCTCATTCATTTCAATTATCTACATACTATAGTCACCGAGTTCATTGTTATTATTATTACTTTAAATAAACAGATTGCTTTTGGGTCAATTAAGAGTAAGAAAAAAAATTTAAAAATTTAACCTTTATTTTTTTCTTCTCTGATACCATTCCATTCCTTATCTTGTTACAAGTTTCTGGCATGTCTCAGTTTTCTTCTGCCTGGGGAAAAAAAAATCTTACAGTACAGGTCTTCTGATGGTGAATACCCTGGATTTTTGCCTGATGAGAAAGTCTTCATTGTACCTTCACTTTAGAATAATTTTACTGTCATTCATTTTGATGAGTCTTCAGATATTTTACTTCAAATATTTCTTTTACTCTTTCTTCTTCTTTTAATATTCCAATTAACTGTATATTACATCTTAAAAATGTTCTCACATATATAGGATTATGTTTCTATATTTTTTTCTCTTTGACTTTCAGTTTGAAAAGTTTCTATTAACTCATATTTGAACTCACTGATTCTTTCTGCACATTTGTTGAGCCTGCTAATGAGCCAAAGATGTTCTTTATGTTACAGTGTACTTTATTTATAGAATTTCATTTTGATTCTTTCTTAGAATTTCCAACTCTCTGCCTACATAGCCATCTGTCTTTGCAGGTTGTCCAGGTTTTTCATTAGAGACTTTAACGTATTAGTCTTAGTTATTTTAAATTCCCTGTTAATTCTAACATCTCTATCTGAGTCAGGTTCTAATCATTACTTTGTCTTTGCAGATTGCTATTCTTGTCTTTGATGATTTCATACATTTGTGTTGGAAGCTGGACATGAGAGGATATACTAGAGATACACAGGCCTCTGTGAGGATTTACGCTGAGCCGGAAGTTGAGCTTTGTGCTAGTGGTTTCTATAGCTATAGGTGCCGCAGGCTTCCTGTGCCTCCAATGGCCTTGCTTTGTTTCCCATCAGCCAAGCCTGGCCAGGTTGGAAGAATCACCTGTCCAAATTGTAGACTTGGTGGCAATAATAAACGACTATAGTTTTAAACCACTAGAGTTGGATCTATTTAGTGTGAGGAAAAACTCCCAAAACAAATCATATGCTAGGCCAACTATATACCAGTTATGCTACATGATGTAGAATTATTTTATTCATTTATGGAAAGATAAATAAAGCTATTTAAAGGGACTATCTCACTTGTCTATGTTTATTCAGTGTCTTTTTTACATAGATTCAGAATCCATAGTAGTAATGCTAAGAATAGTAACAGTAATAATAATAGTAAACACACATATAACACTTTATGTATAATAGATATTTAATTCTCAAAACAGTCCATGGGATAGGTATATTATTTTCCCCATGCAATTCTATTCTTGCACGTAAATAATGTAATAACTTGGGTCTATGTCAATAGTGAGTTAGTTCTCTTAGTTTTCCTAACTATCCTTCTTCATGTCTTTCAATCTTCTACTCAAAGGCATGGCAGTAGTGCAGACTGTAGTCCCACCAGGTTTACTCTATGTAGTGTTCTTATTTTCCTTATTTTATTTCCCCCATCAACATTTATCCCCCCTATACCTTGCTCTTGTCCACATGCTTCTTGGATCCTTATCATTACTGTTCAATGGATCAGGTTTTAAATACCCCCAATGCATAAACATTGAAAGAGCAGCTGAATGATAGACACAATTTACCTGGTGAAAATATAGGGAGGATATGGACCCTCAGAATCAATGGTCAAGAGAAGGGGTTTAAGCTCATGCATGTGATGCATATCTATGCAAAACATAAATTTGTGGAAAGAAATTTTTTCATTCTCCAGAAGGTTTTAAAAGTGTATAATTATGTATATAATTGGCAACAAGACACCTGTACTTCAGGCTTCTGCCAATATAAATGACACCAGCCACTAATTTGCTTTCCCTAATACATCATAACCTGAGTTAAAAAAATAAGTTTAAAAATAATACTAATGAAGAATTGCAAGATAAATAATAGTTCACCAACACTTTTTCTATATCAGTAGCAACTGAGCTTTTGAGGTTGAAGATCCTTGAGGATATAATAGAAGTTATGAATTCTCTTTCCAAAAAATGTGCAAACATCCAAATATGTGTTCAGTTTTAGAATTCCTATACCCACCTGTGAAGCCCATCTTGGGGCCTCCAAATAAGAACCTCTATTCTAGATAGAGAATTTTTTTGCATGAAACTAAAATACAGAGCTTTAGAGGTATGTATTTAGAGGACATTGTTCATACAGTACAATCATTTCCCATCGCAGCCCTTACACTGTCCCACTGCAGGGCTTGTAATAATTTCTAAAGTGATTTCTGCTGTTATGGCTTGTAGGGAACTGTCACAACTATTATGGGGCATTGTACCACTCAAAATCGTGTACTAACTTCTACTCTATTTTACTGTTTGACTACCATTTTCCTTTTAGTTTATTTGTGCTTTTCTCTGATCTCATCCCTTTTTATTCTGTGATTTTAGTTATGTGTGATGTCTCAAATCCTTTGTGGGATGAACTAGGTTATAAATTCATATGTAAATAAATAAAGAGATAAATATCTCTTTTGAAATATTCAAGTCACCAATGTTGTTCTTGTACTTTGCAAAAAAGGATGGATTTCACCAAGGAATTAGCCAACCTTTTCCAGGTTTTTTCAAAAACAAGTCTCTTCACATTGGGATTTTACAATCAGATTGGCATTTGTTTGTGCAACATTATTTTGGAATAACACAACATCTCTAGGTTAATAGAATTTGGATTGTTTTTATTCCCAACTTTAATGCTGGCCTATTTTGACAGGTTGTGAAATCTCTTTGTACTTGTGTTGCTGTGTCTGAAAATGGAGTAATAAAATATGCTAACTCCTTTCTCTGAGGAGTGTGCCTTTATATATAAAAGACTTGAATTTTGAAATAAAATTCTTTGTATCTAAAACAGCAGCATGGGTTGCTATTCCCACTTCATATTGTTTGCCTCCTCAGTTTATTGACTTGAGTGGCATCCACAAGCATTCTGAGAATGCACCAATAAAAGTTAAGATGGTCATGATTAAATCAACAGATATATGATTGTGACTTTCTGCAACTACGACTCTTTAAAGTTACTACAGCATACGTGTGAGGACCAGCTTGTGGGCTCTCAGGGTCTGGTTAAGCCAGTTTATCAGGGCATGGCAGTAGTGAAGACTGTAGTTCCACTAGGTTTACTCTATGTAGTGTTTTTATTTTTCTTATTTTATTTTTCCCCATCAGCATTTATCCCTTCCCTCCTCCCCCCCCCCCCCCCATACCTTGCTCTTGGCCACCTGCCTCTTGGATCCTTATTATTAGTGTTCAATGGATCAGGTTTTAAATACCCCCAATGACATAAACATTAAAAGAGCAGCTGAATGATAGACACAATTTATCTGGTGAAAATATAGGGAGGATAGGGACCCTCAGAATCAATGGTCTAGAGAAGGGGTTTAAGCTCATGCATGTGATGCATATCTATGCATAACATAAATTTATGGTATGAAAGAAGGAAAAGAAAACTCATAGACCATTAGAACTTACCTTCCTTTCATAAATGAGAAATCTAAGGCACAATAAGTTTTCTAAGATTTGAAAGAAGTATTGGAAAACCAATAAATAGAAGTCAGGTTTCCCAATACCCAAATAAGTGCTCTTTCTGTGTCTTATAATGTAGCTGTTTCTTTTACAAAAGCATTATTATATTCCAAGACTTCTTGGTTTGACCTTTCCATTCCAATATCCTCCTCAATTCTTAGATTCTATGAAAACGCAATTTTGCCCAGTGATGATACCTTTGCTCATGGAATCTAGCCAGAAAAGAAATGTTACTGATTTCTTTACTAGTGAAAAACAGTTTTTATTTTAATTTCTATTACATAGTTACTTTAAATATACTATATTTACATTTAAATTAATCCAATCAACTCCATGAGAACATTTGAAATATAATGTGTGTATTGCACAATGTATAGTTCTGCATATTCTAAACAGCCAACAGTGTTTTTGAGTCAATGGATGGCTGAATAAAGAAAATAGAATTAAAATTATAAATTCAATTATTAGTGAATTTTTAAAATATATATTTTTATTGAATTTAGAGAAAAAGGGAGATGGAGAGATAGAAACATCAATGTTGAGAGAGAATCATTGATTGGCTGCCTCCATCATGCCTCCCTCTGGGAATCAAGCTGGAAATCTGGGTATGTGCCCTGAGGGGAATTGAACCATGACCATTTGATTCATGGGGTGGTGCTCAACCAATGAGCCACGACAGCCGGGCTCAATTATTAATTTTATTGGCAATTGTTACAACAGTTTAAATCAGTGGTTCTCAACCTTCCTAATGCCTCGACCCTTTAATACAGTTCCTCATGTTGTGGTGACCCCCAACCATAAAATTATTTTCATTGCTACTTCATAACTGTAATTTTGCTACTGTTATGAATCGTAATGTAAATATCTGATATGCAGGATGTATTTTCATTGTTACAAATTGAACATAATTAAAGCATAGTGATTAATCACAAAAACAATATGTAATTATATATGTGTTTCCCAATGGTCTTAGGCGACCCCCGTGAAAGGGTTGTTCGACCCCCAAAGTGTCGCGACCCACAGGTTGAGAACCACTGGTTTAAATCGATATTGAGAATAAATGTAAGGATATTGCAAGGGATAATATTTGGATCATTTGATAGCATTTGTCTTTCATAGTGGCTTTGTATAATTTTAGTGTGTATTTGCACAGACTGAAATTATTTAGTTATTCATTACTTCAGAGAATAAACTTTTTGATGGTATTTATATGCTGCCTACTTATTTGGATATATTATTCACTTCTCTAGCTATTTGTGTCTAGTGTTTTAAAGATGCATAATTTTTCTGTATCTAATCATGACATTTATCATAATACTCAAATTATACGTTTAGGATGTGTAACATTTTTAAAAGCAACCTTTCCCCTAACTTAATTATGTGTTCTGAGGGGCCAATATATTTCTGCTAGGAAATTAGTTGCTGATCTTTCTTTGAACGGTGCATAAGATCCAAGATTTTACTGTAGAAAAATATGTATATTTATATCTCAAATAATAGGCCATGCATAATTAGTTCAGAATTGAGATGATAAATCCATGGTGCCAAGGACTCAGGTTTTTATAAAAGTGTTGCTCTAAGGTCTTCAGTAGGACACCCCCCTTCAGCCAGTAAGAAGTGTAAAGAAAAGGGAAAACAAAAAAGGTTTTTCATTTAAATTTAGAAAATGTCCTTAAAATCACACGTACAGGACCTTTTCAAATCCCACTGACCCTAATTTGGCTACTTGATTACTGAAGCCTGGTAATTCAGTCTTTATCCAAGTAAAGTATCAAAATGTCTCAATATAATTTCCTCAATTATGTCAGACGGGAAGAAGAGATACTGGACCCAGGGTTTAGATCCTTTGACATTGTCCCACAATTCTTGGATACTTGCTTCTATTTTGTTTTTGTTTCCCATTCATTGTTTCCTCTATTTCAATGTAGAGAATATCTATTGATCTATTTTTAAATTTACTGATTCTGTCCTCTATTGTGTTCTATCTACTGACAATTCTTCATCTCTGATATGTATTTTTTTAAATCTAAGTATTCAATTTTGCCACCTTTTATAGTTTCTATATTCCTGCTGAAATTCTGGTGACAATTCATACATGTTGTCCTTCTTTTCCAGTGGGTCCTTTAACATATTAATGATAAAAGTCTCTGATAATCAGTTCCAATATCTAATTCATCTCTGTGTCTGGTTCTGTTGTCTGCTTTATCATTTGACAAAGATTCATTTTATTGCCTTGCTATATTTGTATATACATATGTGTATATGGTCATTTTTTATTGAATTCTGAAATGTAGAGACTGAGACAGATAGTTCCTATGCTTAGAAAAATTCATGTCTCTTCTATTGTCAGTCTATTACTATGGAGAGTTGAGCCAAACCAGAGAGTAGTTGAGCCAAATTTGTTTTTTTGCTGTGGTGGTCGTTACCTTTAATAAATCACAAGGTTCAAATTCCCCAATGTGAATGTCATGGTGGAGAACAGAGATGCTGAGAAAGACCCATCATTATGACCCAGGTAGAGAGGACCTGCCTAAAACTCAAGCTGGATGATAAAATCTAAGAAACAGCTCTTGTTCCTAACACATGCCTCGTTGAACAGGAATGTCAAGAAATCTCACTGACTTCTTAGGCTCCACATGAAATCAAAGGTAGCCATATAATTTCCAGCATTACAAAAACCCAAGGAGCAAATTCCCTCCCCTACAGCAACAGAAGCTGAGCTGTTTCACAGGGCAGACAAGTTTGCTTCTGTACTTCCATCAGAAGTTATAAGCTATGTACCTTCACCTGGAACTGGTGGCAGATAACTTACCCCCTTGTTTCAGAGAGTTCTGTTGCTTGTTATTTGAGGCAAGACTTGCGATAGAAGGATCAGTTTTTGCTTCTACCATTTACCTTTGCTGGGAGTAGAGGTAGGTTTGTCTGCTTCTTATCCAGTGGCTTACAACTTTCAATTCACATAAGAAAAAGTTCAAGAAGTGAGTATGGATTTGTGCCTGTGAACCATGAAGAGGGAACTCTATTTGGTCTCTCATCTGCCCCCAGTCTTCTCATGAGCACATGGTGAAGGCTCACGATGCAGAACTATAGGGTGATCGCAGAGTAAAATTGTCCCAGGTTTTCTAAACTTTCACCTTTGTCAGCTCTTGGTCTTTAAGAACAAAGTAATGTTTATATTGGTTTCTTTTACTTTCTTTTTATGCTGGCCGCTTACTCTTGTGCTCAGTCCATGTGTCCCTTCTTTCTTTGGAAGGCTTTTAATCCTTTGGAATTTACTTCACCCATCTCCTCAGTTCTCAGATGGGCTTGAAGTTATGATTTTGTAATTTTTTGGTGTTTTGTTGTTGCTGTTAGGGTAGAAGTGATGTTCTGTTGTGGATTTATCTATCATAAGTTGAATCAGAACCTTTACTGAAGTATAGCTTATGTTCAGTATTACCTTTACTAAAATCATGTCTTGGAATTCATACATTAGAATTTAGGGTACCAAGTGTATGTGATCCATTGCAAAACACACTCAGTAATTTTAAATTGGAATATTAGTGTTAAAATTATTGGACTTATGTAGTGAACCTAGCCTAATTTTAGCTAGTGTGTGAACCTAGTTAAATCTCTCAATATTTGCATCTCAACCAGTTCTCTGCTGTTTTTCATATATGTAATTTATGGCACTTACAGGGGTGGGGTGGGCTTTTTGTAATGCTGGAAATTATGTGCTCTAGTGACATGCATACTTTTAATCATTTGCAAAGACCACAAGTAGTATTATTAACAAATGTTAAACATTTATTGTGTTCTATTTAGAATATGTAGTAGACTCATGATATGTCTGAATATCTTCTGGGTAGTCAAATTCATTAAAATAGACACATATAGTCAAATGGTTTCTTTTTAATGATATTTAGGTTGAAATTTATGTATTTTATTTAAGTTAACTCAATGACTATTTAACCTAAAAGTTATTTTTTTCACTACAATAAAATTACTGTGTGTAGAATGCTATATGTAAATGTGTGGGGAGTGAGTAAATGTCCTAGTTGAGTGACTTCCACAAACATTCAGCTTTATAGCACACATGATTTAAATTTGCACTTGAAAAAATGATAGAGGCCCTAGCCTGTAGCTCAGCTGGTTTGAGCATTATCCCAGTATGCCAAGGTTGTAGTTTTGATCTCCAGTCAGGGCACATATAAATATCAACCAATAAATGCACAAAAAAGTGGAACAAAAAATGTTTCTCCCTCTCTCTCTCTCCCCCTCTCTCCCTCCCTCCCTTTCTCTCTCTCTCTCTCACACACAAATCAATAAATAAAAATAAAGTAAAAAATGATAGATTAATCTGTCATGAATAATCACCATAAATAGCATATTATTGAAATAGTAAACATTAAATCTATAAAGGACAAAGACTTACTGTACCATAAGTGATGGCAGTGCATAATCATTATTGGCTTTTAAGCTACAAGTAATTAATGTTTAAAAATGGGCCCTAGCATAAGAATTAACAACTTATAAGATAAATGCCAGCTTTTTCTTTTCCATTTTGCATTTTGAAAATTACCAAAATGCATGCTTTAATTGGAATTAATAAATACATTCAGTTGTATTTAATAAATATTTTACACAGAGATAAAATCAAGTTAATGATGTGTGCCCAGTAGAAATAGTCCCTTTTTTAAGTTAAATTTATTAGGGTGGCATTTATTAATAACATTATATAGGTTGCAAGTGTACAATTCTGTGATACATCATCTGTATACTGCATTGTGTGTTTACCACCCAAAGTCAAATCTTCTTCCGTCACCATATATTTAACCCCCTTTAACCTTTACTACTACCCCAACCACCTGATCTCTGATAACTACCATACTGTTGTCTGTACCAGGTGTACCGGTTAATAATGTGGATTTTTTCAATCAATGGAGTTACACATATGTTGATATGTATGCGATTTGATATGTATGCTATTTTGTTGTATTGACAACAAGCTTCAAAACTTCATATGTCAAATTTACTGAGGGTGTTAACATCATAGATAATTTTACACTTAAAAATGTCAAATTTCATGCCAAAAAAAGAGCATTTGAGGGAAGTTTTAATTCATTACTTTATTTTGAAGAAAAGTGCTGCTGAAAGTTATCGTATACTTCGGGAAGCTTATGGTGAACATGATCCATATCAAGATACTTGTGAACGCTGGTGTAAACACTTTAAAAGTGATGATTTCTATGTGAAAGACAAAGAACGTCCAGGATAACCAAAAAAGTTTGAAGACCAACAATTACAAGCATTATTGGATGAAGATGTGTGTCAAACTTAAAAGCAACTTGCAGAAAGTTTAAACATCGCTCAGCAAACAATTTTTGATCATTTACAAGCAATGGGAAAGATTTTAAAGGAAGGAAAATGGATGCCACATCAACTGAATGAAAGACAAATGGGAAACCGAACAGTCATCAGTAAAATGTTGCTTCAACAGCACGATAGAAAGTCTCTTTTGCATCGAATTGTGACTGGTGATGAAAAGTGAACTTATTTTGAGAATCCCAAACGCACAAAATTGTGGGTTGTTCCAGGTCCACCATCATCATCATCGACTGCAAGGCCAAATCGCTTCGGAAAGAAGACAATGCTCTGCGTTTGGTGGGATCAGGAAGGTGTGGTGTATTATGAGCTTCTAAAACCAGGTGAAACTGTTAATACTGATTGCTACCAACAACAAATAATCAATTTGAACCACACTTTGATCGTAAAATGACCAGAATGTGCTAGAAGACAAGGCAAAGTAATTTTGCTTCATGATAACGCACCATCACACACTTCAAAACCAGTTAAAGACATGTTAAAAGATCTTGCCTGGGAAGCATTAACCCACCCGCTATATTCACCAGACCTTGGGCCTTCAGATAACCACTTGTTCTGATCGATGGCATGTCCACTTTCTGAGCAGCACTTCACAATGTACGAAGAAGTGGAAAAATGGGTCTCTGAATGGTTTGCCTCAAAACAAGAAAAGTTCTATTCGGACAGTATCCACAAATTACCTGAAAGATGGGGGAAATGTGTAGCTAGCGATGGACATTACTTTGAATAAAGCACTTTTGATGTTTCTCTTGAAATTATCGTGTTTTCTTTGATTACAAAATCCGCATATGATCCGGTACACCTAGTATTTATGAATGTTGCTTGTTTGTTTTTCTTTTTAAAAAAAATATATTTCTTTATTGACTTCAGAGAGGAAGGGAGAAGGAGAGAGAGATAGAAACATCAATGATGAGAGAGAATCATTGATCGGCTGCCTCCTGCATACCCCGAACTGGGGAATGAGCCCACAACCCAGGCATGTGCCCTCGGCCGGAATCAAACCTGGGACCCCTCAGTCCACAGGCCGACACTCTATCCACTGAGCCAAGCCAGCCAGGGCTTGTTTGTTTTTTTTGTTTGTTCATTTCTTGTTTTCAGTTTTACATCCTACGTGAGTGAATCATATTGTTCTTAACCTTTTTTGTCTGACTTATTTCCCTTAGCACAATATTCTCAGAAGCCACTCATGTTGTTGCAAATGGCAGTATTTCATCTTTTCTTATGGCTGAGTGGTATTCTATAATATATATGTACCACACCTTCTTTATCCAGTCCTCTATCGAGGGACACTGTGGTTGTCACCATGTGTTAGCCACCATGATTAATGTTGCAGTGAACATAGGGGTGCATATATCTCTGCAAATAAATATTTTCAAATTTTTTAGTATATATCCAGAAGAGGGATTGCTGAGTCATATGGTAACTTAAGGGTATTTTAAATTTTTTTTGAGGAGCTTCCATACTGTTTCCCACAGTGTCTGTACCAGTTTACATTCCCAACAGCAATGAATGAGGGTTCCTTTTACTCTACAACCTCTCCAACACTTATTACTTGTCTTGTTGGTAATAGCCATTCTAACAGGTGTGAGGTTGTATCCCATTATAATTTTGATTTGCATTTCTCTAATAGCTAGTGTAGTTGAGTATCTTTTCATATACCTGTTGACCGTTTGCATGTCTTCTTGAAAGAAGGTCTATTTAGGTTCTCTACCAAATTTTTTGTATTAAATTTATTGGGGTGACATTGTTTATTAATATTAGATAGGTTTCAGGTTTACAAGAAAGTCTTCTTATCAAGCTATAAGCCATCTTTCTCTACAAGGAACCCATCTTCATAAACTATAAGAACTACCCATTTGACAGACTCTATTAATTATAATTAAAATATGAACATCTACTTTGCTCTGCTGTTAGTAGATTTTGATCAGCCTTCGTATTCATTCCCAAAGTGGTGGTTTGTGTATTGTGATTAACACTCAATTTGAGCCCCAATACTGTGTCTCATTACTTGTGACAAACTATGAGATTAGTCTTTTGCACTGTTTTTCTTTTGCTAATTTTTAAAAAACTATCAATATAATGACATTCAAATACTGAGACATTTGAAAATAAATGCTCAGCTACTATAGTCATTTTATATTCACCGCCATGATGCTATCATGATGTTTTTATGTGGTAGTATTTGGGTGTAATTTCACTATTAGAGCATATAAAATCCTCTATCTCTTATCTAGATTTACTCAAGTGTATTTGTCTTAGTATATCTGGATCTGGCAGCATTCCTGTTCCTTTGATATTTCTGATAGAGTGATATTTGAAAAGTGGAAACCACTGTGCAGGGAGAAACAAACCTACCCATCAGGCAGTTTATTAGATGCCCTTAAACTGGTTCAGGTTCAGTAGTTTGATTTTGAAATTGGATTTTTCTCTAACTCTTCAAATTTTCTTTTCTATAACTTATATAAGGTCAATTAGACCCAGAGGGGAAATGTTCACACCTAATGTGAAAATGCAAATGATTGGCTTATGGTTGTTGTGAAAGTGCCAGAAATTACATGTGTTAGTATCATCTTACATTGTAGAAAAAGCCAATTTGATTAATTGCGAACTGCTTCCTGCAGCTGTGAATGCCCCTTTCAAACCAATAGAAAACAACAGGAGGCCCAACTGTGAACATTCTTTTGAAAATTCTATTTACAAAGTGTATCCATTAATGAAGTACCCACAGCTTCCTGGGTAAAGTGGCAGTGCTACTACACAGGCCTTGTTCACATCCATTGGGTCCATTGTATTCAACTCCCAGCAGAGTGGACGTGGTAGGTTTTCTTTGAAGTTTAATGAAGTTTTTCTCTTTATATAGATAAACAGCATAGCCAGTGTAATCACCAAAAACCAGGAGTACATGGGCTTTACAATAAATATTCAAATGATACTATGTCTTAAGGAACTACAGGCAGTCCTTGGGTTATGTTGGACTTGATGTACGTTGTTTCATGGTTATGTCACCATCTCCCATGTATTTATAAAAAATTTCTGTCATTTTGATGTATGTACATATGTGCTTTATGCTTTTTTATTATTTATTTACCACAAGTAAAGGTCAGGAATTGTTATCTTTCTTTTTTTTTTTAATAAGTCTTTATTGTTCAGATTATTACAGAGGTTCCTCTTTTTCCCCCCATTGCTCCCCTCCACCTGGTTCCCACCCCACCCCACCCCATGCCCTTACCCCCCCCCCCCCACTGTCCTCGTCCATAGGTGTAAACTCTTTGTCCAATCTCTTCCCACACTCCCCACACCCTCTTCCCCCCGAGAATGTCAGCCCCCTCCCTTTCTATGTCCCTGATTCTATTATATTCACCAGTTTATTCTGTTCATCAGATTTTTTATTGACTTGATTTTTAGATTCACTTGTTGATAGATATGTATTTGTTGTCACTTTGTTGTTCATAATTTTTATCTTTACCTTTTTCTTCTTCTTCCTCTTCTTAAAGAATACCCTTCAGCATTTCATATAATACTGGTTTGGTGGTAATGAACTCTTTTAGCTTTTTCTTGTCTATGAAGCTCTTTATCTGACCTTCAATTCTAAATGATAGCTTTGCTGGGTAGAATAATCTTGGTTGTAGGTTCTTGCTATTCATCACTTTGAATATTTCTTGCCACTCCCTTCTGGCCTGCATAGTTTCTGTTGAGAAATCAGCTGACCGTCCTATGGGTACTCCCTTGTAGGTAACTATTTTTCTCTTGCTGCTTTTAAGATCCTCTCTTTGTCTTTTGCCCTTGGCATTTTAATTATGATGTGTCTTGGTGTGATCCTCTTTGGATTCCTCTTGTTTGGGGTTCTCTGCACTTCCTGGACTTGTAAGTCTGTTTCTTTCAACAGGTAGGGGGAGTTTTCTGTTAATATTCCTTCAAATAGGTTTTCAATATCTTGCTCTCTCTCTTCTTCTGGCACCCCCATAATTCAGATGTTGGTACATTTGAAGTTGTCCCAGAGGCTCCTTACACTATCTTTATATTTTTGGATTCTTTTTTCATTTTTGCTTTTCCGGTTTGGGTGTTTTTTGCTTCTTTGTATTTCAAGTCTTTGCCTTGATTATTGGGATCCTCTAGTCTGCTGTTAGATCTCTGTATATTATTCTTTATTTAAGACAGTGTATGCTTAATTTCTGATTGGTCCTTTTTCATATTCTTGAGGGTCTCACTAAATTTCTCAGAGATTTCTAGAAGACTCTTGAGCAACCTTATAGCTGTGGTTTTGAACTCTATATCCAGTATTTTGCTTTCATCCATTTCTTTCATTTGTGACTTGTTTTTTTTGTCTCTGAATTTTGGCTGCTTCCCTGTGTTGATAGAGTGGCCTTGTGTGGTAGGTGTCCTATATGGCCCAGTGGCTCAGCCTCCCCAATCACCTGAGATGGAACTCCTGGTGCACCCCTTTGTGGGCTGAGTGCACAGTCCTGTTGTAGTTAAGCCTTGATTGCTGTTGGTATCACTGGGAGGAATTGATCTCCAGGCCAATTGGCTGTGAGGACCAACTGTGTCTACAATGGAAGAAATTTTTTTTTTTTTTTTTGCTGTGCTGGAGACACCCTTATTGGGCAGAACTTGCTTCAGTTGGACTTTGGTGCTCACTGAGTCTGCCCCTTGTGTGTGTCCCTTATGGATGTGAAGAGTTGTAATCTGTTATGATCTCACACTGACCACTGGGTATACTGGCTCTTGGATCTCCAAGGAGGTGCTAAAGTCAGCCATTTCCTGAGGCCACCCAGCAGGAGCTACAGAGAGATCTGCAGATTCCTCCTCTTTGTTTGGGGTTTGGAAGTGCCCAGATGAGGCCTAGCTATGAAGCAAGGCTGGTTGCTGCTGCTGAGCCTTGGGCCTTCTTTTGGAAGCTTTTGAGCTCTATGACCTAGCTGCAGTTTGTTAGGTTTTATGCTGCAAAAGGACAGGCCATTCATATGCAAAAGCTGCTGATCACAGCTTGGGTGGGGTTTTAAATTGAGTGGGGTGGGGTCTCAGGGAATCACCAGGGTGGAGCAAACAGCAATGGCTGCTGGTCAGCCCTGCATCTAAGAGGTCCCCACATCTCCGTGATCCATGCCCCTGCGCAGGAACAATGATCGCTGCGAGCACCTCTGAGAGAAAGCCGCCCTCATGTTCTGGCCCAATGCCAGACAGTCCAGTTTCTCTTCATAAGAGTCTGGGTCCCCAGAGTCTCACCCAGAACTGGAGTTCAGAGCAATAAGGAGCTTGTATCTCCCTCCCAATTGAAAAAAACAACAGCGCACCCAGCTGCCAGCCCGTTTCGCACACTCCTCCGAACCTCCACACCTCCTACCAGTCTCAATGCACTTTTTTCTTTCCTTCTAGTTGTAGAACTTCCACTCAGCCAGCTTTCCCATGGTTTTGGATGATTGATGTTTTGTCTTTTAGTTGTAGTTTTGATGTGGTTGTGAGAGGCAGCAAGTACAGGTGTTTACCTATGCCGCCATCTTGGTTATCTCTCTGTTATCTTTCTTTTAAATTTTTGTTACTGTTTCACTTCATTACTGCTGTGTATGTGCTCCATGTGAGTGATGTAGATGCTTATGTAGGTGGGTTCCAATTCACGGGGAAAATCGTGTTACGTTGCACTGTAGGAATGGATCTCCGACGTAACCTGAGGACCTATTGTCCTTTAATTTGGTTCCAAATTTTTTATGAATTTATTCCAACTTACTTGAAACTTATTATTTATGGCCTTATGTTAGTTGGATAATTTTAATTGTTTATTTCCTCAAAGAGATTGTAAGCTTTTTCAGGGCATTTCTTTTTTTTTTCTTCTCATATCTTACTACTTAGTGGGCTCTTTATAGATAGTGATTAATTAGTTAAATATACAAATATATGAATATTAGAAGAAAAATGTGGTAAGATTTACACAAACCTAACATGTAAAATAAAATCTTTATTTGTTCTATAGACAGAAATTTCACTTATTCTTATATATTTTTAGCATTTATAAATATGATATCCACCAATAAAATATAGCATGTGTTTATGTTTTATTATTCATCACTTTTCTTAATGAAACACCAAACATATTAAACTACACTGTAACCTTTAGTCAAATTATATTTCTTTAAAAAAGGAAAGCCCTGTTTTATTCTGAACTAAAGCTCAGCATTATAAAGCATTTAGAAAAGGTGAGAAGAATTCTACCTCATTGTAATGACTCCAGCAAAACTACAACTAAATAATCTCATAGTTTTTATTAATGGACTCCTAGTAATGAAGGATGCATTTTTCTCTCTTTGTAGCCTGTTTTAATGCAATGAGACTAAAATATATGTAAGGGTTCAATGGAGTTCATTTTACCAGTTCAGAATATGGACTTTACTTCACACTCTAAATCTTTCCACAAATATCCAAAATTGCCCCATTCCTATTGATTTATCTCAGATCCTGTGCAATATAGTAGGGGGATAAAATTGGTAAGCAAAATAAATAGCATAAGTACACATAGTCTTTAGGTAATTTTTCCTGTTCAAAGAAACAGAAAAGACTCAAGTCTACCCTATACTCTGTGAACAATTGTTTTTAGTTTATTTCCTATCTTTCCAGCATACAAAATATATATACAAATAATCAAAGCAGCATCAAATTATGGATCCCTCTGAAGACAAAACAAAAATATGAAAACAGGTATTTTTTAAAAACATAAAATATATATTGATGGTGGTTTTTTTTCTTCTGAAAATAGTTATTGTGATTTTTTTGTTAAATTAACATTTCTTAGATAGTGCCCTGGTGTATTGGATGGTGAGCCATATTTAACAAAGATTGAACGTGAAGGGAAAGTGAAGTAGTTTATTACTCACAGGTTTGGATGAGGTGCTCAGCGTGCCTGCAGGGGCCATATTGGGAGGACAAGGTAGGGTGCAGGCAGAGAGCACTGAACCAGGACCTGGGACACATGACTTTATCAAGGTGGAGTGCTTTGGGGTTCCCAGGCTAGTGCAGGATTCAAACCAAAAAGAGCAGGGTTTTGGTAAGATTCATTGGGGTCTTATCTAAGGAGCACACAGACAGCGAGGTCCTGGGAAACAGGGGAGGATGCTTATCACATGGGTCCTTGGGGGAGTCATATCAGGAACTTACATTTACTTGTGACCTTGGAGGCTGTTATTTAGGGCCTGTGCTCATGGGGTGGGATGGGGAGTGGGAGTGAGGGCTAGTGTCAATTCCGGACTCCTGCAATGCCACACAAAATGGATGGTGAGGTAGCAAAATTATGAAGTAATTTAATATCTCCACAGTCATTTAACACACCTAGCAGTGTACTAGAAAATCTAAGAAAAAGGTAATCATTGGTACAGACTGTTTGGGCTGTTTAGTAAAGACCACCATCCTAGCAGACGAGATAGAGACTTGAAATCACTTTTAGGTTACGGGAGTCATTAACATCTGCTATGATTTTCATCCTGGAGAAGAATTTTGTAGTAACACAAAAATTTTAGCCCTAACCTGTTTGGCTCAGTGGATAGAGCGTCAGCCTGTGGACTCAAGGGTTCCAGGTTCGATTCTGGTCAACGGCATGTACCTTGGTTGCAGGCACATCCCCAGTGGGGGGTGTGCAGGAGGCAGCTGATCGATGTTTCTAACTCTCTATCCCTCTCCCTTCCTCTCTGTAAAAAATCAATAAAATATATTTAAAAAATTTATGTACAAAATTGATCTAAATATTTATAAGGGAAGAACAAATTCCTTTGAACAGAGAACAAATTCTCAGAGAACAAATTCTATTGGGAGCTCGGGAGTAAGGGAATGTGCCAGGCAATTTAATTCATAGAAGCCCAGAGGGAAAGGGGCATTATTGTGTAAAAGTGCTACCTGAACCTGGGCAACAGAATTGTCCACCTTCTCAAGATATCTATCTATAATTCTGGACTTTATGAAATGAGGAAACCGTTGGTTATAAATCACCAAACTCAAGCTTTGCAATAACTATGTTATTTTTATGATACATTAACTTGATGGTGTACCCTTGGCATGGATAGGACTCTCTAATCGTTTTTCATCTAAGGCACATATTTTGGTTAAAACTTCACTTCATCAGAGCCTTTGCTTAGTAGGGCTCAAAGGAAGATTGCTCCTTCTGGCCTAGAATTTCTCCTTGTGCTGCATGCATTCTCAGCGGTGGGTTCTCTGTGGTTCTTGTTTCACACTGAACTACCACAATGGTAGTCTCCTGTAATGATTAGTTCCCTAATTGGTACTTGCAGAAAGTGTTCAGTGTTTGCAGATAAAAATGTTCAAACTTAACTTCCAGAATTGAGTATCTGATCTTACCTTCCCTCTCTATGCTCTCCAAAATAGGAATGGCTTCGGGTAAAGCCATCTGTCTCTCTGTTTACCATATGTATTCTCTTCCTTTGTGTTAAATTGCCTGCCCTTTCTTTTCTGTGGTAAAGGGAGATATATTAATGAAAAAAAAACACAAAACCTTAAAGGTAATAGTGCTTTCTAATTGTGTTGCATTATGTCACTGCCTGTGTAACACCATTAAACACCCCTATGACTTTGGTAGTCTGGAGTCATTATTTATAAATTATGTTTTATTCTTTGTATTGGCACATGATTATATGATATCTTCGTATTTTATTTCTTTTTCTTTTCATGTATCGCTTTTTCTTATTCCCACTCTACAGACAGAAAATAATGGGTGGAAATCATTCATGCATTGCATTTCTTTTATATATCCCACAACTGAGGGCATTATAAGCTATCAAAATGTACCTTATCATTTAGCTGTAATAACCACAGCTCTATTTGAAAAGAAGGGTTCTGTTTCACCCAAAGAAATTAATAAAGGAAAAAGCAAATGGTGAATGATGTGGAAAATGTCCTATCAATCTGCATAATCCATTTATATAATGATGGCAGATTTGTCTCTTGAGGTACCTTCTGCTTCTATCATTCTAATTATGGATATTCAAAATGGGATACTGAAATAATGATTGCTTGAGCATTCTGAGATATTCTCTTTTAATAGCAGGGCACCTACCTTTCCAATTGCATTTTATGCTAATCTCTTCCTAGATCAGGCAATAGCAAAGTTTTCTGTAAATGGCCAGAGCTAATATTTTAGGTTTTGTGGGCCATATGGTCTCTGTTGTAGTCAACTAGTCTTTTTAACATTGTCTGACATCTTTGGAAATAAATAAATAGATTACTGTCCAGGTAGTAGTGAGTTTGGCAGAGTGCAGGAGTTATTTTGTTGACAAACAGGTGCATAACTGAGAAAATGCTACAATTTCAGAAGAGATCTGGAATCTGGGCAAAACTAACTTATTCAAAGAAGAAAATGGCTTGATTTGGCTGCTGTACACCCTTGGGGCCTGACAGCTATCTGGGTAGAAAAGGTGTCTGGGAGCGAGGAGGGAATGGGTTCCACTGAAGATGAAAGTCTGGCCCCATTTGGAGGGATAGTGAACTGTCTGAATCACTGGACAGGGAATATGGCCAGTTCCGATGCCTCCTGGGTGGACCCAGGTCACTAAAGGTGGCAGTCTCTAAGTCAGATATGTTGAATGATGATAGTAGCAATAGTAGCAACAGCTCAGGTCTATAGACAGATGCAGGCCTAGTAGGCTTTTCTACTAGTTGTTTTACTCTGCTTTGCAGCATCACAGAGACCTAGACAGTAGTAAACAAGTGGATGTGGCTATGATATAATAAAACTATAAAAGCATAAATGAGATTTGGCCTGAAGGCCATAGCTTGTCAACTTTGCACTAAGTCAGGGAGTACTCATCCCCACTTCAGGTGCTTCCCCAAACAAGGAATCAGGTGCTGTCGTTTACCACTTAGAATATTCTTGTCCTTGCTTTTCTGCATTTTTTACTTTTCTTTCTTTTGATCTCAGCTTAAATGAAACCAGGCTCAGTGATAGGGTGACATTCTTGCTTACCTGCAACAAACCTGATTTATATCTGTTGTCCCAGGCACTGATCTGTCCCTGGCACTTTCAAATGTGACATGGCCTGGATGATAAATTACTAATCACTCTATTCATAAAATAAATCTCTGACCATTCTATGTAAATGTGGTCATGTGAAACACTACAATTTTAAAAATGTAATTATATTGTTTACAATATGCCTCTCCCTAGTAGAACGAGAACTGTATGGGGACAGAATCAAGTCTGTCCTGTTCCACTCCAAGTATGTTATATGCCATATACACAGGGTGGGGCAAAAGTCCATTTTCCTTCATTCTCCACAGAACAGTGGAGTAATGGATGAAGGCTCCTGAACTGATTGGTCTGGTAAGAGTGGCGTCTAGAAATTGAATGACTTCTCCTCCATCTCCCTTCATGGCTTTCTGGTCAAAGGCATTTGGAATCTATATACTAAGACCTACTTGAATAGTCAGATGACAGTATTCTTTTTTTAAATATACATAATGTTTTTATTGATTTCAGAGAGAGGAAGGGAGAGTGAGAGAGTAATAGAAAAATCAATGATGAGAGAGAATCATTGATTGGCTGCCTCCTGTACACCCCTACTGGGGATCAAGCCCCCAACCTGGCATGTGCCCTGACCAGGAATCGAACTGTGATCTCCTGGTTCATAGGCTGACACTCAACCACTGGGCAACAGTGGCCGGGAGATGACAATGTTCTTTAAATGAGCCTAGTTTAATCTTGGCCATCCTTCAATAAAATGGGACCTATTTTCCTGCTGAGAATCTTTTCGAAATCCCCAATATCTACACTACCCTTATCTTGGCATTTACTACTATTTTTTGCAATACGTTTCTTTTTAAATATAAAAGGAGATGACTTTTTTGCTGTTTCCAAAAAGGTTGATAGAAATTCCATCTGCTCAATCATATTAAAGGAATGTAGTGATGATGTTCACTGTGAATACAAAAGTTTTGTAAACTATGCAAAATCTAAATAAGAATATAAATTTTTTATACAGCCTCGACCTGTAGGAATGCATTTGTGTCTGTAGCTGAAAATGTGGTAATGTTTCTTGCTAATTAAAATGAATTTTTATTAGTCTTAGGCTGCTGCGAAAAAAGCAAAAGACTACAAATTTTGGTGGAGACCTAGGCAATTTGAAACAAAATTTAGTAGCAATCAAAAGCTTTCATATACTTCTAAATATGTGAATATATTAATATTTCATCTCAGCATCCTCACTTTACTTTTTGAATATGTAAATTTTTGTTTAAAAATCTCTGTCTTCACAGAAACAAATACTAATTCCATATTCAAGTTGGAAACTAAGTTGCTATGCTTTAAAAAAAATTTGTTAAGAGAAAGTAAAGAATGATTTTTATTAAATAATAATTGATCTTATTAAACATTAGCAAAATTTGATAAATTATCAATGAGATATGGACATTTTGGTAATATAAAAATAATTCAATTTTGAGTCATTTAAAAATTAATGATATTTTTTGGTAATATACAAAACATTATGCAGAAATAAATAGCATTGTTTTCCTTAGCATTGAGTAAAAAATTGTAACTGATAACCAAAAAAAAAAAAAAAAAAAAAGAAATTAGGTGGTGTATGGGCTGAATTGTATTCATCTATTGAAGTTCTAACCCCACCCAGTAACTCAGAATTTGATTATATTTGGAATTAAGGTCTTAAGAGGTAATTAATGTAAAATAAGGTCATTAGGGTTGGTCCTAATCCAGTACTACTGGTGTCCTTATAAGAAGAGGAGATTAGAACACAGACATACACACAAGACCATGTGAAGACACAGGAAGAGAACTATGTACAAGCCAAGGAGAGAAGCCTCAGAAGAAAGCCAACTCTGTTGAAACTGATTCTCAACTTCTAGGCTCTAGAACTATAAAAATATTAAATTTCTGCTGTTTAAGGTACCCAATCTGTCTGTGGCACTTCGTTATGGCAGCCCTGGCAGACTAATATAAATGAGAAAAGTATACTGCAGCTCCTAAGGACAGCATGGCCTTTGGCTTCTGATCCCGATATCTACGCAACCACATGCATTGACTTAAAGAACCACTCTTTTCCCCCTCGTTTTTGCAGAACATTTTTTTATTGTAAAGATAAAATTGACAAATTAAAATTTCTGTAACAATGCATAGAAGTCTAAAAATTTAGCACAGTGGTCTATTTCCAGTGACTTAAACTTTCAAATAAATAGTAATTTTTGTTATATAACAATTTAGGAAATGCCTCCATATCCATCCTCACTGTTTGTTTTAATAAATGCCATATTTATTGGAATAGCCAAAATTTTACTTTATGTTTTATGGATGAAAAAATAAAGCTCTGAGTTTTACTTAGAGTAACTCATAAAGTTGAGTACACAAGAACTGCAATATTTTTTTTTTAAATATATTTTATTGATTTTTTGCAGAGAGGAAGGGAGAGAGATAGAGAGTCAGAAACATCGATGAGAGAGAAACATCGACCAGCTGCCTCCTGCACATCTCCTACTGGGGATATGCCCGCAACCCAGGTACATGCCCTTGACCGGAATCGAACCTGGGACCTTTCAGTCCGCAGGCCGACGCTCTATCCACTGAGCCAAACCGGTTTCGGCAAGAACTGCAATATTAATCAAGATAATTTGATTTCACATGCAGTTGTTTTTCTTTTATACCCCATTTTGCAGTCCTGTATCTTAAAATCTATAAGTCCTTAATAATATGTCTTAAGTGAAATAGTCTTCAAACTTCAGGTTATGACCTATTAGTGACTCATATTATCAATTAAATGTTTGACAATTACATCAACAATTTCATCAAATGGAATAGAATAGATCAGAATATATTACTAGAGCTAAGGGTATGTATTATTTCCTGACATTTTGTTTCTGTTTTATTTGAGCTATTTGTGTGTCTGTGGATGTATACTTGCTTGTAAAATAAAGCATATTTCTTACTATAGGTTATAGTAAGACATATTTGAAAACCATTGCCGTGGTATACAGTATTTTTCTAAAAAATCAACTTTAAAAACCTCTCTCTAATGCTTGGGTTTTGTGCATATGCTCATTTAGTTTATTCTCCTTAACTAGGAGGCAAAGCCCTGGGTGGAAGGACTACTGCTTGTTACTCCTACCTGGGAGTGTAACTGATGGTAGACACATGAGAAATGTGACTGAATGACTTCAATATATGACTGTTAGCTCTGAAAGTCATGAAAATTATTCTATGTTACCACTCTAGTTTCATTTATTAACATGCTGAAAATTAGGTGAACTTATGTAATAATATATTTAGGTGGTTCTTGCATGGTGCTTTGGGTAATAAATGCTTTTTTTTTAAAGCCATATTCTCTTAGGTGTATTTTCATATCTATCTAAAGATCCTAAATGCTTAAGGGAAAGAGTCTAAATATTTGCCCTAATTAGATCATCATAGAAGGACATTCTCAGAAGCTGATATGTACCTTTCTTTCATCCCTTTGCTTTTCATAAATTTGCAAGAAAATTTTCAAATCTTGTTGATGGTGTAGGAATCATAGGCTATCCCAAAAAGTGGACTTTAAAAATGAAAAAATTCCTTCTAATTTTATTGTATTTCTTTAAAATTTTTACATTGATATATTTATAAACACATTGACATAAATGTATATAAATAACTGAATATTATACACAAATATTTAAAATATTTAATATTTTTAAATTTAGGACACAAAGTTTCCTTTAATTATTTTTTGGGGGGAAGGGACGCCAGACTTCTACTCATTTAAGAGAAACATTTTTATTAGCACAGAAGTCTTTTTTTTTTTTTTCACTGATCATGCCATGAGTTCATAGGGAATGGGTTCCAGCAGCTCAGGCTTCTTCCCATTCGTTCTACAAAGTGTGCTTCTCTGGGTGGAGCAGGCTGGCACTTCAGCTGAATGCAGGTACCTTTCTCTTTGACCTCCTCCTTTTTCTGATCATTTCCCTTCACACGTTTCAGGAAGCTCTCTCGGCTTTAGAGTGCTTATATGCTCGATACATACATTCATTCTCTTGGCAGGAATCTTGCCCTTAATTTGCTTGTTCACAGCAATGCCCCCTGCATGCTGGGTGACACTGTAGACTCTTCCAAAATGCCATGATAACACTTGTGGGGCCTTCCTATTTGACAGTGCTCATTCCCTTGATGGCCACAATATCACCTTTCTGGTAGATTCGCATGTATGTGGCCAAAGGAACAACTCCATGTTTTCTAAAAGGCCTAGAGAACATATAGGGGGTGCCTTTTCTCTTTCCTTTTATGTTAGTCTTTCCTTTTGATGAATTACCGGAAGATGGCGGTTATGGCCTAAGGAACACACACACACACACACACACACACACACACACGATTCAGGACTATAACTTAATCCTGGAGATAAAATCCTGTAGAGATAAATTGAAAACTCTTGTCATTAGGGAAATATCAAATCAGATGATAAGCTTTAGATTATGATCTAAATATCAATAAAGCATAGTTATATTACAAAAAGAAAGGGAGTTTTACTAATCAATACCTGTCATTGGAAGGACCTAACTAGTTTAAATATTGAAGAATTAACTATCCTTTTTGATTAATATTAAAAGCATATAGCACAGAGAGGGGGTGAACTATGCACACACACACGTGTATGTGTGTGTGTGTGTGTATCATAAATAATTTTGAGTTTAATAGAATCAATATTTTGAATTTATTGGAAAATAATAGAAAAAAGAAAGAAAATTTCAGAAGACCAGCTAAATATAAATCCAAAGTTGTTAGAAAAAGTTCCTGCAACATTTCTTTGTATTTACTTTGATTTCAAAAACATAAAATTCAAGTGATAAGTGTCTAAAACAGGAGGCAGTAAGTTTTTTTTTTCTTGTAAAGGGCCCAATAGTAAATACTCCAGGCTTTGTGGGCCATTTGGTTCCTGCCCCAGCTTACTCTGCTGTTGTAGTGCAAGAGCAGCCACATAGTCCCTACAGAAGTGAAGAGCTGCTGGGCTATGTTACAAAAACTCACTTTTATAAAAATGGAAGTTTGCCATAGGCCATGCTTCACTCATCCCTGGTACAGTGGAGAATAAAGTGGTTTTTAAAGGATAACACTCTAATATATTTAATTTCTAATTTTTATAAATTTTTATCCTCTATAAGTTGAAATATGATAGCATTGCCATTCTTCATACATTTTATAGGCTGAAATTGTATTTTTATTCTGTTTCTTTTGTTATAGAAACTGCCTCTGAGAGCAACACTATAAAGTTCAATGGTAAATGAAATGTAAGATGTATTGTGTGAAGGACAGCATTCTTCTAAAATCTAGAGTCATGTTTCCCAGTCAAAAAGAAAAAATAGTAAAAAAAAAATTTTTTTTTTTTTTTTTTTTTTGCTTTAAAAGCAAACGGGTTTTAAGAAAACCTAATCCTGTCACTTTTAATGATTATATCACAATCCATAGGAACATAGTCATTGAAGTGAAGTTTACTTGGTACTAGATAAGAGAAAGTGTATATACCTTTCTTAATTAGAGAAGAGAAAGTATATATACCTTTCTTAATTATCATTTCCTCATTTCTCTTGTCATAACCCGTGAATCAGCTGTCATGACCCATGATTAACTTAGTATTTGAAACTTACTACACACACACACACACACACACACACACACACAAACACACAGGGTGGGGCAAAAGTAGATTTACATATATGAGTACATGAAACACTGTATTCTTGTATTATTATTTATTAACTATTGTACTATTTTCCATATCAGCAATTGTAAACCTACTTTTTTCCATACCCTGTATATATAATAACCTATATATGCTTTGTTTTCCACTCATCAAGTGTTAATTTCCCATATTCTGTTTTCTGTCAATGGCTACTGTCCAATAAGAAGAAGTTTAGAGTTGCATTTTTATCCTGAGTGAAAACTCTTTTACTTTGTCTTACATAAAATCCCAGGGGGCATTATTACTTTTTCTAAATAATCACCTGAATGGCCTTTCCAGTATGCCTGCTAATTTTTAAAGTAAATTATATAATGTGAACTCTACCTTTAAGGAGCAGTAGTAGTTCATCTTACTAGTCATATTTGTCATATTTAAATAATTTGGTAGACAAAAAGTGTTAGAAAATTTTCTCCTCTTGACAGATAAAAAATGAACTAGTAAGTGATAAGATACAGAGAACATCAAAATGGTAGTTAATATGTTTCTCCAATTTACAACTACAAATATGTATGATTATAAATATCTATAAAAGTAGAGAAGGGAAAAATCTACTTTAAGGTTTATATACACATTCTCTCACACATACCAAGCACAAACACATAATCAAGTTATTCTTCATATTTCTATTTTAAATGAAACTGAAAGGAGGCCAGACTAATGAAACATTTGGGGCTGGCATTCATGTGTTCTTTATCATATCATAAATGATACAGATGCACATATATATTTATATTTCAATTTGTACAATGTGTAATAATATTAATAATAAACTTCATGTATAGGCATTTTACCATTAGTCATTAAAATAAGATTTGTACCTTACTAGTAATTAAAACATTCAAAGTCCTATTATAAACATTTACCATAGATTATTTCTCCCCAGTTAAATAATGGTGGTTTTACTAGATGATTAACTTTTATTTATAGACTAGTGGCCCAGTGCACGGATTCTTGTACATTGAAAGGACATTAATTAGAAGGTGGCCGGTGGGGCAGGATTGGGCAAGACTGGCTGGACACACCCTGGAGCCAACCTCCTGTGGTCTCTCCCCACTGGCTGCACCTGGGGCAGTGCTGCTGCTGGAAGGGCATCTTCAGAATGAGCAGTGTCCCTCTGGCAGGTGGGGTCCCTTGGCCTGGCCTGTGGGGATTGGGCCAAAACTGGCTCTCCAACATCATCTGAGGAGTTTCAGAGTATGAGAGGGCACTCTGCAAAGTTGCTGTCATACAGGGTGTGGAATGTAAATGCAAGTGTGCAGTAAACCAGATTCCAGGCCAACAGTGCACCAGCAACATAACCCACAGCCAAAGGTGGAATCGCGCGGTCCCACAAGGAATTGGGCTCCCTCCTCTCTGGCTTTGGGGTGAGTCACCCAATAACTGCCGCAGCCAAGTCACTGCAGCTCAGTAGCTCCTGCGTTTAGCGTCTGTCCCCTGGTGGTCAGTGCATGTCATACCTACCAGCTGGTCAGACAGTCCATGGTTGCTTAGTCTTTTATATATATAGATAAAACTACTATACAAATTTCTAGTAATTTTTTATTTCAAATTATGGTTTCTGTTTAATTCATCTTCTACCTCTAAGAAATTTAGATCATGAGACTCAAGAATACAGTCTTTAAGTAAAGCTGCATCATTAACCACTTCATTTATTAGTAAGTGAAACTTATTGATAAAATGAGATTCTGTATCTAAATTAACTTAAAGTGCTAGAAAGCTCTTTTAATGCTATTGATGACTAAAATGTTTCATATCTGCAGTGCTCTATAGAAGAGAACACAAATGTAAATTATGATTCAATAATGGGTTATAAAATATTTATCAATCCTCTTAGTATATATTTCCTGACAACACTTGTCATGCACATTTTATTGAGCATGAGGAGGTAGGTAGAAGAATAGTTCATTTACAACCTATATGAAAATATAGTACATATATATATGTGTTGCTAGAGCACCTTGAAACTTTTGCCCAAGCACCTAGCAGAAGTCTTGGAAGTGATAATAATTTAATGACTACCTTTCCAAATGTACATAATGTTTATATGGTATTTTTTTTTCTCATTTGATCTTGCTAACAACCTCGTGAGACAGTGCTCAAGACATATTTGTTAAATGAAGTGATTCTAGAGAATAATTTAAAGGCAACATTAAGTAAATATCTAATATTTTATACTTGTGTTTAATGACAAAGAACGCAAAACAAAAAGAAGATCTCAATGGAATGAGATTAGTCAAGTTGAATAACTAGCATAATATATCCCCTTAATTAAATCTTTAGGTAATTTCACTGGCCTCTTGAGGAAAGTAATATTTTTAAGCAAACACATAATGATTAAGTTCACTGCTTAATTATTTACAATTACATTTCATTTTGACTGTAAAATAACATAGATCTTTAAAAACATCAAAAATTTTCTTAGAAACACATTTAAAATAATTTCTAGACATAAATAATAGCAGTTCTCCTTTCCAAAATAACTTTTTATTACACAGGTTCCAATGATTGTTACAATTAGTTACCCGGTGCATGGATTTGTGCACATTGAAAGGACATTAATTAGAAGGTGGCCGGCGGGGCGGGACTGATGCCCTAGTGCCAACCTCCCACAGTCCCTCCCCAGCATCTGCGGAGTGAGCGAGGTCCCTCCAGCAGGTGGGATCCCTCAGCCTGGCCTGTGGGGATTGGGCCGAAACTGGCTCTCCAACATCCTCCAACATCCATGGCTGAAGGTAGAATCACATGGCTCAGCAAGGAATTGGGCTCCCTTCTCTTTGGTTTCAAGGTCCGTCACCCAAAACTGCCGCAGCCAAGTCACTGCAGCTCAGCAGCTCCTGCATTGAGCGTCTGCCCCCACGTGGTTAGTGCATGTCATAGCTACTGGTTGGACAGACACTTAGCATATTAGCCTTTTATATATATAGATAAGGCATGAGATCTTAAATTTTATATTTGGGAAAAATAAAATTATAAAACTTGGGCTAAATACAGCTGCTTATAACTCTGGCCTCTGTGTCACATAACCTTTCCAATCATCACTTTGATATTATTCCACCGAATCAAGAACTGTGTAATAAGTCTCAGATGCTATTAATTGAAAATTAATTTTATTTTTCCCACAGTATACATGAAAAAGTAGTTCAGCAAAATGAAATGATTTATTCAAAGGCATAGAGCTCAGCCCATATAATTAGTGTTCAGGAGTATTTCTTTTCATAGTAGCTAATCTCCATCTCTTTTCTCATTCTCCTTGGTCAAATAAAATTATCATATTATTAATGGCAGATTTCTAATATATGTGACAGGTCATATTTTAGCTAAATAAGCACTTTTTTTAAGCTCTAGTTAGGTTTTATACTCCAGATACTTCTATGTTCTTCCTCAAGGATGAAGACCATCTAGAAATCTTATGTATTGTCTCACTTGCTGCTGTACCTGCAGCACTAAAACAGTACATAGTAAGTACTCAGTAAATATTTGTTAAATAAATGCATTCTTTACCAACTAAAAGAGAGATTTATCTCTTCTCTCTTTCTATCAAAGTCTCAATACCCACTCTTGACCTAGCAGGTTGTCATTTATTCCTCTTATGATTATATACTTCCCTCAACACATATCAGAGGCCCCCTCCCACTAAAAATGTTAGAATGGGACTAGGTGATATAACGATGGACAATTGTAACCCACTCCGCCATTCTTTTGAGATTGTTTCTGCAAATGCTGACTCTGACTAATATGTAGCTTGTAGATAAACAGCATGTTTGTATAAGAATCCTAAGAATTAATTCAGAAGATACAGATTCCAACCTTCAGTCATCCTAGCTCTGGGAGGTTTGCTGACTGTCAACCTTAAAACCAGGAAAACATAGAACCAGGATGACAAAGACCAAGGTGATGCAGGTCAGACCATCACTTGACCAGTTTCCAGGTCCTTATTGGAATGGACTGTGCTGGCCTGCCCATAGATAACTTTTCCACTCTTCTTAATTTCTTTATTCTGCTTTCCCTTTACTTCCTTTTAAACACCTTTGCTTGCACTGAGATGTAAAGATGGGCTCTGCGACAAGAGTCCTTCATCTCACCTAATCAGCACTTGAATAAACTACTTTCCTTTTTCACCAGCAACTGTCTCATGAGTTTGGATTTTGTGGGGGCAGGCAGCCGAATTTGGGTTCCATACTTTTTTTCTATAGTGGCTGCACAATTTACATTCCTACCAGCAGTGCGCAAGAGTTCCCTTTTCTTCACATCTTTGCCAACATGTGTTATCGCTTATTTTTTTTTATAATAGCTGTTCTAACAGATGTGAGATCTCATTGTGGTTTTAATTTGCATTTCCCTGATGATTAGTGATGTTGAGCACCTTTTCATATACCTTATAGCCATCTGGATGTCTTTGGAACAATATCTATTCAAACTCAATGCTCTCTACTGTATTTTTAAAATGGCTAAGAGAGTAAATGTTAAAAATTCTCATTACAAGAAAAAAAATGTGTGATTATGTGTAGTGATGGATGTTAACTAGACTTATTACAGTGATCATTTTTCTATATATATCTTCAAGATAAGATGTCACAATTTTCTCTGCCTTCATTAATTAAGTGAAATTGATATGTTATTCTCTCTGTAGTTTTTACTTTTCCAGAATGTCATATAGTTGGAATCATACAGTATATAAGCTTTACAGATTGGCTGCTTTTACTTAGAAATATGTATTTACTAGTAAGATTCCCCTATCTCTTTTCATGACTTGAATGATAAATATCCCACTAGATGTACCATAGTTTATCCGTTCACCTACTGACAACTTAGTGCTTCTGAGTTTTGACAATCTTCTATACTAATAAAAGGGTAATATGCTAATTATCCCGGGTTGACCCGGACATCTTCCGGTCATCTGGTCCTCCTTCCTGACAAAGCCACAGTGGCAGGGGCCAAAGAAGAGGCAGTTAGGAGCAATCAGGCTGGCAGGGGAGGGCAGTTAGGGGCAATCAGGCTGGCAGGGGAGGGCAGTCAGGGGCGATCAGGCTGGCAGTGGAGGGCAGTTAGAGGCGATAAGGCCAGCAGGCAGAGGCAGTTAGGGGCGATCAGGCAGGCAGGCAGAGGGGTTAGGGACAATCAGGCAGGCAGGCAAGTGAGCGTTTAGGGGCCAGTGGTCTTGGATTGGAGAGGGTGCCCTGGCTGGGAATTGAACCATGACCTCCTGGTCCATAGGTCAATGCTCAACCACTGAGCCACGCCAGCTGGCTCTCTCTATTTACTATCTATCTTTTTCAGGCACATGAATTTCACTGGTCAAGTTATTTGACTCTTCTCTGCCATTACCATCCATTATTCTGCTGTTAAGCCCATCCAGTGTTTTGTTTAGTTAGGGAGAATGTATTTTTCAGCTCTAAATTTACATTTGGTTCTTTTTAATATTTAATATTTTCAATTTCTCTGCTGAAATTTACTCAGTTTTCATGCATTAATAGTTTAGTTTTCTCTGCTTAATTAGCATGATTATAATAGCCTAAAGTTTTTCTCTGAAACCTTCAATATCTACTGTCTTTTGGGATTACTATAGCCTTATTGATTTTCTTTTGAGAACAGGTCAATTTTCCTAATTCTTAGTATGTTGAATAATTTTGGATTTTCTTTTGTACACTGTGAATATTTGGGAACTCCGGATTTTATTATAGCACTCTGAGGAATATTTATAATTTTGGGTTAGCAGGCAATTAACTTGGTTAGACACAAATTATAAACCTTTTCTCAATTTAGGATGGATGGCAATGAAAGTCTCACTTACTCTGATCTTTGAATGTATGGTTGAAGAGTCAGTCAAAGACAAGTTTTTATTTTATTTATTTTATTAGTTTATTTATTTTATTTTATTTTTGACAGTATTACAGATGTCTCCCATTTTCTGCCTTTTTACCAACTTCCCCCACCCACTCCCCCACCCCATGCCTTTGCTATGCTATTTATTGTCTGTGTCCATGGGTTATGCATATATGTTCTTTGGTTAATCTCTTCTTGTCCCCTCCCTGCCCACCTCCTCACCCTGACTAAGGTCTGTTATTCTGTTCCATGCCTCTGGACCTATTTTGCTCATCAGTTTATTTAGTTCTTTAGATTCCACTTAAAAGAGCAATCATGTGATATTTGTCTTTCTCCTACTGGCTTATTCTGCTTAGCATAATAGTCTCCAGGTTCATCCATGCTGTCTTAAAGAGTAAGAGAACTTTCTTTATTTTTACAGCTGCATAGTATTCCATTGTATAATTGCCATTTGAACCAATGATCCCACTTCTGGGAATATATCCTAAGAATCCTGAAACACCAATAAGAAAGAATAAATGCACCCCTGTGTTTATAGCAGCCTGATTTGCAGTAGCCTAGGTCTGGGAACATACTGGTACAAAGTGCCCATCAATGAGTGGATAAAAAAGCTGTGGTAGAAAAATCAAGTTTTATGTGTGGAATTTGGTGTTTCCTTTTACTAGCTCATTCCTTTCCGAGATTACCCCCACCCTAACCCTACTCCCCTCCCCTGTGGCCCTCTCAGGCCTCCGTACTGCAGACTTCTTCCCCAGGTTTGTTGACTCAGAAAGATGACTGTCTTCCTATTGAGGTTTTAGCTGCCCTGCATCACCCTGCAGCTGTTGTCCTAAGAGCAAAGGTACAGAGTGAAAAATGTACATTTTGCTGGTTGCTTCCTTCAAGATTTGAGTTGTTTCCAAAATCTGCCTGCTTTGTTCAAGATTGATATAGCATAGTCAATAATATTAGAAATAGATGATAAATTTTCATGTGACCCGAAATATTTAATCTTGCTAGTTTTCCCATAAATAAACATAAAAAACTATATTATTTATATTTACTATATAAATATTTGTAGTATTTGATTTAGTAAAGAAGGAAATAAAGTATCAGAATAATATGTACCTTATAAATTCATTATAAAACATAAATAAAATAATGTATATAAAGTGCTCAGCAGAATATCAGACAAAAAAATAGGTGTTCAACAGATGGTGGATCCTGATCTTCGGCCATATGTTGATGCCAATAAAGTCAATACTCATTTATTTTATTTCATACATCCCAGGCAGAAAGTGTTATTGGATCCACTGACATTGCGATGTGAAGAAATCACTATTAGGAAAATTTTATCTGGAGTAATGCCCTCCTGAAGAGGATTTTGGACTGAAACTATACTGTTGTGGGGTCTCAGCAGGTCTCTAGTTCTAGCGTATCCTTTGAACTTTACTAGAACTCTCAGTACATATAAAGGAAACTTTTCACTTACTTTTCCATATTTTGAGTGTTTAAACCTGAATTTTTTATTAATAAACACCATACACTTGGTTGTATCATTTGCATACCCAAACTTCTGATGCCATTTTTAGTTTGTTTTTCTTTCAGTCAATAAAGTGAGACTGATTTGGTGACTTAACAAGGGAGCATACTCTATTGCAAAAGTCATTGTATATAAGTCTGTGTCTCACTTAGAACTTAGCAATGCGAACAATTTGTGGATATATGTGTGTACATGTGCATGCACGCTAGCTGATACCTCTTAAAAAAAATATTTAATTTATACATCCCAAGTCCTTAACTTCAGCTCAGAGTCCCAAACTGTAAAGGAAACGTCTAACTGCCTTTGAGTAATGAGAAATATAGTTACATAATTCTATATTATTCTGAGGAATACTGGTACAAAGTTTTACTTAAGTTAATATATTTCTAAGCTAATGCATTGTAATCAGAAGAGAATTCTACATGGTAAGGTTATAGAAATATCCTTTTGTCATAAAGCCCTGAAATGGTCTTGAGCCACGAAGCAGATTTGTCTCAGTAGAGTTCAGAAGCTGGCCAGGAAACATAAATTGCTAAGAGATTGTAAAAAGCACATTGGACTTAGGCCAGATATTACCTCCAGAATTAAAAGAGCAATTTAAAAGTCAGAACACGTCTTTATTTTTTAACCAATAGCAAATATAGGGATTTCAGATTGGAAGAAATACATTTTGATTTATTTTCTGAGGGAACCTGCAGCTTTGTCCTTCAGCCACTGGGTTTATGTAAAGCCTAAGGAACAAGTCTGCCAACAGGGCGTTATGATAATCGAATCATCATGGCCTGGGTACTGCCTTGAGTAAACCACTTGCTTAAGTAAAGTGTTTTTCAATTTCCCATGAGGGGGTTGAGAATACAAAGGTATTGCCCTGGTTTCCCTTGTGTGACTAGACTTCTCTGAGAAAGTCAAGCTCCTCATTTATTCCTATCAGCCTGATTTCTTGAATATTCTGAATAGGGGGGAAAGTAACAGAAGCTGTTAAGATTAATGGTACAGCTCTAATTATACAACAAATAACCATGACCTTCTAAAGTTAGGTTGGCGATTTTCCTAACTTTGATACATCCTGATTGGCACAATGTTCAATAAAATGTAGAGAACCACTGTTGCATGCCCAGGGTCATGCTGGGTGCAGCACTTGAAATTTTGCTTTAATTATTTTAAATTTTGTACATCTGCTTTGCTTAGCTTCCTACTTCACTAAGAACAATGCACATACTCTGTGAAATGTTGGTTTTTGTCTGAATTTAATACATAAATATGTTGATTATCTCATCTGGAATGGCCTTTAGAGTTGTGCCAATTCGAAGTTTACCGCCATTCACAACCCTCACCCACAGCCAGTTTCTAGAACAGTGCCTATCACAGTGTATATTGTTAAGATACGTATTTGTTGATCAGATAAAAATTTATTCATACATTTTTGTGACATGATGTACACTATGCTACAAAAATATGACTTTTTACATCCAACACTTAATACAAATTACTTGCTTCCATGAAGAAATAAGATTACTTTCTGACTCGTATGCTATTTGAGAAAGTCAATATTATGTTGCAGTTACATATCAAGAAGCAAAGCTATAGGTAAAGTCATTTTAACTATAATTTATAGACTATGGTCATTTTTGCTCTTTGTTCCTTTCTAGCAGAAGTTCCAGATTTTCTTTAATATGTAATATTTGATAATTTAGGTTTATTTCTAATTATTATATTTAATCTTTATACATGTAGATAGCATTGACTTTTATAGTCTTGATATCCTTTTATTTAGTCTATTCATTTGTATTTATCATTTAGATTTTTTCTCCTGAAAAGGAAAAAGAAAAAATTAGGCTTTTAAAAAAAATTTAAATATGTCCTTTACTAGTACTATACAGCAATCTAAGGTATATTTAGGTTAAGCCATTGAGAAATTGTTCTTTTAGTTATTTTATCTACCTATGTAACATATAGAATAAAACACTGAGATGTGAGCATGATCTCAAATTCTAAAGCAAGAGAATCTTTCCTTCTTCCTAATACCTTCACTCCTTGGGTGTACTGACAGCGTTGATATATTTGATTATATGAAAAATACTTTTGCAGATAGTAGTGCAGTAAGGGCCTAGGGAGACAGAGGTAGGGGAAGGAGGGTTTCAAAGGGAGGAAAGGGGGGACATCTGTAATAATTTCAACAATAAAGATAAATTAAAATAAAAAGAAAATCACATGACTAACGTGTTTGTTTTTTGTTCTTTAGTGTTATAGAATTGGAAGCTTTAAATATGTGACATGAAGGCAGGGGACCCAGATATTCTTTGTATTCTCATGCTTAATGTCAAGTATTTTTTTCACTTGAAGGTTGCATATGCAATTATCACAGAGGTTAGCAGTTCTGGGTGGTCCATGCATCCTAGAAGAACTCCCCATTTATTTTCTATAGGACTGATAGCCTCTGATTTGCAGTAAAACGTGCTTTATGGTGTAAAAAGGACTTTCACATTCTCCTTTTATTTAATCCTCAAAACAACTCTTAGAAAGCATTATAATCTTGGAGGTAGAGCTGAGACACATAGACATTTTTAAAAACCATCTAAAATACAGTTTTATATCTTCAGTTCTTTTGAACACCAAAGTGCAATGCACCCAAGGTTTCATAATACTTTATATTATAACTATATTGATTACAAATTAGATTTTTCCATCATTTAAAAAATACCCCAAGAACAAGATTTTTTTTTGCCTTCTTATCCCTGTATGCAAAGAAGGATGAAATTGCAACTTTTCTTTTGTGTGTTACTTTGAGGAAAGCACCTGCTTAATTACTCCTAACCAGCAAACAGTATGAGGCCTGTCCTTCCATACTCCCAAGAGGCTTACCAAAAGCGACTGGTACTTTCCAAGTAGAAAATATGACTTATTTTGTGTTTGTTTTCTACATGGAGCTGTTTGTTTCATTAATTTTATTATATTTATTCCTTAAAAATTTTTATTAACTTTATTGTGTTGACATTGGTCAATAAAATTATACAGGTTTCAAGTGTACAATTCCATAACACACCACCTGTGTTCACCACCCTAAGTCAAGTCTCCTGTTGTCAATGTGTATCTCCCCTACCCTCTTCTATTTCCCCCACTCTCCTTCTATCTGCTAATGACCAGACTGTGCTCCACTGATTTTAATGAAATAGAAATCAGCATAAATTGCACAGATTAACAATGTTCTGTAAACTTGCTCTGATGAACCATATATTTATTGTATGGCACATTTTCCATATATTTGTCTATATTTTTCTACTAACCTTAAATATACTGAAGAAATATATGACTTTTTTTCATGGAAATTTTAGAAGTAATATTTCAGTAATCACAGGTGTGTAGAAGAAATATATGTGTGCCTGTTAAACTGCTCACTAGGGAAGTCAAGGTCTCTTTGCTCTTAATTTTGCAGTAGTATTTTGTGAGATCCAAGTGTCACAGGTAAAATAACTTTGACTAGTAAAAGCTCATACTTCCATTAGATTGTTGATAAGATGTATATAAATTTTTTTTCTTATTTTATTTACCACCTTAATTTATAGCTTAGCTTCCAAGCAGGTACATATAAATGTGGCTATAAGAGAGAATAACTTATGTTTAGATGGAAGTTTCTGAGGTTGGTGAAAAATGTTGGTTGCTAATCCATTTTCAGAAGAGTTTGGTGCTTTATAAGAAGGATTATGCACTAGCAGATATATCTCTCTTTATGTCTGAACTTATATTTATATTGGTAAATATATAGTCCTCTATCTCTGTAAGTATATCTCCATCCATATCTACACCTATATCTGTTCATCTTTCCTGCTAAGAATGGAAGGTCTACTAATGTTATGCCTTCTCATGGGGAATGGGATCTTGTTTGTTCTGATGAAACTAATGTATATTTTTGAGTCCTCCCTTTCTCTAGACGCCAATGTCTTTTAGGTCAGTAAGTCTTATAATTAAATCTTGAATTCTACCTCTGAAACATTTCTTGATTCCGTTCTCTATGTTCATCCTTCTAAACAAGATGACTGCAATAGACTTTAAAATTTTAAAATAAATTCACTGCTTTGAATAGCACACCTACATAATCACATTTCACTTTCCTCTGAGAGCTATTTTTCTAAAACACAGGCCAATTGGTATTAGTCCTCTTTTTTAAAAAACTTTGAAGTCTCATCTTTGCCTCAGAGCTGAAGAACCATCATCTTAGCAGAGACCTTAACAAGTTGCCTCAGTCCAACTCTTTAGCATTAAGTACCACTAGTATTTCTTTAATGAATATGCACATTCATGATTTGTAATTGTATTTACACAATTGTCTCCCCTTCAAGCCCCAGTTAAATTTAACCTCCTCTGTGATGTCTTCCTCAAATTCCCAAAGTAAAATGTTGTTCTCCTCTCCTCTTTGTGATTGTATCTGTTTGTCTAGATAACACAAGTGTCTCATGGAAACTAAGAGCAAGGATCCACCCTGCTCTCAGAAAAGATTAGAAAGGATCTGGAATGCCTTCTGCTTCTGTCACATCATATTTGTGTGTCTACATTATTATTCTCTCTACTGCAGGTCAGGTTTCTCTAACTAGCACCTCTTCTTTAACATATTAGTAGTCAGATTAAGGTTTCCATCATTAAGTCTTAATTTCAGATTCTTAGGGGGAGCTAAATTGGCCCAGCTTGAAGAAGATGTCAACCCCTGGACCAATTATGTCCAGAAAAGAAGAATGGGTCACTTTTGGTTCCAAGATGGCTGCTCCCACTCTAACAGGTGAAATTGCTGGAAAGAGAGACTGCTACTACCAACTGAGTTTTGGGGGATATGGACAAAGATTGTTTCTTTAGTATTATGATATTAAGTATTTATTTTTTAAAACTTAGATAAGTAAATTACCTGCCATACTTTAGTGTTAAAGCAATAAACAAAATATGTGTCACTAACATTGAGTCAAACCCATGGGACTAACTGTTGCTTTGGTTAAAAATGCATATTCCTCCATTCCCCTCTTGGCCGGTAAGAAGTGTTAGGGCTCTTCTACTCTCTTCCACCCATTTCCTTAAGGAAATATTTACTATACTCCATAGGAGAGGAACTATGTATGTGGAAGTTAATCTGACTCCTTCACTTAGTCTTCTCTATAACAAAGAGGTAACTTGCTAACTTGATTGATGACAATGGAAGAGAAGAAGGCTCTCCCTGTGTCTATGTGTGCACAGGGCAGTGGCCTTCTCCTCTTGCATCTGTCTTCTAAGCAGTATCCTTAGGGCAGTGGTCCAGGGCCATCTAAGAGACAGGGTAGGGCTGTGGTGTGTTTTTTTGCCCCTGAACTGGAAGTTCAATGATGTTAATTAGATTTTCCCTCGAGTAGATTTGGGAAGAAGTGTATATATGTAGAAATCCTATTTTCTGTTTTAACTTTGTCAATACTAAGACTTTTTCTCCTTTGATCTTAAATAATTATCTGAATAATATCAATAAACCCCCAAATAAAGTGCATGATCTAGAAAACCTTCAGAAATAGACCCAAACATTCATTGTTTGCAATCAAACTAATAGGTTTAAGTAATTAGATTTATGTCAACTTTTTCCAGTTACAGAAGTTGAAGCCATCGTTGTTCACTGGTTACAGATTTATTTTTCAGTTGGAATAGACTTGAGTGCCAGGAATAAGGCTTTGCTGTTAACTTTGACCTCAGGAACACAGCTGAGAAAGGAATCAGATCACCAGCAAAGTAAAAGCTCTTAGTTCCTGTAAAGACTTGGCTCAATAGAGGCACGGCTTCTGTATGTAAAAGAAAATAAAAGGCTCTTTGATTTTGCTAGGTGAGGCCATGTTGACTGCTTCTAGTGCAGCATTTCCCAGAGTTTGGTTTTCAGACCAAGACCAGCAACATCACCTTATAACTTATTCACCTTATAACTTATTCAAAATGTAAATTTATGTCTCTGTTTCCAGAGATTCTCATTTAGTTGGTCTAGAATGGGGCTTAAGTATTTGGGGGGAAGTAATTTTTGTTTTAACATATCTTTGTAATTCTAAATTGAGTTTATGAGAGGAAGGTAAGATAATGTTTGGATTTCAATTCCTCCTAAAAATTAAAGTGTAGGGGTGTTACCGTTGTTGAAATTTGGGACATTTTGGTATTGTTCTTATTGTTATATCAAAAATATTATCACAGTATCTTTATGGTGATATATGGACTCAATACATTATCTTGGGTGAGCTTCTGTTTGAAAATTCATTGGATATAATTTAAGATGAGAAATAGCTTAAGGAGTAGGTTCCCACCCCCAGGCATAGTTGGATTGATTTAATTCAAGCATTGTTATGCTCCATTCCAGAGCCATATTGAGGCACAAGCCAATGCTCCACAGTTTGGGATACATAAAAAAGCCGTGGTGGCAGCCTCGGGTGGCAGCAGCACTGCCTTGCTCACTGTTGGCCTCCTCCCCTGAGAGACCAGCACCCATGGACTCTTGGGCACATGGTTTGAGAGTAGTTTGTTCTAGATCTCAGAGTTCCAAAATGAAATGGCTGCTCCAGTACTCGAGATGCCTTCTGTCATCTTCCAAACTCTCCTGATCCATTCATCCACAAAGCAGAGTAAGAACCTTATTGATAGGCACTTTTTTTGCTAAGCGTGTGTGGCTCTACCCTGTCCCAGCTCTTCCTGCCCACAGTTTATAGAAGATTGTCCAGGTGTCTGATGCTAAGGAGAAAGCACAATTTCGAGAGCCTTGACATGCAACATAGGGTTTGTGGGCTAGCAGCAGCATTAGAAATCAGCTTCTTAGAAATCACAATCTTGGGCCTCACCTGAGACCCACTGAATGAAAAACTACCTTTTAGTAAATGCTTAGTTTGTTTATATACCATTAATATTTCAGAAGTGCTGCTTTATTATCCCTAGACTTCCAAAATAGTAAGAATTAGATGGGGTCATTTTTTAATGTATATTTTTCAAGATCCATCCTGCTGCTTCAGAATCTTCAATGGAGAGTCCTGGAGAAATATGGGAAACACTAGCACCCTATCTCTCACAGTCTAGACAGCACTTCTCAATCTTTAATGGGTATGCCTATCCCCTAGGGATCTTGCTACAATGCAGCCTCTGATTCAGTAGGTCTTGGCTGGGGCCTGAAATTCTGCAGGTCCTGCAAGCTCCCAGGTGATGCCCATGCTGCCAAACCATAGTCAACACTTAGTAACAAGGTCAGAGAATCAGGGCTAGTGGTTATGAAGCAGTGAACAACTTTATAAATGTGTCTGATGTGTCTTTTGAAAACTCTTGAATATGATGTCCTAGGGTCTAGATTTATAGAGAGCATATAAGTAAGTCTATTTTGGAGCCAGTTTCAAACTGTTCTCCAACTAAAATTTATAAGTAATAAAGCTGTTATTTTGATCTCCATATATTTGAATATATATTTGAATTTTCAGTCTATTCCTAGTAGAATGTGTGTATATCTATGTTAGTTTAAGCCCAGGCAAGGTTTTACAGATTCACTGATTATGAGAGTCATTTATAAATCCTCTCTTCTCCACAGATAGTAGGAATAATATTAAACTTCTGCCCCTTTATCTCTCCCTAATAAACTATTTAGTTTTACATAAAGGTACCTGCACATGAGCTAAGTTTTTGTTTGGTTTTGTTTTTTGCTAGATGCTTACAGACCAGCTTTAATGTGGTCAAAGTCTATTGTAACTATTTCTTTAATATGACCTTTTTTTTCGAACCCCTCCCCTCCCCTCCCCTCCCTTCCCCTGCCCTCCATTCCTCTCCCATCCCTTCCCCTCCCCTCCCCTCCCCTCCCCTCCCCTTCTTTCCCCTCCCCTCCCCTCCCTTCCCGTTCCCTCTCCTTCCCCCATTTCCCCTCCCCTTCCCTCCCCTCTCTTCTCCTCTCTTCCCCTTTCCTTTCCTTTCCTTTCCTTTCCTTTCCTTTCCTTTCCTTTCCTTTCCTTTTGATTTAAACTGGTATTCAGTACCCTTACTGACCCATCTCCCTCTCTTTTGCACGTTCACTCCCTTAATTATTAAGCCCTTAGGGCAGTGAGGTTCTGGTCAACATCAAATAATCTTAGGAAGAAAGCTTTAAGTCTGTTGACCACAGAGACAGAGTTTTAGCCAAACTAAAGATAACATCTAGGCCTCAGTTGTGTTTCAGCTTCTGGCCCATAAAAGTGGAATGACCCCACTGACCACACCCTTGCAAAACCAGACAGAACAATGTACGCCATGGCTAAAATTTAGGACCAAATGCAATCATCCAATATCCCCTAACCCTAGCATCCACCAATCAATAGAGACCTTGGACCTAACCATGACCCTAATCCACTATATAACCCATCCCCTAGAAGCCATTGAAGAGCCAGGTTTTAGTTCACCTGTGTATCCCTGTTTGGAGCCATTTCCTTAAATAAACCCTTACTTTCTTTGCTGCAAACTCCTGTTCATATCTTATTGGGCTTTATATGCACAGGTAAGTAAACCCTTTTAGTTCAGTAACAGTGAATGGGCTTGAATTAGAAGAGAGAAATGAATGTTTGATAACATTTTGCAGTTCCATTAAGGAATGAGAGATTCCACCAGGAGAGAGATTCTTGGAGCAGTTGCAAGAAGAGGCATGTGAAGTCACTAAGTCATGGGTCCTCAGGCTGTGCTGGTGGCACAAATTTGGAGAATCTAAAATAGAAGAAAAGACAGGAAAACTGTAATGGGATCTTTGTAGATAAGTATTTGCTGGGCACTGATATGATATGTGCCTGAGTGCTCAAGGAAAACAAATGCTTTGGAGAAAAACACATTTTGTGAAACAAAGGGAAAGTGCATTTCCCTTTTTATTTCTAGAGAAAACTTATTTGGAATAAGCATTTGGATGAAGAGGAAAGCTCTGTATGGTAAGCTCCACCTCTCAGAAAAGCAATGAGAAGAAAAGCTTTAGAGAAAATGAGTCATAACCCAAGAGTATTAAAATTATACAATAGATCATTTTTTTGAAAAAAAAAAAAAGTAGGATTCATATTTGTTTTGGGAACTTGTCAAAAATATTCTTCAGTTACATTCCAAACCAGTTTTTGTTGTTCTTACTGTTTTATTTGGTACTTTTTTGCCTTGAGAATTAGAAGCTATACAGAGACTGAGACCTCAAAAACAATCAGTGAATCATGGCCTTTACTGAAAAAAAAAAAAATCCCAAATGATATATAGAAAAGTAAAGATTCAAAATAAACAGACAGGAGGGTTAAGAAATAATAAGAAAATAGTAATAGAATGAGGCAGATGATAATTGATTAACAAAGTAGAAATAAGGGTAGCCAAAAATTAAGAAACATTCTGAGCTCATTCTGATACCATTTTAATTATTTAGTTATGAATAATAGGAAAGGAGCAAAGGGGGAAGCCAGACATATAGGTAGGTCATTTGGGCAACTTTACCAGGAAGCTGCAACTTCGCACTCCCCACGGAGCCACCAGTCTGTTCCCCCAGATCACTAAGGGAAGAGACTGAACAGAGAGAATAGACACATGCCCAGTAAAGTCTGGGTGACATAGGGAAGGTATTTGTCAGTCACACCTGGGAACAGGTCATTGGCCAGAGTAGGTGTGGCCACTGCAAGCAGGGGAAGATCTGAGATATTTAATCTCCTAAACAAAGGAGTTCCCTCTTGTTTTTCTTGGAACTCTTGTTGTAGGGGGTGTGCTCTCACATGGCTCACGGCCATATGGACCCCACCCAATGGACTTATAGATTGCAGCGAGCCTAATGCTAAACCAGACCCAATTCCAACATGGAATGGAAACTCTGGGCACAGGCTTTGCTTTTAGCTCAACTTAATCCCTAGCTGCACTTTTTTCAGGACTGGATTGAGGGAAATAGGTCTTTGGAAATCCAGGGATGTAATTACAGGCAAATAAAAATCACTTATCCTCCTGTACGAGTCTCAGAAAATGTTTTCTCAAGATATCATAAAGACCCAACCCCCAGCACCCAGTGGGGTAGAGGACTCCCCACTTCCACCCATAACAATTGCACACTGAATCATTCTCAGAACATTATATACTGCATATATATTTGCCATGTGTTCTTCATGCTTCACTTGTCTCCTAAAAGAAAAATATCCAGAGCACACCAATCAGTTGTAATTTATAAAATATGGGTCATAAAATAATAATGGTATTTAGCTTAGTGCCAGTATGAGATATCAGATGAATCATACTTTCCCCCTTATGTTTGGTTTTACTATTTTCAATTTTAAAATGTCTATGTATTGTTTATAAAACCAGAAAAATAAGCTATTTTATTGAAAAAAATTAGAAAACAAAACCATAAAAAATAATATTATTAATAGACATATTAGATGTTAGCTTATTGATGTATAACTATACATCTAGTAAGATTTATTCTACATTCCTTAAACAAGGAGTGGAATTTTTACCTCTATTTTTTTGTAATCTTATTCAAAACATACCATAAGAAACCATCTGGAAGTTGAGGACTAAAATTCATAGAAAGTAATTGCCAGTAAAATTATCAGTTATAGAAAATTGGGAATATATACAGTCTGGGATGTTAAAGTAAATTAAGAGTTGCTAAAATTTTAAGGATTTGCTACTTTTAGGGTGCAATTGTATATTACCATGGCAAAAACAAATTAAAAATAAGAGACCTCTCTCTTGAAACTAAGGAAAGAGACTGTTTTGGACAAGGAATTTGCCTCCCCAAAACATGTCATTTGGCATGATCATTTTAGGCTGATTATTTAAAAAAAACAAAACAAAACAAAAAAAACACTCGAGAAGGGCTTTTACCTCCCTCTAAATGGCCTAAAATAATTTAGATAGAGGGCCTTTTCCAGGAAGAAGAAGCATCACCAGAGATGCAAAGAATGTATTGAGGTGTGGAAGACTTGTGTGGTGGGAGGTGGGAGGACTTAGCATAGCCTGCCTGTTTGAAGCCCTCTCTGTGTCCCTTTGTCTCTGTAAGGCATGGCAAACCTTTGTTTACCAAACATTTATTCCTTCATCTCCAAGTGAACTGCATTCTTCTCTTCTGAAGTCCAAGACTTCCACCTCTTCTCCTTAGTTCAGAGTGACATATAAGCCCCAATTAACTGTCTGTGGACCTCATATTCTTATGGAGCCCCAGTACGTACAAAAATAAATTTGATTTTTTTCTGTTAATCTGTCTCATGTCAACTTAATTTTTAGACTAGCTAGAAGAACCTAGAAGGATAGAGGAGAAATTTTTCCTCCCTCTACCTTGCCTTGTCTTCCATAGATACTTAATTTAGAATACTTATAATTGTAAATTCTTTCTCTGTCTCTTTGAAATGTATGTAAAGCTTTTTTAAATGTTAAATAAACCTCTTGGAAGGTTTAAGGTCCAGGAATGTCTTTCTTAAGGACCTGAGAACCATCTCTTTGAAATGTAAACATCTAGGAAGATAGCCCCCCTGTCTCCCAGTTTCTATAAGAGTAGAAGCCTAATTTCAGTGGGCGCTTTGTTCACCTCACTATAAGACCCCCTGTCACAGAGATATATGTGTATTTCTTCTTTGGATAAAGATGATTATCTAATAAAGATGGTCATCCCAACTACCAAGTAAGTTTAGGATGAACTGTGTGCGACAAATGGTGCCTCCTCATGTCTTCTTACTTGAGACTAGTTACTGTTTATTTTGAAAATGTAAGTGTAATGCGTTGTATTTGTTTAGCTCTATAAAAGAGTGAGGGTTGTTTTTTTTTCTCTTTTGTCTTTGCAAATTTCTTAGCAGATTACCTATGATGCACATCACATTGTTTTAATAATTATTGAATAATAAAATTGTTCTTCTTCTAAACTGGTGGAGAGTTTCCTGGGTGGAAGGAGATTTTGTTTTTAATTTATATTTTCCTAAAACTGTATGACATATTATATTTCTAGAGTTTTAGAACTTCATTAAATATTGATTGTATGGCTTTTATTAACAAAATAAAAAGAAAGGCATCTAAAGATTTCAGGATCAATACATTCTTGTCAATTTACCAAAATAATTTTGTTTAAAAATCTTTCTTTAATCCTTTTCAAAATTAAATGATGTTAAGGTAATGTATATATATTTTGTTTGTCCTAATCATTGTATATTCTCGTAGAAAAAGAACTGTGTTTATACTTTAATAAATTTTCCAATTACCTACCAGCTTGTTTATTTCACTTTGGCACCCTCAATATTTCACTTGTGTATTAGGTAATTTATTATCCAATAAATTCCAAGAAATGTTTTCAGAATAGTCTATTCTTTTGTTATTTATTGTCTGCTTTCTTACCTTGTTTGTATTTTCCTGGGATAAATTTATTATTAAAAAGTTTGTGCAGTAAATGCTGTAACTAAGATACATGAATAGATACGGTTTCTGAATTTGGGGTGCAGAGGCTGTCAGGCTGTTCCTCCTAGCCTATGGTTTTTGAGGCCTCAATTGTAGCATTCATCATTTGATTCTGATAATTTTTGTGTTTTTAGATAGTCCTAAATGTACTTATATTACCAATTTGAGAGCAGTTCTGTTTTCTTCTTAGTGATGTGTTTCTCTAAGGCCAATGATCTGCCCTCCTGCCCTCCCTCCAGAAATCAACTGTAGCTAATTTCCACAGTAAAAGAAAAAAATCACTGGGAAGTTAATCTCCTAAAGTTTTGTATTTATTCTTATTCTGAAAGAATAATCAAAGCATTTTGATTTGATAGTGTTACTATGTGAAAATTTTTATTAAGGTTGAATTAATTTGCAACAAACTGCTGTGAAATCTATATGTAAGGACAACAGTAGTCACTTTAAGAAAAAAGTAATGTGCACTAAATGTTTATAGAAAGGATCTGAGTGAAATAAAGTGATATCTGTTTTCTGCAAAATCATTACCTAATGTTTAATCCTTATAATACACAATAGTGAATACTTGCAAGGTGAAAGAAAAATGAGTTAAGAAATTAAACAAAATAAGGAAACGAACACATTTTAATGCAGCGGGGAAGTGAGACTGTATTTGTTTGGATTGACTTCTGAAGTTTTAGTGGCCTGTGTGCTCTATCTATTCTAGGGGGATGTGATGCTTGCCTTCCTCAGGCAAAATTCATGAAAACAAAGGCATTTTTAAACAGCTGCTTAATTTTGGACTGTGGCTGACCAATATTAGGAAAGAGCTGTTGTTCCTAATCGGAACAGACATTGGTCTCTTTGTCGTGCAAATTATTTCTTCTAACAGCACTTTGAGTCATAATTCAGCCAAGGATTGATACTGGTTGTATGGGGTTGCTAGGAAACACCCCTTCCTGAATGTGGGTGAAAAGATATTTTTTTCTCCACAGTATAGATTTTCTAGAATTATGTATATTAAAATTTAAGATGATGTGTGAATTAAACATTTTCATAAAATGAAGATAAAAGGTTTTGATTCCTCAGAAATATGTAGTTATATAAAGATTGCTGGTTTAACTTTTAATCTAAAATTTCTGCATTTCAACATTAAAGAAGCAAAATTTCCTCTACATGGTAGTATATTGGCTGTGCATTCACAAACACGAGAGGATATTAATTAGCATGTTGTTAGAGTGTAAGGGATTTTAAATGCCTAACTGGAAGGGTGTCCACATGTCCCTGGAAAATTATAAGCAGCAATTCACAAAGCTATAACTGATAGCCAGATGGATAAGTATGAAGTTAATGTTATTTCTTCTGGGACCAGAATGTCAAAATGAGTATCTAATTAGGCTACTGAACAACTTTTAGAAACACAAAGCAGAAATAAATCAAGGAGTAGTTTTAAGAATGGAATTAAGCCATCTTAATATTGAAGTCAAAGGAAGTAAAGCTTTGGAATTATGAGACATAAGACAAATATAGTATTTGGTTATTATACCTATTTAAATAGAATATATGAAATTTATTTAACTCTTATTAGGTATTTCAAGCTGATTTGTAAATTGGTGAAATAAGTATCATGGCTACAAATTAAACAAAGGCAAAATTATCTTGAGAGCAGATATAATAATTGGCTAAGCAGTCAGTCTTTTTGCTTGAAAAAAAATATACTCTTGATGTTTCTTTGAATCCTATAAAAGGAACAATTATTTAAAATTTATATCAATAAATACTTATTACTTGCTCTGAGGATAGAGGTGATTGAAACCCCTCTATACTCAAAGATCATAAAATTTACTAACAATGATTGATGTAACTTCTAGAATTAGCCCATAGAGTCCTCTAGCTTTATACAATAATTTTGGGAATTTAGGGTGTGTATGTGTTATAAAACAAGCATATTATTTTTCAAGAACTTTATTGTTTTTTTTTAACATATTTTTATTGATTTCAGAGAGGAAGAGAGCGGGAGAGATAGAAACATCAGTGACGAGAGAGAATCATTGATTGACCGCCCCCTGCACACCCCCTACTGGGGATTGAGCCAGCAACCTGGGCATGTGCCCTTGACCAGAATCAAATGCCAGACCTTTCAGTCCGCAGGCTCCGCAGGCTGACACTATCCACTGAGCAAATCAGCTAGGGCAAGAACTTTATTCTTGATTCCTTTACTCTTGATTTTAATTGTCTTTAAGGCTAAAGATTAAACAGACCATATGTGTTACTTATTTTAATTCTTCAATTTGAAACATCTTGAGATAATAAACATATAGGTATTTATTGTTCTCATGCTGTTTGTTGGAGAGCTTGAAATACACACACACACACACACACACACACACACACACACACCATATATCTTCATAGGTATTTTTTAAATGAATAGTAATCTTCAAACAAAGAATTTCCAAGATGAGAAAGAGGGCCAGCCAGTATGGTTCAGTGGTTGAGCAAAGAGCCATGCACCAAAAGGTCTCCAGTTCGATTCTTGGTGAGGACACATTGCCAGGTTGTGGGTTTTGACCCCAACAAGGGGCATGCATGAGGCAGCAGATGGATGTTGATATTTCTCTCTTATCGATGTTTCTATCCCTCTCTACCTCTCCCTTCCTCTCTCTTTAAAAAGATCAATAAAAACATATTTTAAAAAAAGATGAGAAAGAGGATAATGGGATCTTTTTGAGACATTCAAAAAATATGGTCAGACTATTCGGTTGAAAGTACTGTATTGTAGCTAAAGGCTTGTGCTGTTGGGACATTCAAAACTAGGTTTAAATCCAGGATCCACCAATTAATGTTGTATGCCTTTAGGAAAATACTTACCTCTTAAATAATGTTTCCTCATCTGCAAATTAGATAAATAGTATTTCTTATGGAGGTTCCATAAGAATTAAATGGAAAATGAATGTAAACCACTTAAGAAATTGTTGATCACATTAGGTAAACATGTGCTAATTACTGATTATTATGGTCTGGTTTACATAAGCATCAGCTAAACATGAAACTATGGGGGGAAATTGGGTAAATTGCATTTCTGTCATCACATGCTTTCTTCAAAACATTATTATTTTTTCCTTAATCTTCATTATTTATGTTTTGGTACTTTTTATGTCAGTTTCTTTTAGAATTGTTGTTTCTTGTTCACATTCTTATACATTATGTTGTCCTTACTATAGAAAAGAACTAGCTGCACAAACTGTGCCTTGCATTTATTTATTTATTTATTTATCCCCACCTGAGGATATTTTCCCATTGATTTTTAGAGATAGTGGAAGAAAGGGGGAGAGACAGAGAGAGAGAGAAACATCAGTGTGAGAGACACATTGGTTGCCTCCTATAAGGGCCCCAACCAAGATTATGGATCGGGGTCGGGAATGGAGCTTGCAACCGAGGTACATACCCTAGATCAGAATTGAATGCAGGACCCTTCAGTCCTCAGGCAGACACTCTGTCCACTGAACCAAACTGTCACTGCTTTTATTTTTTTTTTTTTTTTTTTTTTTTTTTTTTAAATATATTTTATTGATTTTTCACAGAGAGGAAGGGAGAGAGATAGAGAGTTAGAAACATCGATGGGAGAGAAACATCGATCAGCTGCCTCCTGCACATCTCCTACTGGGGATGTGCCCGCAACCCAGGTACATGCCCTTGACCGGAATCGAACCTGGGACCTTTCAGTCCGCAGGCTGACGCTCTATCCACTGAGCCAAACCGGTTTCGGCAACTGTCACTGCTTTTAAATCCATACTTGAGACAAGCCAAGATCTTGGCAACATCAGCCTCTTCCATACATGTGTAAGTGGAGTCAACCAACAATTTAAACCCCACCTCACACCAGTGCATCCAGTTCATCAATAATTTCCCCTTACACAACAGTACTTTCTTCTTTAATGTCATCAGTGTTGTCCATTTCTGTTTTTGAGAAATCAGTGTCCATATTAGAAATAAACGTTTAAAATATGAATTTCTATACTTGGAGAATTTGTATAAATTGAGGCTATATACTGGTCAATTACTAGCATCATGGGCTTTGGAAAATAAATATTATTAGCTAAGCTCAAACTTTTAAACTTGCTTTAAATTTCCAGAATTGTTTCAGATCATAGTCTATCAAAATTGCAAGGTAGTGTGTAAGAATTATATGTTGAAATGCACTTTTCTATAGGAAAATGCTTATTAAGACCCAATCATGACATATAATAACTTTGCAGTATTTTTGCAGTTTTGATGGAGTCATATTAATCACCTATGTTCATTATCATTCTTTTCAATGACCTATGGTCATTAAGTCAAAAGGAGAGGAAAATACATAAAAGAGGGAGATATCCACCATTCTTCAGAGCTTGGTGAATGCATCAGCTCAGGTTCTCAATGAAGACACTAAAACGGGGTAAGACATGCAGGAGATGTATTTGGGATAAATCCTTATTAAGGATAAAGGGAGAGGGAGCAGGGGTAAGCAGGGAACATCTTCAGACTATGGTATAGGATTGAACCTTTGAAAGGAAAGCATAAGGAAGGGGGACTGTGCAGGAAGTGCTTCAGACAGCAGTGCTGTTCTCAGAAAGACTCAGTCAGGCTGAGTAGAAGCTCTTAGAAAACTTCACTGTTTAAAGAGACCCACATTGAGCAGGAATGGTCTGACCTAAATGTCTTCCATGGTCAGTCCTTGGTTGGGAGCAACCGAGAGGAAGTGTGGCCTGGCCAAACACATGATAGTTGGAGGCTGTCAGCCAACCATGCTCTCTGCAGCAGGTCACTGGAAGGTGATCTGAATTCTTGGTAAGACATCACAGTTAGTCTTCACTCAGACTCTTGTCAGCTTTCATCACAGAATATCAATAATAACATAGTGCTGTACACTTCAGTAATCTTGGTTCTTACAGGGAAACATAACTTTAAACTCATAATAATAGGTCATTTTTTTAATATCAGTTGATAGGCATTTTCTCACCTATTTGCAGTTGATCTCTTTCTATAGATCAATATTTTAAAAAATACATATTTTCTCCCATCTTGTAGGTTGCCTTTTCATTTTGTTGATGGTTCCCTTTGCTTTGCAGGAGGTTTTTAGTTTCATACAGCCTGACTTGTTTATTTATTTTTTTATTTTGTAGCTTATGCTTTCAGTATCATATTCAAAATATAATTGCCAAGAAGCAAATCAATAAAGGAGTTAATATCCAAAATATATAATTGTTGAAAATTCCAGCCCAGTCAATTTGCAGATCTAATTGGCTTGATTGATTCATTATTCAGGCACCATCTCATTCAGCAAGTAGAAGGGTGCTCTGAGGAGGGTGCACAAAACAGAAGGGGTTTTTTTTTTGTTTTTTTGTTTTTTATAGAAAGAAGGGTGTGTCCAGGCAGTTATTAGAAAAATAAAAGAAAGGATTATTTTTAGACCTGGATTTGTTTATTGGGGGCTCGGGGCAATTGCCTCTCTTCCCTTTGGGGAATGGAGAAAGCCCTCTTGACATCACCGTAGTGGTTTTGCCTAGAAAATTCCAGACTGGTTGGTTAAGATTATATTTTTGGGAGAGATTGAAACTGCAGTTAAATCTGGTATAAAATCTAGGTTTGGTATTTGGATTTTGGTACAAGTGATGCCTGTTTTGGCCTGTGACTTTCTCTTTAACATAATGAACTCTCAACTCACTAGCAAAAGACCAAATACTCTGATATTTTTCCAAACAAGATATTAAAATGGCTAGCAGGTACTTGAAAAGGTGCTCAACATGACTAATAAATAGGGAAATGTAAATCAAAACCACAATGAGATAATCACCTCACTCCTGTTAGAATAGCTATCATCAAAAAGACAAGAGACAAGTTCTGGTGAAGGTGCGGAGAAAAGGGAAACCTCTTGCACTGTTGGTGGAAATGTAAATTGGTACAGCCACCCATTATGGAAAACACTATAAAAGTTTGTTGTTGTTTTTTTTTAGAACTTTCATTATTTTAAAATTCATAGAATGCCTGTGATAAGATGGGAAAAAGTACAGTAGTTGGACTTGAGTCCTCTGTAGAATTCCATCTATATATATAAAAGCCTAAGTGACCATTCAAGCGTTCAACTGGTAGCTGTGACACACACTGACCACCAAGGGGCAGATGCTCTATGCACAGGCATGGAAACATGGAACAGACTGATGAATCTCAGAGGGAAGGGGGAAGGGGCGAGGGTGGGAAGAGATTAACCAAAGATCTTGTATGCATACTAGAGGCCTGGTGCATGGATTCATGCACTTATGGGGTCCCTCGGCCTGGCCTGCAGGGATTGGGCCAAATCCATCCACCGGGCCTCTGACATCTCCCAAGGGGTCCTGGATTGTGAGAGGGTGCAGGCCAGGCTGAGGGATCCCACCGGTGCATGAATCTGTGCACCCGGCCTTTAGTTTTAATAGAACAAGAGTTGAAGTTCAACACCTCGATTTGCCTCTCAGTTCTACAGCTTATTGAGTGCCAGATCACTTACTATCTCTGAGCTTCAGTTCCCTCTGTGTATCTTTCAATATTACAAAGAAAATGGTGTCTGAGCAGAGGCTGCAAGAACTTCCTAGGATGAGCAAGGTATCAGATATCTACATGACAGCAAGAGCTGAGGTGAGGTCTCGTCAGCCAGAGAGAACCACTAAATACTCACCAGGCTGAGGCCCAGCACAAGCCACACCAGCTGTCCACCTTAGTTGTGAGGGCCAGGCAGGGCTGGCAATGTTCAGGAGGAGAAAAGGTATTGTGGTGGAGACCAGATGAGTAATTAATATATATGTATATAAATTTTGTAATATCTTTCACCATATGTTTTTTTAAAAAATTAGCTTATAAATATATGTATAAATTTTGTTAATCCTCACACGAGGATATTTTTCCATTAATTTTTAGAGAGAAAGAGAGAGAAGAAGGAAGTGGGAGAGGGAGGGAAACATTGATGTAAAAGAGACACATTGATTGGTTGCCTCCCACACATACCCCCACCAGGGTCAGGGATAGAACCTGCAACCCTTTGGTTCATTGGCCAACAGTCTAACTACTGAGAAACACTGGCCAAGGCCTCTTCTATATTTTTTACTTTGTTTTTTTATATATATTAATTATCACTTCTCCAGTTTCCATGAAAAACCACATTGATTATTTTATTTTATCAGAATAGCATAAAAATATAGATTATTGTTTGGGATATTTATGATAGCAAATCATATCCTCCATGAACACAGTGTATATCTTTGTGTATTTTAATGTATAAGTATTTTTAAAAATCTGTTTCTGGTACATAGACGTATGTATTGGAGTACAAAATCACTATGCATTCCCAGTGAAACAATGCTAGGGTGTGGTTATAGAAATTCTGTCTGAATCACCCTACCATTTTTGCCCAGAATCCCAGTGAATTAATTCTTGATTTTTATCTGAACTTATTCTGAAAAGGGTTAACTAGCTAAAGACAGAAAGCAAAGGGGTCTGGAGAGGATAGAGGCATCTTGGCCTGAACAATTGAAACAGCCATAAATCAAGGACAGAGATATCTCTGGCCTGAGCAGCTGGGGTAATAAATCTCTGGCAAAGAGGAAAAAAAAAAAAAGGAAAGAGGCCACTTTACTCTTGTGAGCAGAGAAACCAGTGGTTTCATTCTCAAGGCTTGGCAGGATAAGGTTGCTAAGTACCATAAGGTAGATCAAAAGTAACTCCAACTTGAACAGATAAGATGGATATGTGAAGGACAAAGAAAAGACACAGAATATCGGGGGAGGAGGGAGGAAACGTATTTTCATAGAGGATACAGGAATGTCGCAAAATAAGGGGAAAGAAAGAGGGGTGCACCACGTGGGCTTTGGCCTTTGCAGAGTAACCAATGAGGAAAGCAAGGGGTCTTCATTGCATAAATTAGGGAAGGGTCCAATTAGAAAGTGTCATGAACAGAAAAAAAACAAAAAACACAGCCTTTATAATGCCTCAAGACAAAGAAAGCAGTGGCCACCCTTCTTAGCCAGGAGAGACAGTCTTAGGTATTTAATATTAGGTTTTAGAGATAGCATCTGCTTGCAATAAAGTTGCTTCTGCTTGCGATAAAGCTTCTGTACTTCTCACTTGTCACCTTTTGTCCATGGTTTCATTCTTTGAAGCCATCCAGACAAGAACCCAGGAAAGAAATCACCCTTGCATTCTGCTCAATAAAAAAAGCCAGAATCAATTATTTAAAATACTTAATTTTATAACCAAAATATTGCCTCTGTGGGTTTTTGAAAAGTAATTACTTGGATATGTTATATAAAGCTTAACATTTCAAAAAATACCTGATGCATAGGGTTGTATCCTTAGAGACAGGCTAATAGTTAACAAAACAAGAAAATATCAGTAAGAATGTGCAGAAAATACATTTAATCAAACTGAGTAAATATTTGAAATGGAAGCATAAACTAGGGAATTATAATTTTGATGATGAATATTTCTGGGGTCATGCATTATACATATGACAATATTATTTATACCTATTTCATTAAATGATGTTTCGCATTTTTAAAGGAAGAAAATTAATTTGTATTTAACACATCTTTGTTTCAAGCTCTAATTTAAAAATTATACTTTGTCATCAAAAGCATAATATTCACTTTACGAATACAATTTTACTATTCTTGCTTTGAAAACTGGTTAAGCTAGCTTATTTCACCCTTTTTACATTCTCCTAACATGACCATTTCTTGAAAGTAAATTTTTTTTTCAAGAAATGTTTTATACAACTGTTGATTAAGAATACAATAATATTTCTTTAAATAGAGCATACGCAGCTCATTTATCATTTCTTAAAAATACTTATCAACTTCTGCTTTAACTGGTAGTCATAACCAATAAACTGCAACCGCCATACTATTATCTTATATTCCGTTTCTTTTACTTCTCTTATTGGTTGATATTTAATTTCACAAGTTCCGTTTGGTTAGATTAATTTGGCTGGAGTAAATCTCAGTTCTTCTGACAGCCCATTTTCAGCGGCGCTGCTCTCTCTCAGGTTGTTGATGCGGCCATCACAATTGTACATCACAAAATCCCGCGGGGATATGTGCTTGATCCATTGTGTTATGCTGCACAGTGATCAATTGCCTGTCCAACTCGGCTCTGCACTTATTATTTTCATGGAAATTTCTTTCTTGGCTATTCTTAGGTGTGCTCTACTTCCTTCTGCCTCCACCCATCCATATTCTTTATGCATCTTAGGGGTTTAATAAATTAAACTCCAACATACACATTAGCTGCTGAAAACATTAATATCCTAACAGTCACAATCAAAACCATTCCTGTAAACCTGCATTAGAAAATGCTGATTGCAGGGAACTTAATGGAAGTGTCCTACTTTCTGGAGTCATTTGTTTTGATGAGAGCCTGAGTGTAAATTCTGTGCAAAACACAGACAGCTATTATGCAGTTAATTATGCACAAAGTAAACAAGTACAACTGCAAACAGCAAAATGCCACCTAATAATGGATAACTCCAGATTTATGGTATGCATGCCCAATCTGTAAAGGCTTCTACTCATGAATCTAAAATGAATGGAACATTACCTAAATGATCCAAAATGAAGGATTTAATACATTGCTCTACCCTTATTGCTACTTATTTCTTGTCAGCAGATTTTTCATTTTGCCTTAATTTATTGTACATAAACACTATGCAAATGTTTGGGTCATATTTAAAAACATATGGCTTGTGCTTATGATTTCTGGTGAGGCATTTTATTACAAATTACTTGTTAAGCAAATCACTTTCTTAATTATACAGGTCAACATATAATCACAGGGCCCACATGTACTTGTTATACAAAGCTCCATTCAGTAAACACTGTGCATAATTTAAGAAATATGTGTATGTGTTGTCCCCAACATGCGTGTTGATGTTTACTGATTATTTTCATCCATATAAATTGATTTATTTTATAATGAGCATTACAAATATTGTAAGTTCTGCTAGTTTGGGGGTTTTTCTGAAATATGATTCCATATAAAATGTATCACTTTCATACTTCCCATATGAAAATGATAGTTAAAAAGCTACTAAATACATTCAAATAAATTTGTTTTATTAATTTATATAAAAGACTGCAATTTATTTTTATCTTTCTTGTTTCAAAAAGTTAATGACTTGCAAAATGCCAAAAATGCAATAATTGAAGGAGTATGTAAATTAATATCTCAGAGTTAAGAAAAAATAAAGATGGGGAAAATAAAATGTAGCAGGATTAAGATTAATTCACAAAACATATGTTGAGAGACTTTTGAGAGTTGGAAGAGTTGGCTTTACCATTTTATTAGTTAAAATAGATACAGAAAAACAAATGGTCAATGATATAGTATGTCAGATCCATCCAAACACACTTATTCTTTGTTCTGAAGCAACAAAAATGTATCTTGTGCAACCTTTTAGAGAAAACACTCTTTAAATGCATCCATGTAGGTTCATCAATTATAACAAATGTACCATTTTGGTGCAGCATGTTGATAGTGATAGAGGTTGTGTGTGTGGTTGTGGGGACAAGGGATAAATGGTAACTCTGTACTTTCTACTCAATTTTGCTATGCACCAAAAACTGCTCTGAAAAACCATTTTTTTAATGAAAAAAGTTCCAAACAATATTCTCATAATTAATTTTCATTATGAAAAAGGTTGTAGACTGTTCTTTATTTAAATTTTCAGTGTAACAAGATAGTAAGTACAGTTGAGTAAAAGCTGACTCCTAGGGGCAATGAGGAAAGTGATGGGCATAGAGAGAGAATATGATTGTACTTTTGCTGTGCAGCATCACAGAATGCATTCTTTAAGCTATTTTTGTAAGTCAATACCTATTTGAGGTTCTAAGTTGATGTATAGTCTGGATTCTTGTGGAATATCTATGTGTCTTAACTCATTAGACCACCCATATGTAATGAATGGCTTTATAATAGAAATCCTGTACTGGCTTGAGAATCTCTTTCCTTGAGGGTAGCCCACAGGTAGGGCATGCAGGGAGAGAAGAGATAAGAATAAATAGTTGGGGATGGTCAGGAAGGAGTCTTTTTGATGATTGCAAACAGGTTGCTCTACTTGGCTTGGATGCATGCTTTTTACACCCGGGCATTCGTGGAAGCTCAGTACACCGAGCGCTAAGTGCCTCATTTACTTTGAGAAAAATGTTTAGGTCGTTGGCTATTTCAACTAACTGTGTCTTAGAACCAATTCTCCAAGCTATAGCTATATAATCCCTTTTTTGAAGAAAGTAAATATGATCATTTCATAAGAAGGAAAAAACAGATAACAGCAGATCTAAGTTCTTGTGTAAATTCATACTGTTATTTCATGTTATAGGACTGAAAAAGACAGAATGCCAATTCATGGGAGATTAAAACATTAAATCGATTACCATATTTGTGTAATTCTAATTTCTATGCAAAGCATATGGCTTTTCTCTTTTTCTTGCTTGGATTGTTTACTCTCTTGCTGTTTCCTATTCTCTTCATATGATTTTCTTTTGTGGGGTGAAAGGAAACATGATATTATTATGTACTCTTAAAATATAATTCTGGGTTGATTGCAATGAATATATGTTTATTCTGAAAATCAATAATTATTTTCAAAAAGTGAGTGAGATCAAAGAGAGTGAAAAACATTGGAAATGTGCCAGAGCCTTAATGCAAAGATGACCACACAGTTTACTTACTATATTCAATTTAAAAAAAAAATCTAATTATTGGTTAGAATTATGGAATTTGGGGTATAAAGAAGATAAAGAAAAAAGGGAATTAGTATCAACAAAAATTAAAATTTCATACCTTTTAATGCTCTCAAAATTCAATTTAAGTGTATAAATCAAGATATCTTCATATTAGTTATATTTTAGGCAAAAGAACCATTTCATCATTCTAAATTTTCTGAGGTGATTATTTGTGTTTTAAAAAATATTAAACTAAATTTCACCATGAATATAACTTATCAATTGGAGTATTGAGCTAAAATGCATTTTGCTTTTGTTTTTTTCCATGGCTTCATCATGTTGATCATTAGAAGTATAGAAATCCCTACTTTTTTATTTATTTATTTATTTATTATTTTATTTTTAATTTAAATTCTATATTGTTTACAGTATTACATAAGTCTCCTTTTTCAGTTATTTTTTTTTAATAGTGTAAAGCTTATTTTCAGGATTTTAAAAATATGTTTATCCATTAACATTGTAACTTAAACACACAAATGAATTTTTCCTTTTTGTGTTATCTTATTCTCTGGACCAATTTTTCTGAAATTTTGAAGATTTATAAAATACTTTTGTCAGTGTCCTCATTAGAGTTGCCCTAATTCTTATAATATTAACTAGAGGCCCAGTGCACAAAAATTTGTGCACTCAGGGGGGAGGGGGGGGTCCCTCAGCCCGGCCTGTGCCCTCTTGCAGTCTGGGACCCCTCGGGAGATAACGACCTGCTGGCTTAGGCCTGCTCCCGGGTGGCAGAGGGCAGGCCCAATCCCTACGTGCAGCCCCTGGTCGGGCTCAGAGCAGGGCTGATTGGGGAGTTGGAGCTCCACCCCCTGTCATGCACAGAGCAGGGCGGATCAGGAGGTTGCGATGCCACCCCTAGTCACGCTCAGGGTAGGGCCGATTGGGGGGTTTTGGCACCGTACCCTGTCACACTCAAGGCAGGGTCGATGGGGAGGTTGTGGCACCAACCCCTGTGATGCACAGAGCAGGGCCAATCAGGGGGTTGGGGCGCTGCCCCCTGTCACGCACAGAGCAGGGCCCATCAGGGGTGTTGGGGCTCTGTACCCTGTCATGCACAGAGCAGGGTCAATTAGGGGGTTGGGGAGCTCCCCCCTGTCATGCACAGAGCAGGGCCCATCAAGGGGTTGGGGAGCTCCCCCCTATCACGCACAGAGTAGGGCCCATCAGGGAGTTGAGGAGCTCCCCCTGTCACTCACAGAGTAGGGCCGATAGGGGAGTTGGGGCACCGCCCCCTGTCACACACAGAGCCACAGGGCGATCAGGGGGTTGGGGAGCTCCCCCCTATCAGGCACAGAGCAGGGCTGATCAGGGGGTTTGGGCGCTGCCCCCTGTCACGCTGATCCCAGTGCCGGGAGGCATATTACCCTTTTACTATATAGGATAGAGGCCTGGTGCACAGGTGGGGGCTGGCTGGTTTGCCCTGAAGGGTGTCCTGGATCAGAGTGGGGGTCCCGCTTGGATGCCTGGCCAGCCTGGGTGAGGGGCTGAGGGCTGTTTTCAGGCTGGTGGGTGACTGAAACTCCCAACCGCTCATTTTTTTCTTTTTTTTTTTTTATTCTGGGCCAGCTTTCTCTCTGAGGCTTGGCTCCAGCTCTGAGGCCTCGGCTGCTGAAAGCAGGTATCTGGTTTGTTTGGGTTCTATAATCGAAACACTGTTTCAACTTCAGCTCTGAGATCCCGGCTGGCTGAAAGCAGGTTTCTGGGGTTTTGTTTAGCTTCTATATTTGTAACAATGTTTCAAACTGCAAGCTCAGAGGCTGGCAGCGGCAGGCGGGGAACATTGGCTTCCTCTGTCACTGAAGCAAGCAAGCCTCATGTTCGTTTCAAGCTGCCTGGCTGCCGGCCGCCATCTTGGCTGGCAGTTAATTTGCATATCGCCCTGATTAGCCAATGAGAAGTGTAGCGGAAGTATGGCTAATTACCATGTTTCTCTTTTATTAGACAGGATGTTGACATATGCATTTGTAAGGGCAGTCTAAGCTTGATAGTGCTCATCTGTGAAAAAGGACTCCTGTATGTCTTTGTATAGGATAAAATTTACTCTAATCAAGGAATTGTAAAGAAAAATTATTCTGTTTTTTAGTTCTCATAGAAAATGCCACCGTCTATTCAATATTGTTATTTCTATAATCTTAAACTTATCCTTAAGTGCCTTGCATCTAACTTTAATTAGCAAGAAAAAATGGGTTTCCTAGAGATACGAGGGTAACTTTTTAAAGTCACAGAAATCTGTAGTTATGTTATTTATTGCATCCACTATACCCAAGCAGTTCTAATCACAATTAAAAAAGGCTCTAAGCTTTTATATTTTTGAATCCTTCCTCTTTTTACCACAACTCAATGGAAAGCAGCTTCTAGAAGATATTAATGAAACTGTTAAGGATAGAAGAAAAATAATAGTAAACTAGGATATTTGTGACAGAGTCTACTTCCCAAGATTCTAGGAAAAGGAAGAAGCAGCAAAAGGACGAGGAGGCAAGAAAATTTCAAAAATTGCTTTAGAAAGAAAACTTAGAAGCTGAATGAAGACATTTAAATTAAAAAAAATAATTTATATAATAAGGAAAAAATCTGGTGTATTAATCCATGTGTGTACTATTTTTCTGTAATGCTATATAATTCTATGTAATTCCATTTTCTCTACATTTCTTTTTATAAATATATATTTCCATCTGCTGCATCTGTTGGTGATGAAAACTTTCAGCTCCTATATGTCTGAAAAAGTTGCTATTTAGTTTTTTGTTTTGAAAGATATTTTGGTAGGTATATAATTCTAAATTGACAGTTATTCTTGCAATACTTTATAAAGATTGTACTTCACTGTCTTCTGACTTACTTTGTTGCTGATGAGAGACCCATTGTCATTCTCACTCCTTTTTCTCTTGGATGAGGCATATTTTTCTGTTTTAAATATTTTTTTTATTATCATTTGTTTTGATGTACCTATGTGTAGGGCCTCTTATTTTCCATGTTACTTGTGTTTGGGGAACATTGAATGTTTTAGATCTGTGAACTTATAGTTTTCATTACATTTGGAATTTTTAAGGCATTATTTTTTTTTAAATATATATTTTGGGCCTCCCTTTCACCTAAAATGAAAAATCCAATTAAATGCATATTGAAGAGTTGAAATTGTGTCATAACTCAGTGATACTCTTTTTATTTATTCAATTATTTTCCTCTTTGTGTTTCATTCTGTATAGTTTTCGTTGCTATGAATTTAAGTCCACCAATCTATTTTTTTCCAATATCTAATTTGCCGTTAATCTTCACTAAGTATATTTTCTACTGACATTGTAACTTTTATCACTAGAAGTTTAATTTGATATTTTTTATATTTTTAAGTTCTCCAGTTAAATTTGTTGAATATATGAAGATAGCTATAATTACTGTTTTAGTATCTTTTTCTGTTAATTCCAATAACTGTGTCAGTTCTTGATCAATTTTGATCAATTTATTTTTCTCTATTATGGTCATATTTCATGCTTCTTTCTATGCCTAGTAATTTGTTTTTATTGAATACAAAACACTGTGATTTTATACTGCTGGGTAACTGTTTTTGGTGTGTGTGTGTGTGTGTGTGTGTGTGTGTGTGTGTGTTCCTTTGGATATTCTTGAGCTGTGTTCTGGGACACAGTTGCATAATTTTAAAATTTTAACATCTGTTTTTTAACATCTGATTTGTTAGATAAGCAAATCTGAGCAGTACACCCCATACTCTACAAATTATGAATTTGTCCAGTTTTGTTTGACTAAACAAGCACTATTCCATGCCTTCTATGAGTGCCAAGTACTATTCCCTTTAATACTGTGAATGATTCTTTCCTTGGACTTGGGTAGTTTCCTTAATACTTATGCTGATCAAAACTTTGCTGAATAATTAAAAGGGACTCTCTGCAAATACCTGGGATTTTCTTTTCTTTTAATCCTCATCCAAGGACACGCTTAGAGAGAGAGACATCAATGTGAGAGAGAAACATCAATAGATTGCCTTCTGCTCTGACCGATAATTGAAACAGCAATCTTTCAGTACAGTTGACTATCAACCAACTGAGCCACTCCAGACAGACTGGGATTTTCTTTGCAGCTTTCTTCTCCCTTGTACTCTGTCTTGAAATTCTGGCTTCCCTGGTCTCTATGGAGACCACTCAGATCCATCTTGTCCACTCAGGAGGTGTGACTGGATTCCAGCTCCTCACACTGCGGCCTGAGTATTTTATAAGGCAGTATGCTGTGGAAATCATTGGGGCTTATCTTACTTTCTTCTCTTTTTTCCTCAGGGATTATTGTCCTTCATTGTGTCATGTTCAATGCCTTGAAGACTGTTGCTTTATGTATTTTTTTTCCTACTATTTTCCCCCGATTGTTTGTGTGATTGATGATGAGGAAAAGAAAGCTAAATCCAGTTTCTGTTACTCCATACATCAGAGCAGAAATCAGTATATATGGTTTTATATGGTAGGTTTTCATAATGGATTTCCTGGTTCTATACATAATGTATTTTTTTTTTGTTTTTGTAGATATTGGCAGATTTTGTTTAAAAATGTAACAAATTTTAGTTCTACAAACAATATATGAAAGTACCATACATTTTCCTGCATCCCTCAAAAATTGTATCTTAAAGAATTTCTAATCCGGTAAAAAGTTATCCGTCATTTTAAATTTAATAATTTTGCATTTTTTATTATTGAATTTAAATATGATTTCATATGCCTGTTGGTCATCTGAACTTGCTCTTCTGTGAATTGTTGAGTCATATATTTTGCTCACTGTTTTTCTCTTGTGAGGCTGTTTATTATTAATTTGTAAAAGCGTATTGTACCTTTGAAAAAAAATGAATCCTATGGTAAAATATTTCTCTCAAACATATTTTTATCTTCTGAATACCATTTTTATTGTTTTGTGTCTTTTTAAAAATATATTTTATCGATTTTTTACAGAGAGGATGGGAGGTGAATAGAGAGTTAGAAATGTCGATGAGAGAGAAACATCTATCAGCTGCCTCCTGCACACCCCCCACTGGGGATGTGCCCGCAACCGAGGTACATGCCCTTGACCAGAATCAAACCTGGGACCCTTCCGTCTGCAGGCCGACACTCTACCCACTGAGCCAAACCGATTAGGGATGTTTCTGTCTTATATCTAATTTTTTATTTTTCAAATTTTTATTTTAATTAGTAGATTAAAAAATAGCACATTGTTTCTTTTATAACATTAAGGCTTCATAGTATTTTATTTAAGAAGGACATTCTTTCCTCTGGATTGCATAGAAGGTGTTCCAGTATTCCTTTTAAGATTTAGGGTCATCTTCCAATAAACATGGGGGCTAAATCCAGAACATTTATTTCTTTGTTCTTTCTATTTTACCCTATATCTGCTACTTGATTAAACATAGCTAGTAAATGAAGTAGACTTTCAATTTCCATAAAAGGAAAGGAAGAAAGGGAGACAGAAGAGAGATGAACAGAAAATAGAGACCTTTGGACTATGAATATTTATTTTTAAAATTCATATGTATCTGTTGCATCTAGATTATTTTGAGAAACAAGTTATGTTGTTACCTGTCATCAGCAGACCCACCAAATGAGATACAACACATTCCATAAAAATTTTGCTTAATCAATCATTTTTTTCTAAGCCAGCTAGTTATCATTCTATTTGATAACAAAATTTGAGTGTATATTTAAGTTTATAGAGTAGTGATGAAAGAAAATATAAGAGTATATAGTATAAAATGTGATAAACCCTTTTAACAACATAATTTCAAAGATGAAATAAGATAATAGCTGATTGACGTGAAATAAATTCTGAGACTATGATGTCTATCTGCAAGTTGGTTCACTTCCACCTGAAAGACTGCACACATTTCAGAGATGAATCTTCTAGTCAGAGTTCTCTCACATCTCTAATTGAACAGTCATACACTAGTTAATGATAAGAACTTGTGTTTTATTGAAGCTTTAATATCAAAAGAGTTTGAAGCTTTAAATTGTTTATTTTGCTTTATTTTACTTTTGAAGTTGTCTAAATTGCATTCAGTGGTATTCTTTCCTTTCCATCATAAAGAATCTGATGAAGACAATGGCCATCCAATTAACCACTCACCTGACACCACATCTTTTGCTTCAGAATAACTTCTAGCTTTGAGATGCACTGAAGATTGACTCTCTTGTGACATTTCTCTATAAAACATTTAGAGGGATTGTATCAAATACATTAATTTCCCTGTCAGTCTCTCAGAGCTTCAGAAATGTCCAGTAATTCAGAAATATTGTAAGAAACTTATCATAACATATAAATGTTGCTATTCTGACTGTTACACTGTCTAATCCTGCAGCCCTATACAGTGGTGGCATTTCTATGTAATGTCTCTTTGTAAAGTAATCTCATTATGCCATATTTTTTTTTTAAAAAAAGGGAAAAGAAAATATGTAAGTACAGGTTGAAGCCACATATAGCAAGTAGTGTTTTCAGATATCCCCAAATGAAATATTTCATCAGGATAAATATTATAATGTTTAGTATTTTGTTTATAAAAATAAGCATAGAATTACTAAAATTTGCTCATTATTTCATAGAATCCATGCAAATAGATAGATAATAGATAGATAAGATTATCTATCATTTTTAGTCCAGCTTCACTAAGAGTCATAACAATTCTGTGAATTTAATCTTATTTCTTTAAATATACTATTAGTTCCTCAAGACTTACCTTGTTATTTTTATATCTCTTGTATCCCCCCATTACTTGTGTACAGCTGCATATATAATAGCAGAGTCAAAAGCACTTACTGATATTTCTTTGTTGATTTATAATTATACATCAAACATTCTCCAGGTGACATAAATATTAGTGAAATAAATTAAAACATACCCTCAAAGAACATGTATTCAATAAGGAGGATAAGACAGAAGCATACAACAAATACATACACACACACACACACACACACACACACACACACACAAACTCAAAGACCAAATAGAGATTGGGAGAAATTATTCATAAAGAGCTTAAAAACAAACTGTTATGCAAGTTTAGAAAAGAGTTTACAACTGATTGAGTAGAATAAAGAAATGTAATTTAACATGGCTTATAGATAAATTTTACAAATGTTTGGAGGAAGGGGCCATTCTACACTTAGAGAAAAACATATACAAAAGTTTTAAGATGTAGGTTTTTTCCTTGAAAGAAAAAGTAATCCATTTGATAAAAGCATAGGAAGTATTTACAGGAATAGAATAAGGTATAGTAACCGAGGAGCCATTACAGGGTAAAACCATTGGTAATGAGTCGTGTGGTTTTTTTTCCTGAGCTGTATGCAAGGGTGGTTTCTTTCCCAGGTTCTTGTCCAGGTGGATTTGAAGAATGAAGCCATGGACAAAAAAAGGGTGGAAATTTATTGGAAACAAGTACAGACTACCACGTAGGGAGGGGGTTCCAAGGGGGTAACCCATCAAACTCCTTTATTCTAAGGTTTATAAAGGCTGCAGTCTTTGTCTCTTCATACTGCCTTCCAGTTGGTCACTGTATCAGCTTAAAGCTCAAACCCCACGTGGTGCCTCCCTTATTTTCTCCCCCTTCAGAATTCTCTGTCTCCTGTGAAAATCTGTTCTCCTCTTTCTCCCATTTGTCAGCATTTCTCTCTCTCTGAAAGTTTGTTTCCTTTTTCTCCCCATACCCTGTGGCTTTTCCCTATCTCCTGTGAATGGATGTCTCCCTCTCCCCTTATCCTGTGGCACCATTTTTTTCTCTCTCTGTGAATGTATGCCTTTGGCAACTCCAAGCTCTCATCTATGCCTTCTTCCCCCATGGATTTCTTTATATCTAAAACTCCCTAAACTTGCCTATTTTACCCCTAAAACTCCTTTCAGTAAGAAGAGTAATTTATGCTTAAAGTTTGTTTTTAGGTAGGTAGATGGAGTGACTAAGCAACAACCATAAAAGCACCAAAGGATATGTTTTCAGTTAAATTGAGAGACTGAGAAAACCCACAAGCCAATTTTATCAGTACTCCCAGAGGCACAAGCTCTGGGCAAAGGGGAAATAATATTAGATCTCAGAAATTTCCAGGAATTAGTCATTATCTTAAGGAAGAAACCCAAGAGGAACTCTTACACTTAGCCTGCTGGGACCAAAGCTAAGAATGGACAGAGCTTGAATTACAGGTAAGACAAAGAGACATGATATGGGGATACAAGAGTGACCCAGAAATGGAAGCTCAGGAAGTAAAACAAAATATCTATTATTTAGTAAGTAAATAACCGTGAAGTCCAGATTGTTTCCCAAGCCAGTAAATAGCTTGTAAAGAAACTTGAAACTCAGAGCTGATATTGAAAACCCTCTTGATCCAGGTTAGTTTAGGAAAGGTGGAGAAGTCATGGGTATAATCTACATTATACCCTAGCAACACAAGAGTTCTTGAGCAGAAAGGACTGAAAAGCTACCCTGAGCCACTCATTCCATCCAGAAAAAAAATGCTTATGAAGAATTCTCTAGGGAAATGTTCCCACTCAAAAAGGACCAAAAAAAATTGAAAATATGTAACATTCATACTAAAATACTATATAACACAATAGAAAAATATCAATGCATTTTGTTTCTTTTTACAGGTTAACAAAACTCATTAGAAACATGTTGCCCTAAAGTAGAGACATTCCAACATGAATTTAAAAAGAAACAAAAAAGGTTAAAAGAATTACTTCTATGAAGGAAGAACAGAAAACATACATATTAAAATTCTGAGATAATATGGTCAAATTATTGGATGGTAAACATAACCATGCAGAACTCAGGAAATAAATAGAAGACAATTTTTTAAAAATCACTTGAGAAATGAATGCTAAATTATAAAAAAAACAAAGGAAAATGAATAGACCTTACTACATAAAACCATTAACCAGACATAAATGATTGAATTGAATAAATTTAATAAAGATGTTATTCAAAGAGGTTGAGAAAAATGATAGGTATAGAAGACAGTGAAAGAGGACATAACAATGTGAAAAATTAGATTCCCAATGCCAGAAAATAAAATAATAAAACACAACACCAAATGTTTACATTTAAATGAAAATATATCATTTTAAATGGCATTAAATTTAGATTGCCCATTTCAACTTAACATTTAACCATTAACATCAATTCAGTTGATCAATGTCCAGCTTGACTTTACATGTTTATCCTGTTCACAGAAATTACTCAAATTGTATCTATCTTGAATGCTTGAATGCCTAGTCAAATACTAAATTTCTCAGTAATTTACAGCATCCCTAATAATTATCTGCCAAATCAGATGTGACCACTTGTGTATATAAATTTCAGAAAACTGAGTTTTATTACAGTCATTATAGTTTGAAAATTTTTACATTTTCATTTCATTTCATTTTTGTTGTTCATGTGTTTTATCGACATACAGATTTTATATGATTTTCTGATGTGACATGATAATAGGTGGCATATATTTTTAGTATTCAATACTTGTCATGTTCTGTTGAACATTGTATGTGATCAATAAATATTTGCTGATTTAATGAATAAAGTATAAGTTTCAATGATTAGGTTAAGTGATTTTTTTAATTGACTCAATTTAGCTGATTACTTTTGTCATGCACTCATAAACTGTGTACACTGTGCTTCTCAATTGGAAACTTTGGTAAGTTGAGTCATAGTAAATAACAAATACATGTATACATGTATGATTGTATTTTTTATAAAACACATATGTGATTTTAAAATGTTCACTCCAATCTGATTTGGGATGAATATTCTAGCACCTCCAAATCAAACACTAGGAATCCAAGCTATAAAACATTATATATTTCAGAGACCTCTCTACACTTTATATCTGTGTCATTAATTTTTATCCTCTCCAAAATTTGTTCACTAACAGATTCTAATTAGAATCTCTTTCTGGCTTGATCCATCTTTTGGTTAATCAGGTTGAATAAAAGAATGTAGAGATTATAGTTTTTATCTCTATATATAAAAGCCTAAGCGACCAAATGACCATTCAACTGGTAGCTATGACATGCACTGACCACCAGGGGGCAGATGCTCAATGCACAGGCATGGAAACATGGAACAGACTGATGAATCTCAGAGGAAAGAGGGGAGGATAAAGGGCAGAAGAGATTAACCAAAGATCTTATATGTATACTAGAGGCCTGGTGCACAGATTTGTGCACTGGTGGGGTCCCTTGGCCTGGGTTCATTATTTTCTGCCTTCAGACCATCAGGTACAGAATTTATTAAAATCCATCTGTAACTTTTAAGTAGATTTTCATTTTATTATCTATCCAGCAGCATATTCTAAAACTTTCCTACTTTATAGGGAAAATCTTGAGTGAGACTGAAATACATCGAATTCTTTGAATAGGCTTTCTCACTCTCCACTGCTCATCCACACAAGGTTGTTTCTGCTTCCAGTACTTTCCACCATTACTGACATGCAAAATTTATGCTTAAACCATTAGCTTTAAATGTCTCTTTTTTTGTGGGAAAGCCATATTGGATCATTTTTCTCTTCTCTCATGCTTTTTGTAGTCATCCATCAGAGCAATTGCTATGTTGAGTTGTACTTATTTTCTTAGGTGCTTCTTTCCCATTGGATTTTAAACTCCAGTGAATGTTGCCATAATATTCATAAGCCCATTGTTTTAGATATTGCTTGGAATCTAGTTGGTACTCAATTTATGTTTGGTAATTTATTTATTTTTTACTTTCTTTAAATGAAATGAAACTCTCCTTATATTTTCTCACCAATATAGCCCCAGTAAAATTGTATTTAAATTTTTCAAATATTTTGGACATGTTGCATTATATTGTGTATTACTCTGAGAACTACTTATATCTATGAACTTCCCATTATGATTGATCTCTGGATAATGTGCTTTATCTTCATTTTAAAAAATTATGTATCCCTTTTTCTGGGCACACTGAGAAAGCTACTTCGTCTCTCTGTGTTTCACTTTTAACTTTGGTAAAATAGTAATAATAATAACGTCTACCATGTAGAGTTGTTGTGAGGATTAAATAAATGTATACACTTAAAACAGAATGTGTCCTTTTACATCTATCTATCTATCTATCTATCTATCTATCTATCTATCTATATATCTTTCTATCTATCATCTATTTCATAAAATCATTTCTATAATTATTATTACTATGTCCAGCTGCTTTGTAATCTACTTCCTTTATTCACCCTTGACTTTGTCAACATAGTGTTCGAATGGGAAAATGACCTTTCAATATCTCTTTGGAATTCCAATCCATCCTGAAAGTGACTGCGTCCCAGGTGCTGAGTTTTTCAGTCTGCCTATGATAGACATGGATTGGTGTGGGGGTTTTTTGAACTTAAAAAGTTCCATTTTAAAAAGGAACATCAATTAGGAATCTCTTAAATTATCATTATTAATATTTGTACTTGGTAATCCACACTTGTGTTATGGGCATGTCTGTAATCTAGAAACCAAAAACTTCATGTGAAATTACTATTGCTATTATGAGTCCTTTGAGAAAATAAACAGCTTTATGCTGTGAAGTATGTATTTATAGGCAAGCTGGTATAGCTGAGAGATATAGCTGAGAGGAAGATTGGTGATCTGACTCATCTAGAAATATGTATGATAATACTTTCCTGTCAGAATTAAATATGATTTATAAGTGCCTAACACAATGTTTGACACTTAGTAAGTTATTATTAAATGTAAAATAAACTTTTAAAATCTGCTGCAAGTGCATATACATATTTGTAAATCACTTTGACATATGTATCATATTCTGATATATAAATCACATCCTTATTTATAATATACTAGAGGCCCAATGCACGAAATTCGTGCATGGGGTGCGAGTGTGTCCCTCAGCCCAGCCTGCACCCTCTCCAGTCTAGGACCCCTCTCACAATCCAGGAGTGCCAGCTCCCAACTGCTCGCCTGCCTGCCTGCCTGATTGCCCCTAATTACTCCCCTGCCAGCCTGATTGATGCCTAACTGCTCCCCTGCTGGCCAGATTGCCCCTAACTGCCCTCCCCTGCCAGCCTGGTTGCCCCTAACTGCCCTTTCTTGCAGGCTTGATTCCCCCCAACTTCCCTCCCCTGCAGGGCTGGTCCCCCCCAACTGCCCTCCCCTGCAGGGCTGGTCCCCCCAACTTCCCTCCCCTGCAGGCCTGGTCACCCCCAACTACCCTCTCCTGCAGGCCTGGTCACCCCCAACTACCCTCCTCTGCAGGCCTGGTTCCCCCCAACTCCCCTCCCCTGAAGGCCTGGTTGACCCCAACTGCCCTCCCCTGCTGGCCTGGGTCCTCCTCAACTGTCCTCCCCTGCTGGCTCAGTCACGCCTAACTGCCCTCCCCTGCTGGCCTGATTGCCCACAACTGCCCTCCCCTGCAGGCCATCTTGTGGTGGCCATCTTTGACCACATGGGGCAGCCATCTTGTGAGTTGGAGTGATAATCAATTTGCATATTACTCTTTTATTAGGTAGGATAGCCAAATATATATATATATATATATTTAGAAAACATATTTTAAACCAGTGTTTTGCTGATTAATTTCTATGTGTTAGGCATATCTACACTAATAAAAGAGAAACATGGTAATTGGCGTACGACCGCTACCCTTTTCATTGGCTAATCAGTGAGTATATGCAAATTAACTGTCAGCCAAGATGGCGTCCGGCAGCCAGGCAGCTGGAAGCGAACATGAGGCTCGCTTGCTGCAGACTCCAACGTTCCCCGCCTCACTTTCCGGCCTCTCAGTTGCAACTCTAAGAAACTATATACTATGTTGCAAATAAGGAGATAAACAAAACACCAGAAACCGGCTTTCATTCAGCCGGGCTTTAGCAACATTGTATCGATGTTTTCAGCAGCGAGGCCTCAGAGCTAAAGCTGGCCCAGAATAAAAAAAAAAAAAAAGAAAACAAGGAGCGGTTGGAAGCTTCAGTCACTCGCTTCGGGAAAACAGCCCTCAGCCCCTCAGCCAGACTGGCCAGGCACCCCAGTGGGGACCCCCACCCTGATCCAGGACACCCTTCAGGGCAAACCAGCCGGCCCCCACCCATGCACCAGGCCTCTATTCTATATAGTAAAAGGGTAATATGCCTCCCAGCACCGGGATCAGCGGAGCAGCGAGGCTCCCGGCACCGGGATCAGCGTGACAGGGGGCAGCGCCCAAACCCCCTGATCGCCCTGCAGCTCTGTGTGTGACAGATGGCGGTGCCCCAACTCCCCTATCCGCCCTGCTCTGTGAGTGACAGGGGGGAGCTCCTCAACCCCCTGATTGACCCTGCTCTGTGAGTGACAGGGTATGGACCCCCAACCCCCCTGATGGGCCCTGCTCTGTGCATGACAGGGTACGGACCCCCAACCCCCCTGATGGGCCCTGCTCTGTGAGCGACAGGGGGCAGCGCCCCAACCCCCTGATTGGCCCTGCTCTGTGTGTGACAGGGGGTGGCGCCGCAACCTCACCATCGACCCTGCCTTGAGTGTGACAGGGGGCGGTGCCCCAACCCCCCAATCAGCCCTACCCTGAGCGTGACTGAGGGTGGCATCGCAACCTCCCCATCCGCCCTGCTCTGTGCATGACGGGGCGGCGCCCCAACTCCCCAATCGGCCCTGCTCTGAGCCCGACCAGGGGCTGCACTTAGGGATTGGGCCTGCCCTCTGCCACCCGGGAGCAGGCCTAAGCCAGCAGGTCGTTATCTCCCGAGGGGTCCCAGACTGTGAGAGGGCACAGGCCGGGCTGGGGGACCCCCCCCCCCTGCCCCCCGAGTGCACAAATTTTTGTGCACCGGGCCTCTAGTATATATATAAAAACTAATCTGTCTAGTCCACTTCTGATGCATTTCCCCCTTTGGTTCATTATAATCTTAGATAATTATGTTGTATCATTTTACTCTTCCTCTTTTAAGTCTTCAATTACAAGTGAATCTTAATGATCATCTTTACTGCCTTCTGCTTTTTTTCTCTTCATACCAGATCTTTTCCTCAAAAAGGTATCAAATTGCATTGCAATTTGGGTATATTGAAGACTCAGAGAGTGAGAAATCTAGAAAGTAAATTTTTATATTTGACAGTTTTTAGGAAATTTCAGAAGAATCACATATTATCAATAATTATTAAAGTTTTGCCCTGGCCACTGTGGCTCAGTTGGTTGAATATAGTCCTGTACACTAAAAGGTTGCCAGTTCGAGTTCCGATCAAGGCACATGCCCAGGTTATGGGTTCAGTACCCAGTTGGGGTGCCTATGGGAGGCAACCAATCAATGTTTCTCTCTCTCTCTCCCTCTCCCTCCCTCTTTCTCTGAAATCAGTAAACAAACAAACAACCCCCTCTACAAATTAAAAAAAATACATTAAAAATAATACGTATTATTATTGAAGTTTTTTATCCCTAAAATTCAGCTGGGATTCAAAATTTCAGGCATTAAAATGTCATCGTTTGAATCAATGAAATGCATCGTTTGATACAGAGAATATATTTACACTATCAATAAGTTGCCTAGACAATTGAATTGTGTGTATTATGGAATGAATGCTAGTGAAAGAAATTAGGAAGGATTATATTCACATTTAGTATTTATCTGAAACAAATAATTTGTGAAAAATTAATTCAGCGCACAATGATTTCTTCATTTAAACACATTTATCTATTCTCTATAATGTAATAGTCAGCTTTTGAGACACTAGAATCCTTGTCAACAAAATAGGTAGCAGAATCTTTGCCCTCACGGAGCTTATATTCTAGTGCAAATGTGATTGCACAAAAGATATATCATCACTTCTGATATATATCATATGATATTAAAATTACACATGAAAGAGTATTTTGTGAATTACCTTTGCAAAAAATATTTTGGTAGGTAAAGAGAAACAGTCTTTACCTTATACCTACTTCTGCATATATTTAATTCAAAACTCTTGACCAAATTGTAAAACGTTTAACCAATAAAATTCTTACAATGGGGGCTATCAGCATAAAGAGGCTTCCTCTTCCTTTGCCTATAATGCACTCCCTAAATATTTTAATGGACAGATCTCTCATTTCACTCAAGTTTTGTTGAAATTTCATGTGACAACATGTCCTTCAATTTTTCTAATATCACTTCTCTCCTGTCTATCCCTGCTTGCTTTATTTTTTTTAAATATGTCACCATCTGATCTATTTCATATGTTTGCTTTCTGTCTCTTGTAACACATAAATGAATGCTTCATGATAAAAGTAAATGTATTGGATCACTGCCATATGCCCGGTTTCTGTAATAGTGATGGGAACACAATAGGCCTTAAATAGGTATTTGTTCAAAATGTATTAAAAATATATTCAAATGAAATCTCACACTAGTAATGTACACAGGGAATTTGGACCAATCAGTTGTTTGAATCTGGGAAGTCTATTCTGTTTTATTCTGGCACAACAATGATCCATTCACTATAAAAGAAGTTGGGTGGTTTTCAATTATAAATTTTGGTATAAATACTAATTTATTTACTTCTAATCATTGTACAGTTTAGTATCATGGTTAACATTATACAACAAACAACATCATCAAAATAAGCAGTTTATTTTTAAGACAAATTTTTGTAAAAAATTAGTTTTCCTACACCATATGATATTGCCATTAATTTAATCCATCTGAGAAAGTAATAGTGTCTTTTGCAAAAGAGTTCTTACTGGATTGTAAAACTAATTATTGAACAAATTTTCAAAAGGCCCGCCTTCTAGAGAGCCTGAATAATCTCATTTCTTTAAATCTCAGGCTTTCTTTAATTATTCATTTTTGTCTTATTAGATAAATTATATACTGAATATCGTTTGATCTAAATGCTGCCTCATTGATTAATTATTTTTCGCAATGTGTGTCCACTTCAGCATGGTCACACAAGTGGAAGCAACAGCACATACCTGATCAAAACTGAAAGATAAGCCAGGGTCAGTTTCATGTGAAGACTGAGCTCTGCATGGTGTTGGTTAGCATTGCACTCATTGCTTTGAGTCCTGTGCATTGCGCAGATGGTTACTCAAGGAATTTTTTTGATGAATGAAAAATATTTTCTAAGTGACGTGTTATATAATAACATTTTTGGTTCAGTTGTGTAATCAAATCTTAAAATACCAGTTTTTAGAAAAAAAATTTGCTTTACTTTCCAATATGAGTTAATTTTCTAGTGATATGAGAATCAGATAATTGAGTCTGTATGAGAGGCATTTATGTAGCAGTCTGAGACCAGGTAGCTGAACCCTATTATTTATAGCTGAGAGGCCAAATGTAGAGTGAGGATAGTTAAATGAAAAAAATAAAAACAAAAACCAAGATACATGCACTTAAGCATTGTTAGGTATTTTACAGCCTTCTTAATCAATTGCTCTTCTGAACCAAATTTAGATTTCATGAGAAAGTACAGTGTTACCTGAATACTGAAGTAATTTAATCTGTCTCACCAAAAATGTCATGTTTCAACATATTTAGAGGAAACATAAATATTATGCCACAAAATAATTAATTTGTCTAAAGATGACCATGGAAATCACATTGATTCTAGTGCCATCTAAACATAAAAGCTCTCTTAAAATACAGGTAATTGGTGGTCTTTGCTTTTCATTCTCAAACATCTCCTTCTGTTTTAATTTTTAACTTAAATTTCTGAATTTCTAAACATTGGCCTATTGGCAATATAAGACTTCTCATATTTATTGTCAAGAATTATGACACTTTTCCAGTAGTACGGCATTTTTTTCTCACATTGAATCCTTTAAAGAAGGGATCCTACAACTAAGTGAAATGCTGATTCAGTGGACATGAAATGTCAGTCCCACAGTGACATATCTGTCACATTAGCACAGACATTGGCTAGTAGAAGGCAGGGAGTGGTTTATAGAAAGAATTGACTTTGTGCTGTCAATTTACTACTGCTAGAAAAAGATTAACAGGGATCGCACTGTTAACTAAAACATTATAAAGAGAGAAAATAGAGGAGGGGAATCAAGTTTTTTATTTTTTACAACAATGAGGATCTCTACACAAATATCTTTATAATCAACACAGTTTTTTAGAACAGCAGGAGAGACAAAAATGGGAATACAATATTCCAAACAGTTACAGCCCATAGGTCGACAATGCAAACGAGGTTTAGATCATCTGGAGGCTGCTGTAAGAGAACTGAGGAACAGAGGAACCAGAAGGAGTCAACTCCCAGTGGAAATCAAGTTTTAATTGGTTTCCTTGGCAATGCTTTTTTTTTATAAGGCTGTCAAATAAAAAAATGCCGAACTGACAGAATTTATTATAGTACATAACTGTGCCAATCACATGTAATGGAGAATAACATTCTGTATCTGCCAAAATATGATGTGTAGCAGTATATATCCTTGGAACTTTAGTGAAATAGAAATGTATTTTCCTGAAGACTATGTTGAAAATGATTATTTTATTTCAAATTTTATGTTTGTAAACAAACATTAAGTTTCCATTACAAGAATGGGTTTGGAACATTCCAAGTGAGTTTTAAAATATATAGGTTTTATTTGTAGTTTCTAATTACTCAAAAGAAGGAAGATATTCCTTTTGATTTTAGGCTTATGGTAAGTAAGAATGATCCGTAGATTGCCCAACTGTTTCTGTAGCCATTAATACCTTTAATTTAGAGAACAATCCTTGGGGAGAGTAATGTGTTAGAAACTATAGCAGATTGGAATCAGATTAGTGTTCTAATTCATCATCTATGTGGCTAAGGGCAGATAATTTATGTGAACATTAAAAATGGAGTTAGACTAGATAAATTGCTAAAATCCGGTATTTCTTTAAAATTCTATGATTCTCAAAAGATTAAACTATAAATCGAAGCACCTGTATGACCATTTGTTTCCTCAAACTAAGCTATTTTTGTGGTGTCAAATTATTTCTTGAGACTATGAGAGTTTGCATAAGTAGTACCAAGTTATCTTTGAGCTGCTCAAAATGTTCTTCTATGTATTGGTAGATTAAAATCAAAAGGGCAAAAAACTCTTCCCTTCCTCTTTGTGATTATTAAAACAAATTTCCACAATCTGTAGGTTTTTTTTGTTTTTGTTTTGATCTCCCTCCATTTCTAACTCCTTCAATTCTACACTCTCACCCTAAACTAACTTTTCTACTTCCCTCCATGGCTTTCCTTCCTTCCTCCTCTATTTTGCCTCATCCTGGGTGCAAGACTTTGCCCTCTTTCTCCCTCATTCCTTCCTTTTGTCTTTTATTCCTATTTTCTTCCCCAAATATTCATTGAGTGGGTAATGTACTAAACATTGTATTGGACATTAAAATACACCAAAAAGAAACACAGTGATGGCCCCAGGGCAATCCTAGTGTGGGCAGAAAACAAGAGGGCAGAAGGACAGGTAGAAGTGCAGTGGAGTAAGCGGTGGTTAAAAACACTGACTTTGGAGTAAAAAAAATTGTGTGTGTGTTTTATGTTTTTGTTTGTTTGTATATATAATAACAAAAAAATCCTAACACAACTTCATAGAGTTTCTTAAGGATGAATTTATATAATGCATGGAAGGGACTTAAAATATTGCCTGGCGTACATGAATGCCTAGCTAATACTATTATAATTTTTGGTGTTAGTGGTAGCAGTAATCAGAGAAGTAATAAAGCATGACTTAATTAAGCAGTCCCCTAGTTCTGGTCATGTAGGTTCTTTCCAAACATTTTGTTGCAATAAACAATTTTGTGATGAAATCCTTGAAACTAAATCTCTTTGCTTATCCTTTATTGCATTCTTATTATAATTATAGTTGGTGAATGCAGAATTGCTCATTCAAAAGTTTTACACTTTGAAAGTTTTTAATATTCATTTCACCAACTTGATGGCCCCAAAACATATTTATTCCCACCACAAAATTTGAAGACTTTTGACACATATTGGTGAATTAGTTTCCATCTCATTTGTGACAATTTAGCATATTATGCTTTTATTGTTATAGACTAGAGGCCCGATGCACAAAATTTGTGCATGGGGAAGGGGGGGGGCCCTCAGCCTGGCCTGCACCCTCTCCAATCTGGGATCCCTCTCACAATCCGGGACCGCTGGCTCCTAACCTGCCTGCCTGATCGCTCCTAACCACTCTGCCTGGCTGCCTGATTACCCCTAAGTGCTCTCCCCTGCCAGTCCAATCACCCCTAACTGCCTCTGCCTCGGCCCCCGCCACCATGGCCTTGTCCAGAAGGATGTCCAGAAGGATGTCTGGAAGACATCCGGTCTAATTAGCATATTACCCTTTTATTAGTATAGATGACTAAAATCCCATTCTGGTCACTTCTACTTCATCTACAAAGGTAGTAAATATTTGGTGCTCACTGAGTAGCTTATAAGAAAAGACAATATAAAATAAATCTATTTAAAATTTTTTCATACAAGTGGATAAAACTTTTTGCAGTTTGATTTCTATAATTATGCTATAAATGCAATAGAATGGATTCTTTGATTACTCCTAGGATAGTCCACTTACCAAAATGTTGTCTGAGAGCAGTTTGGAGTTTATATGCATATTACTATTTTTACCAAATCTCAGAATATAATACAGCATATAGAAAATCATGTCCAGTGTTTTCTCCAAGGAGAGAGTGCATATCTATATTTATAAAAGCCTAAGCAATCATTACAACTGGAATAACTGGTCGACCAGTTGCTATGATGCACACTGACCACCAGGGGGCAGATGCACACAAGAGCTGCCCCCTGTTGGTCAGTGCGCTCCCACAGCCAACCTTCAATGGCCCTTCCCCTTGGCTGGCCCCCCCATCGGCCCCGATTGGTGGGCCGGCTGGCCAACCTCCCATGGCCCCTCCCCCCCACCTGGCTGACCCCCTGATTGGCCCCAATGGGGGGTCAGTGGGCCAACCTCCCACGATCTCTCCCTTTGGCCAACTGGCCCCCCGATAGGCCTCATTTGCCAGCCAGGCCAAGGGATCCCACACATGCACGAATTCATGCACTGAGCCTCTAGTTATATATAGGACAGTATGATGCATGCTTTATAAATACTAGAGGCCTGGTGCACGGATGGGGTCCAGCAGGCCTTCCCCAATTGGAGGGGCCATGGGCAGTTGGCTGGCTGGCCCACCCCCTGGTCGAAATCCCAGTTGAACTCCCGGTTGAACTCCTGGTCGAACTCCCGGTTGAGGGGGAAATTTGCATATTAGCCTTTTATTATGTAGGATTATTGAATAAAAGAGTAATGTAGCTGAAACTAATCTACTGTTGCTTATCTTCCATGGTACCAGCCTGGATATGGTCAGCAAATAAGTATAAATGCAACCCACACTATATAACTGATTCCAGATAGAGGAAGGTGAGGCTATAAAATTTTCCAAAGTTTCAAAATACCTTTATTGTGAGAAATATTTTGATTATGTCTTTGAATTTCATTAGTGTTCATAAACATTTTACAGAAGTGTGTTAAGAAGGAAAATGTATAAGCTAAAAATCCACATGAGATTAAACAAACCAGAAACTGAAGAATAAGAATGAAGAAGGGAATTTGATATTAAACTTCCTGGAAAAAATACAGGGTGATAATAGATATAAATTAAGTTTTCTTGTCTTAAATATTGGCAATACAGACATATCTCTTTCTGGTACATTATCCTTTTATGCAGATTTGCAAGCTTTAATAATACAGTGAGGATGAAATAATTGGCATTATTATTAAAATGCAGTATACTAGTAGTATTATAACTCACCTTGTTAAAGGAATTATTACCAAAGGATTTCAACTGAGATAGATGTGTTCATTTTTTACATGATTTGCTTTCAAAATAAGATAGGATTTCAGAACATGCCATCCCATAATCAATATCCTAGTTTAGGTATATTTTCCTGTAAATACATTCAGAAGATATAGAACAACACCCCCCCCCAAAAAAAAACAAAACAAAACAACAACACCACCAAATCTTGTACATAGTGATGATGCTAAGTTAAGCCCAAATTCATAAAACTGCTCTTTTTCTATTCTAATAGTATATGTAAAGCAGCAACAATCATCATAGACCACAGAAGGCTTTCCTCCTAAGCATTCAAAGGGCATGGCCTGAGGGCATTCTTATGTTCTGGCAGTTTCTATGTTTGCAGAAAGTAGAATAAATGGAGATAGAAAAATCCAATAGGGAAGTCCAATATTGTGTGTGTGTGTGTGTGTGTGTGTGTGTATGTGTGTTGTGTTTATGCTAAATCTTTATAAAATACTGAATTCGTTGATAAAGGGATGACTTACTTCTCTCTACAAACCTGTATATTTAGATTTTTATGTATTATATTTGGTCAAAAGGAATGGAGAACATTTTTTTGGAGATGAAATTATTAAAATCATTTGAAAACATTTTTAAAATTTTGCAATGTTAGAGGGCCCATAATTAAATGAACATGCACTTTGAGGTTTATTTAGCTGCTTCTTCATATTATCAGCTTCTTCTTTAGGCAGTGTTTTTTTCCTCCAAGTTTCTAGGTAAAATTGCATTATATCCTGTTTTACTTCTCAGGGCACAGATGGGTTGAATAAGAATTCCCAGATCTCCTAGGAAATGTGTTATGAGTTCCTCCTTTCAAAAGAGATGGTACTTAACCCTTTGGAAGGTACTGATGCTAAGAACTATTTCACATTTTAATTTCTTCTGTGTAAACTCTCTTAACAAATTTTAAGTATGATTTTATTCCTTTTGTTTATTGCCATGTGGTTTGTTTGGACAAGCTGGTAAATCTCACCTGACTCCCTAGTTGGCTGTCTCCAGTGCATATATAACTGGGCTACATAATCCTGAAGGAGGCACATCACTTACAATGCAGAGGCAACTGTTATGGACCCCAAACTGCGCAGGAAATGACCCCCAGCCAGCGCCAAGCTTAAGTGACTACAACTGGGATTATCACCAGCCCATCAGCACTCATACATAGACTGAGACGTTCCTAATATGGAGCAAACACAGCTGGCAGTCTTTTGTCTTTAAAAAAGTGACCACATTTCTCCTGCCTGGACACCCATTCCCTAGAGTCTTACTGTGCACCTAAGGTTCCCCATTTGCCAGTAAAATGCCTTCATAAAGCACTCCATCCTTCAGTATTTACATTGAGCACTGTAAAGGGCTCAAGTGGGGAAAAAATAGTTCATTAGAGATTCAAATCTGTAGTTGAGAGTGACCAAGAAAACTGTTAGCCTCCTGGGCATTGGCTGCTGCCTGTGGGTCTCATTGTGTTTTCTCACAGGCTGCAGGGTAAGGTGTGGAGCCCCCATTCTCCATCCCTGAAATGCAGTGTTACTTAGGCTGACATCTAGAATCAAGATGAGAAATTACTTCCAAAAATAGGAAATTTTGCCTGTTTCAATCTTGGGAATTTACCTTACTGAAATTTAAATTTCATGTCACCTGAAACATAGAATTAACAGAAGAGTGAGAGAGAGGAGTTTTCTCCAAGAAAGAATTCCCTCTGCAAAGTATGTGAAGTATCTTGTGAGGACAGATTCCTCCTAACACTTCCCCCTCCACTTTACTTAAGTATTTATGGAAATATTAGGTGACAGATACGTTTAGCTCATAACATAAGTCAATAACCAAAAGAATGTAGGAAAATAGGCCACTTTATCAAAACACCAAGCCTTTTAGAGTTCAAGTTCAGTGATATCATTAATACCATTACCTTAAGTTATTCTGGGAGAGCTGGAGTTCATGATGCATTTATGACATGACGTTCTTGCCAGCATTGTGTGGCTATTAGGATCCTGTCAGTGTGATGCAGGGGAAAGCTTCCTAGAATTGCTCTGTTTTATACATCAGTGACCCTCTTCCCTGTGCTAGTTCTCTCTCAGTGAGGAGGGCCTAATAAGAAATAACTACAAAGGGAATCTGGTCATGAATTTTGAGTTGATTGAGTGATGATTTCTAAGCAACACAGATGCTCTTTATAAAGCATCTGGGCACAGTGTGGAGCTGATAGTCTCCCTTTTGGTTTAAAGGAGGTAATAAATCTATTTAATATCTTCGAGTTTTATGGGTTTCTCCTGAAGAATTTCTCCTATATAAATGATGCCTTGAATGTGTGCTGTTTTCTTAGCTCAGACTCATTTAAGCTTTAGATTTCAATAGCAACTATCTTTTATTACTCAATAATGGTTGAAAGCAGTAGCTGGAAACATGTTTTGTTGAAATGTATATTTTTATACTGAGAAATGCCTAACACTTTTCTCTTTCAAAACTGAGTCTAGCAGAGAGCATTCTATATTTTTGCTGAGCTAGCAGGAAGATTCAAAATTATTTCCACTTTCTTTTTCAAATTCTCATTCAGAAGAACTGATTGATGGTAATTTCTCAGGACCTGCGTCCTTATAGAATCTCTCAGGGACATATCTGCACCTTGAATGCAAAGCTATAACCAACATTTCTCTTAAAAAGTACTTGGGATTTTAATATTCCTCTCTAGTGCCCGATGACAAATTTGAATAAAATTTAAATGCCATTCCAGCTTATAGAAAAATCAGATATTCCCCTTTTTAGGAGGATTCCCCAGGTCACTTTGGGGGAAGTTAGAAAGACATCTGGTGATGTTTGAAGTTTGTCTTCTAGAGAAAAAATATTTAGTGCTACTATTTTTCAGTAACGTAAATGTGAAATTATTTCCCAAGAAGGGGTTGGTATTAGGCAATCTATGTAAAATGCAGGGGTTGAATATATATAGAAAAAAGCATATATCTTAAAAGTTAGGTGAATCTGGTAAAGCACCTAACTGGTAGAGCTCTGGAGTATCCTTGAACAGTTAACATCGTTGGCCAGAGCAGGAGGGAAACTCAGCTTTACGTGTGAATATCAAGGGAGTCCAGAGAAATTTGCCTCATGTGGCTGAGAGTGGAGCGTGACTGGTGCTCAGCCTTTTCAGTGTGAAAGGCTCTTTGTTAGTATGACAGAAATGTGATGATCCTCATGGATTTAGTCCCCACAATAGAAAAGGTGTTACTATGAATTCAATAATGCTTTTAAATACATTTGTTTTTTAACTCACCACAATATTATTTATATACTTTCATGAAATAGTGGTGTAGCACTATAACCTAAATTCCCCCAAGTCTAAGCAGGCTGTGTTATATGTGAGGTCCTATTAACAGTACAAAGTTATTCTTCTTTAATTTTGTTCCTTGGACTTGCGCTGCATACTTTAGGATCTCATTTCTTTTTCTTACATTTCTAGTCCAGGTATTTCTGAAAATTTCAGTGATTTTCCACATGCAGGCACAGCCTTCCAATGTACTTCCAACTCTAGGGCCTCTCATAATTAAAGTTCATTACTACTAAAGAAGCCACCTGATGGTGACTCTGTCTGGAACAATTACTGCAATAGCTTCCATACCCAGGGGGGCCAGTAGCTTATGGATTGAGGGTCACCAAGAGATGAAGTACGTGCTCAACACAGGGTAGCTGAGTAGATCAATGTCAGCAGAGAGCTTTGGAGAGAGCACCGCCCAGAGCTCTCCTCTAGCTGCCAGACCTGGCTATTATTGGTAAGCACTTGCTCTGGTAGTCCTTTCAAGTGAGCAAAGATTATTTTCCCATGCCTCAGACGCGGTATCCTCCTCAATTCCTAGCAGCACCTTCTAGATGGCTGACCACATTTTTCACTTTTTCAGAAGTTTCTCTCTCTCTCTCTCTCTCTCTCTCTCTCTATCTCTCTCTGTAAATTATATGGTTTAAACATAACCAATGTTGTGTTAATACATCTATCTCTCTCTCTGTGTATAAATTATATGGTTTAAACATAACCAATGTTGTGTTAGTGCAATAGATAAAGTTGTTGTTGTTTCTTTGTCTAAGATAAGTGTGATGATCCAACTATATAACTTAGTCAAGTTTTAGTTTCAATATGTGGCTTAATACTGGGTTCTCCTCATTTCCTATATTGCCAGAATTTTATTCTATAAAATATGTAGTCCCTGGAAAAATATATGATGATAATTATTTGTGACATAAGATTGACAGGAAACCAAAAGTGGAAAACAAGTCAAATGTCCCTTAATGGATGAATGAACAAAATGTGGTATATCTATAAAATGGAATATTATTCAGTCGTAAAATAGTGAAGTATTGATATATGCTACAAGGCAGATGAGCCTTGAATACATAATGCTAAGTGAAAGAGCCAGATCCAAAAGGTAACATATTATATGACTCCATTTATGTGAAGTATGCAGAATAGGTAAATCCATAGAAGCAGAAAGCAGATTGATGGTGTCCAGGAGCTGGCAAAAAGAAGAGTTGCAGGATGACTGCTTCATAGGTATGGAGTTTTCTTTGGGGGTGATGACTTTTTTAAAAAATTGATAGAGGTGATAATGCCACAAAATTGTGAATATACTAAGGCCCTTTGAATAAGGGCATACTGTATAACACTTACTTTTATGTTATATAAATTTCACCTAAAAAAAGGATTGATAGGATATTTTCATTTCTTTTTAAAGTAATTGGTTTATTTTTAAAGTAAGTCTTTAAGAATTTTTATTTTTAAAAAACATTTTAAAAATATTTTTATTGATTTCATATAAGAAGGGAGAGGGAGAGAGAGATGGAAACATCAATGATGAGAGAGAATCATTGGTCGGTTGCCTCCTGCACACTCCACACTGGGGATCAAGCCAGCAACCTTGGCATATACCCCCACCAGAAATGGAGCCATGACCTCCTGATTCATAGGTCAATGCTCAACCACCGAACTATGCCATATGGACAATAGTTTTTAAAGTAAATTGTCTAGGTTGTAAGAATCTCAGATAAATTTGTATTATTTAGCTTATTGATAAAAATAATATATGTAAGATAGTCTAATAGAGCCAGAAGACTGTCCTCCACACCCACAGTGTCAACCTATTTTTAGTTAAGACATTCTCAGGATATTCAGAGGAAGTGAAAAAGCTTCATTGTCACAACATTTGTTGCTCCAGCCTCAGGTCTTTCACGGAGATATATTATGTTCAAGAGTATCTTTTTGCTGCAAATCTATATATTAACTAGGGTATCTATCAGAAAAAGACTAGGTAATAATGCAGTGATACACAAACTCCAAATTTCAGTGGCTTAAAGTAGCAAAATTTACTTGTTGCTAACACTACATGTCTATTGTTAGTTAGCTGCTCAGCTCATCATAGAATCTCAGAGCATCCATCAGTGTTAATGGCATTGTTGGCCACACTAGAGGGACAAATATTCCTGGTGGCAATTAAAGATGTCCACTTCCAATGGTACACATCAGTGTTTTTGTAAGTCATTGATCATAACTACTTATATAATTTCATCCAACCTCAAGAGAGCCAGGAAGCACAATAGTACTTTGTGGGCAGAAGTTATAGAGCTAGAAATAATAGCAAATGACACTAATGACCAACATAATGAATGAGCACGATCTAGGTCAGTGATGGCGAACCTTTTGAGCTCGGCGTGTCAGCATTTTGAAAAATCCTAACTTAACTCTGGTGCCGTGTCACATATAGAAATTTTTTGATATTTGCAACCATAGTAAAACAAAGACTTATATTTTTGATATTTATTTTATATATTTAAATGCCATTTAACAAAGAAAAATCAACCAAAAAAATGAGTTCGCGTGTCACCTCTGACAACTAGATTCTAGGTTGTAAATTTGACCAACTATCAAAATAATCTATCACATATGTTAAACCATTTGTAATTTTTGTCATTGTTGTAGTTGTTAAAAACCCTGCATCCTCTAGATTCCTGTTTGCACTTTCAACTACAGTGCTTCTCAAACTTTATTTAAACCATATCTATGATCACACATGTGGAAGAATATGTTAACAATACTTTAAAAGGATTATTGAAATTTGGAACAATGAACAACTTAAAAAAAATACTCTCATCTCATTATGCTATGCAGTAGGTCACACTATTAAGCATGGAGTCACCTTTAAGCAGAATTGTCTACTGCTGTGAGTTCACTGTCATATCTTCCAAAAATCAGTAATTTCTCTTTGGTGCTTGATTGATGATGACTTATATCCCTGATAATATTTTATGCTTCAGTCTCTTCTCAATATTTTATCTTATAAAAATCACTGTAAAAGTATATGTCCTTAGTTGAAGCAGAAATAAAATTTATACCTTATTCAAAATTTGATGGTATACCAAGGAATATATCAAGAAGTGGTAAATCACGCCACATCTATTATTCTTCTTTGCTTTTTATGCAGGCCCCTCCCTACCATTAAATTGAGGGTTTGGGGTTTGATTCACAGTATTATCCCACATCAAACTTACTAAAGTATCTATGCCTTTCCTTGTTTCTTAACATTTTTTGAAATTTATCTTTGTTGTTGAAAGTATTACAGATGTCCCCTTTGTTTGTTTGTGGGATTTGTTCGCATTGACCCACCCCTCTCAGGCCTTCACCACTCTAGTGTCTTTGTCCACGGGTTGTGCATATATGCATATAAGTTCCCTCGTTAATCACTCCCCTTCTACCCTCCCACCCTGCCTTCCCTCTGGAATTCGTCAGTCTGTTCATGCTTCTATGTCTCTGGTTCTATTTTATTTTTCAGTTTATTTTGTTCATTATATTCCCCATATGAGTGAGATCATGTGTTACTTATCTTTCTCTGACTGGTTTATTTCACTTAACATAACACTCTTCAAGTCCACCCATGCTATTGCAAGTGATAAGTGTTCTTTCTTTTTATACTGCCTAGTATTCTATTGTGTAGATGTACCACAGTTTTTTAATCCACTCATCTGCTGATAGGCACTTGAGCTATTTCCAAATCTTAGCTATTGTAAATTGCGCTGCTATGAACATAGGGATGCATATATTCTTTCTGATTGGTGTTTCTGATTTTTTAGGATCCTATATAACAAAAGCCTAATATGCTAAGTGTCTGGTCGTCCATCATCTGATCAACCAATCAAAGCATAATATGCTAGTGATATGCTAAGGCTACTCAAATGTTCACTGTGACGTCCACTGACCACCAGGGGCCAGACACTCGGATCACTGGGTTAGCTTGCTGCTGGGGTCTGGCTAATCAGGACTGAGCTGGACATGCTCTGGAGCCCTCCCACATCCCTCCCCAGCCCCAATTGTGCACTGGTGGGGTCCCTCGGCCTGGCTTGTTCCCTCTCGCAATCCGGGACACCTTGGGGAATGTTGGAGAGCCAGTTTTGGCCCGATCCCACTCAACGCAGGAGCTGCCCCCTGGTGGTCAGTGTGCTCCCACAGGGGGAGTGCTGGTCATCCAGAAGCCGAGCTCACAGTTGATGAGTGCAGCAGTGGTGGCGAGAGCCTCTCCCACCTCCACAGAAGCATTAAGAATGTCCGACTGCTGGCTTAAGCCCACTTCCCATGGGGAGCAGGCCTAAGCTGGCATTTGGACATCCCCTGAGGACTCCCAGACTATGAGAGGGCACAGGCCAGGCTGAGGGAACCCCTCCCTCCCCGGGAACCCCTCCCTCCCCCCCCCCCCCCGAGTGCTGAATTTTGTGCACTGGGCCTCTAATATATGTCCTATATAATAAAGAGCTAATACGCAAATGATCATCATTCCCTCATGCTCACGCCATGATGTCCTCAAACTGTCACAATCCATCACCAGGTGGCTGTGCGCAGTGGGCGTGCGCAGATGGGCAGGGCTACATGCGCAGCGAGGCATGCGTGGGTGGGTGGGGACTTGATGCTGTATGCGCGGAGTGAAAGCAGGTCCCCACGCTCTGCGCGGTGACACTGAGAGTCCCAGTGGCTCCGCGCAGCAAGGCCTGCGGGCCCTGCGGTTCTGCACAGTGCAGAGGAGGCAGAGCCTGGCAGCTCTGGCCTACCTCTTTGGGTCAATTCGTGGAGGAGCCCTGGATGGGTGGATGGGGCCTCCCTCTGTGGGCACGATCCATCACGGGGCTCCTGGACTGCGAGAGGGTTCAAGCTGGGCTGAGGGACCCACACCCTGAGTGAATGAATTTCATGCACTGGGCCTCTAATTGTTTAATAAAATCGGTGAATTCCAGCATAAGTGTCACTTCAGCAGAGAGCAGCACAGCTGACTGAGGGAGCCAGCCAAGGAGAATTCTCAAATGAAAAGGGACTGAAATTATTTGGGGGGATTACTCATCATGAGATATTCAGAGACTAGGGTATTTTTGTAAAACAGATTATATATAATTTAGCTCTTGTAGGAAAACATTTATTTTTCTATAAGACATATTTCTAATGATATACTAAGGTTTGAGCATAAAGTATTGGCAGTGGACTTGGTTGTGAGTCTAGTTTACTCCAGCAGAGAGATTTACTTAGATCTTGCATCAAATATAAATACAATGAGGCAAAACTTCACTTCTTTTGCACAGAAGTGAAAAGTGGTATGGCGGGAATCCTGGAACAAGGTTAATGTAGTATGAACACTGAAGAACATGGAAAGAACACAAAATTTAGAGTGAGAATAACTGAATTTAGTTATTAGCTTTGTATTTTTTAGCCATAGGCCTTGTAATCCTTCAGATTTTCTGAATTTTTAGGCTCTAATTTTTCTAAAATGGTGATAACAATGAACTATATCACTGTGCCTAAAAAGATGTTATTATGCTCCATTTTGACAAAATATGTGAAAGTACTTAGGACACTATGAAGGCATATGAAGATATACGAGAGTGTAAGCATAAGTCATGAACAATTACCTATAATATGGTAAAATGAAAATAGAAATTTGAACTCTTCTTTTTTAAGCCTAGTGACAACTGAGGCATCATATGGCTTGCCAAAATTCTTCTATGAAGTCCCAATATGAGGTTAAAACAAAAATAAGTCTACTCTATTATATATGCCAGCAAGAAATTTTTCTACACTTGAGGTAGGGAAAGAAGACATGAGAAATGTGGATATGTTTTTCTCATACTGTCTTCAATAATGGAAAACAAGATGAAATAACTCTTTAATGAAATTTAAAAAGGCAAATCTAAATATCAAATGTGAGTTATATCTCACTAAGTCATATTCTACTCCTGTGTGTGTGTGTGTGTGTGTGTGTGTGTGTGTGTGACAGGTATGAATGTGCATAATCACACACTTTTATTCATAGATCTCTGTAATTTATTGTGATACTCATAATAAATTTCAAAATAGAAACAATTTCATTACCTTCAGAAGAAATGTTTTAATCTCTTTCCTTTACTCCTGAGTTTTTCTTACATATTATCTGCTCACAAGTCTATTATTTACCAGAAATTCAAAGATTTTTTTCAAAACTCCAGCCAACAACACCTTTGTGCTCCTCAGCTCTGTAATACAGTGGGGCCTTGACTTACGAGTTTAATTCGTTCCGTGACGGAGCTCGTAACTCAAATTACTCATATGTCAAATCAAAAAGTGAATGAGTGAGACAGGTGATGCTGGGCTGATGTTGTGGCATTCACTGTGACGTTCGCTGCGCCAACTAGTGGTGGGGTATCTGAAGCTGGCTAGTAACCTGAATTTTAGCTTGCAACTCAAAGCAAAATATCAGTGGAGAGATGGCTCCTATCTCGAAAAACTCGTTAGTCGGGACACTCGTAAGTCAAGGCCCCACTGTAGGTGGATTTAGCCAACATCTATGGTCAAGTCTACCACCATCCTTCATTCTCCAAATAATTCCAGTTTCCCATCACAGGTAACTGGATTATCGAGTGAAAAAGAAGAATAAGAAAATGAAGAAAAGAAACATTTATATGTTAGTTAATTGTGTTGTAATACCATTTAAAACCATATATATGCAAAGAGTTAGTGATTATGAAGGCAATCTAAGAAACTATAGTGATGATAACTGTATTTGGGTTCTTGGTTAAAAGTACTAGAAATTCAATTCTATCTTTGGCAGAATGAGAACATTATGGGATAAATAATAAGGCACCTCCTTTCATACCAGGAAGGGTAAAATCATTCATGTAGAGAGCCAAGATTCAACTGGCTTCCACTACAAAGTTGGTCTTTCTCTTTCTTTCTCTCTCTCTCTCTCTCTCTCTCTCTCTCTCTCTCTCTTTCCAGAAATTTATGTATGATTTTTCATGTCTATGTTTTGGCTGAATTTCTTGATACAGGTGGAGTATGTTTCCCTGCCTGCCAGAGAATATGTTTATCAATAACTGCTGTTTCAATTTCTGTAACTCCTAATATGAAATAGAAGGAATTTACTGGTGTATGTTTTCAGTTTCTGAAATTTAAAAAAAGGAGAAGAAAATAACAAAGAATATCTTTGATTAGTCATGCCCCTTGATATATCAATGGTGGTAAGAGGGGGAGAACTAAACAATCATGGCATTCTTTTGCAAACTCATGGGTAGAGTAAAAAGAGAAGCAGTTCCCCAATGAAACAATAATATTTCTGCCATTATCTCCACACCAAAGCAAAATGAAAAAAAATCACACAGTTATTAAAATGTGATTGTTTTAGTTGCTCTATTATATTTTCAGAAATGTCATTTATATAACCAGGATATTCTATTCTAAGAATGTAATGAGTATATGGAATTCTCATTTCTCTAAGGTACTGAAAGAAGTCAGTAAGATTAAAGGATGTATAATGGCCAATTATTTGTTTGCTAATTGTACTTTAGGGTATAACTTAGATGGTTCAGTATAATTATTATTCCTCAGAAAATAAAAGCACAATTAACATTATTTCTTGTTTTTATATTTTATTTTCTACCTTTTTGTTGTTGCTTCAATCACTTAATGAAGGATTTTTTTTTCAATGAAATAACCATCCTGTGTTGGCGTATAAAACTACAGCAGATTCTGTTTATTTGATTTAAGGTTCTATTTTATTACATTTATTATTAAATTTGTAGCATACACATACTTAAAGATTCATATAGGATTCATACTATATATACATTAAGGAGTTATTTCCAATTAACTTTACTCTATAATTAGATATATTCCAGTAGGGAAATATTTGCTAAATATTAAAAATATTCTTGAAGTTAGATCAAGCCAAGTAATGTTATAGAAAAAAAATGTTATTGCAATATTTTGAAACCATTCCCTTTAACAACAACAGCTAAACACATGGAGTTTTAATTGTCCTCTAGTGAGTATCCGAAGATTATTTTTAGCTTATTATACTTTTTAGATAGAGAACAGATCAATATTATACTGAAAAAAAACACAAATTCAAAAATACATATGTACCCCATGTCCATTGAAGCTGTTGGGGAGAAAAGGTCAAAGGTTCTTCATGAGCCTTCTGGCCCTCAAATAACCAGCTTAAAATGGCCCAAAGAAGCCTAGCCAGCTTGGCTCAGTGGTTGAGCATTGACCTATGAATCAGGAGATCATGGTTTGATTCCAGGTCAGGGCATATGCAGGGTTGTGGGTGTGGGGGGTGCAGGAGGGAACTGATTCTTTCTCATCACTGATTTTTTTCTCTCTCTCTCTCCCTCTCCTTTCCTCTCTGAAATCATTAAAAATATATTTTTAAAAAATATCCCAAAGAGGCACATTCTGGGGCGACAATTCGGTTCCTTTCGCAGTATTATTTATAGTCACAAAGAATTTATAATTTTAACTGTTTGATTAATCTCCATAAATTTGTTTCTTCTTTTAGTTAGTGGGTTTTTACATCTTAGGGGAAATTCCACCTGTACTAATATTTATCTTTTTCAAGATAAATATTAAAGTACTAGAGGCCTGGTGTAGGAATTCGTGCAGCAGTGGGGTCCCTCGGCCTGGCCTGTGGGATCGGGCTGAAACTGGCTCTCTGACATCCCCTGAGGGGTCCCGGATTGTGAGAGGGCACAGGCCAGACTGAGGGACCCCACTGGTACACGATCAGAGCCGGGGAGAGGCATAGGAGGTTGGCCAGCCAGGGAGGGACTGTGGGAGTTTCACTCAGTCTCAATCAGCTGGACCCCAGTGGCAAGCAAACCTACAGATCGGAGCAAGCATCTGCCCCCTGGTGGTCATTGAACATCATAGCGACTGGTCGACCGGTCAACTCTCTGCCTCCTGGTGGTCAGTGCATGTCATAGCAAGCAGTTGTGTGGCCTTAGCATATCATTAGCATATTACGCTTTGATTGGTTGAATGGCTGACGAATCAACCAGACACTTAGCATATTAGCCTTTTATTATATAGGATTCCCATTGATAGTCTAGTGTCATTATTACTAGGATACATTTTACATGACAGACAGTGATTTTAAAAAGTAGTCTAAGTTTAGTAGAGTAAAATCTGACCTGATTATAATTTTGTATATGTTATTAGTCCAGAATTCTGAGCATCTAGCTCCTGGTAATGAGAATATTAAACAGGAAGCTCTTTTCTCTTGATTTCAGATAAATAAAATGTTTATTTTAATAGAATACCATTCCACTCTTTATTATCAGTAATGGAAAGTCTTATATATTTACCATGGATCCATGTTACAGTTTCCAGGCAAGTTTTTTTATTTAAAACAAGTAAGACTTAATTTTGACCAGAGAAGAGCACAGAGCAGAGGGAAAAATGGTGCTAAATCTTGGGAATTACAGAGATTGGAAGTTTAAAACTTTTCTAGGAATAGAGAGAAGAATCAGGTAAGAGTTGTGTTTTCCAGAAGCTATATTAACTTTCAAGACTCACAATTTAAAAATTGTGATCTTAGCTTTACCAACATCACACATTTTCATGCCACCATATATTGAATGCCATTTGTTACTTATTTTTTAAGTAGACTTTCTTTTTTTAGAACAGTTTTGTCCTCGCAGCAAAATTGAATAGGAAGGAAGAGAAAGTCCTGCCTTCACACAAATACACTGCATCCCAGAGGGGTACATTTGTTACAATTGCTGATCCGGTATCGATGCATCATTATCACAAAAAGTTGATAATTTAAATTAGGGTTCACTCTTGGTGTTTTATATTTTACTAGAGGCCCGGTGCACAAAAATTTGTGCACTCGGGGGGTGGGGAGGGGGGTCCCCCAGCCCGGCCTGTGCCCTCTCGCAGTCTTGGACCCCTCAGGAGATAATGACCTGCTGGCTTAGGCCTGCTCCCGAGTGGCAGAGGGCACGCCCAATCCCTAAGTGCAGCCCCTGGTCAGGCTCAGAGCAGGGCCGATTGGGGAGTTGGGGCGCTGCCCCCTGTCATGCACAGAGCAGGGCAGATCGGGAGGTTGCGATGCCACCCTCAGTCACTCTCAGGGTAGGGCCGATTGGGGGGTTGGGGCACCGCCCCCTGTCACACACAGAGCAGGGCGGATCAGGGGGTTGGGGCACTGCACCCTGTCACACTCAGGGCAGGGCCAATGGGGAGGTTATGGCTCTACCCTGTCACACACAGAGCAAGGCCCGTGGAGGGGGGTTGGGGCACCACCCTCTATCACCCACTAAGTAGGGCCGATCAGGGGGTTGGGGCACCGCCACTGTCACACTCGGGGCAGGGCCAATGGAGAGATTATGGCTCTACCCTGTCACACACAGAGCAGGGCCTGTGGGGGGGCAGGGGTTGGGGCGCCGCACCCTGTCACACACAGAGCAGGGCCAATCAGGGGGTTGGTGCGCTGTACCCTGTCAAACACAGAGCTGCAGGGCAATCAGGGGATTGGGGAGCTCCCCCCTATCAGGCACAGAGCAGGGCAGATAGGGAGGTTGTGGCCCCGCCCCCTGTCACACACAGAGCTGCAGGGCGATCAGGGGGTTTGAGCGCTGCCCCCTGTCACGCTGATCCTGGTGCCGGGAGCCTCGCTGCTCCACTGATCCCAGTGCCGGGAGGCATATTACCCTTTTACTATACAGAATAGAGGCCTGGTGCATGGGTAGGGGCTGGCTGGTTTTCCCTGAAGGGTGTCCTGGATCAGGGTGGGGGTCCCCACTGGGGTGCCTGGCCAGTCTGGGTGGGTCTGAGGGCTGTTTTCCGGAAGCGGGTAACTGAAGCTCCAAACTGCTCCTTGTTTTCTTTTTTTTATTTTTATTCTGAGCCAGCTTTAGCTCTAGCTCTAGCTCTGAGGCTTTAGCTGCTATAATCGAAACAATGTATAGCTCTGAGATCCCGGCTGGCTGAAAGCTGGTTTCTGGGGTTTTGCAACTATATTTACAACATAGTTTCTTAGAGTTGTAGCTCAGAGGCCGGCAAGTCAGGCGGGGAACATTGGAGTCCACAGTCCCTGGAGCAAGCAAGCCTCATGCTCGCTTCCAGTTACCTGGCTGCTGGCCGCCATCTTGGCTGACAGTTAATTTGCATAAGGATATGCTGATTAGCCAATGGGAAGGGTAGCGGTCATATGCTAATTACCATGTTTCTCTTTTATTAGTGTAGATGGGTTTTGACAAATGTATAATGACACATATCTACCATTATAGTATAATACAGATAGTTTCACTGCCATAAAAATCCTCTATGACCTGCCTATTTATCCTTCCCTTCTCTCTAACCTCTGGCAACCAGAGGACAACTTGGCTTCTTCCACATTTTGGCTATTATCAATAAAGTTGCTGTGAACATGCATGTACAAGTTTTTGTATGGACTCAAGTTTTCAGCTTCTCGGGTAATGACCAAGGAGTAAGGTTGCTGGATCATAGGTACGAATATGTTTAGTTTTGTAAGAAACTATCAAACTGTCCTCCAAAGTGGCCATACCATTTTGCATTCACACTATTAATGAATGAGAGTTTCTCTTGTTCCACATTCTTGCTAGCATTTGGTCATTCTAATAGGTGTCTAGTGGTACCTCTGTTGTTTTATATATTACTATTACTATGCTCAGAGGATTAAACAGCTTTCACTAGCATGTATAAATCACGTTCCAAATGGAAGCCAACACCACAAGCAGAAACCTAGTAAACTGAAAGAAAGGTATTAAGATAAGTTTAGTTAGTTCTGGTATGCATGAAGTACTTATAAAAATTTAGGAGTATTCGGTAAAATAGTACATTTACTTAAAAACACTACAGAAGAGACAAACTGAAATGAGTTCTGAAACCTAGGATGTAAATTTGTGAATCTTTGAGTAATAAGGGTAATGGTTACTGGAAGGTGTGTGATTTCTTCAAGGCATGTAAATTCAATATTTTCCCTAAATATTCTAATAAACAAATAAAACACCTTAACACAATTCCAACATCAATAAAAAAATGTAGGCAAACTTTATTGATACTATACTTGCTAAGAAAGGAAACTATGAGAAGATAAAAAATAGTGCTTTATATAAAAAATAGTGATTTGTATTCTCAGGGTTTGTTATATTTTTTTAACATTTTTGTTGTTGTTGAAGGTCCATAAAGGAAACATCACATTTACACATTCCCATGTGTACTATATTCTTTTAAAATCCCTATTTTACACTCTATGTTCTAGGTAATAAAACCTATACGTGACCTCCTGAGCGTAGATATATAAATTTTAGATCCCTACAGCCTGGTTTCCCTTCCCTCATCTCTAAATAGTTTATGTCATTATTTCCATTCATGTTTAATTACTGTCTTTTTTCTCTACATTGCTTTGGCTTTTTACTGTGTATAAACAACGTTTACATAAAATATTACTGATTTTCTACTACCAATATCATAAACCTCATTAAAACAAAGTCTCTAAAGATAGCTCACATATGTTTAATAAATAAATTTCAGAATAATGCCAAGAATGTGGATTCTGAAACTTGTAGATTCATATAATTTATGGGAAATTATATTTAGCTATTTGACTTGATATTTATGGTCATATTAAAAATACATAACAAATATTCATGAACATTAAAAATCATAAATAGTATACTAATAAAGACTTCAGCAAGAAACAAAAGAATAGCCTGGCTGGTGTAGCTCAGTGGTTGAGCATCAACCTATGAACCAGGAGGTAACGGTTCAATTCCTGGTCAGGGTACATGTCTGGGTTGTGGGCTCAATCCCCAGTGTGTGACATACAGGAGGCAGCCTATCAATGATTCTTTCTCATCACTGATGTTTCTCGCTCTCTCTCCCTCTTCCTTCTTCTCTGAAATAAAAAAATATATTTAAAAAAACATTTTTAAAAAAGAAACAAAAGAATATTGTTATACAATGTACCAAGAACTTACATATGATAGAAGTTTTATAATTTAATATTAACGATAACTTTGTGAGGACTATATTATCATTATAATTTTCCAATGGGAAGGCCCTAGCAAGAGTCTTAATGAATTGAAAACCTCTGTTTATATATTCAAAGATTGTAAGTTGAGTGTCAATCAACTAACATACGATTACTTGGAAATGATATGCTCTAATGTTTTATAAACAAACAATAGTTATAAATTTAGATTTTTGAATTAAATACTAACAATAAAAGTAAAGATTAAGGCTTTTCATATACCAACATTTTAGAAGGTATTACTGAGTCATTTAATAACTCCAAATTATTTGCCTTACATAAACATTTCCCTAATGAGCATACTTTCTATTTAAACATAGTTGAGGATTCTCTTTAAAGGAGAATTTCCAAATTACCTCTCACTGTCCTCTATTAAAACAGATATTTTGTAAAATAGACAAATCAGCCTTTCTCAATTTGTTAGCCATAGGGGAGTTACATTGTTCAGAAGGAAATAAGATGGATATTCTAAATAAAATGTTTTTGGATGCCTTTCATGAGACATCAGTGGGCCTTTAAAGAGAGTTTATTGATTCTTCAGGCAGCACCCGAGGCAGCCCAAGATCTATTGTTCCGTCACTTTAAAAGCAGCAGCAGACTGCCACTTCTCCTAGGAGATCTTTCTCTTAAGGCTTAAAAATTTTTACAAACCAATTGCATCTGTCATCTCCTGCTTGATCCACTGACTCCCACAGGCCATGTCTGAATGGTTAAAAGCTATATTTTTCCTCAAAGTGCTTGTTAGAACAAATGCATTTTTAGGGCAGAGACGCTGTAAATGAAAACTAAGCATTCAGACCTGTACACATCCACGACCAGGGGAGGCAGGCTGGGTGAGATTCTGTGAAAGGCAACCTAGACTCCTAGTCCTGGGTCACCTGGTGCAGCCTCTCAGAGTAACAACTCATCCCTTTGTGGGGACTTCTAGGAAAGGGTAGCTCATTGTTTCTTAAGGAAATACCTTTTGTTTGGGGGTAGATAACTTTTACAAGAAGATTTTTATGTTATACCAGAATGCAGCTTTCTCTAACTTTAATTTATTGTGACGATTACCATACTTGAAGATGGCTTTCAGGAAGATGTAAAATAAACATGTTTCTTTTATCTTTATATTTACCATACAGTCATTCACTCCTTGTCCCCCTCCTTGGGAAGTACTGGATTTTGCAGTGTTTCTTAAAGTGTTCAATTAAAAAATATATAGAACTCTAAAAAGAAGGGGTCAGTAAAAATTTTAAGTAGTTCTGGATCAATGTACAAATTAACTAAAATGCACAATCTTTTTTTTTCCTCTAGGTTTTGGCTTGAATTTTTGTTGAAAATTTTATTAAGGATTTTTTTTTGAAAACACAGAATTGTGATTTCTTTTCTCAAAAGGAAAGCATAGAAAATATATTTAGGCGTAGATACTGAATATGTTTTAGATTATCATATCGTTTTAATGTATATATTAGAAGTAGGCTTGTACTTATTGGCAAATGGAAATCTCAAAAATTATTACATATTGGAGTTATTTTCAGAGTCTGTTTTACCAGCTAACGTAGTTTTATCTGTTAAATATGAACCTCTGCTTTTAATGAGTAGGTACTCATATTCCTTGTGAATGTACCAATTATGAATCAAATTCCATTTCCAAAGCAGCAATTTTGGAGAATTATAGTAGTGATAAGAGCATGAACTCTAGAGGCAAATTATTTGATTTGCTTCCTTCTTTGTTGCTTCAACTCAAACACAAATATGCTTCTCTTTCAAGGGTCTGACTGTCATGCCTATTTAATTTGATTTGCGCATCTGCTTGGATTAACGAGGGTAGACAGCTAAACTGCCTCCACTGCTGAGACAGTGGACCTTCCTATGAGCCTGGTGCCAGATATAATACACAGTAACGTGTTGCAAAGAACCCAAATAAACAAGAGTAGAATCAAATGATACCTAAGCTCCAATATTAGTGCACACAAGTCTTGGTACCAGAATTGGGACTGTATCTTAGAGATGTGACATAAAAAAGATGTCCTGTGTACCTACTATGGTGAGCATTTAGTCTTAGGAGGTATACCACTTGGACTTGAATTCAACTTCATGTGTCCAGTACTGAGGGCATCTTTCAGCTATCCAGATAAGTGATTCTACTCAAAACACAAAAGACAGTGTGATATTCCTCCAGTCTTGCTGGTACAAAACCACCTAAGTACTAAAAAATATTTAAAATTAATATTTCAATAACAAGATAGTAAGGAAATCCTCAGAGGCTATAACTGGAAAGCTTAGATCTAGAAAAATCAGCAAGCTTTTGAAGATGGATGTTGCCTTGGGAGCTCTGCAATTGACTGCTGCCGCCCCAGAGCTTCAGTTTTGAGGATCACATGTGAGTGACAAATATTAGAACATATACAGTGGAGTGGGGATAAGAGTTTCAGAATTAAGTCAGATCCTCAGAGGTTGAAATGAGAAAACAAACCTGTCTTTGGTGTGAAATATTAAGAAATTTTTGCCTTGGGTGGCTTCAAAAAACAAAAACAAAAAACAAAAACAAAAAATCTTTCCTGAGAATTTATAATGATTCTTTCTGGGTTGGGGCTAAAAATAACACTAATTGATCCTGAAACTCACAACCAGAAATTTTACTTTAAATTGATCCTCAAGTGCCTGGTAGAAGTATATGCAAATCTTCTCTGGAGAAAAAACACATTCAAACACAAGCCTCAGATAATCCCACAATAAGCTTCAGGGAATATGATTTCTCAAAACAAAACATAAAAACACAAATGTATAAGACACATAAGAAAAGAAGTAAGACTGTTAGAGTCAACAGAAACAAATTATAGAACTGGATATTCATAAACTGCTAATATTGAAAATGTTATCACAGAATACTAAATAAATATTCTAAAGATATTTAAATGAATAAAATGTATCAAAATTATGACTAAGAGATAAGACTTTCAAAATGATGAAGTGAAACTGAAAAAGAACATTATAGCATTTCTAGAAAAATACATTAAACACGAAGACCAGGCTAAATAAAAAATTAGATTCAATAAAGAGAATGTTAATGCAATAAAAAATAAATCAGAAGAGAGATATCAAAAGTGCAGCACAAAAACATAGGAGATAAAATTATGAAGGGCATACTAGGAGACATGTAGAATGGGGTGATAAGTTCTAACATTTATGCGTTCATCTACTTGAAGCCCAAAAGCAAATAGAATAAGAAAACACAGTGGAAATAATATCTAAAGTTTTTCAGAATTAAGGGGAATGAAAATCCCAAAGTGGGTTAAATAAATCTTAAAAATTGCTGAGGAGCAGAAGTAAATGAATGTCCACAACCTAGACACATGAAACTGCAAAACACCGAAGAGAGTATAAAAGCTGCCAGGGACAGCTTACCTTCATAGGCAAGGAAATTAAACTAACAACTGGCTTCTTAACAGCAATAATAATAGCAAAGAGATTATGAAATAGTGTTTTCAGAGTACTGAGAACGCCTGGCAACTGAGAATTGAGTAGAGAGTGAAACCATCTTCTTGAATAAAGGTAACATAAAAATATGATCAGATTCATGTCATAAGCATTTCTCTTTTCAGCAAATTTTCATTTATACTAATTCTAATAAGATCGCAATAATTTGCTTTAATATGTTAAAGGTAACTTTGAAAAATTATATCGAAGAACAAATGTTCAAATAAACTCCCAGAAACTTGGAGTCAAAGAAATGAGGGGCAATAAAATGAGACAAGGTGTGGTGAGTTAACCAGGTAACAAACATTTTCAGATACAAATTTAAGATGTAATAGGTGAGGAAAATGATACTAGGAAAATAATTTACATGTGGGGGGGGGGAGGAATTGATCCTTACTGCTTATCTTACAATAAATAAATTGAATTAAGGACTTAATTACATTTTACAGTTTTTTAAAAATATATAATAGGGATATCTTTAACATTAGGGTAGGTATGGATTTTGTCAACAAAACACAAAGATAATAAACTAAAGGAAAAAGTTACAATTTTATTGCATTAAAATTGAGAACATATATATTTCTAAGTGTAGCATAAAGTGCTGAAACAAACCACGAGAGAGAAAATATTTCCCCCCTGCATATTACTGACAATTGATATATACTGTCCATTACAGGATGTTGGGCAGTAGGTTTTGTTATGAACTGAATGTTGTATCCTCCAAAACTCATATTTTGAAATCCTAACCTCCAATGCAGCAGGAGGGGGGGTCTTTGAGAGGTATGGGATTAGCGTCCTTACAAAAAGAAGCCAAAGAGAAATCTCTCTAGGCCATGTGAGGATATAAGAAGATGTGTGTCTGCAGAGCAGAAAGAGTGCTCTCACTAGACACTGCATCTGCTAGCATCTTGATCACAGACTTCACAGCCTCCAGAACTGTGGGAAATGGATGTTTTTTTAATAAGACACACAGTCTCTCGTATTCTCTTATGGCAGTTCCAACTAACTGAGACCTTTTTATCTAAAAAAATGTATACATACACACAAAATAATTATATAACAATGAGTAAAAGAAAACAAATCATCAAAGAGGCAGAAAAAGCATTAAATTGTGAATATATATACTCACAGAATGGGATAGACACATCCTGGAAAATGAATACAAAATATAGACCTATTTCAAACAATAGTGGTGAAAAAACAAATCATAAAAGACTAGACAAGGTGGATTATTTATATAATGATGCAATACATAAAACTAAACAATGTTTTATTTAGAGATACATGCAAGTAGCATATAATTATTAAGAAAATAAATACCAGAAAATTTAGAATAGTGAATGGTTAACTCCTCAGAAAGGAACAGCAGTCTCATTGGGAAGGGACATGCAGGGGAACTGAATGGCATTGATTATGTTTCAATTCTTCAGGTGGGTGGTATGTACATGTTTGCTGTTATCAAATATTATTATTTGTATTAAGATCATAAATATATTATGCACGTGCACTTATTTGTGTTTATGATTTAAATATAATAGGAACCCCCCTCCCCCATAGGAAGCTATTTACAATAGCCATCTTAAAAAAATATTGATTGTTACTATTTAAACCACCATAACGGGGTCCAAAAACTAGAGTAAATAAATGAGGATGTGTTCAGATCAGTTCAACATTTTTTTTTCTATTCAACTGTATGCAAGGCTCAAAGTATTATCTGGTCAAATATGTGAAATGTTTAGGGAAATTAAATGCATTTTGGCATTTCATCAATAGTAGTATAGTCCTGCTTTAATTGATTTTAGCACCAAGCTAATTTCATGCCTGAGAAATAGACAAATTCAGGTTAAAACTTTAGCAATTCCCAATTAATTTCTGACTTATTAAATTTAGTATATGACGTAGCAGGATAGACGAAGGAACAATGAAATGGCTAGACATCATTTACAGAGTGTAGGGAAAAGGCCAAAAACTATGTGACATCAATGATGAGAGGGGCTCAAAACTTTAATGATATGATTTTAGAGATTTTCCCGCACTCAAGATATAGTGTATGTGGTTCTTAGAGAAGGAAAATTACAGAGATTAAAGATGCAGTTTAGTGGGCGGGGGGAGGGGAGGAAGAGACAAATAGTGGTTAACATCTAAAATGTAAAATAGTGTGAGCTAGCACTTGGTTTTAGTTATACCATTTGATATCCCTCAGGTTAAGATCAACATTCTGAAACCAAATTTTAAAATGTTAAGTTACTCACTGGTAAATGTCAGAGCTGTGCTGAAGTCATGGTTTGCTGCAGAGATTGTTGTCATTTAATGGTGCACACGATGCTTGGAAGCATAAAAATTTTAAAATGATTATTTTTAGTTAATTAAATATTTGCACTTCCTATTTTCCAAAAATATCTGTGGTGCCTTATCACTGTACATAAACTAAAATGAAATTTAAGAGTATATAAATATATTAGGGTCATATAAAAATACATATGGAATAGGAAGATAAGGTCAAAGAAAAAGTTGAGGAGAACATAATGAGTTTCTTCAGAAAATATTTCTCATCAATAAATTTTATTCTCTTCCATTTTGCTGGTATGGTTTAAAGCAAAATTAAAACATAGACTATCTAGGGAGATAAATGGATTGAAACTTTAAAGAAACACATTTGGTAAACCTTATTACCCTCATAGGATTACAGGCTCTACATATAACCCGTGGGTTAATGCTATCATTAAGACCTGACTTTTACTACTGCTCCAAATATATATTCATCTTACTAATACAAAGAACATAATGATATATATATATCATTTTCTATATATATATATATAGAAAAGCCTAAGTGACTTTTATGACTGGACAACCGAATGACCAGATGATGGGCCAGTTGCTATAACACGCACTGATCACCAGGGGGCAGACACTCAACAAGGAGCTGCCCCCTGATGGTCAGTGCACTCCCACAGCCAACCTCCCACGGTTCCTCCCCACAGCCGGCCATCCCAATTGGGGACTGGGCGAGATGGCCCAATCGGCCAGGAGGGACCCACCCATATATATACACACACACATATATACACATATATACACACATACACATACTAGGGTACTGGGATTTTGGAGAAGCTAGAGCAGCGATATTTTCTTTTGGTAAAGTTTACTATGGAAATGCTTGTTTCTTATATTTAATGATGTAAGGCATTCTGAATATGACAAGGCAAAATATTCATATCCATGACCAGGGCTCAACCAGGTCTGAAATAAGTGTTTTTAAATGCAGATATTTGGCTTGGTGGATGTTACACATTTTTTTCCCTCCAAATTCTCTCTTAGCCAATACTGAGAAACTATTATTGAAATCAACTTTTTTTTTTTTGGTAGTGGATTTTTGAGACCAATGTTTTAGTTCAACAATGAGTGGAGCTGCTACAGTTTATCAGAAAACAAAAATTAATGGATGCCTGTACTATATAGATGTGCCAACCTATTGTGTTGATGAGCAGAAAAATAATATTTTTAAAGAAATCAGATGTTAAGGATTAAAAGAAGAGGGTTAGAAAAAAAAGAGAGACTGCTTAAAATAAATTTTATCTAGAAAATATTCTTACTTCATGGAAGATAAAAAGGATCCCAGTTCAATATCTGAAATGAGAACTATTTTCAGGCATTAGAAGTAAAACATCAGAACTATGGATAAGACTAGGATCATTTTGTAACTAAAGGTTCTGCAGTTTTGGCAAACTATGAATTGTAGAAAAGATAAAGGAAGAGCAAGGGGACCCTTAGATCCAGCATAGTGCTTTCACTAAATAGAGTAGGAGAAATATGGGACCAATTACATATAGAAGTATGTTGAAATGTTAAAAAAAAAAGAAAAGGAGCTTAACCCATTTTAAAGGTGCAGGAAATACCGGAGGGAAGTGGAATGACAAGAATGAGGAAATTGAGTTTTATAGGTATAAAAAAAGAGCAAACAGGGATGTTTGACCTGTGACAAATGACTTGAAACCTGAATAATTAAAAAACTATGGAGAGGTCAGATTTGATATGTGTGTGTGTGTGTGTGTGTGTGTGTGTGTGTGAGAGAGAGAGAGAGAGAGAGAGAGAGAGAGAGAACACATATCTTTCAGTAGGTCCATAGGTGACATTTCTGGGAAGCAGCCCCAAATAGTCAATGTTATATCTTATGTCCTCTTTCTATTGAAATCTTGAAGGGATAATTTAACTGCAAAAATATTTTAGAGAAAGGGGAAAATACTACTCAAAAGCAATAGAGGTCTATTAAATTAAAGTATAGATTGTAGAAATTACCATTAAGCAGCAAAGGGGAAAAACAAAACCAAACACCAAAAAAAACAAACAAACAAACAATCACCCAACAAAAAGAAAACTTAGAATCCTGCTAGAGTTGGTGAAATGTAGAGACAAGAGAAGATGATAATGGGGAGGGAATAACCATGAATTGTAAATGGGAAATTAAATGTTATAAATGTGTGACTACCCCATTTCTAACAAGAAAAGAATTTTTCCCTTAATAGAGCTCATTTAAGGCAGAACTGAATGCAATGATCACAAGGGTAAGCAAAAATCTTCCAAAGTAAAATGAGTAGAGGGTAAGGATATTTGGAAGACATTAAAGGGAAGAAAGTAGCCCAGTTAATGTCTGGGGAAGAGAAAATGTGGGGATTTGGTATTTAAAATGCCACTTGTCAAAGGATGGGGAGGTCTTCTGCACAGGTAATGAATTTTCAAACCTTACCCTCATCACAAGACATGGATTTCTCATCACATATAACCCTACCTCTGTGAAGGCAGAGGTTTTTGTCTATTTTGTTGATTCTTGTCTCAAAAGTAATGCCTGGTATTTAAGAAGGCACTCAGTGGCCCTAACCAGTTTGGCTCAGTGGATAGAGTGTCGGCCTGCGGACTGAAGGGTCTCAGGTTCGATTCCAGTCAAGGGCATGTACCTTGGTTGCAGGCACATATCCAGTAGGTAGTGTGCAGGAGGCAGCTGATCAATGTTTCTCTCTCATCAATGTTTCTAACTCTCTATCCCTCTCCCTTCCTCTCTAAAAAAAAAATCAATCTACACTAATAAAAGACAAACATGCAAATTGACCATCCCTTCGCTACGCCTTAAGCCATGCCCACCAGCCAATCAGAACGACTATATGCAAATTAACCCAACCAAGAAGGCGGCCGGCAGCCGCGTAGCTGGAGCAACCAGGAGGCTTGGTTGCCCCGGCGATGAAGGAAGCCAAGTTTCCCGCCTGCTGCAGTGGCTCTGAGCTCCACTCAAAGCAACAAAGTTTCAATTATAGAAGATAAATAAACCCCAGATACCTGCTTTCAGCTGGCAGTGGCCACGGAGCTGGAGTGAGCAGGAGGCGCTTCCCTCCTACCCGCCCTGGCCGGCTCTGAGCTCCTCTCAAGGCTACAAAGTTTCAATTATAGAAGGTAAATAAATCCCAGAATAAAAGAAAAAAGAAAAAAAGGAGAGGCTGGGAGCTTCCATTGCCAGGGGGCTTGGCCAGCCTGAAAATGGCCCTCAGCCCCTCACCCAGACTGGCCAGGCACCCCAGTAGACCCCCCACCCTAAAGTGGGTGTGGCCAGCCTGAAAACAGCCATCAGCCCCTCATCCAGGCTGGCCAGGCACCCCAGTGGGGACCCCCACCCTGAAGGGTGTGTGACCAGCCTGCAAACACCCATCAGCCCCTCATCCAGGCTGGCCAGGCACCCCAGTGGGGACCCCCACCCTGAAGGATGTGTGACCAGCCTGCAAACACCCATCAGCCCCTCACCTAGGCTGGCCAGGCACCCCAGTGGAACCCCCACCCTGATCTGGGACATACTTCAGGGCAAACCAGCCCGCCCCCACCCATGCACCAGGCCTCTATCCTATATAGTAAAAGGGTAATATGTAAACTGACCCTAACAGCAGAACGACTGGGAATTACTGGTCACTATGACACACACTGACCACCAGGGGGCAGACGCTCAATGCAGGAGCTGCCCCCTGGTGGTCAGTGCACTCCCACAGGGGGAGCTCTGCTCAGCCACAAGCCAGGCTGACGGCTGCCAGTACAGCAGTGGTGGTGGGAGCCTCTCCCACCTGCTCAGCAGCACTAACGTTGTCCGACTGCAGCTTAGGCCTGCTCCCCGCTGGCAAGTGGACATCCCCTGAGGGCTGCCAGGCTGCCAGAGTGATGTCTGACTGCCAGCTTGGGCCCGATCCCTTAGGGAGCAGGCCTAAGCCAGCAGGTGGACATCCTCTGAGGGGTCCCAGACTGCAAGAGGGCATAGATCGGGCTGAGGGACCCCCCGAGTGCACAAATTTTTGTGCACCGGGCCTCTAGTAAAATATATTTTTTTAAAAAAGAAGGCACTCACTGAATCTCTGTTGAGTAAATGATTGAATATAACACTGCCTACCTTTACTAGTTTCCACTATAGCTCTTGATAAATCCAAATAATGCATCCATTAGATTTTTTTTAAGTAAAACAATTTTCCAGTGAGTTTCCAAAAATTAAATTATATGCATGTCTTAATATTTGAAATCTCTATAGAGATTTTTTTTTAAAAATCAGACTTTTGCCCTGACCGGTTTGGCTCAGTGGATAGAGTGTCGGCCTGTGGACTGAAGGGTCCCAGGTTCGATTCCGGTCAAGGGCATGTACCTTAGTTGTGGGCACATCCCCGGTGGGAGATGTGCAGGAGGCAGCTGATCGATGTTTCTCTCTCATCGATGTTTCTGTCTCTCTATCCCTCTTCTTCTCCCTTCCTCTCTGTAAAAAAATCAATAAAATATATTTTTTTTAAAATCAGACTTTGGTGGTATAAGTGAAGGGTAAGTGGCAAAAGACTACAAATTGAAATTTTAAGCTATTTTTTTATGATAATGCATGACACTATTACCTTTATGAAGGGAAAACTTAATTCATGAATATAACATTTTATTAGAATAAAGGATAATACTTCTTTTTCTAATACTACATTGCCTTAGAGCATAAAACCAAGTTCTCCAAATTAGCTTCAGCTTATTTAGATAGAAAATGAAAAGAAAGGAGGCCAGAGGAACAATTTCTTAAAAAACTCATTTTAATGGTAAGAGATCATTTCTAATCACCTTGTTTTCAGGATGCTCAGGCTGCAGGTTTGTAAACCTGCGGAGAGTTTATATTGATATTCTGTATCCGAGTCCATGGTTTTAGCCATAGAGAAAAAGACTGAAAGAGGAAATACAAATTAAAACAAAAATGAAATGCCACTGCACACCTGTTAGAAGGCCAAAACCCAGAACACTGACAACACCAAGTGCTGGTGAGGAGTGGAGCAACAGCCACTCTCACTTATTGCTGGTGCAAATGCAAAATTGTACAGCCTCTTTGGAAGACAGTTTGGCAGCTTCTTATAAAACTAAACATCCTCTCACCATATGATCCATATGATTCTTGGTATTTACTCAGAGGGGTTGAAAACGTATTTTCACACAAAACCTGCACATAGATGTTTACAGCAACTTTATTCATTAATTATCAAACCTTGATAGAAACCAAGATGTCCTTCAGGAGATGAGTGAATTAATACACTGTTGTACATCCAGATAATGGATTATTATTTGGGGCAAAAAAAGGAAAGAACTCATAAAAAGACATGGAGGAATTTTTAGATATTTCTAAGAGAAAGAACTCAATTCCTGAAGGCTACATACTGTGGCATTCCAAGCATAGGACATTCTGGAAAAGGTCAAACTCTGGAGACCATAAAAATATCAGTGCTTACTAGTGTTAGTGGGGAGGGAGTTATGAGTAAGTGGAGCACATAGGGTTTTTAGGACAGTGAAACTACTATACACGGCACTGTAATGGTGGGTACACGTCTTTAGGCATTTGTTCAAACCCCAAAATGTACAAAACTAAGAGAAAACTCTAATGTAATCTATGGGCTCTGGGTGATAATGATGTTTCAATGTAGGTTCATTCATTGTAACAAATGTACCACTCTGATGGGGGAATGCTTATAATTGGGGAGGCTCTGTGTGTGTCAGGGCAGAGATTATATGGGAAATCTCTATAGTTTTCACTCAATGTTTCTGTGAACCAAAAATTGCTAGAAAGATATTTTTTTAAAAAGATAATATATCAACAGTTATTGTAATCTAATATTTACTTTCCTTTTTTTCCCTACAAAATGACAAGGAGTTGTTAAAAGATAAACTGGGCATACTAAAAATTTTAAGAGTTTATTTGAAGCATAATCAGTTTAAATTGGGCAGTGCCAAACCAGATATGGTTAGGAGCACTCTACCAATAAGAAGGAGCCAGGGGAAAGACATAAATAAAATACAAAAGCAAAGAAAGAAAATTATTTGATTAGCTGTAGCTTAAGCCTCATTGGCTGTTTGTGATTGGTTGTTCTGATTTCATAACCCTGAGGCATTTACAGGGTTAAATTTAGGATGCTATGACATCAAAACCACAACAGTCTACTGGCCTTCTTATTTAATTAATTTAAAAGAGTATTAAGTGTAGATTCTACAAGGTGTAAGGCTAAATGATGGGGCTTAGTTAACTAAAAAACTATGTTAAAATATCAAACAAGAATCAAAGCACTCTCTCAGAACAGGCTTGGGTAGATCATTGTGATCTTTTGAAACAGAATGTACTAGAAATGTTCCCATTAAAATAATTTTCAGGTACAGAGCACAATATATTCACACTGAAATAAATTCTCAGTGTATGTAATTAACATTTATAATTAAAATAACAATCTAAAGTGGCATAATTTCTCAGCAGAGATCTTGGATGAATCAGCTACCACCGCATGGAGCTCTTGGAGATGCTGATGGCAGAGACTGAAAAATTGCACAGTGGGACTGAGCATTGAACTCCATATGCCAACTGGGTCTTTCCTAACAGATTTCACAGATAGGGTTTCACCCATTTGGATTGCATTGTATAATGCTTGTTTTTGGCTTTCTCTGCCTCTTTCAAGTTGGAAGTATCAAAGTGGAGGGATGATTGGATCAAAGTTTCATAGTAGTTCATGATTCATTCAATCTAGTCCCCAAATAAAATACCAAATTCATGATATTATATGAAAATATTCACATGCAATGGCATACACAGACACAGATACACATACACACATCTGCATACATATCACCCATTCATAGACCCAACCATACTTTACATACTTTGATCCAAGAAGTTGATTGGATCAAAGTTTCAGAGAAAAGAGGATGTCAGGGGAAAATAAAAACAATGAAAGTAAATATATACATAATTATCTTAGAGTAAAACACAGTGCTAGGAGTCAATTTCCAAAACATAAACTGGCCCTTGGTATTACAAATTTGCTCCTAATCCTTTTCTTGAATCACTTTCCTTATTTTTCCAAAGCACAATAAGGTGTTAAACTCTTTACATTTGTGACTTGTTCAATTTTATCTTATGACTAGAGTCCCAGTGCATGAAATTCGTGCACAGGGGAGGAGGGAGGTGTCCTCAGCCCAGACTGCACCCTCTCCAATTCTGGACCCCTTGGGAGATGTCTCACAATACGGGACCACTGGCTCCTAACTGCTCACCTGCCTGCCTGCCTGATCACCCCTAACTTCCCCCCCTGCCAGCCTCATTGCACCTTACTGCCCCCCCCCCCCCCCCCACCAACCTGGTCGCTCCCAACTGCCCCCCTGCCAGCCTGGTCGCCCCTCATTACCCCTCCCTGTTGGCCTGGTCACCCCCATCAGGTTGCCCCATGCAGCCTGTGCCTGGTTGTTTGGTCGCCACTCACTAACCCCCCTGCAGGCCTGGTCACCCCACACCACCTGTTCGGTCGTCTGTTCAGTTGCGATGGTAGCTTAGGCTTTTATATATAGAGATTTTATATATTTTTATATAATGTTACTCAACTCATAGTAGTTCATGATTCATTCAATCTAGTCCCCAAATAAAATACCAAATTCATGATATTATATGAAAATATTCACATGCAATGGCATATACAGACACAGATACACATACACACATCTGCATACATATCACCCATTCATAGACCCAACCATACTTTACATACATGCATGCACCCATACAAAATGTCTAAACTCAGAAGAAATAGAGAATCTAGCATCTAATCTTTTTTTTCTATCAGAATTTCTTGAATAAAATCAGTAACCAAAAATTAGTTTTCATGCATATAAGCATAACCAATGGACATAAGACACTGGGGGGTAAGGGAGGCCAGGGGATTGTCAATATTGTTACCTTTTATTATGTTATAATGGGCATGCTATTGGTATTTGATATGTATAAAGAAGTTTGAAACTTTAGATAAATTTTTCCTTCCTTTTTATTCTCTCAGAAGAGCTGTCTGTAGTGGAGTTTATAGAGCCTGGAGTAGATTTATGTAATTAGCTTGGTTGCAAGCCATCTTTCCCATAGGTCAAGCCAATTAAAGGATAACTAAGGGAGACATGGCTCCAAACAGTGGCATATGGCACAATGGCACTAAAGCTCACTAGAGAGGGAAAGCAGAAGTCACATGGATTATATCTTTGAAATGAAACAAAATTGAATGCTGAACACGTTCAACTCAAATCTACACCCTCCCCCCCCCCCAGTTGTTTTGTTTTCAGTATGTGTACTTTATTCTGTACTCTCTTTTTGTCAAGTACATCCTGTGAAGGAAGGGAAGAGAAGGAGATATGAACACTGTTTTCAGTCACTGTGTTATTTGCCACATTTACCTAGAATATCCTTGCTCCCTGAGTTGGTTGTTGCTGCTCACAAAGGATTCAACTTCGTTGGCATCACATTTGCCCAGTGGACTACAAAGTCAGTTTCCTAACTCAGAAATCTGGGATCTTAGCCTTAGGAAACAGGCAGATATTCAATCAGAACAGTCTGAAAATTAGGCAAAAATTTTGAATGAAGTGTAAATAGGATATATGAAAAAAAGTAGTTGGATGGAATGTTAGAGTCTATTCAATAGTGATCATAAGTAAAATGACTATCTTCCAAATTTTCCTCTATAAATTTTGGGTAAAGAGGACAAAAATTTTAGCAAAAAGAAAAAGAAATGGAGGTATGGAGTTAATCTCAATATAACCAAACCTCTAGATTTTATCAATTAATAATTTTCAAATCAGTTTCTGGGGTGTAAATAGACAGACTCACACATGTATAGATGTTTGTCACTTAATTAAAAGTCCATCAAGTACTACCTCAGGATTAACTTTAGACTGCAAAACAATTCACCCTCAACTGTGATGGGATTTCAACTCATTCTGAAGTTTGTTTCCTTGACATTGTCCCTTTACCTACTTTAAGAATTAAATTGTTAAAACTTAAGCTAAAAATGATAGAAAATTAAGCTATTTTCAGGTCCTCTTAAAAGACTGTATCCCATCAAAAATAGGTAGTTGGAAAAACTATGGATATAATATTGGAGGCTTCTTTTCCTTTTGGCTCTGTTACTAACTTGCTGGATGATTTTAAACAAATCTGATTTCACCTCTCTGTGCTTCAGGTTTCTAATTTCCAAGTGGTAGAATCTGGGGTGGATAAAAAAGATGATCTTTGGGCTTCTTTTCTACTTTGAAAATTCTTTGAGTCTAAGCCATCTATTTTTATTAATCACATTTTACCTGCAAAACAGAAAATGAAAGTTTGAGATGATGTGAAGCTACTTAACAAAGTACAGAAAACTAAATAGTATAAATGAGTTTTTTAAACCATATATAAATTGCTCCTCTGAATAAGCAAAGTAGAACACTGTATATTACAGTGATGGTGAACCTTTTGAGCTCGGTGTGTCACCATTTTGAAAAACCCTAACTTAACTCTGGTGCCATGTCACATATAGAAATTTTTTGATATTTGCAACCATAGTAAAACAAAGATTTATATATATATATATATATATATATATATTTTTTTTTTTTTTTAATTAAATCTTTATTGTTCAGATTATTACAGTTGTTCCTCTTTTTCCCCCCATAGCTACCCTCCACCCGGTTCCCACCCCACCCTCTGCCCTTACAGCCCCCCCACCCACTGTCCTCTTCCATAGGTGTATGATTTTTGTCCAGTCTCTTCCTACACCCCCAACACCCCTTTCCCCCCCGAGAATAGTCAGTCCACTCCCTTTCTATGCCCCTGATTCTATTATATTCACCAGTTTGTTCTGTTCATCAGATTATTTATTCGCTTGATTTTTAGATTCACTTGTTGATAGATGTGTATTTGTTGTTCATAATTTGTATCTTCACCTTTTTCTTCTTCTTCCTCTTCTTAAAGGATACCTTTCAGCATTTCATATAATACTGGTTTGGTGGTGATGAACTCCTTTAGCTTTTTCTTATCTGTGAAGCTCTTTATCTGACCTTCAATTCTAAATGAGAGCTTTGCTGGGTAAAGTAATCTTGGTTGTAGGTTCTTGGTATTCATCACTTTGAATATTTCTTGCCACTCCCTTCTGGCCTGCATAGTTTCTGTTAAGAAATCAGCTGACAGTCATATGGGTACTCCCTTGTAGGTAACTGACTTTTTTTCTCTTGCTGCTTTTAAGATTCCCTCTTTGTGTTTTGCTCTTGGCATTTTAATTATGATGTGTCTTGGTGTGGTCCTCTTTGGATTCCTTTTGTTTGGGGTTCTCTTCGCTTCCTGGACTTGTAGGTCTATTTCTTTCACCAGGTAGGGGAAGTTTTCTGTCATTATTTCTTCAAATAGGTTTTTAATATCTTGCTCTCTCTCTTCTTCTGGCACCCCTATAATTTGGATGTTGGTACACTTGAAGTTGTCCCAGAGGCTCCTTACACTATCTTCATATTTTTGGATTCTTTTTTCTTTTTATTTTTCTGGTTGGGTGTTTTTTACTTCTTCGTATTTCAAATCTTTGACTTGATTCTTGCGATCCTCTAGCCTGCTGTTGGAACTCTGTATAATATTCTTTATTTCAGTCAGTGTATGCTTAATTTCTAGTTGGTCCTTTTTCATAACCTCGAGGGTCTCACTACATTTCTTGAGGGTCTCACTAAGTTTATTGGTGGTTCCTAGAAAATTCTCGAAAAACCTTAAAAGTGTGGTTTTGACTATATCCGGTAGTTTGCTTTCCTCCATTTCTGTCATTTGTGACCTGTTTCTTTGTCTCCACATTTTTTATGCTTCCCTGTATTGATAGAGTGGCTTTCTGTGCTAGGTATCCTACAGGGCCCAGTGGCTCAGCCTCCCCAATTACCTGAGGCGGACACTCTTGGTACACCACTTTGTGCACAGTCTTATGGTAGTTAAGCCTTGATTGTTGTAGGTATCACTGGGAGGAATTGACCTCCAGGCCAATTGGCTGTGAGAATCAGCTGTGTCTGCAGTGGGAGAACTTCTGTACTGGAGACACTCTACTGGGGCAAGACTTGCTTCAGTGGGGCTTTGGTGTTCACTGAGTCTTCCCCCTGAGTGTGTCCCTTATGGATCTGAGGAGTTGTAATCTGGATGGTCCCACTCTGACCACTGGGTACACTGGCTCTTGGATCTCTAAGAGATGCTAATTTAGCGTCTGCCTGAGGCTACCCAGCAGGAGCTATGGAGAAATCTGCATATTCTTCTTCTTTGTTTGGGGTATGGAGGTGCTCAGATAAGGCCCAGCTGTGAAGCAATGCAAGCTGCTGTGGGGCCTTGGGCCTTCATTTGGAAGTTCTGGGTCTCTCTGACCCAGCTGCAGTTTGTTAGGTAATTTTCAGATTGCAAAGGGCCAGGCCTTTCATATGCAAAAGCCTCTGAGCACAGCTTGGGTGGGGCGAGGTGTCAGGGGATCTACACGGTGGAGCAAGCAGCTGTGGCTGCTCCTCAGTCCTACCCTAAGAGGCCCTGCGTCTCAGTGTCCCGGTAATTGCCACAAGCACCTCTGAGAGAAAGCCGCCCTCGAGTTCCGACCGATGCCAGACAGTCCAGTTTCTCCCTGTATGAGTCTGGGTCCCCAGAGACTCACCCGGAACTGGAGTTCAGAGCAGTCGGGAGCTTGTGTCTCCCTCCTGATTGAAAAAGACAACCGTGTCCTCAACTGCCAGTCCTTTCCACGTGCGCCTCCGTACCTCTTCACTTTACTTCCATACCTCCTGTGAGTCTCACTGTGCTTTTCTCTTTACTTCTAGTTGTAGAATTTCCACTCAGCCAGCCTTCCTGTGGCTCTGGAGGATGTCTATTTTGTCTTTTAGTTGTATTTTTGAAGTAGTTGTGGGAGGCAGCAATTTCCAGTGTTTACCTATGCCACCATCTTGCTTTCTTCTAACATCCCCTTTCAAGATTTATATTTTTGATATTTATTTTATATATTTAAATGCCATTTAACAAAGAAAAATCAACCAAAAAATGAGTTCGCGTGTCACCTCTGACATGCGTGTCTCCTCTGACACGTGTGTCATAGGTTCACCATCACTGGTATATTATGACATGTGGTACATTACTTCTTCCTCAATCTTATTCCTTGAGAGATAAGCTGAAAATCTCCAAATTCCTTCATCACCATTCTCAGAATGCCTTTATTTTCTCATTTGCCATTGTCTGAATAATCTAGGAACCTAGATTCAGAAGACTATTTTGTGTTAAATCACATTTGAATTAGGCATTAGACATTTACTAATGCCTAATGATATTATTGCGTACACACACACACACACACACACACACATTTTAAGGACCAACTGCTCTTCTATGTTGATAGGCTGAGTCCCATTGAGAAATGTGGCATTTTGCTATGAAAGATGTATAGAAATTTGAAAATAATTCTTATTTTTCAAATAAGCCATGGTTGAATATGTAAATACTTGAAGTAACATATACCTTTTTCTAGTCTAATTTATTGTATCTTCCAAAATTGCAGTAGAGAGATACTTCATGCGCTGGCTATTTTATTCCCTTTTTAAAATCCATAGGCAAACATATTCTTCCTGAGCCTGCCTACATCTAGCTATGGACAAAAAGTTTTCCCTTGTCTATAAATGCTTTGTACAGAGCATGTTACACTTACTTTCTTTAAGATGCTGCCAGCTAAACTAGAACTGGTAGCAGAAATATTAGAGCAGAATTATTTAATTTTAAAAAATAAAGGTGGGTGTATGAGGCTTCTGTCATATCTCTGCATTTACAGTGAAAGTCAATTCTGGGCAGTTTGTGTTAAAAATGACAGCATTTCCATCAAGCTTTCCATCAGCTGCTGCTATAGCTGGAGTCAGAATTATCATTCTTCACTGGGCTGTCTTGCTCTATAATATCAATTAGGAAACAATCTGTTTTGTTGGCACATGATACAATTAGGATGCAAAACACAGTGACTGTGAAGCAAAATATTTTTCAGGTAGAAGGCTGATTTGCCCAAGCATGAGGTAGAGAAATGGTATCATTCCTCTGTCAGTCTTTCTTTAATTTGTACTGATGTCAGTTTACTGACTTTAGTACAATGAAATCCTATTATTAGATTGACTACTTTTTTTTCTTTTTTACCCCCTGATAATATTAACATTGAATTGTAAAGAACTTATAGCTATTATTTTCTCTCTTTTTTTGTTTTCAGTTGTTCTAGAATTTATTTTCAAACACCTACTTATACTGTAGAAAAAATTAAAATATCACAATCTATATAAAACAAAAGAGAAAGTACACTAGAGGGCACTAGTAAGCTATACTTTTAATTAATTTATTTTTTATTTACTATAATTTGCATGTCTTTAGGGATGCTTCAACTGCTTAATCTGATCTATTTGAGACTACTCATTTTTCTTTCTTTGTTGCTTTTTTTTTTTAATACCAGTGAGCTCATTTGGTAATTTTCATTGACCAGGAAAGTTCTAGACCTTTAGTTTCATTATTTTGATAAGCTTGATCCCATATGGATTGTCTGGGTGGCCTTTATACCTTTATTGAAACCCAAAGATTTTGTCCTGTGACATTTCCAATGGTTTTTAAAAGAGCATCTTTGCAGCTTCAAGTAATTGCTACTTAAGCCCACTTGTATGGGCTTTGAGATATACACAAATCACTCCTGGGTATTTCTTCTAAGCCATATTCAAACCCCAGTCTCCAGAGGTGAAAGACTAGATATGTAAGTAATCTGCCACCTGCTCATTCATATGTGATTGGTAGAGAAGACAAATTCATATTCTGAAGAATATACAAAAACACTTTCTTAAAAGGTCAAGTGAAATTTATGCCTCATGATTAAAACTTTGGCATTTCAATTAATTTTTAAAAGTCACAAACAATATAGTGAGCTTTAAAAGGTACTTAAAGGGAAAATACATTGTACACATTAAACAAGATAAACCAAATTTAATGACTTCCTTAGAATATGTTGTTCTTCCTTCTTTATTTAATAAAATTTAAATTTTTTCTAAGTTCTATGACGGTAGGAATACTCTTTCCTCTAATTCACCTTTTGTGTTTGTGGTACTATTATTATTTTAATTACCTTCTCTTTAGAAATATCATTTTTAAAGTCATAAGTAAAATGATGAAACAGTTATTTTACAAGTACACATATTATAAAGAATGTTGGGATTTATAATGACAGTAATTACAATCCTATCTAATAAAGAGGGAATATGCTAATGGACCCACACACCGTCGCAAAGATGACAGCACCCACAGCCAATAAGGAGGGAATATGCTAATTGACTGCCACGCCCTCAAAGATGGTTGCACCCACAGCCACAGGATGGCGGCGCCCAGTCCCCTCAGCCCCACCGGGGCAGCAGGCACGCAGCAAGGCTGGGCCCACCCCCAGGCAGGCCCAACTGCTTTGTGCGCCTGCCTCCAGAGTCGCCCAGTCCCCTCAGCCCCCCAACCACCCAGGGCTGGCATGAGGCGCAGGCAAACCTCAGATGGTGGCTGCCCAGCTGCCCAGGGCTGCCCAAGGCTCAGGTAACCAGGGCCGGCCGAGGCTTGCACTGCCAGCAGTGGCAGCAGCAGAAGGGTGATGGGGCGTCGCCTTCCCCTGATCACCAGGTCACCTCCTGGCCCTGAGGGCTCCTGGACTGTGAGAGGGGGCAGGCCAGGCTGAGGGCCCCCCCCCCCCCCCCCCCCCGTCCAGTGCATGAATTTTCATGCACCGGGCCTCTAGTGTTAATATAAATGATTATAGTAATATTAATTCAGTAGGCTACAACTAAAACCTTGATCATAGTCCAAATCCAATCTGTTGAAATCTAATATTTTACAATAAAATATTTCTTTGGATTTCTGCTCTTAAAGACTGTCTCATTTGTCAACTCCAGAAACACAGTGTCAGTACTTAGCTCATGTAATGTGTGATGTCTTTATTCTAATGTATGAAAGTAACCTTTATTGGGTATCCCTCTGATAGTCACTGATAGTACTTTTTACATGTTAGCTTATAACACTGATGTGGGCCACCTCAAAACAGGACTAAAGAAATTTATCTTATATCACCCTGAAATGCTGTATGGTAAAATATTGAATTGATCATCTTATTCTTCCTCCCTCTGCTCCCACATACATTTTCCCTTTACCATTACCGTCTTGTCTGTAGTTGAAACTATTTTGAAGGTATGATTATAAAAATGTTCTTAGTTGGCGAGGAAAGGAGGGCAACCCATAGAAGTCAGGACTCAGTAGAATGGCATTTTCCCCCTCTGGCATGCTAGTAGTTGTTTCCCAGTCTGTTGTTAAAAGTTTATTAAAAACAGACTCCTTGTGCATTAAGTCAGATGGGATCAAAATGAACAGCTAATTTGATCAAAGACATGCTGGCAGGCATGTAGAGAAGCCAGTGCAAGACAGGAAACCAAATCTGGAGTGGCTTCAAGTCCAAGGCTCTGTCTGCTTACTGTGTGAGAGGAGCAAAATCTCCAGCTGTGTACCTACAGATGCCTATTAATTTCCTCTCTGTACCTTTTGAATAATTATTGTACTGATTTATTTAATATTATTAAAGAAAGTCAGTTTTTATTCAACTAAAGATGACTGAAAATACTTTCAAATGAAAATATATAAAGAAGCTTTTAATATCTTCTCAATAAGAAAATATCTACCTACCTAAACATGTATATTCTATGGGAATATTTTTGTTATTTTCCACTATGCCTTTTGAAAATTAGGGACAAAATAGAAAAGTTGTGTTACATTCACAAATACAAACAAAACACTCTTTATCACTAGAAGTACTTGATGTCCTGAGGTGTTTTGTTGTCCAAGTAGGAAGGATTTCATTTAAATCACTGCATGGGGTCACATGCTTTGCTTTAAAATTAATTTATAGCACTTCAAAATGAAGAACAAATACTATGCTTAAAAGTTAGGCAAGCCCTAGCTGGTTTGGCTCACTGGATGGAGTGTTGGCCTGCGGACTGAAGGGTCCCAGGTTCGATTCTGGTCAGGGGCATGTACCTTGGTTGCGGGCGCATCCCCAGTGGGGGGTGTGTAGGAGGCAGCTGATCAATGCTTCTCTCTCATCGATGTTTCTAGCTCTCTATCCCTCTCCCTTCCTCTCTGTAAAAAATCAATAAAATATATTTTTTAAAAAAGTTAGGCAAGCATGACTTTCATAAATCTATATTTATAAAGTCACAAATTTAATTTCTGACTTTATAAAAGTTAATTTGTGATTGTTTGACATTTTGAGTACACTGTCATGATCAGTTCTAGTTACATGAAAACCCCATAAGTCATACTAAATAGATGCATTTATATAAGTAATTTTGATAATTTGTTTTCTGTGCTACAACTATACTTCATGCTGTCTTTATTTTTCTTTAACATATAATTTATACAAAGTTTTTTATCATTATTGCACTATAATAAATCCAGTTAGATATACTGCAGAATAGTTGTAGGCTTCATGTGAATATACAAAAGAATGTTTTTAGGGATCAAAATTATATTGACACTGCAAGTACATATTTGGGAGCTAAAATCAATTTAGAAGGCTGTATTAATCAATGGAAAGCCTTGGTTTTGTGGTATTTTTTAACTATAAACTAAAACATATTTTCAAAGGTTATATGTTTAGTGTATGTATTTCTTTAGAAAATATCCTGTTTCAAGTAAAACATTGCTTATTTTTGCAGAAAACATGACGCTGCAAAAGTGCAATCAATAGACATCATATAGATATTAACATATGAGAAAAGCAAAGACCTTTATTCTGCAATGTAAACAGTCGGTCCAATTTGGAGATTATATGCATCACCATTTAACTTGGCTCCAGTTCTACAGGATGGCTTAAAACCCATATGAAGAAGTACTGTAGGGATATGCTTCTATGATTGGTGACAGGGGCAAGTTACATTCTGCATTACCTCTTAATTTATTCGAGATCATATCAACAAGACATTATGCCTCCAATTCAATAGATTCTACATTCAGACACATTTTTATACTGCACATGGTTTTTAGAGATTGTTAAGCTCGGTAGGAAGAAATTCCTTTTGGCCCTGACTGGGGAATAGGGAAAAGAGGAAGGAAGAAAGGAAGCTCTACTGGGTATTCCTCTGATTGTCACTGACAGTAATTTTTACATGTTAGCTCAGTTTATATTCAGTCAGGCATTTCAAAGGAGATAATGCAGGCATATACCACTCACCCAAAGGAAGAGATAAAAGGGCCTGTCTACGAAATGCTATAACATATCAGGCTGTGTGTGTTTGACTTATTGTTCATCAGTGAAAATACATATTAAATGTAGAGTAATAGTCTTATTCAAGGCATCATAATGTAGTATATATGTTTGTGTGTGTGCTCACACATGCAATTGTGCATGAGCGTGTGTGTATGTGTATGAAGGAAGTGGTAAGTCAGGATCGGTGATGAAATTATTTGATCACAAAATTCTAAAACTAATTTTGCAAGTTTATGTTTAGCTGATTTAACTCATTTGTCTGATTATTTAAGTTTCAGGAAAAGTCTATGACCCTTTGTTAAAGGACCCCAAGACCACCTTCAAGTTTGATGATTTGCTAAAAGGACTCACAGATCCAGCTATACTGTTATACTCATGATTTTGGTTTATTACAGCAAAAGGGAACAGATTAAAACCAGTAAGGTAAAAGGTGCATAAGGCAAAGGCCAAGAGAGAAAAGTTGCAAGGCTCTGGTTGTCATCTCCCAGTGGAGACACATGGACAGTGCTTAATTCCCCCAGCAATAATGTATGACAACACATGCAAAGTGTTGCCAACCAGGGAAGCTCACCTAAGCCTTGATATCCTTGGTTTGCATTGGAGGTCAGTCACATAGGCAAGGAATGCCTGCATGATTGATCATAGCTACTCAGTCTCTGGTACTCTCTCCCCAGAGGTCAAACTGATGGCCCCATTGAACCAAAACAGGCATTCATCATAAATCACATTGTTAGCATAGAGTATCTGGAGAGGACCAAAGTATACAAAGGTATACAAGCTATCAGGCAGGTTATTTAAAGAGCGACAACCTCCCAAGAGTAGCTCAAGGGCCAGTCCTGAAAACCTTGGAATGTGCAGGCATTGAACAGCCCATGCCTGCTGAGGTAATCCTTTACGGTACAACATAAAGGCTTCAGCTGTTTCCTGATATTTGTCACCTACTGCAGAAAAGGCAATATAGTACATTACTTATATTTTATATGTTTGAAAATGTATATTAAAACATTTTTAATTCACTTTAATTAAAATAAAAATGACAGCCACCTGGCACTTCAGTGGGTGGGGAGAGGAGAAAGAGAATGCCAGGAAGTGAAGCCAGGAGCCTGGCATGCCCGCTGTCAAGGATTCAAGGAGGGTTCCCCTGTCCCAGGAAGGGTTGATGGCTTCCTCCTTGTTGTGTCCATAGAACTGGAACTGCAGTGAAGTCTCATCCATCACATTGCTTTTTTTGAAAAAATTGAGATCATAAGCCTTGGTCAGTTTCTTTAGAAAGGGCATATATATAGGGTGGAACAAAAATAGCTTTACAGTTGTTCAGATGGAAAATAATACAATAGTTAATCTACATATGTAAAAGGCTAAGTGACTGATCGTAAGTCCATCTGACCATTTGACCGACCGACTGGTACATATGAAGCACACTGGCAATTTAAAAATAAACATTCACTCGCGCATGCGCGATACACATAAAGCTCTCACTGGCACCAATCACACACGTGTGTTTTGATCTGTCATTGTTGATCATTATTGACACTTCTATTATAGAGAAAGGGTGAATAGTGATATTAAAATATTTTTTGTAATTAATTTCCTTCCAATGTGCATGAATCTGTGCACCAGGCCACTAGTAAATAATAATACACCAATAAATTGTGTTTCATGTACTCATAATTATAAACCTACTTTTGTCCCACCCTATAGATATAATATGCTCTAATGCAAAATTGATGTCAAAATTTAACTTCCCAGGCAAAATTTCAGCTTGTCAGGTAAATTTTGAAAATAAGGGTAGGATTTAGTGTACAAGTCACCATTCAAAGGCTCTCTAGAGGTGAACACAGTATGGCTGCACTTTAAGAATTAACCAGAGCCCTAGCCGGTTTGGCTCAGTGGATAGAGGATTGGCCTGTGGACTGAAGGGTCCTGGTTCAATTCGGACCAAGGGCACATGCCCAGGTTGTGGGTTCGATCCCCAGTAGGGGGTGTGCAGGCACAACTGATCAATGATTCTCTCTCATCACTGATGTTTCTATCTCTCTCTCCCTTTCCCTTCCTCTCTGAAATCGATAAAGTGTGTATATATATATATATATATTTTTTTAAAGAATTAACCAGAAAAGCTGGAATTAAGGCCTGATAATTGTAGTCATTGCTGAGGCCAAGAAAGGTTTCTGATTAGCAGACATCTGGAGCATGGAGCTGAACTTTGAAAGAACATGGCCCCATTCAGAGAGAAAGGTACGCTTGGCAGACATGATTGGCTATGGCCAGGTGAATTATTAAAGGGTGTAGCAAATCATTCGTTTCCTAATATTGCTATAACAAATTTTCACAATCTTAGTAGCTTAAAATTACACCAATTTATTATCTTAAGGTTCCGGAGGTCAGAAGTCCGAAATGAGGCTTACAGGGCTAAAGTGAAGGTGTAAGACAACCTATATTTCTTCTGGAAGCTACAGGGAAGAATATTTTTTCTTGCCTTAAACTGCTTTCAGAAGCCACTTATATTACTTGGCTCATGACTTCATCTCCAAAGTGCATTGGTCTAACCTCTGCTTCCATCATCATTACATTTTCCAATTCTGACTGTCATGGACCTCTCTTTCCCTTGTTGCAACCCTTGAGATTCCACTGGCCAACCCCAGTAGCCCATCAATCAATGGATGGAATGTTACTCTCAAAGGCCCAGTAACATTTAACAGGGGTTTGTCCTTAGTTTTGTGGTTCCAGAAAATCAATGGCCAGTAATTCAAGAGTTACTCCTTATGCTAAGTATTGGATCAAACTACAACTAGTAGTTTGGGCTTGATTTCATAACTACCATTTATTTTGCATTTACTCAATGTCTAATTTGCCAAACCTAGTACTTATGTTATCTCATGCACTTTTTGCTGCAGCACTTAAAAATAGGTTTTGGTGCTCCTGAATGAGGGAAATGAAACTGGGAGTTATTAACCTGCTCAAGGTGCCTTAGGAAGCAACCTAATGGAGTCAAACTGAATCTGGATGATTTTAAGGCCTGGGCTTTCTCCACAGCAGAATATCAATATGTTAATTTACAGAGTTGGATACTCTTTCCATTGACCAGATTTTTAGTTCCATAGTTCAGGGCATCTCCTTTCCCAATTAACAGAACAACATAAGGTTAATAACTAAGATTTCCTTGTTGAGGATGGAATTAGATCATTGGGTGAAAAATAATGGGGTCCCATGAAAAAGCTAATATGAAGGCTGATGAGATATTTCCTATAACACACAAATACACACTTTAAGTGTTAGAAATCTTGGTCCTGTTTAGAAATGGTACCACCACTAATAAAGTAGGGAACTTTTTTGATGAACATAATGATCTCATGTCCTTCTTTAATTAAATTAATTAAATAAAACTAAAAATAAATCAAAGCAGTGGCACTTTTAGAAAGTAATTTGGATTTGAGACAGCTTTCCCACACCTTGGGTTTTCCTGATATTAATGTGATTATTGACTCTTTGTACAAGGTTTTTCTGTGCAATGGGAAGGTAGAGGACTTTGAGTATCAGACTTATGCACTTGCTTTCATAGTGGAAGTAGAGAGAGAGAGAAATCAAAAGCAAAAACAAAGTTCACAAAAGCATAATAAAAGGAGTAGGACTGGTGGGAAAACAGAGAAATATTTTCCTCCCCACCTCAGCCCGAGGTTTTCCAAAGAGATTTCCTTTGTTACTCAGTAACCTGATCGATCTTGATTTTCAGATATTTTCCTTGGCTACCTTGGGATGAAGATGGGATGACAGGAAGAAACTTTCTCCTTATCAGTCTCTAAGTGAGATTTTAGCCATCACATCAGGAATCTATCACATGAATTTATCCTGTGAAACAAACTAGATGTGACTTTGGATATTTTCTTGAAATCATTTCCATGAATCTTTTCTTTGAGGGCATTGCTAAGTCAAAAATTGAAGAGATATTTTTAGTACCAGTTCACTCTACTCATAACTGCATTCTAGGTCTAAGTTTTCCAAGTACAAAATAATAAAAAATAATGTTGCTCTGGGTTCTTGAAGTTTTGGATTCATTGTTTTCAGAGTTTTAATTGTATCTGCCAAATTTGCCAAGTTCCCCTAAAATTTATTTTTTAAAAATCTGAAGCAGTTGGTCTTTTCCCTGGTGCTCCAAAAATAGGGCAACGACATCTTTCAGCTCATAAATCTGTGGATACATATTTTTCTCTGTCAATGAACAAACTGCAAGGTGCAATGAAAGAATTTTGTAGTTAACATTAAAATATTCACAAAGCAATGGAAGAAATCTGATTTGAGTTCATTTTTTTTTATACAGCTGACCATCTTATGGTTGAAATTGAAGTATTCTATGAGATCACTGTGCAGGGATTTAGAAGCTGATGCTTAATCAGTGAATGACACAGTCAGAGTATTCCAGTAAAAGTGTAGTTTTTCTTGGATTAAATAGTCAAAATGTATTGTTTTGAACCCAGATTTTTGAGAATATACGCTAATTTAGGTACGCATTTATATTCATGTGTGTGTGTGCTTACAGCTGTGGCAGTGATACAGCTTCAGATAATCATCTTGGGTACTTTGGGGTGAAGATGGGATGACAGGAAGAAACTTTCTCCTTGTCGGTCTCTAAGTGAAATTTTAGCCATCACATCAGGAATCTATCACATGAATTTATCCTGTGAAACAAACTAGCATTAGTGGTGGTCTCCAAACTTTGATGAGAAGCATTTATCCCACATAAGAATATACACATTATCCAGTATATCTTTTATCAGCAGTGCATTTAAGACAATTCTAAAGGAGGTTATAGATATGTTTATTACTTGTGGTGATGGTCTCAGCGTTGCATGCATATATCCGAACTCATCAAATTGTATATATTGAATATGAGCAGTTTTTAAAATATATCAATTATACCTAAATAACAGTGTTAAAAAACAAAATAACATATACAGCCACTAAAAAAAAATCCTAATATGAAAAGGGACAATGATTTGATTTATTTTTCAAGACCATGATATTTTTTGCTAAGTGATTAATCAGTGCTTGATTGTAGAATCAGAGAAAAATATTCTGGTAGTACTCCATTTAGTGTTTTGGTATTGTTTGGGAGAAATGGTTATATGAGAGTTATTTCAGTGGTATGAAGTTTATTTTTGTTTAGTAGTTAAAAGAGAGTGTCACATGAAACTTTAATAGCCTTTAAGATTCTCAATAATATTTTCAAATAATGTCAAGTGGTTTGTGCTATACATTATTGTGCCATGCAAAAAAACATATTATTAAAATAATGTTTATGAATTTTAACTGAAATGCACAGGTTGTGAGGTTTCCATTGTGATGATATTGCTCAACCATCCTATATTAAAAAGATGTAATATGTAAATTGACCATCACTCCGCCACAAAGATGGTGGCACCCACAGTGGGGGGGGTTCCGTAACACAAGATGGCTGCACCCATAGCGGAGGCCAAGTTCCCATAACGAGCCTTAACGAGCAATCAGCAGGAACCTGAGGCTGTGCCACCAGCCCCATAACCCCCATGGGGCTTGACAGGGGACCTCAGGCTGCATCCTCTACCCTGGCAACAGGCTGGGGGACCTCAGGTCATGCTCCCCACCCAGCAAGGCTTGATGGGGGACCTCAAGGTGCGCCCCATATCCTGGTGCTGGGCTGAGGGACCTGAGGCCATGCCCCCCACCCAGCAGGGCTTGACAGTGGACCTCAAGCTGCGTCCCCGATCCCGGTGCTGGGCCGGGGCACCTCAGGCTGTGCCCCCCATGCCAGTGCCAGGCCGGGGGACCTCAAGGCATGCCCCCACCCCGACCCAGGCTGGGGGATCTCAGGCTGTGCCCCCTGCCCCAGTGCTGGGCCAGGGGACCTGAGGCTGTGTCCCCCGCCTGGCAGAGCTTGACAAGGGTGGGACTGGCTGGGTCTGGATATAGCTCAATTGGGAAAGGGGGGTGGCCAGGTCTGGGTCTCACGCAATTTTGAGGCACATGTGGGTGGGTGGGGACTTGACTCTGGGTCCTGTGGTGCACCCCAGACTCTGACAGGAGGAAGATTTTCATATACATTTTACTAATTTTCTTTCATCTCTGACACTTCTATTATAGAGAAAGGGCAAATAGCAATATTAAAATATTTCCTCTAATAATCCCCTTTTAATGTGCACGAATTTTGTGCACCAGGCCACTAGTCTGTATCATAAAAGGCCCATGGTTGTCATGCTGTAATGCCTTCATGACCAAACGAGCAGTGGCTCTCGTGGAGAGCAGGGCAGGGCGCAAGCTACTAGCTGCGGAGAGCTACAAGCGGTGGAGAGCTACTAGCAGTGGAGAGCTAGAAGCGGCAGAGGTCGGGGCACCAGCTGAGGCAAGCAGAAGTGAGCTACTTGTGCACGATTTCATTCGCGCTGGGCCTCTAGTTTTAAATAAGCCCAGATGATTGGATATCTTCAAAAAGAGTGTTAGCTGGTCATCAATTTCATTTCTTCTGTCTGGAAATCTAGATAGACTAAATTTCCCAGCCTCCTTTGCAGGCCTTCTCTTGAGATGGACTTCCAGCTCATGGTATGGCTCACTTTGGGGCTTGGCCTATGCAAATCTCCTATATATTCTTTTTTACCTCTTCTTGCTGACAATGGGAAAGGCTTCATGGTAAACTTCACGGTAAACTAGCCATAAGATGAAAAGACACCTTTACTAAATTGCTTTTTGGAACTGAGCTATCCAGAAGAGCTGTTCAACCCCAAACACTGTAATTCAACTTTTATATCAGTAAGAGAGGATGGGCAATAGTTATGGTAAGCCACTGAAATTTTAGTTTATCTACTATAGCAGGTAGTTTACCTTAACCGATACAGGTACTATTTATTGCATTTATTTCACTCCATACTTAAAAAAATGTCCATTTTATTGGTGAAATTTCACTTGCCCCAAAGCAAAATAAAAATATTCATTTTACTAGTAAACAATAACAACAACAACAACAAACCTCCAAGAAATAATAATGAGGATGCTTGGTTATTCTTACAGAAAAAAAAATGAGTATTTTGTGTATTTATTAGTGGTCTGTAGAGTTTTCTTCTTTTCAGTCATGCTTCTGTCCCTTGTGAAATCTGTATTAATTTTTCATAAACATTTATATCAGTGACATATAATTATCTATAATTAATGGGGCTTAAAGCAAATCTAAATTATCTCACTTTGATAATCTGATTTCTAGCTTGCAATGTCAGGATGAACTCTCACTCAGAATGGATGAAAGAAGAAATGTTAAATAAATAAAAGGCAAGACTCAGGGTCTCTTTTAATGTATTTTAGGAACAGCAATAGCACAATTTTTTTCAATGTACATTGTCTTAAAAATTAAAATTAGTTTTATAGTAAAGATGTGAAATATTTAAAATAATATATATTGTGTCATGTATATGAACACATATGTAATAAACTATGTGTCATATATCTAATAATTATACTTTACCTATTTATTTTTAGCCTGCGAAACTGTAACCAGTAATGAAGAAATTTTATTATAAAAATGAATTTCTGAAATGATTGGAAATATCTACATGACAGATCATTTTTTTGTGTGATAGCCAAGAATAATTCTTTCAGGTTCATTTCTAACTCCACACACTTCTGGTCTTGGTCTCGGTCAGGCAGTAGCAAGCAAAGCATAGAATGTCAAGGTGTACAGAACAGCAGCATATATATTCACAGACATGGTTTGACATACAGAGTTCAAATTGGCTGATGAAGTGGGTTTTTAGACCTACATCAAGATACAGTGAGTGCAGAATTAGGCATGAGAAATAAATCCTGTCAGAGTGCACCTGACCCTGATGCCTTGTGTCTAACATGGTATTAAAGAGTTTTCTCTTCTTGATGAGTAGATATTATGATTCTGCCCAGATTGTCAGCACTGATTATTACAAATGAGAGCAGGATCCTAAACATTTTTCTGAGAGTATCCAAAGTAGGTAGAATCAGAATTCTGTCCTTCTACACTCTGATAAGGCATCTCTAGAATCACAATCTGATGACCCTCATTCTACTTTATGATGGTAACATTTAAAAAAAATGTATTTAAAAACGGGATCTCTTACCCTTTGAGACAGCATGGAGGGACCTGGAGAGTATACAAGGCAAAATAAGCCATAGAAAGAGGTTGCACATGATCTCCCTCATATGTGGAATCTAACGAACAAAATAAACTGATGAACAAAATAGATCCAGAGACATAGAAGCATAGAACAGATTCTGTGGAATCTCAGAGGGAAGGGGGAAGGGGAAGGTGTGGGAAGAGACCGACCAAACTTGTACTCATATATGCATAACCCATGGGCACAGACCATATGGTGGTACAGGCCTTGTGCGGGAGGCAGGGGCAGGCTAGAAGGAGTCAATGGGGAGAAAAGGGGACATATGTAATACTTTCAACAATAAAGATTTTTAAAAATAAAATAAAAAGAAAAGAGAAAAAACAAAAACAAAACATATACACTGCTGGTTTCCAAACTGGTGTGTGGATTAGAGTCACCAGGGGATTTTTTAAACCTTCTAAAGCACAGGTCATAACCCAGAATAATTAAATCACGATTTCCGGGACTTAGCTACAGCCTTCAGAATTGATTGAATCTCCCAGATGAATCTAATCTGTAGACAAGTCTGGAAACCATTGACAATTATTTAAGAATTTGTCAACTTCTCAACAGAGGTTCTGTCTAACTTGGATATATATTAGAGGATGTTCAGAAAGACAAATAGCATTATTTTCATTCAAAGGTGATAAAAGTTGATCATTCCGTATGTCTCAGTGGTTGAGCAGCAACCCATGAACCAGGAAGTCATGGGTGGATTCAGGTCAGGACACATGCTGGGGGTTTGGGGGCATGCAGGAGACAGAAGATTGATGATTCTCTCTCATCAATGATTTTTCTATCTCTCTCTCCCTCTCCTTTCCTCTCTCTAAAATCAATAAAAACATATATTTATATTTAAAAAAACATGATAAAAGTTATAGTATTTAACAAAGCAAACATAGTAAACATAAAAATGTATCAAAAGTAATTTAATCATAATCTCACCAACAGCAGATTTATCACTGTGAATAGATTTATTTACTTCTATCCTACCAATGTAAATACTAATAATGGTCTGTGTATATTCTTGTGTTTGTGTACATTTGCGTGGGTAAAACAAAAGCTATCACTCTGTCCACTCTATTTTGTTGCCTTATTCTTTAAGAATACATATATGGAATTTCAGAAAAGTTTACTTTTAAATGTTGTTTTATGTTGCCTTATTCTATAGTCCTTTTGAAAAGCTCTGGAACCATAATACCATTTCCTTTTTTTATCTGTCCTTAAAGACCTTTGTCTTGTGCTTAAGAAAGGTGATATCCATTTTAGGTTAGTCTTCACATGTCTGCATAATTGAAAAATGGACATTTTCCCCCAAGATCAAATCATAAATTTAGCAAAGAAGTGTTTCTAAACTTAGTTGCATGGGGATCAACTAAAGGGAGAGTTAAAATATCTATGCATGGCCTCACCCCAGAGTTTGGGATTCACAGGTTCAATAGGTTAGGGTAGTGGTTGGCAAACCGCGGCTCGAGAGCCACATACGGCTCTTTGGCCCCTTGAGTGTGGCTCTTCCACAAAATACCACGTGCGGGCATGTACAGTGTGATTGAAACTTTGTGGCCCACAAAGTTACAAGTTGCCATGTAATGACCCTATTTTTCCTTCTTCCTCAGTTTTTCTGCCTCATTCTATTATGTATGGGTAGTTTACATTTGCTGCTGGCTTCATAAATACCCATATTTGATAAGAAACTTCCAAATACTTCCTGGAAATATTCAACTTCGTCAAAAATGACTTAGAAGGAGAGCTCAACTTCTGAATCATAGCTTACAGTTGCCAATATTTTATTAAAAACTGATAAACTAAAGCCTCCTCATATGTCCAATGAAAAAGATGGGTAACTCAATAGAAAAATGTGTCTGCTATCCAAATCCTGAGGAATGCATTTTACCATAAGTTTGAGATCTCAAGAAAAAAAAATAAAAAAATAAAAAAAGAAGAAGAAACTCTTATAATTGGTATGGTAAAATATTTGTGTTATTACTGTGTTTTTGTGCACCAGGCTGGGGAAAGCAACTTCCTGCAAACTTGCAGATTCAGGATGTGTTGTATTTGCCTCTGATGCATTTTTTTAAACCTTTTCCTTTTCAAGTGTTAATTCCTCCAGTAGAGATAATCTGTTCGCTTTCATGTTTCCTCCTTGGGCAATGCATTTCAAAGATTAATATAATATGGATAACATGCCTGTGTGTCTTGCCTAATTCAAAATGCTGAGGATATTATTTCTGGTTTAGGGAGTTTGGAGAAATTTATATCTGGGAGGTTTGGAATGCTCAGCTATCAGAAAATATTGCTGTATGTCTGGCAGCTTGCCCACGCTCCTCACAGGTCATTAATAAAGGCTACAATTGCTCCCACATTTAGATTTTCTTCTCTACTGACTCAGCAGTTGCAGCTGTCATCTTACACTGTCATGGATCATTAAGAAGTTTCACCTGGCATACTTTTAAAAGATGCTCTACTCCTCTTTAGGGTAGAGCTGTTTTTCTGCCTTAACTCACCTTTCAAAACTAGATATTTTTTTAAAAAACAGATATCTGGGGGAAAATGTTTTAATAAACAGCTCAGAATACAGTTACTAATGGTTTCAACTTCAGTTCCTTTGTGACTTAAAAATCAAGTGTTTATTTGGAAAATGCCTTCAGCAGGACTACAGTTTGGGATTTATTTCATGTCACAGATTACATTATTGCTCGCTTACTTCCTTCACTTGAAATGCATAATTAATATTTCACAGCAAGTTTAGATTCGTTTTTACATTTTCTTCTTTACTTAACTTTCAAAGTCACTTAAAGCCATCAGAGCCCCAGTATTTTTACATCACAAACCATAAATCAAGTTAAATGTTGGAGTCAGGGAGCTCTAATGCTACATTTAAATCCAAAGCACTGGTAACTCTACTGTTTATCTAGCTATGTTACAGGCTGTCAAACAACAATAAATAACCTCAAAAAATTTATAGCTTCTTTGTTGAAACAGCCATAACTCCAGAACAGAAAAATAGTGCACAAATTAATGATGAAATTATAGAGAATATGAAAACTCTACTCTGTCTACTTCCATTATAAGATGTTGTAGTTGGAGCTTCATAGTATAATTTTTAGAACATAAATTCTTTAAAAATCATCTCATAAGCATCACCTTGAAGATATATTCATTTTAAAGAGTTTTTCAAAAAAGCATGATGATGTCTATTTGTGGGGAGGGGAAGTTATAATGCTTCCATCTGAGACCTGGGCAAGCACATAATCTAAAAACCATAAATCTGTCTCCTTATGAGTGATTGGTGTGAAAAAAAGTGAAACCTAATATTGAAACAGAGTGCTCTAAAAGATTTCTTGCACTGTCAGAAAAATAAATGAGCAATGAATAATATTTGTATAATTGCATTTTAAGGAGGGTCTGTTTTCTCTTTGTTCTTTTCACTTAAAAGCAAAGCAAAGCAAAAACAAGTAAACAAAATACCATCATAAAAATAACAAAGTGAATATCCAAACCATAACTGGGGAGATGTGGTAGGTTTGCATTTTTGGAGGAGGCGCTGTAGGACATACAAAGCATATGCTAGCCTGCCAGTCACATAGATGCATTGGCCGTTGATTAAGCCACCTATTTGTTATAACAGCATAACTTCCCTAAGTCTTAATTTCTTCCACTTTTGAACTACAATAATAATGAGAATAATAAGACCTAATTCTTATTATCTGTATGAATTATATTAAAGTAATGTATGTAAGTAATAATGGTAACTCAGAGGATCCTTTTCAGTTTGCACCAATTATTGGAACAAAGTACCTCTAAAGCCAAAAGAAGCCATTGTTGGTGACAGAATAGAGAGAAACATCTATCAGCTGCCTCCTGCACACTCCCCACTGGGGATGTGCTCGCAACCAAGGTACATGCCATTGACTGGATTCGAACAAGGGACCCTTGAGTCCGCAGGCCGATGCTCTATCCACTGAGCCAAACTGGTTAGGGCAATTAATTCCTTTTAATGTGCACAGATTTCGTGAACCGGGCTACTAGTTTTATATAATAAAAGGCTAATATGCAAGTAGACCGAACAGCGGAACAACCAGTTGCATGACATGCGCTGACCACCAGGGGTCCCGTGTGGAACATGGCGGGCATCAGCAGCAGGCTGCAGAGCATGGAACATGGCAGGCTGCAGTCGCAGGGGATGGGGGCACCAGACCAAGGTGGGGCGCCGGTCTCTGTCATCTGCGAGCCTCTGGTGGTTACTGAAAATTCTTTGCTCCCACATGCAGAGGATGGGCAGAGACCCACCCTTGTGCCCACTGCAGCCTTGCGGCCCACAGTTCCTTTCAAGGTGCACAAATTCATGCACTGGGCCCCTAGTACATGATATTTGCACTAAAAATTATTTGATATTCACATGAAATTTAAATTTTACTATATGTCCTGTATTTTACCAGTATGAAGATACAGGTGAAAACTCTCAGTTGTTAAGAATAAATTCATTTATATAAAATCAAATAATAATGATGATAATAGAAATAGCACCTCACTTAGGGTAACTTTAGCTCTTCCCCCCCAGCTCTTGTCAATATTGCCACAGTGGTCTTGTTTGTTTCTGGAAAATACCAGCTTTTTTTCTTATTATGGGATATAAACTGTATATTATTTCATCTGTCTAGAAACAGTGGTTCTCAACTTGTGTGTCGTGGACAATGAAAATACATTCTGCATATCAGATATTTACATTACGATTTATAACAGTAGCAAAATTAAAGTTACGAAGTAGCAACAAAAATAATTTTATGGTTGGGGGTCACCACAACATGAGGAACTATATTAAAGGGTTGCGGCATTAGGACGATTGAGAACCACTGGAAGGAACCACCCCTCATCTTCAAACACATCCTTCTTAGGCTCTTAGCTCCAGGATCTCAGCTCCTGGACACTCCCTGACCTGGAGCTGCCTTTCCTGATCCTACCTCAGGGTTATCTCAAACAATGGTGTTTATTTCTCTCAGCACTTACCTCATTTTGCAATTATAAATTAATGAAGGGAATTGTATGATCAATACCTATCTTCTCTACTAGATTATAAGTAGATTATAAGCTCTGTGACCTCTTCTTGTCTCTCAATTGTAACCCCATCATTCAGCATATGGGTCATGTGTTTAATATGAAACTGTACTTCATTTCAAATGAATGATGTTCAACTTTGTGATTAAAGGCATGGGCGTGATTGCCAGGCTTCTAGGATAGAATTGGCTACCTCCCTCCCCCATAACATTCTAATTTTCTGTCCTCAGAACATGTATTAAGCTCTCTGAGCCTCTTTATTTTTCTCATTTTAAATTGGGGCTAACAGCATTTCATCCTAGTACTGTTCTAAGGATAAATAAATGTTTGCAAAGCATTTTGTGCAGTCCCTGAATCTAGCAAATGCTCTAGAAAAGGGAGCAAGAACAATAAAACAACAATAACTGAGAGGCAAACTCAATCAGTAATAGTCATAATTTAAAAGATAATTTATATATATATGATCTTGTTGCCCATGGAAGGCTTTACATAGAAGGTGAAACTTTAGCCAGGTTTTGAAATAGGTGGAGATGTTGGAAGATGTTGGGAGGGGAGGATGCAATTATTTCAGATATTGTCCTAGAGCTCAAAGTTAACACCTGAATCAGAGTCTCTGTAACCTAACGACTCAAAACATAGTTTATTATCATCACCTGGGAGCTTGTTAAAATCTTAGCCCCCATGTCAAACTACTAGATGGAAATCTGGACTTTATCCCAATCCCCAGGTGACTTGCAGTTACAATGATGTTTGAGGCAGGGCTCTTTGCAGAGTATGGTTGCCAGACCAGCAGCATCAGTATTATTTAGGAACCAGTAGGAAATGCAGGTTTTCAGGCCTCCTGCTTGTAGGTGGCTGCCATATCTTTGTGCTCATATAACCTTTTCTTTGTGCTGGGCAGATAGATGGTAGGGTGGTTTGAAGGGTGTTTCTTTTATAAGGGCACTAATCCCACATAATCCTTCATCAGACTAGACACCACCCTCAGACCTTATTGAACCCTAATTACTTCCCAAAGGCCCAGCTCTAAAGACCATCACATTGTGGGTTAAGGCTTCAACCCCTTAATATGAATTCTTGTGGGACACAAACACTCAATCCATAACACCGTTTGTTTTTGTGTGTTTGTGTGTTTTTAAGATATTTTTATTGATTTCAGAGAGGAAGGGAGAGGGGGAGAGAGACAGAAACATCAATGAGAGAGAACCATTGATCTGCTGTCTCCTGCACGCCCCACACTGGGGATCAAACCCACAACCCAGGCATGTGCCCTTGATGGAATCGAACCTGGGACCCTTCAGTCTGCAGGCTGACGCTCTACCCACTGAGCAAACCCGGCTAGGGCTCCATAACACCTTAATCAAAAGCCCTGGTGTAGCGTGTGGCCCAACAACCTGTGTTTTAACAATCCTCTTCAGGTGTTTCTGATGCACACGAAAGATTTAACACTGCCTCAACAGAGAAACTACCTTGCAGCTTTCTTTGTGCTGATGCCAGGGTCTGGCTTAAGCCTGGTGACTGTAAAGGACAGCCATGTTTGAGAACAACTAAGAGACTTTCTGCTCAAATATACAAAACCTATCACAAACAAGTTCACGACATGGCTTGGAACAATAACAGAATTTTCTAGACAGCAGTAGTCAGTAGCCAATCATCAAGTATTGACTGAGTATAAATTATGTCTCCTGTGTAAGTAATAACAACAGCCATGCCACCGCATCACCTGCTGGGAGGAGGCACCTCAAATGTTTAGGACTGTCTGTGTATTTAGCATTCATGTTGCATGATTAATTTTTTTTTATGTCTGGGTGAGAAATTCTATCATCCTTTTATTTGAGAGGCTTGTTTTGACCTGAGGTGTAATTGATTCCTTTCAAAAGCTATGCATTTTATAAGTGAGTCCTGCTGCGTTTAAAGAAAAATGCAGGAGGGATCACAATTGCCCCAGGTAATTTCTACCTTAGATATAGTTTTGCTGAGTGTTTTAGGATAGACAAATAACAATATCAAAAAACTAACCTCCTTCACTTTTTTAATTGAAAATAAATAAGCTTCCAGTGTCAGACTCTCCTGTCGCTTAGGCCGCTTGAGGACATTCATCTTTCTGATGTCAGCACTTGAAATCTTAAAATCACGGAGCTATCTTTGGTATAGGCACAAAATAGAAACAGAAATATTAAGAGCTAAGAAGTTTATAATCTGCTTTCATGTTTTCATACATCTCTCCTCCTATCTGAGGTCTCAGAAAACAATAAGAAATACACATCTGTCCCCTTTTCCTGATAAGAAAGAAAGCAAAGCTTTAACATTACAGAAATCTTTTTGTTACAAAGATAATCCCTGCTTTAAGAAACAGAGACTTTATAGGAATCTGTTTTAGAGACAAACTTCTCCCTCCTCTCCTACCTCTTCCCTTGACTTGGGTTATTGGCACGCGTGATAGATAGTTGGAGAGTAAAGTGTTTTCAGGAACTCTGCTTGATATAGACCAATGTCATATAACCAATATGAATCCTGCTGTGAGTGAATTGTTTGTCTGCAAAGAACTCTTGCTTGGTGGTTCCCATTTCATTTTGGATTTCCACTTGTTTAAAGCTACTGCCACTCCTTGATTGGGTATACATCTCATCCAGTCAGCTGCAGCCTAGCTAAAAGAAATATCGTGCCATTCCAGGATGTTAGTGAAGATCTGTGTTTTTACATGTAGGACCAAGAGATTTCTAGCCACAAAAAATAGACATGCTTGGAAGTTATTTGATGATGCCGAAACCATGAGAAAAAACTTAGCTAACATAAATTAAATTCAAGCCCATTAACTTTTATTGAACCCTCACTAGATACAAATAATGTATTGAATTTGATTCAGTTTTCTACTCACATGTCAGATTCAAAGTTAGGTAAGAAGTTAGCCCAGCAACTGATCCAACAATTGCTGGTTTATAGCAAAAAAGTTAAAGTCAAAATCCTGCCTTCCCAGGCAGAACAATAAGGTTGAACAAGATAAGTTCATCCAAGCTGGCACCAAAGCCAGCACAGTGCAAGTTTCAGAGGCCTGAGCATGGAAAACAATGGGCAGAATGGAAGGACTGGATTCTATGGCAAGCAATCAACCTCAGGGGCTGAAATATGCATTTCAAGAAGTATGAGTCTGTTTATGATGTCTGCTGGCTGTATTGCTTTCTCTTAACTCCTAACATCAGACTTCTGAAGCCTTCATCCAGGGTCCTCCTCTTGATCTTCCTTCTGGCATGCCATTATGTTACTTGGAAAAGTTTGAGCCTTTTGGGTGATGATTTTATGATTTGTTAGGAGGGGTTGGAACAGTGCTCAAATTATTTCCCTCTGTTCAGTCAAGACCTTCCTGAAAACTGTACCTAATGCCCCATGACTTGAGTCTTTCTGGTGGGAACATGTGTTATTCCTGGCCCTGAGTGAATGCAGGACACTGTTTCCTTCTAATTTGAGATTAGAAGCCATCTAATTATTTGAGATGGTTTCAGGATGATTCCATCCTGAATCATCTTATGTGGTAATCTGTACTCAAAAAAAAAAAATATATATATATATATATATATATATATATATATATATTTATTGATTTCAGAGAGGAAGGGAGAGGGAGAGAGAGATAGAAACATCAATGATGAGAGAGAAGCATTGATCAGCTGCCTCCTGCACACCCCCTACTGTAGATTGAGCCCACAACCTGGGCATGTGACCTTGACACAATCAAACCTGGGACCCTTACAGTCCTTAGACAGAGGCTCTATCCACCGAGCAAAACCAGCTAAGACTGGTAATCTGTACTTTGATCCTTTTTTGGGCTATGCTTTTATGATTTGTTACTTCAGAGGACCCCTTTCTAGACTTCTGGGATTCGCTTCCTGTGCTGGTCTCGCTACTCTGCTGCTCTGTACTGTGAACTCTGGTCATGGTTTCCCCAGATTCTCAGCCATGTGCCCTCACAAATGTGTCTGTTTGTCTCCACCATAGTACCTCCTCTCTGTGCCACAGCCTGGAATCTCTCTTGAGGCAGCCAGTGAGAGCTGTTGCATTGTTTACTTCATTTGCTTTCTATCTATACTGTAATGGTTAATTTTATATATCACAGGATGCTCACATATCTGGTTAAACATTTTTCCTGGTGTGTCTGTGAGGGTGTTTTTGGAAGAGATTAGCATTAGACTTGGTGGTCTGAGTAAAACAGTTTGCCCTCCCAATGTTAAGGGCACCGTCCCATTCACGGAATAGATCAAAAGGCATCCAACAGGATGGGGAAGGAAAGGCACCTGCGCCTATGAAAGGCACGTGTGGGTAGGAAAGGCACGTGCTCGAGAGAACTTTAAAACCTTGGGATGTTACTAAGACAGGCAGTGTGCAGATAACCAATCACAAGGCAGTAAGGTGTATAAACCAATCCCAAGGATGTTGCTAAGACAATATTCTTTGAGAGAACCAATCAGGAACTAACAAGCATATATACAAAAAAGCGAGCTGTTCCTCCTCTCTCCCCTGTGTGGGGTTGATAGCAGGAGATGCGCTTTCCTGTGCCCTTGCGGCTTATGGCGTGTGGTCCTCCACACGTGGACTGATAGACTTTAATTAGCTTGGATACTAAACTACTCCCGACTGGGACATGGAAAGGAAGCTCTGGACACTGGCCTGTTCCTGGAACCCCAGCTGCACCTTTTTCAGGACTCGCTTCTCTCAGTAAACTTTTGTCTCACTAATCATTTCCGTCTGAGACTTCATTCTTCGATTTCACGAGACAACGAACTGGGACTCAACACCCCACATTTGGGATTCACTCTCTCTGCTGGACTGTTGAGCTGAATTTTATCCTCTGCCCTTTGTGCTCCTAGTTCTCAGGCCTTCAGCCTGGGACTGCAATTTACATCTTTGGCTCCCGGGCTCTCAACCCTTCCAACTACACCGCCACCATTCCTGGGTCTCCAGCTTACAGATGGCAGATCATGGGACTTCTGTGCCTCCATAATCATGTAAGTCAGCACCTTATATTAAGTCTCTTTATGTTTCAATAACCGCTCTCAGCACGGTAATACAGATTAGTCAGTGTTCTCCAGTGAAACGGAGCCACTAGATTATTGATGTTTGAATGTTGATTTTATAACCTGCACCTGTACTGAACTTGTTGATTAGTTCCAACATGTTTTGGTTGAGTCTTTATGATTTTCTGTGTATGAGATCATATCACCTGCTAATAATGACAATTTTACCTCTTTCTATCCGATGTGGATGCCTAATTGTCTTGCCTAATGGTCTAGCTAGAACTTTCTGATCTGGGTTGAATAAGAATGGTCAAAGTGGACATCCTTGTCTTGTTCTTGATCTTAGAAGGAAAGCTTCCATTATTTTCCCTGGAGTTTGATGTTAGCTGTGGGTTTGTTGTATATAGCCCTTACTATGTTGAGATTGTTGTAAATGGCCTTCATTATGTTGAGATATGTTCTCTCTATATCTAATTTGTTGAGGGTTTTATCATGAAAATTGTGTGTGAAGTTGACTCATTTTTAAGGCACGTGTGGGGTAGGAAAAGCACACAATAACTACGATGCTGAAATATCTGGGCCCTAGATATGCACACAAAATGTCAGCGGCGATTGGAAAGAATAAAACCTATTTGATACCTAAAGTTTGTTTCAGGTAGGTACTAGACATCTCTAATATAGAGCTTCCTAGCACCATTAACCATAGAAAGATGCAAATGGAGTAGAAGCCCATACATCTCCTAGGATTGTGTCTGTAAAAGAAAAGTTCACCAATGTGATCCTCCAAATTAAAATTTGGGAATTTTGATTTTGGATATTCTTTATAGCAAAGTAGAAGTGATAAACATTCAAAGTGAAAAAGTTAAACAAAATATTTGCCTCACCTTGATATTTATTATATTTGTGCTTTTTTTTCTGGGGCATAATTACACATTTTAATTTTTGTCAAATTCAGGCCTTTTCCTACCTGCATAGACAGAGACATTTCCACACATATATTTTTATACAATGAGTAACTGAGGAAATCTCCATATAATTTGACAATGATTCCAATAACTATGCAAATGAAAACATAATAAAACACTTAGAATAAAGTGCTGAATTCCTTTTAGTATTGAAAATGAATGGGCTTTATTGCCTGCTCTTTTACTCCTTTGATGTTCCTGAAAACAATGTATTGTGTTGAAAAGTATGTAAGAAACCAGGTTATTGAAAAACAAAATCTGGTTTAAGCTTCTTAATATTAGTAGGAGACTTGAACACAAAAGCACTTTGCATTTCTGAAGTTGGAATGATATTTCAGTTGGTGTCAAACTGAGACTGTACATTTTCAAGATAGAAGAGTAAGTTCTAATTTTACTTGATATTACATGTATTTGTGAGAATTAAGCTAAAGCTTTCACTTTGACTTTATGCTGTCTGTCTGAAGAATGCTAAGGAGGTCCAGATTGAAAGCATGGGTTATGACAACAGTGTCATTCTGTTTTTATGCATTACTGCAGAACACCCAAAGCAAAATGGGACTCAGGGTGGGAGGATGGCTTATTTCTATAAGATCAATCATACTTTCTTACAGGGGCAGAGATCCTCGTAGGGATAAATTATGTTATTTGAGCTGTTTTTTTTTTTATTTGGTTGTTTTTGTTTATTTAGAAAATATCTTATATTAAATGGGATCTTGGATTTGAGGAAATATGCTACATAATTTACAAAAATATTTACAGAGCACTTTCTAAATATCAGGCATGATTCAACTACCATTCCAATGACCTTTGTCTATATATGGGATGAGAAGTCAGAATATGACAAAATTGAAATGTATAATTATGCCCAATAAAAATAATACATGGATAAACTAAAATAGTCAGGAAATGAAGTAAAGACATTAAAAATACACAGTCAAAAAACTATTCAATTTGTTTATCAGTGCCTTAACAATAAGTTCATGCAAGATAATCAAGAAAATATTACAATTTTAAAATTATTACAAATTTAAAATAACCTGAAGTGGGACTTGTGTGTTTTTTTCAGTCAATGTTCACAGTGGTATATTCGATTGATACAGCTGTGTGGCATGCTGCGGGCTGAGGGCCTATTTCTAAGGTGAGGAGGAACTGGAACAGCAGAATCATTGGTGTAAACCCATCTAGTAATTACTCTCCTGGAGAGAGGGTTAACAAACAATAATGTCCAACCAGGGTCCTAGAAAACTAATATATTTCTATGCTGGGTTTTGAAAACTAAAAGGAAGGAAATAGGGCAGGGGTTCAATTTTGAAAGCACAGAGTATTAATGGTGGCATCATTGTCAGAGGCAGAGCCAGCTTTTTTTCAAAATTCCATCCAAAATATGATAATGAGAACATGGTTCAGACACAAGAAGTCAAGCTGAAAGGAATGCCAAGCCCTCCCCTGAGGCACATGGTAAGTGTCATTGCCCTGGGGGCATGGAGAATCTAACAATACAGAAGGTCTGAGCAGGATGGTCCAGGTAAGCAGATGTGCTGTTTCACAGGTGTGCTTGGGGACCAATCTGCTGGCCACATCTCAGAAAGGCCAGGCACTTCCAGACTCAGTCTCAGAGCAGTAAGACCATTTCACACCCCTCTTGCTATGCAATTCCTGAACTGCCTTTCAATGAAACTGAGATAAAGGAGGGATCCCAAGATAGACAAATGGATAATTTTGATGGAGTGGCATTTGAGCAAATACACATGCGCATAATATACTATTTATCAAGAAGTAGCAATGTTTTGAATAGGAGAACTAGCCTTTTTAGTAATATCTTCATTAGAATTCTTCAAAACTCTCCAGGTAATAATTATAAGAAAAATGAGGAAAAAGTGAACATCATAGCATTTGGTATGTTTATTGCATAGTAGTTATATTATAGGAAATGGATCCGTTTTGAGGATATTTAGAGAGCAGGTCTAGTTCTATAGAAGTATATTGATTTTGAAGAATACTTTAAGCATATCAAATATAATAGTCTTAGAACATTTTTGCATAAAAACCCACTTCAAAAAGTGTTCAGAAATGTCTTTCACTTTAATCAGGAAAAACAGACATCTGTTCCTCGTGGACCTCTCTGCCACCGGGTGGAAAGAAAAAGACATTTTACATACAGTTCAGCTATTACACATTATAAGTCCCCGATGTTTAAAAAGAGATTGGACCATCTGCCACCAGATATGTTTTAATTTGGGAGCCGTATTCTGTTTTAGTACCTCAATGCTCCTGTTAGAGCTGAAAACTCTATCAATTTGGTAAGGAATAATCAGATATTCTAAAACACAATGATTACTTCCAAGTTGATTTTGGAAAACCATTATTGAATCTAATTTTGAATTACAATTTTAAAAAATGGTTTTGGTGTGTTTTGAACAAATTCACTAAAAACAATTTTTATAGGGGAGGGAAATTCCTTTAGTTTATAGGTATATTAAAAACAAAAGGCCTATAAAGTTTAGATTTCAGCTCAAATGTTATAATTAATTTTCCTTAATTAATTATGGCTTAGAGAATCTTTTATCAATTATGGTAAATATTAATAATGAGACTTCATTTCATAGGTAACTAGCAATTTGAAAAGAACAATTAATACATTTTTCCTAAGAACACAGCCATTATATTATAATTTTTAAAATTTTCTTTCAGCTACAAAGAAAAAATATTTTTAGTCATAACCTTCCTTTGACTTAATAGAATGTAATTTTCTCTTCAGTGTTAAGTTTTGGAATGATCCAACCTTTAACAGTACATTTTGATTAAATGAAAATGAGAAGACTGATCTTATCCAAAACAATTATTCAGATAAAACAATGTATCACTTCATTGTTGTTTTTAGGTAGCCTTCCGCAGAACCCCTATTTAAAGTCAGTTAACAATATACATATTTGCATTTGCCTGATTTATAATCAGATTACCAATACCTCATGGAACTAACCAAATATGTATTTCTTCAAACTCCAACAAGACCTAAACTTTGAAGCCATGTTTTTCTTGATTATAAGAGAATTAAAACATTTAAAGTATGAAAATATGCATATATCACTTTAATATTATTTTTTATAACTCTTCACAGAGATTGTTGTAAAGCATATGTGTGTTCAAGTGAACTTCATCTTTTTTTTTCTTACTCTACATCTCTTCTTGTCACTATTTTACTTCTGGTGCCTGTCTCTGAACTTTTTAGTCATAGTGGGACTAGGATTGCATCATGGTAAAGGCGAAGCCTTTTGTACACAGCCGCCATATTTACTGTCAAAGTGATGTAATTCCTGCATAGGAAGTGTTTTGTATACATAATACACTCAGAAATTATACCCATGTGCAGAGTGACTACTTATGTTCTAGTCTTAAAAAAAAATTTTCTTGAAAAACCAAAGATCACATGTAACCTCACTATTTTATGAATATATGTTAAGAAAAAGTTATCTTAGTCCCCACACAAACCATCCTCCTGACAACCACAGATACTAACAGAGTAAACATAGTTAAAAGTTAGAATTACTTCTTGGACTAAAATGTTTGTTGGGGCCAATTACCTCCTGTGCATGGAAACAGTAACTGAGGTCCAAGGAGCCTTGGAAGCAGTTGCTGGAATCACACTGTTGTGTTTATAGTCCATAAGTGACTGGGCAAACAAATGTAAAATCAGATGTTCTGGAACTTTCTGCCATGAATACCTTACAAAGCCCATAATCTATAAACAAGAGAAATAAGGAGATGGAACTGAATAATGGGAAAGCCAATTAGCCTTCTACCTGTGGTGTTTATTTAGATTTTTCCGTTTTTTTTTTCAGTTGACCCCTGCTTTTTAAACTTCTGTTTGTTCTATTCTATAGCTCCTTCAGTGTGATATGCTTATTTATTGGCTGCTCTGGCTGTCAATAATTTGTGTTTAAACCTTACCAGAGACCTGGTGCACAAAATTTGTGTGCTCCTCAACCCAGCCTGCACCCTCTCCAATCCAGGACCCCTTGGGGGATGTCGGACATCCCTTTCACAATCTGGACTGCTGGCTCCTTAATTGCTCACCTGCCTGCCAGCCAGGTCGCCCCCAACTGCCCCCTCCCTGCCAGCCTGATCGCTCCTAACTGCCCCCCCCCCCCCGCCACAAACCTGGTCACCCCTTACTGCCCCCCTCTGCCGGCCTGGTTGCCCCAAGCAGCCTGCTGTTCAGTTGTTTGGTTGTCCCTCACTAACCCCCCTGCCAGCCTGGTTGTAGGCAGCCATCTTCTGAGGGCGTGAGGGTTAATTTGCATATTACCTCATTATTATATAGGATTAGCTTTCCTAATTGAGCATCTGCCCAGTGTGTACTCTCTGCCACTCTCTCAGCCATGTATTTTTATAATAGTGCCAACCCAAAGGCCTCCTTAAGGGTCTTCTTCCATATAACTGATCACACATTTGTGATTCCTAAGTTTTGATTCAGGGGTTGGCACTTGCCCCCAGGTAACCTATCTGTTGGGCAGTACCTTGTAAGGTGGTCTTTCAAGCCACTGCGTAAAGGGGAATGATGGGGATTCACAGGACCATCAGACCCACTCCCGTAAAGCTGAAGTGGAGAAACAAGAGAATACTAGTAATGTTACAAACGAGAAAGCAGAAGAGAGAAAAGCACACATTCCTATGTAGCTAGGATGTATAAAGACAGAGTTCTAGAGTGAAGTTTATGAGACTGCTGTTGCTGAAAGATTACAACCTAGTTGCCAGATTTCTCTGAGTTCTAGGTGCCCTTAAACTACCATAGCTATTCGCAGTTTTGTGCTGTTTTACAATTTCTACTTGATTGTTAGACTTCTCCAGGCCTTTTGTGAGAAGTGGCTGAGAATACCTGTTGGTAACCTTACACCAGACTTCCCTTACTTGATGTAACCTGAGTCTTTCCATTAAAAACAAAAAATAATATAGTACTCCTAACTCAACTGGTTATTGGTCTTTTTACTTGGTCCCTGAGTAACTCGTATGGGCTAGAAAAAGTATATGACTTAACTCTGATTTTCAACACTCTGTGATCTGTACCCTTCATACTTGTGTCTATATAAGAAGGGACTCCAAACATAAGTAGATTATATAAATTTATGGTATATTATATACATTTAAATATATTTTTATTGATTTCATAGAGGAAGGGAGAAGGAAGGAGAGATAGGAACATCAATGATGAGAGGGAATCATCTATTAGCTTTCTCCTGGATGCCCCCCTCCCCGCCACTCCTCACTGGGGATCGAGCCCAAAACTCAGGCATGTGCCCTGACCAAGTTTCAAACCCTGACCGTCTGGTTCATAGATCAATGCTCAACCACTAAGCCAAACAGGCCAGGCTTACTTTATCAACAGAACTTGCCATGTGATTTAAATATCGTATCTGTTTTCTAAAATTCCTTTTGCTACAGTGAATATTCTCAAGATATGCAAGAGAAAGACTGACAATTATACCTGTGTACAGCATTCAGATTTATGGTTCAGTATTGTTACTTTTGAATTTCAATTTTAACTTAAAAGTTAGGCTTGGGAATAAGGAGCTTAATGATATGTTATAAAGATCTAGGCTTACAAGAAAATGTGAAGTAAATTTGGCTGTCAGATGAGTAACCTAAAATCTCTAGCCACAGAGGGGTATCAGATTTTGAGTCATCTGTCTAGACAAGGATAATTATGGAGAGTGAAAGTTACTTTTCTAACGTTAAGTTTGAAATTTGATAACTAAAAATAATGTTATTTATTCAGATGCACCATTTTAAGTACTATACTCCATCAAGGGGCATTATTTCATACCTATATATTTGACTGCCTTTTAAATATATCCTCCCCCATCTCAGGATTTTCAAAACTTGTTAATGAGATTTCATTCTTCCTAGGTATTCTAAACCCAAGGGGAAAAGAATAAAGCAGTGATATTTATTTGATTTTTTTATTGTGATAAAAACCATATAACAGAGATTTACCCTCTTAACAAAATTTTAAGTGTACTGCACACTATTATTAACTGTATGCACATGTTGTCTAGCGGGTCTCTAGACATTTTTTATCTTCCATGAGTGAAACTCTATGCCCATTGAACAGCAATACCCCATTTTTCTCCCTCCTCCCAGCTCCTGGAAATCACCACTTCACTTTCTGTTTCTAAAAGAGTTTGATTACTTTGGATATCTTAAATAAATGGAATCATATAGTATTTGTCCTTCTGTGACTGGCTTGTTTCATTTAACATGATGTCCTCAAGGTTAATCCATGTTGACATCATATGATATCACAGGGTTTCATTCTTTCTTTAAGGCTCTTTGTTGCCTGTGTGTGGTTCTGCAGGTTCTTTAGTTGCTACAAATGCCTGAGTTTTCTTTGTTCTCTGCACTCTCTACCCCAGACTTCTAGAGTATTTTGAGTCCCATTAGTGCCCCAGTTTAGACAAGACAGAAGCCAGTCCCTCAGGAATCCCCCCAAAAAGCTGAAATACTGCATGCACACTTTACTCTTGTGTTCCCTCAACTCTGAGGGAGGCTGCCAAGCTGTACTGGCCTCTGAAATCTAAAATTAGCTCAAACCAATGTGTTCTCTTTAAAAGGGTAAAAGAAAAGTGATGTAATGTTTTGTATGTCACACTTAATTCTACTAGTATTTTTTGTAAAGACAAAGTTTGTGATTTTGTGTTTGAACTTTTACAAAAGAAAATGAAGCATTGAATGGGCTATATCCAGTTAATGTTGTTAATCAAATGAGTGACATTGTCTAAACCTAAGAGAAAATATATGTATTCTTTATATTTCACTATATTATGGAATAATACAACTTTAAATATGCATGCTTATTTTTGGTATTTGAAATGATGTGTGAAATAGCCTGATTTTCTGCTATGATGCTGCACTTTAACTAGTAAATGCATACATATGTGAATAACAAGATAATTCAGCTGCTTACACCCAGTTTGGGAAATTTATATTTGTTCATGACATTAATATATTCAATGCAATAAAATAAGGATCTTCTAGTAACAGAATTTTTAAGAAGTAAAAATATAGGATCCAACTTAAATAAGATTAGAGCTTCTGTCTTTTCCTGTAATCATTAAATTTGAATCAAATTAAGAATAATAGTTTTTAACAATATGTTCTAGTTTGATATAAGAAATGCCATGTTTGTAACTTATTTAGCAACTTTTGAGTCCCAAAAATTGTTTTACTGTTTGGTAAAAAATAACATATTACTATAATCAGACATGTAATATGAAATATAGAGAATGGAATTTCTGAGAAAATTCTGTCCTTATATAGCTAACATTTATGGGAGATTTGGGATTGATTAATGGATTTTCCTGAGTAATTTGTGTCAGAAAAAATTTTACTTGTGGTAGGAGAAGGAAGAGGACTAGAAGGATGGGACTAGAAGGGCTTGAAATATGATTAAAATGCAGGTTATAAAACCATACGTGAAAGTAGGTCCTTGAGCACCAAAGAGTTTATTTCATTCCAAATTAGTCCTTGAGTTATTATTTTAAAATATATTTTTAATTAAATTTCAAGTGTTTCATTGAGATAACTGTAGATTCACATGTAGTTGTAAGAAATAATAAAATAATAATAAAAACCTCTCTCTAGAGTTCCCATGTACACTTTGCCCAATTTCCCCCAGTTGTAACATTTTGCAAAACTCTAGTACAAAGTCATAACCAATATGTTCATAATACAGGTCCTTGAATTTTTATAAAAGCTTGGATGTAATTTTTTATTTGGCCATTTGTTTTCTTTTTCATATAGTTTTCTGCTGTAAGCAGTGCTTATAAAAATCAATGTAATTGATAATATGATTATTTTATTTGGAGAATATTGCTTATATCAGTTATATGCCAACCAAAGAAGCAAAAATATTCTATCTCTCTCTAATTATCACATAACATTAGACACCAAGTTAGTTGTTTTTATAGGTGGGTAGGTAGTTGGTTAGTTGGTTTCTAATGCTACATGATAATTGAACATCCAGAGTGGAGGGTGGCAGCAGGACATGTGATTCATGCTCAAGATGTTATGGAAAACAGACAATTCAGTGTTCAAGTTACCAAGAAAGGAATATTTGACGGAATGATAATCCACTACAGCTGTCTGCCAGACATTAGTCACACCCCTAGTGTAGACAGGCTCAACATACTACTTTTGATAATTGTGATAGTTGGCATATTTTTTCATATTTATAAAGATCATTTTGCACTTTGAGAACACAGCCAGCAGCTCATAGGTACTTTTGTATTTGTGAAGTTGGAGTCCGTTTTATTTTTCTCAAGAGTTCTTCTTGCTTAATAGTGTGATAACAATCTTATTTTTATTTAAAGTGTTTTCATGGATTTATTTTGTTTTTTTTTCATTTTTTACACTTTTAAAATGTGTATATTTATTTATGATTTATAGTTTTCTATTGCAATAATTATGTAGCATTTATTGCAGTGATAAGTACTTTTTCAATTTTGCTGATTTGTTTTATGTGGGTTTTCTTGCACAATGAATTACTCTGTCAGTACTGTTCTTGACCGGAGTCCAAGGGTCCAGAAATAAGTGCTCAGGATATTTCTTGCAACAACTTTTCCAATAGGTTGGATAACCTTTACATTAGACTTTCTTCATGAATCTAATATTTAATGAATAATTTACTTTGAATTTTGTCTGGAAAATATAGTTGCTACTGAGGCTCTCATGGTTTCCTCAGATAGGGAAGAAGGCAACAAATTGGCACATGACTTTTTTAAAAATTAAATTTATTGGGGTGACATTGGTCAACATGAATATATACAGGTTTCAGGTGTGGGTTTCTATGTTATATGACCTGTAACTACATAGAAATGCAGTTATGTGCTCACTACCCAAAGTCAAATCTTTTCCTGTCACCATATATTAGGACTCTTCTTCCCTCTGGAAACCACCACACTGCTGTTGGTATGTGAAATCATATGGTTCTTAGCTTTTTTTGACTGACTTATTTCACTTAGCATAATGCTCTCAAGGTTCATCTATGTTGTTGCAAATGGCACTGTGTCATCCTTGCTTATGGCTGAGTAGTATTCCATTGTGTATATGTACCACATCTTCTTTATCCAGTCCTCTATCACAGGACACTTTGGTTGTTTCTATGTCTTGGCCACCATGAATAATGCTGCAATAAACATAGGAGTGCATATATCTTTACAAATACATGATTTTGAGGTTTTCGGGTACATACCCGGGGGAGGGATTGCTGGGTCACATGGTAGCTCTATTTTTAATTTTTTGAGGAATTGCCAGACTGTTTTCCATAGTGGTTGTACCAGTGTACATTCCTACCAGCAGTGGATGAGTGGTACCTTTTTTCCACAACTTCTCTAACACTTGTTATTGCTTGTCTTGTTGGTAATGGCCACTCTGATTGGTTTGCAGTGGTATCTCATTGTAGTTTTGATTTGCATTTCCCTAATTGCCAGTGAGGTTGAACATCTTTTCATATAGTATCTACTAGAGGCCTGATGCACGAAATTCGTGCAAGGGGCTCAGCCCTTGCAGCCGTGGTGGCTTGCCCTAGCAGTGCCAGCTTTGTCTGGAAAGTCATCCAGAAGGATGTCCAGAAGGATGTCTGGAAGGTCATTTGGCTGTTCAGTCTAATTAGCATATTACGCTTTATTATTATAAATTGGCTATTCGTATGTCTTCTTGGGAGAGGTGTATTTTCAGGTATTTTGCCCACTTTTTGATTGGGTTGTTTGGTGTTGAGTTTTATGAGTTATTTATATATTTTGGAAATTAGACCTTTGTCAGAGCTACTGTTTGCAAATATCATCTCCCATCTGGTTGGCTGCCTGTTTGTTTTGTTGTCAGATCCTTTTGCTGTGTAGAACCTTTTTAGTTTGACACAGTCCCATTCATTTATTTTTGCCTTTACTTCCCTTGTCTTTGGAGTCAAGTTAATAAAATATTCTCTATGACCAAGGTCCACAAGTTTGGTACCTATATTTTCTTCTATGTAACATTGTTTCAGTCTTATATTTAGGTCTTTGACCCATTTTGAATTAATTTTTGTACATGGGAAAACACTATAATCCAGTTTCATTCATTTGCATGTACCTTTCCAGTTTTCCCAGCACCATTTATTGAAGAGACTATCTTTACTCCGTTGTGTATTTCTGGCTCCTTTTTTGAAAATTATCTGTCCATATATATGCAGCTTTATAAACTCATGACTTTTGTAGAGTTGTCAATCCATTAGACATTATTCATCTTTGAGTACAACATTGCCACATTCTATGTAGAACAGGTATAGGTTTTAGCATCCTTTCAAACTTTGCTGCATTTTAGAAGTAGGGAAAAATCATGTATAATTATAGGTTTACATTCTCCAAGTACAGAGTTCAATCTGTGAAAACTATCAAAACATGTTTTTTGCTTCATTTATTTGGAACAAAATGATGCCAAGTAGCAAACTATTACACAGATATTTTGGGGATAACACTGATTTATAATGTGAAACATGGGTGTTGCTAACTCCTACTGTATAGTCCTTAGCAGTAAGAGTTGGATGCTTCCAGGACGCCTAATTCTTTTCAACACCACCAACAGGGTAGGGCTATGAAATTACCTCAGGAGAATCAGCTAGATGTGTAGAAGCCTCCACATTGAGCATTCCTCTACCCACCCACATCCTGGACCAGGCAGAAGCAACTGAATTTTCTGTCTCCAGAAGTGAGTAGTAAGTTTGAGAACTTGGGCATAGAAATAGGATGGGGCAAAACTCTTTATAACTGGAAATAAACTGGAGCGAGGCCACTCTCAGACCCACCAGGTACAACAACCATCTAACAAATATGACAATAAATACAAGACAGAATCAATAAATATTTGCTGAAATCCAGTACCAAAAAAGAAGCACAGAAAACTGAACACCAAAATTAAAAATAGAGGGAACTATAGTTATAGTTAATGGAGCAAAAAAAAAAAGAAGAATTTAGGATTAGCATTGATTGTGTATACCATTGTAAATGTGAGGCTTTATTGTGTCCACAAAAAACACATAACAAAGCAAAACAAATAATGTAAATTAAACACTTGGTCAATGAGACGAAACAAATAAGCAACAACAGAGCTCAAAATATGAGCTAACAAACAAGAATAAAAGGAGGAATAAATTAGTGAAACTGCATGATGAAATTGAAGAACTTTTTCATCATGTAGATAGTATGTTTAAAATTACAAAGGGAAGAGAAAATGGGTAAAGAATTTGTCAAATTTGCCTAATGGAAGAGAAAAAGCATATGAGGATGAAACACATATGTGTGTGCACATTCAGATGCACTCACAATGACAGTGAAATTTCAAGACTAACAATAATAATATAGAGAAAATGAAAAAAACATTCATTAGAAGAAATATCATATCTTCCACAAAAGAATAAAAATCCCCTAATCTCAAATATTTTTGACAATGCCATCCTGAAAGAGATAATAGAAAGTTATATGAAATTTGATAATTTAGAACCTAGAATTTTATATTTAATCAAAGTATATCCAATTTGTAGGAAAAATACAAATATTTTCACATATGAAAGTTTATATGTACATGGACTCTGGAAATTTATTTTTCATAGAGCCTATGAAATAATTCCTAGAGTACTAGTATTTGTGCACTAGTGGGGAAGACTCTAAGAGGAATAATTGAGAATTACTTATTTGCAACATCTTAAACTTTTTCATGAGTGTAGAATATTTAGAAGTATTTAAGTATAGTGGTAAAAAGGATAGCCATTGAATCAAAATGATCTTTGGAATCCTAGCTTTACCACTAATTAACTGTATGATCTTGGACTCATATCTTTTCTAAAAAAAGTTTTTTTCAATTACAGTTGACATTCAATATTATGTTAATTTTAGCATAAGGTTAGACATTTATATAACTTTCAAAGTGATCCCCCAGATAAGTCTAGTACCCACTTGGCACCATACATGGATATTGCAGTATTGTTGACTGTATTTCCTGTGCTGTACTTTATATCCTCATGACTATTTTGTAACTATCAATTTGTACTTCTTAATCCCTTCACCTTTTTCACCCAGTACCCCATACCCATCCCATCTGGCAACCATCAGTTTTTTCCTTGTATCTATGAATATGTTTCTGTTTTTTTTATTAGTTAATTATGTTTTCTAGATACCACATTACTTCTTTCTGGCTCAGTATCTTTATATGTAAAATGGAGAAAATAATTATATGTACTTCATGAGAGTATTTTGAGTATCTAATGAGTACTTATAAAGTTTTGAGAACAATACCTGGCAAATGATAAGCACTCAATAAAGGTTAACTGTGGTTATTCTAGTAACAATTTTGAACTGAAGTTGCAGGTCATATAAAATAAGGGTTATTTGGAACACAGAGCAGGTTGAAGTGATATTTTGTTAATGTTTTGTCTTGCTATAATAGATGACAAGGATGCTGCGTGACTTTTGTCATTGCTAGAAGTATATCCATTTAGGAGTGTGCGTTAGAAATTTAGTCAGTTTCTGGGGTTTTTTTTGCAATGGAAAGACTTGGTGCAATCTTTTCTTTGTCTTTCTCTGGAATTATTCTTCCCTTTATGATCTATTCCTCAGTGAATTGCTTTTAAAACTTTCTTGAGAAAAATAAGTGACTTCCTGAAAGGCATACTATATCTGTGTGTGTTTATGTGGGAAGAATTGTATTCTTTTGGGAAAGTTAATTCAGTATTGATCACTTTTCTGAGTCACAATATTCAATTTATTAAAATAAAGAAAGTGATGTTAAGGGAGACATGATATATTGATTTTTTTCATAAAAAAATATGGTTTCAAAAGACTGAGAATACTAGCATTTTACTTTATATGTTTTTAAAAAAATATGTTCCTATAAGGTAAAATGCACAATCCTTAGCATATCACATTAAATCTTTCATTTAATCATTACCTAATTTTCTAGCATTCTCACTGTCACTTTCTTATAAACTTCAGTAAGAAATTACATTAACCTACCATGTCATCTTGCTTTGTGCCTTTGTTTAAGATGCTCATTCTGTCTAAAAATATCATTTCTTTCCAAATACAAATAATAAGTTTGTGTACTGTGTGTATACTGTATTCATCTATAGATAGTTATAGAAAGTTAAAGTTGTAAGAATGAAGAAGCTCAACTGCCATCTTCTCAAAGACTTAATAGATTCCCTGTTATCAGGAATCTATATATATAAAACCAAGTGACCAGGACGACTGGAATGACCGCTGGCTATGACATGCACTGCAGAGGCCAACTGGTCTGATTTGGATCCCAATTGCCATCCCCCACCTTCCCTCCACCCCTCCCCCCTGTCGGCCCTGCTGCCAATCGGCTCCCCACCCCGATTGCAAGTGGGGCCAGCCAGCCAACCTCCCTCGGCCCCTCCCCCCGGCCGGATCAGCCCTGATCAGCCCCCATCAGGGCAGGCTGGCCGGACACCACTTGTGCATGAATTCTTGCACCAGGCCTCTAGTAAGAAATAATTATATGAACTTTTGTGGTGTGAGGAGAGAAGGGATCAGGATTTAAAAAGTGGGCATTGTGTACCCCCTTGAACTAATTAACTTGTTCCCAGACACAGTGTCTGAGTTCCAGGCTTGACTGACCAGATCTAGGGGTGTCCAGCATATAGATAGTCTCTTAGAGGCTGGACTGCATACCAGAGGACTATTTTTTAGTCACGTTACTCTCATTATCCATTTATCATTTTGTTTTAGTCTTTAGCTCTTTCACATTTCTTATACGCTTAGGCTCTACTTCTCTATTCTAGGTGAGGGACTTCTCCCCCAAAATTGATAGTTGCCTAGTTTACCCTTGGGACTTGAGAATATTTATGAACTCAAGTATGGGTTATGAGTATGACCATTCTCCCCTTTTCAGGTTTCAGTGTCTATTTTTAAGGGACTTAAAAAAGTTATACACCTAACTTTGAAAGAATTAATCTCCTCCAATAGTTTTCTTTTTAGTACCACATATAAGATTAGTATTCCTTCTGTATGTATAAGACTTAGTGCTTCAAATTTTTGAAAAAGTCTCATTTCCTGTTTTTGAATTTCCTTATAAACTTTTTTGACTCACTTAAAATTGAAATATGCTGTCTTTAATCATTTCTCCCTTTCCTATTTTCAGGTTTCATACCACATAAACTTTTGCTTCAAAACTGGACAATGACCTTTTTTGTGTGTTCCTCTTTAGTGATTTTTTTCCATCTAGAATTACTGATTTTCTTTATTTTCTCCTTTTACTTATTTTCATTCATCTTAATTCTGTTATATATTAAAGTTCTGGATTTCATTTTCATGCATTGGAATTATTGGTGAAAAATGTGTCCAATCTGCTACATTGGCTTAGAAAACTGTTTAGTATATTTTTAATATTTCTATCAGGTATAACAGTCTTCCTTATTACATAATGAAAGGGAAATTGTAGACTTTAACATCCTCCTATAACCCAAGAAGGCAAAACAATATGCCTGGTTTCTGTGGAGATTTGGAAGAGAGAAGAGCTTAACCAACTGCCTCTGAGATTTTATATTCTCACAGAATCGTGATGATGCTGCCACAGCTGTTTTCCAGTCTGAATGGAAGCTGAGAAAGAATTTTCTATGACTTCAAGCTCCAGCATTGAAAAATCAGTCCCAGGATTGAGGGGTGTGAGGGTAGATGGGGTGCAGCACCATGCTCCTCAGCTCTGTCTCTCCTTGGCTCCTCTTGACTGAGCTACATTTCCAAGATGTGCAGTATGCAGCAACTGCCTCATGCTATAGGCAAAATATGTATTCTGAAACAGCAAACATGTCAGAGAAGTTTAGTTTTATTAAAATAAACACTCACATTGAAAACTGATTTAGGAAATGATACTACTTAATGCAAAAAAAAAAATACTTGGTGGATGTTTTTTCTTTAATAAAAATAAAAGGCAAACTCAGAAGAGAAGCCCATAACTGCAAATCTATTGCGTCAATTAAAGTTGGAAACTCTGGCTGACTCATGAAATGATTGTTTTATGATGGCAGTGGATCTGAAGTTGTATGCATTTCAAACATTTGTCATGCTCTTCAGTTATTATCCTGTCAATGTACTCAGCACATTATGAACAAATGGGTGGCAGGAAAGCAATTAGACATTTAGTCTATATTGCTCTGTACTGTGCTTTGTTTTCATTTTTTAAATTTGTTTACATAGTAAAATAAGTGCAGAGCCTTTCAAATGCTGATCCCCATAAATGAGGTGAGGAGTATATTTTTCTTTGAGGTAGTACAACTGTTATTGATGTTTTTTATTTTAGCACATATTTTCCAGTCATTTTGACTTTTGCACTAATGGATATGTCTCTGAATAAGCACCCACACTCCCTTACTCATTGGTGGGGCAAATGGAGATGGAGACTTAACATCAGGGTCTTAAATAAGGAAAAGAGTACTCTTTAATGGGAAAAGTAGATAAAAGAATTTAAGAAAATAAAGTGGCAAGTCTTCTTATTCTTGGCTTTAAACCAGGATAACTTGGGGACTACATATTTCTTTCAAATGGGGGTATTTAGGTACTTTAAAAGTGCATTTACTAGTTTCCCAATTATAAGTGCTGATATTGTTTGGGTTGGGATGCACAGCATAGACTGACTGGTCTATAGGCAACATTTAACCAGCCCAGCCCGCACACTGGGAGTGGCCCTCCCAAGGTGCTCCTTCTGGACTTCGTGTTCATGTCACAGTGGGTGTTTCCCATCTTTCTATTTCTCCCAAGGCTAATGAATAAAAACCTGAGGCTTATTTCTCATTGTAAGATTTTTTTCTTCATGAAACTTTCAGAAAAGTTGGGCTTAACAGTGATTTTTGCTCAGAAAGATAGATATATTTTAACACAAAAGCCAAAAATTATTTGATAGCCAGGTCTTGATGATCAATTCACTGTACTTATTTGAACAATATATTTTAAATTAATAGAAATCAGATATTAATTAATAATGGAGCTGCAGGTGAATTTTTATTCCTTGAACTTTCTTTGACCTCATGTGATTATTTTAAGAATTAAGTGAATTACTGTTTGCTACAGAAACTAGCCTGATATCTATACATATAAAAGGCTAAGCAACCATTCAACTGTCCAACTGGTATCTATGATGCACAATGGCCACCAGGGTTCACACGCTCTGACCAGTGTCTATGATGTGCATTGACTACCAGGGAGCAGATGCTCAACGCAGGAGCTGCCGAGCTGCAGTGACTTGGCAGTGGTGGTTCTTGGGTGATGCACCCTGGAACCAGAGAGGAAGAATCCCAATTCCAGGGTGTGTCATCTGAGAACGGCCCTCTCGCAATCCAGGACCCCTCGAGGGATGTCAGAGAACTGGTTTTGGCCCTATCCCCGCAGGCCAGGCCAAGGGACCCCACCTGCTGGAGGGACCCTGCTCACTCTGCAGATGCCCTTTGAGCTGCAGTGCCGCCCCAGGTGTGGCCCTCCAGGGAGGGACCTTGGGAGGTTGGCTCCAGGTGTGTACTGCCCTGTCTCGCCCAGTCCCATCTTGCCTGCCACCTTCTAATTAATTTCTTTTCAATGTGCACAAATCCGTGCATCGGGGCACTAGTTTAACAATAAGCACATAAGAAATATTTGTTGCATAGACATATTAATGGCAATTTGAATAACCCATTTTAAATTAAGGACATAGGAAACTGGGTAATACTTATAAATTGAAGTGCACAGAAAATCAGCATAATATTTTCTATTTTAGTAGCAAATTCACCAAAAGGGGAAGATCTGGTGTGAACAAAAATTTTATTTCCTCTTTTAGAATGACTTCATAGAATGATGAAATAGAGTTCAATTTGTCTTGATGCTTTGGAAAAAAAAAAGCCATTTTTAATGCAATATACAATATTTGAAAGAGAAAAATCCCTAAATATTAAGCTATAATTTCCCCTTGTCTCTTTCTCTTATTTTCTTTCTTTTTTTTTTTCCTTCTATGATATGTGTGCTAATAAGATGCCTAGTCCTATGACAGGTAATGGCCACAGGATAATGTATGCTGTCCACTCATAATCTAGTCAAGACACCAAAATGTTCTATACTGTGCAATGTGTTTGATAAGTGCAGTTAGAGGAGAAGGATACAGACTTTGGAGATGATGAGAGATTTCCTAGGAATTTAAGGTTGGACCTACAGAATAAATGAGGTATAGACAGGAAAAAGAGTTTTTTTAGTTAAGATTGTTCTGCTGTGAAAACCAATGTGAAGCCTGGGAGGTAAGGGAGAGCTGAACATAACAAAGAAATAAGAACACTTGGGGCAGCTGGTATCTAGAGTATGATAACTAAAAAAAAAGCTATGATGTGCATTGACTACCAGGGAGCAGATGCTCAACGCAGGAGCTGCCGAGCTGCAGTGACTTGGCAGTGGTGGTTCTTGGGTGATGCACCCTGGAACCAGAGAGGAAGAATCCCAATTCCAGGGTGTGTCATCTGAGAACAGCCCTCTCGCAATCCAGGACCCCTCGGGGGATGTCAGAGAACTGGTTTTGGCCCTATCCCCGCAGGCCAGGCCAACAAAGTTGAAGAGTTTGACTTCATTCAAAGGAGAGGCTAGTTGATTTGATGGGCTCACACATTCAGGATTGCAAGTATATTAAGGATATGTTCAGGAAGGATAATAAGAATGTAGGGCCAAATGGATTGAGAGGACACTGGTTTTAAAATGTGATTCTGGTCTCTGGTCCTAGAGGAGTTAGTTTGGCATTCATTGCTATATAGTTTTATATAAGGTGAATACTTTTAAAGGAATTTCAAAAAAGCCATTTATGTGTCTATATAGTGAAGGACAGCATGGTAATCTGAACAGAGAGATGAAAATTATAAAACACCAATTGAAACAATTCTTTTTGTTTTTTTATTTAAACATTGAGTGGTGTCCCACTTTTGACCCCTTAGAAGTCTCTGACAAAGTTCATTTACGTCTTTCAGAATTGAGAGGGATACCTCAACAAATCAAATTGAAAATGAGCTGTCACTCATCTGGTATATAAATGTGTCATGAGGTGAATACTTTGATACTGTACTCCAAAATGAGTTTTCTGACTAGTGAATTGCCTTTTTTAAAAAAAATATATTTTATTGATTCTTTACAGAGAGGAAGGGAGAGGGATAGAGAGTTAGAAATATCGATGAGAGAGAAACATCGATCAGCTGCCTCCTGCATGCCCCCCACTGGGGATGTGCCCGCAACCAAGGTACATGCCCTTGACCGGAATCGAACCCGGGACCCTTCAGTCTGCAGGCCGAGGCTCTATCCACTGAGCCAAACCGGTCAGGCGTGAATTGCCTTTTTAAAAATAATAAGTATATTTTAGGAAAATCACTATGCTTTATTCCACCCATATTATATTGATTAAAAATCCTATTACAATTAAAATTTGAATTAATATCTTAGCATTATAAAGAACTCTTGAAAAGCATATTTTAAATAGCATATTTAATCACTCTGAAAATTTGTACATTTTTATTTTTATAATTAGTTTTCTATCTTCTTTTTTGCTTTCAAATTACTACAAAAGATTAGTTTCTCATATATTCAGAAAAAAATCATGCCTTGGTAAGTACAATTAGAGAATTGGGTTGTTTGATCACTTAAAAAATAGAAATGGTCCATTTCACAGGATGGTCTTACCTAGATCCATGCCATTGTGCTTTTTTGATCCAATTATTATGTTTCCTTTGTTTTATTTTCATCTAATAAACAAGCACCACTTTTGTATCTTGTGTAAGATGTTTGTTTTTGCTGTCTCCACATCATGAAGCAAAGCTGGAATAAATCTTTTTTTTTTATTTTTTTTTATTTTTTTATTTTTATATTTTTTCGCTAAAATTATTACAAAGGGTATTACATAAGTGTCCTCCCCCCCTCCCCCCGCCCTTGACAAACCCCTGCCCTCCCTTACCCCCCAGTGTCTTATGTCCATTAGTTATGGTTATATGGATGCATACAAGTCCTTCGGTTGATCTCTTAATCCCCTCCCTCCTCCCCCCCAACCCTCCCTGGCCTTCCCACTGCAGTTTGACAATCAGTTTGAGGCAGCTCTGCCTCTGTATCTATTATTGTTCAAAAGTTTGTAATGGTCTTTATTATCCATGAATGAGTGAGATCATGTGGTATTTTTCCTTCATTGACTGGCTTGTTTCACTTAGCATAATGCTCTCCAGTTCCATCCATGCTGTTGCAAATGGTAGGAGTTCCTTCTTTTTTACAGCAGCATAGTATTCCATCGTGTAGATGTACCACAGTTTTCTAATCCATTCATCTACTGATGGGCACTTAGGCTGTTTCCAGATCTTAGCTATGGTGAATTGTGCTGCTATGAACATCGGGGTGCATATATCCTTTCTGATTGGTGTTTCTGGTTTCTTGGGATATATTCCTAGAAGTGGGATCACAGGGTCAAATGGGAGTTCCATTTCCAATTTTTTGAGGAACCTCCATACTGCCTTCCATAGTGGCTGCACCAGTCTGCATTCCCACCAGCAGTGCACAAGTGTTCCTTTTTCTCCACAACCTCTGCAGCACTTGTCATTTGTTGATTTGTTGATGATGGCCATTCTGACAGGTGTGAGATGGTACCTCATTGTTGTTTTGATTTGCATCTCTCGGATGATTAGTGACTTTGAGCATGTTTTCATATGTCTCTTGGCTTTCTGAATGTCCTCTTTTGAAAGGTGTCTATTTAGATCCTTTGCCCATTTTTTGATTGGATTGTTTATCTTCTTTTTGTTAAGTTGTATGAGTTCCCGATAAATTTTGGAGATTAAGCCCTTATCAGATATGACGTTGGCAAATATGTTTTCCCACGAAGTGGGTTTTCTTGTTGTTTTGTTGATGGTTTCTTTTGCTGTGCAGAAGCTTTTTAATTTGATGTAGTCCCATTTGTTCATTTTCTCTTTAGTTTCAACTGCCCTAGGAGCTGTATCAGTGAAGAAATTGCTTTGGCATATGTCTGAGATTTTGTTGCCTTTGTATTCTTCTAGAATTTTTATGGTTTCCTGTCGTACATTTAAGTCCTTTATCCATTTTGAGTTTATTCTTGTGTATGGTGTAAGTTGGTGGTCTAGTTTCATTTTCTTGCATATATCTGTCCAATTTTCCCAACACCATTTATTGAAGAGACTATCTTGGCTCCATTGTATGTTCATGCCTCCTTTGTCAAATATTAATTGAGCATATTGGTTCGGGCTAATTTCTGGACTCTATTCTATTCCACTGATCTATATGTCTGTTCTTGTGCCAGTACCAGGCAGTTTTGAGAACAGTGGCTTTGTAATACAGCTTGATATCTGGCATTGAGATCCCACCTACTTTGTTTTTTCTCAGGATCGCTGCAGCTATTCGGGGTCTTATTTTATTCCAGATGAATTTTTGGAGAGTTCGTTCTAGATCCTTGAAGAAGGCCATTGGTATTTTAATGGGAAGTGTGTTGAATTTATAGATTGCTTTGGGTAGTATGGACATTTTAATGATGTTGATTCTACCAATCCAAGAACATGGTATGTTCTTCCATCTCTTTATGTCTTCCTCTATCTCTTTTTTCAATGTCCTGTAGTTTTCTGAGTAGAGGTCTTTTACCTCTTTAGTTAAGTTTATTCCTAGGTATCTTAATTTTTTTGGTGCGATGGTAAATGGGATTGTTTTTATAATCTCTCTTTCTGAAAGTTCACTATTGGTATATAGAAATGCCTCGGATTTCTTGGGGTTAATTTTGTATCCTGCTACATTGCCAAATTCATGTATTGAGTCTAGTAGTTTTTTGATGGAGTCTCTAGGCTTTTGTATGTATAATATCATGTCATCTGCAAATAAGGACAGTTTTACTTCCTCTTTTCCAATTTGGATGCCTTTTATTTCTTCTTCTTGTCTAATTGCAATGGCTAATACTTCCAGGACTATGTTGAACAGGAGTGGAGAGAGTGGGCATCCCTGTCTTGTTCCTGTTCTTAGGGGAAATGGTGTTAGTTTTTGTCCATTGAGTATGATGTTGGCTGTGGGCCTGTCATATATGGCTTTTATTATGTTGAGGTATGATCCTTCTATTCCCACCTTGCTGAGAGTTTTTATCAAAAATGGGTGTTGGATTTTGTCAAATGCTTTTTCTGCATCAATTGATATGACCATGTGGTTTTTTTCTTTCAATTTGTTTATGTGATGTATCACGTTTATTGATTTACGGATGTTGTACCATCCTTGCATCCCTGGGATAAATCCTACTTGGTCGTGGTGTATGATCCTTCTGATGTACTGCTGGATCTGATTTGCTAAGATTTTGTTGAGAATTTTGGCATCTATGTTCATGAGGGATATTGGCCTGTAATTCTCTTTCATTGTGTTGTCTTTACCTGGTTTTGGTATTAGGGTGATGCTAGCTTCATAAAATGTGTTTGGAAGTGTTCCATCCTCTTGAACTTTTTGTAGTAATCTGAGGAGGATAGGTTTCAGTTCTTCCTTGAAAGTTTGGTAAAACTCCCCTGAGAAGCCGTCTGGTCCTGGGCTTTTGTTTGCTGGAAGATTTTTGATGACTGCTTCAATTTCTTCCATAGTTATTGGCCTATTGAGATTTTTAGATTCTTCCTGATTGAGTTTTGGAATGTTGTATTTTTCTAGGAATTTGTCCATTTCCTCCAGGTTGTCTAGTTTGTTGGAGTAGAGTTGTCCGTAGTATTGTTTAACAATCATTTGTATTTCTTTGGGGTCTGTTGTTATTTCGCCTCTATCATTTCTGATTTGGTTTATTTGGGACCTCTCTCTTTGCTTCTTGGTGAGCCTGGCTAGAGGTTTGTCAATCTTGTTTATCCTTTCAAAGAACCAGCTCTTGGTTTCATTGATTTTCTGTATTGTTTTTTTGGTCTCTATTTCATTGATTTCTGCTCTAATCTTTATTATCTCCTTCCTTCTGCTCACTCTGGGGTTTTCTTGTTGCTCTCTTTCTAATTCTTTGAGTTGTAGAGTTAGATGATTAACTACCATTTTTTCTTGTTTTTTGAGATAGGCCTGTAGAGCTATAAACTTCCCTCTCAGGACTGCTTTCATTGTGTCCCATAGGTTTTGGATTGTTGTGTTTTCATTGTCATTAGTGTCTAGGATGTTTTTAATTTCTTCTTTGATGTCATTGGTAACCCAATCAATATTTAATAACATGCTATTCAGCTTCCAAGTGTTTGAGTATTTTGGGTTGTTTTTATTGTAGTTTATTTCTAACATTATGCCATCGTGGTCTGAGAAGATGCTTTTTATGATTTCAATCTTCTTGAATTTGTGGAGACTTTGCTTGTGACCCAATATGTGGTCTATTTTTGAATATGTCCCATGAGCACCTGAGAGGAATGTATATTCTGCAGCTGTGGGGTGAAGTGTTCTGAAGATGTCAATTAAGTCCATCTGATCTAGTGAGTCATTTAGGATTGCTGTTTCTTTGCTGAGTTTTTGTCTAGCGGATTTATCCAGTGATGTTAGTGGTGTATTAAAGTCCCCTACTCTGATTGTATTGTTGTCGATCTCTCCCCTGATACCTTCCAGGAGTTTTCTTATGTATGTGGGTGCTCCTGCATTGGGTGCATATATGTTTATCAGGGTTATATCCTCTTGTTGTATTGATCCCTTTAGTATTATGAAGTGGCCTTCCTTATCTCTTGTTATGGCCTTCACTTTGAGGTCTATTTTGTCGGATATAAGTATTGCTACCCCAGCTTTTTTTTCATTTCCATTTGCCTGAAAGATATTTTTCCATCCCTTCACTTTCAGTCTGTGTGAGTCCCTTCTAATGAGGTGGGTCTCTTGTAGACAGCAAATGTATGGGTCATGTTTTTTTATCCATTCAGCCACTCGATATCTTTTGATTGGACCATTTAGTCCATTTACATTTAAAGTTATTATTGAAAGGTACTTGTTTGTAGCCATTTCTATTTTTTTGTGGCTGCTTTCTTTCTGGGCTTTTTATGTCTTCTTCTTACACCAGTCCCTTTAGCATTTCTTGCATTGCTGGCTTGGTGGTGATGAACTCCCTTAGCCTTTTTTTGTCTGTGAAGCTTCTTATTTCCCCTTCAATTTTGAATGATAGCCTTGCTGGATAGAGTATTCTTGGATTCAGTCCTTTGCTTTGCATCACTTTGTAAATTTCCGTCCATTCTTTTCTGGCCTGATGTGTTTCTGTTGAGAAATTGTTTGATAATCTGATGGGGGACCCTTTGTAGGTAACTCTCTGTTTCTCTCTTGCAGCCTTTAAGATTCTCTCTTTGTCTTGTACATTTGCCATCGTTATTATGATGTGTCTTGGTGTCGGTCTTTTGGGGTTCATCTTGCCTGGGACTCTCTGTATTTGTGTAACTTTTTTCTTCCCCATATCTGGGAAGTTTTCTGTCATTATTTCTTCAAATAGATTTTCTAATCCTTGCTGCTCTTCTTGTCCTTCTTGCAGCCCTATTATGCGTATGTTACTTCGTTTCATGTTGTCCTGAAGCTCCCTTAGGCTCTCCTCCTGTTTTTTAATTTTTTTCTCCAGTTGCTGTTCAGATTGAGCTTGTTTCTCTGCCTTATCTTCTAACTCACTAATTCGGTCTTCTGCTTCTTCTAGTCTGCTGTTGAAACTTTCCATGGTGTTTTTGATTGTAGCTATATCACTTTTCATTTCTTCCTGATTCTTGCATAGGTTGTTGATTTTCTCATCCATCCGGTGAATGAATTGTACAACCATTATTCTGAATTCTTTTTCTGTCATGTTGCACGCTTCAGCTTCATTAATTTCCTTTCTTGGTGATTCTTCATTGTCTTTCCTCTGGGTGTTGTGTCGTCTCTTCATTCTGATTATCTCCTGATGGTTCAAAGGTCGAGTTGCGTGGGCCTGGGCCGTGCGCAGTGGGAGGCTCCCACCACCCTAGTGTCACTGAAGAGCTCTGACACTAAGATGTGTGGTTGTTGTTGGTTGATGGGAACGAGGCTTGCTCTGTGTCAGTGTTGCCAACACTCAATGTGGCCTCGCACGTGCCCTTAGAATTAGGGACCCTGCCTGCACTGTGCTGAAATAGAGGCCCCCCTGGAGCGTGTTTAAAACCAGAGCAGAACCCTCTAGCTTGTGCCAGGAGTCAGAGTTCCCCAAGAGTTCAGTATCAGAGTCTCTGTTGCTTCGCGCAACCTCACCTTGAGAATCAGGGTCCCTGTGTGCCCTTGCACCAGGAATTGGATTCACTGGCTCTTAGTATGAATGCATAGGAAATCAGGATCTCAGGCGCAGGTGATAAGAAACACAGTCAAATCACTGGTGCTTGGTGCTGCCTCCTGCCCTGAGAAACCGGGTCCCTGGGCCTGTGCTAGGCGGACAAACTCCCGTTCGCGCGATTACTCCCAGCCCAGGGCTCCGATGCCAGCAGTGCGCGCAGGATTAGTTCCTGGTGGTGTGCGTGCTTATGCCCCCAGCCCAGGGCTCCAAAGCCCACAGTGCATGCAGGATTAGTTCCTGGTGGTGTGCGCGCTTATGCTCCCAGCCCAGGGCTCCAAAGCCAGCAGTGCGCGCAGGATTAGTTCCTGGTGCTATGCGCGTTTTTGCTCCCAGCCCAGGGCTCTGATGCCAGCAGTGCGCACAGGATTAGTTCCTGGTGCTGTGCGCGTTTTTGCTCCCAGCCCAGGGCTCCGAAGCCCGCAGTGCGCTTAGGATCAGTTCCTGGTGGTGCGCGCGCTTATGCTCCCAGCCCAGGGCTCCAAAGCCAGCAGTGCGCGCAGGATTAGTTCCTGGTGGTGTGCGCGCTTATGCTCCCAGCCCAGGGCTCTGATGCCAGCAGTGCATGCAGGATTAGTTCCTGGTGCTGTGCGCGTTTTTGCTCCCAGCCCAGGGCTCCGAAGCCCGCAGTGCGCTTAGGATCAGTTCCTGGTGGTCCGCGCGCTTATGCTCCCAGCCCAGGGCTCCAAAGCCCGCAGTGAGCGTAGGATCAGTTCCAAGGTGCTCGCGCACTTTCAGGCCAAAGTTTCTGCAGCTCTGAGGCCCCGGCAAGGGGTAGGTCTATCAGTTAGTTACTCTGGCACTGCCTGCGATCCTGGGGGAAGGGGGGATGGGCTCTGTTACTCAGGGATCTGCAGCAGGGATTTCTGAACTTTCCGTGTCTGCAGGTCTGTAGCTGTGGTCACAGGTCTCTGTCCCCAGTGGCTGCAGGGTCCTGGTATGCGTCTGAGATCAGACTGGGTGGTGCTGAGGCCAGGATCCTAGTCTCAAGCAGCTCTGTTTCCCAAGATGGCGTGGTCGCTGTGCCTTTGCTCATCTGAAGCCTCCCGCGCAGCTCCAGTCCGGGACCCAGTCCAACCTCTGGAATAAATCTTATAATGAAACTTGAGCAAAGTTTTGTTTTTTGTTTTGGTCTATTTAGACTCATCTACACTAATAAAAGAGAAACATGAAAATTGGTGTCACTCCGTTACCCTTCCCATTGGCTAATCAGGGCGATATGCAAATTAACTGCCAGCCAAGATGGCGGCCAGCAGCCAGGCAGCTTGAAGCAAACATGAGGCTTGCTTGCTTCAGTGACGGAGGAAGCCAACGTTCCCCGCCTGCTGCTGCCGGCCTCTGAGCTTGCAGTTTGAAAGATTGTTACAAATATAGAAGCTAAACAAAAGCCCAGAAACCTGCTTTCAGCCGGCCGGGATCTCAGAGCTGGAGTTGAAACAGTGTTTCAATTATCGAACCCAAACAAACCAGATACCTGCTTTCAGCAGCTGAGGCCTCAGAGCTGGAGCTGAGCCTCAGAGAGAAAGCTGGCCCAGAATAAAAACAAAAAAGAAAAAGAAAAGGAGCAGTTGGGAGCTTCAGTCACCCGCCAGCCTGAAAACAGCCCTTAGTTTCTCACCCAGACTGGCCAGGCACCCCAGTGGGGACCCCCACCCTGAAGGGGGTGTGACCAGCTGCAAACAGCCATCATCACCTCATCCAGGCTGGCCAGGCACCCCAGTAGGGACCCCCACCCTGATCCAGGACACCCTTCAGGGCAAACCAGCGGGCCCCCACCCGTGCACCAGGCCTCTATCCTATATAGTAAAAGGGTAATATGCCTCCCGGCACCGGGATCAGCATGACAGGGGGCAGTGCCCAAACCCCCTGATCGCCCTGCGCCTCTGTGTGTGCCAGGGAGCGGGGCCACAACCTCCCTATCCACCCTGCTCTGTTCGTGACAGGGGAAGGCGCCCCAACCCCCTGATCATCCCTGTTCTGTGCCTGATAGGGGGGAGCTCCCCAACCCCCTGATCGGCCCTGCTCTGTGTGTGACAGGGTGGGGCACCCCAACTGCTCCCCCATGGGCCCTGCTCTGTGTGTGAAAGGGTAGAGCCATAACCTCCCCATCGGCTGTGCCCTGAGTGTGACAGTGGCTGCGCCCCAACCCCCTGATCCACCCTGCTCTGTGTGTGACAGGGGGTGGTGTCCCAACTCCCCCATCGGCCCTACTCTATGAGTGACAGGGGGGAGCTCCCCAACCCGCTGATGGGCCCTGCTCTGTGCATGACAGGGGGGAGCTCCCCAACCCCCTTATCAACCCTGCTCTGTGTGTGACAGGGTACAGAGCCCCAAACCCCCTGATGGGCCCTGCTCTATGCGTGACAGGGGGGAGCTCCCCAACCCCCTTATCGACCCTGCTCTGTGCGTGACAGGGTACGGAGCCCCAAACCCCCTGATGTGCCCTGCTCTGTGAGTGACATGGGGCAGCTCCCCAACCCCCTGATTGGCCCTGCTCTGTGCATGACAGGGGGTGGCTCCGCAACCTCCCCATCGACCCTGCCTTGAGTGTCACAGGGGGCGGTACCCCAACCCCCCAATCCGCCGTACCCTGAGCGTGACTGAGGGTGGCATTGCAACCTCCCGATCTGCCCTGCTCTGAGCCCGACCAGGGGCTGCACCTAGGGATTGGGCCTGCCCGCTGCCACCTGGGAGCAGGCCTAAGCCAGCAGGTCGTTATCTCCCGAGGGGTCCCAGACTGCGAGAGGGCACAGGCCGGGCTGAGGGACCCCCCCTACCCCCCGAGTGCACAAATTTTTGTGCACCGGGCCTCTAGTCCTATATAATAAAAGAGAAACATGCAAATTAATGGTCCCTCTCCTACACTCAAGCCATGCCCACCAGCCAATCAGGAGTGAGTATGCAAATTAACCCAACTAAGATGGAGAGGGCCACGAAGATGGAACGAACAAGAAGCTCGGGTTGCCCCCAGCGATAGAGGAAGCCAAGCTTCCCGCCTGCCCTGGCTGGTCCTGGGCTCTGCTCAAGGCTACAAAGTTTTAATTATAGAAGATAAATAAATCCCAGGAAAAAAAAAAAGGAGAAGCTGGGAGCGTGGGTCGCCGGGGGGCGTGGCCAACCTGAAAAGGCCATCAGCCCCTCACCCAGGCTGGCCAGGCACCCCAGTGGGACCCCCCCACCCTGAAGGGGGTGTGGCCAACCTGGAAACAGCCCTCAACCCCTCATCCAGGCTGGCCACATCCCCATGGGGTGAGGGTCCCTGCTGGAGCCTTGGCCAGCCTGAAAACGGCCCTCAGCCCCTCACCCAGACTAGCCAGGCACCCCAGCAGGACCCCCACCCTGATCCGGGACACCCTTCAGGGCAAACCAGCTGGCCCCCACCCGGGCACCAGGCCTCTATCCTATATAATAAAAGGGTAATATGCAAATTGACCCTAACAGCAAAATTACTGGGAATGACTGGTCACTATGACACACACTGACCACCAGGGGGCAGACGCTCAATGCAGGAGCTGCCCCCTGGTGGTCAGTGAGCTCCCACAGGGGGAACTCTGCTCAGCCACAAGCCAGGCTGACGGCTGCCAGTATAGCGGTGGTGGCAGGAGCCTCTCCTGCCTCCTCAGCAGTGCTAAGGATGTCCAACTGCAGCTTAGGCCTGCTCCCCACTGGCAAGTGGACATCCCCCAAGGGCTCCCGGGCTGCCAGAGGGATGTCTGACTGCCAGCTTAGGCCCGATCCCCCGGGGAGCAGGCCTAAGCCAGCAGGTGGACATACCCCGAGGGGTCCCAGACTGCGAGAGGGCACAGGCCGGGCTGAATGACCGCCCCCCCCCCCCCCCAGTGCATAAATTTTTGTGCACTGGGCCTCTAGTCTCTCTTATAATTATCATTAATGCCTTACAGGTTTCATCCTTAATAAGTCTAACTGTAACTTGCCAGCTATCATTTTTTTATGTTGTATTTTGTTATTTACTAAGTTTTGCTGGGAATTTTTAAGAGAGGTTATGGGATGCTAGCCAAAAGCCATTTGAATTCTATACCATTTTTTTTATGTTTATTGAAAAAGTATATGCTTTCTAAAATATTTTCATTGCTAAATCTTTAGCCAAAAGGTGTTCTTCTGTATTGTCAATACATTATCTCCCTATTTTGTTTTTCAGACCTTTTTCATGGTCCCCATGCTATTTTTCTCTCTTTGCTCCTTTTCAATTAGAGGCCGTCAATGTAGGCCTCAGGCTTTTTCAGGAGCAGTACCTCTGTGTTCTCCCGCCACTCACTCTTCACCTGCATCCCTTGAGTCCTTTCCTCAGCTCTTATGCTGATGCCCGTTGATGTGCACAGAGGGCTCTACAAGGCTGAGGAAGACGGTGTTTCTCTTCCTACGTCTCCTTCTCTGATTATGCTGAGGTGAATATTTCTCTGGAAAATTTGATGCAAGCTGTGCTGGTTCTGTCGACACAAGGTGTGCAAAACCCCTGGGCATTCGCAGCAGCTAATGCCCTTCCATTCTCTCGCCCTTCCTCATTACTTAACTCACTTTCAGCATGCATTGTGTGTATTTCTGTCTCGTGCAGCTTCTCACTCTGGGGCACTCCTGAGACACAAAATCCTGGAGTTGTCACAGATAAAAAAGGAACTAATTAGAAAGAGAGACTTGAAACAGCTCTGTATACCCCACGCAGCAGTTCCTCTGTGCAGTCAATCTCACACGGACCTGAGTGAAGGTTGTGCAGTCACAGAAGGTAGAAATCACAGATAGTTTTCATAATGTCTGGGCCATGATTCTTCCTCATAACTCATTCATATACCCCGGCATCCACAGAAAAGGATTGCTAGTTCAAGGGATTTTGAGCTATGATATTTATTTCTGTATTTTCATTAGATTTTCAATCAGGAAATGGAGATGGAGTGAGGGGTAAGTCAGGTAGATTTGATATCAGCATCTTTATCTCAAATTAGCCTGCATCAACTTTCACTGGGTTTTCATTTTGGTAAGTCACTGTAAAAAACAATCTTTTTGACTTTCAGATTTAATTACTGATCATCTCAGCCACCCTTTGTTTATGGTATTTACTAGAAACTAACTCATAAAACGTGTGTGTACTACAATACTTTTTATTTGAGGTTTTACAGTTGGAGGCTATTCTCTCTCATGCCCATGCAGTGGTTAAGAACTAGACCTACGTGTCCTCTGTGAGGGTTCTCTCACCACCACTTTAGAGTAGCTGAATAATTCTATCTCCTTCTGTTAGCCCAGTCACCTTTAACAACTTATTTAAACTGTTTGTGCTTCAGGGTTTGTTTGCTTACTTGTTTTTTTCCCCATCTGTACTATGGGAAAAAATGTTAAATAAATGTCAGTTTATATTTATTATGCTGACTATATGTGTGTAGTCTGTTGAGTTATATATCAGATTATTTTTCTAAAGATATATATTAAGCACTAGAGGCCTAGTGCACGAAATTCGTGCACTGGGGAGGTGTCCCTCAGCCCAGCCTGTACCCTCTCCAGTCTGGGACCCCATGGGGGATGTCTGACTGCCAGTTTAGGCTGGATCCCTGCAGGATTGGGCCAAAACCGGCAGTCAGACATCCCTCTCACAATCTAGGACTGCTGGCTGCTGGCTCCTAACCACTCACCTGCCTGCCTGCTGATCACTCCCTAACCATTCCCCTGCTGGCCTTATTGACACCTAACTGCTCCCCTGCTGGCTCGATTGCCCTCAACTGCCCTCCCCTGCCTGCCATCTTGTGACAACGTGGGGTTGGCCATCTTGTGATGATGTGGGGGTGGCCATCTTGTGATGGTACGAGGGTATGAGGGTCAATTTGCATGTTACCTCTTTATGATATAGGATATATTTGACTGATTTTTATTGGGTAAAAATAACATTTGTTAGATGATTTGATAGTGTATACATACGTGTTTATGACACTAGGTGAGAGTTATCATTGGATCTATTTGAAAAATTGTGTGGTGAGACTTATTAATTTATGAGTATTCTCTCACAGTCATTATGCATTTCCCATACATTTTAATATCAAAATGCATCTTTATTTTACTTGTAAGCTAAGAATTAATCCACTTGCATTATAGAAACTATGTTAAATACAGAAAAATGGTTACATGAAGTTCATTTATAACACTATCCCTCCAAGCAAACAACCCTTATATACTATTGTCCTTGTGTGTCATACTCTGTCACTTTGTGAGTAAACTTTTTACTTTGTCCATATTCACAAAATCAGTAAATGATGAAGCCAGGATTTGGATGAACATATGTTTGTCTATAAAGCTAATATCATTTATATTATGCCATTATGTCTTCCCTTTGATTTAAAAATACAGGTGCCCTTCAGTACTAGATAGTACTTGAAAATATTAATGGTAAAAAAATGTCACAGTTCTCACCTGATTGTTACCTATTTCAAAATGGCATAGAATGATAAGTATACTTCTGGGTTGTTAATTTTAAGATTAGTTATGAAGTTAAAATATACACTATACCCAAGCTACTTTAAAACATGTTATATCTTCTGTTTCAGTCATGGTGATTAGTGCATGTGAATGTGTGTGTGTGTAGGAAGAAGGTACACATGCAGCTGTGAATGATTAATGTATATAATACAACTCATGAAAATCAGCTGAGGATCATTTTCACTGTTCTGGACACCCAAGGAAAGACATTTGTTCTTCTTTGGCAAGAGATATCACTGTCCTGTAGTATCATTGTGAGAATCAGGAAGTATAGGAAATACATAGGTTACTCTGAGAAATGGATCAAAAGTTACTCTCTATTGCCTCAAAATACAAATGGGACTACATCAAAATAAAAAGCTTCTTCACAGCAAAAGAAATGACCATCAAATTGAAAAGGGAACCCACTGAATGGGAGAACATATTTGCCAATGATACATCTAATAAGAGATTAATATAGAGATATATAAAGTACTCATACAATTCTACAAGAAGAAGACAATCCAATTAAAAAATGGTCAGAACACTTGAATAGAAATTTCTCCAAAGGGGATGGCCAAGAGACATATGAAAAAATGCTCAAAGTCACTAATCATCAGAGAAATGCAGATTAAAACCACAATGAGATACAACCTCACACCTGTCAGAATGGCTATCATAAAAGAAATCAACAGACAAATGCTGGCGAGGATATGGAGAAAAGGGAACACTGGTGGGAATGAAGATTGATGCAGCCACTATGGGAAACAGTATGAAGTTTCCTCAAAAAATTGAAAATGGAACTTCCATTTGACCAGCAATCCACTTCTGGGAATATTATCCTAAAAACCCCACAATACCAATCAGAAAGAATATATGCACCCCTATGTTCATAACAGTGTTATTTACAATAGCTAAGATTTGGAAACAGCCTAAGTGCCCACCAATAGAGGAATGTATAAAAAACCTGTGGGGCATTTATACTATGGAATATTATACAGCTGTAAAAAAGGGATCTCTTACCCTTTGGGACAGCATGGATGGACCTGGGAAATATTATGCTACGTGAAATAAGCCAAACTGAGAAAGACAAATGTCACATGATCTTATTTATTTGTGGAATATAATGAACAAAAGGAATTGACCAACAAAATAAGACCTGAAGGAGGGAGGCATGGAACAGACCGACATACCTTAATGTGTGGTTGGGAGGATAAGAAGAGATAAACCAAAGAACGTGTATACTTTATGCACAGCCCATGGGCATAGGCAATAGGGTGGTGAAGATCTGAGGGGTAGGTAGGTATTGGGAGGAGGAGGTGCTAGGAAAGGGGAAGAAAATGGGAGATATCTTTAGTACTATCAACAATAAAAAATATATTTAAAAAAATCTTAGGAAAAAGCTTAATATTTTCAATAACTTTATTGAAGTATATTTACTATATGAGAAGATTCACCCATTTCAAGTGTACAATTTAATGACTTTTAGTTACTTTAACAAGTTATTCAGTTGTCACCATAGGTCAGTTGTAGAACATTTCCATGCCCCTCCCCTGTTAGATTCCTTGTGTACACTGACAGTGCCTATCCTCTCAAAAGCCTCAGGGAACCACTAATCTACTGTAAGTATGACTTTTCTGGAAATTTTATATACATGGAATCATATAATATGTGACTTCTGAGTGGCTTTTTTCTTTTAGCATAATGTTTTTGAGATTCATTCAGGATCTAGATTCTAGACTGTGTCAGTGGTCGGTTTTATTTTTATTGTTATTACAAAATAGTATTTCATTGTGTGTAAAAACTATATTTTGCCTCCCATCAACTACTTCATGAACAGCTTGATTGTTTCCAGATTTGGCTACTACAGATAGTGCTGCTATGAACCTTACATGTAACCTAATTTGTGTGCAAATTTTTGCATGGGCATATGTTTTAATTTGTCTTGGCACATACCTAGGACTGAAATTATATGGCAGTTTTATGTTTTACTTTTTGAGAACAGCCAGAATGTTTTCCAATGTGACTGCACCATTTTATATTCCTACCAACAACTTAGGAGTATTTCCATTACTCCACATGCCAACATTTGTCTGTCTTATTTATTATTAGAGGCCCAGTGCATGAAATTCGTGCACTGGAGGGGGGAGGTTGTCCCTCAGCCCAGCCTGCACCCTCTCCAATCTGGGACCCCTCGGGGGATGTCCAACTGCTGTTTTAGGCCCGATCCTGGGAGTGAGACATCCCTCTCACAATCTGAGACTGCTGGCTCCCAATGGCTCACCTGCTTGCCAGCCTGATCACCCCCTAACCACTCCTCTGCCAGACTGATTGACACCTCACTGCTCCCCTGCCAGCCCAATTGCCCCCAACTGCCCTCCCCTGCTGGCCCGGTCGACCCCAACTGCTCTCCCCTGCTGGCCCAATCACTCCCAACTGCCCTCCTCTGCTGGCCTGGTCACCCCTAACTGCCTACCTCTGCAGGCCTGGTTGCCCATAACTGCCCTCCCCTGCAGGCCTGCCCCCCCCCAACTGCCCTACCCTGTAGGCCCTGTCACCCTAACTGCCCTCCCCTGCTGGCCCAGTCTCCCCTAATGCCCTTCCCTGCAGGTCTGGTCCCCCCCAACTGCCCTCCCCTGCAGGCCACCTTGTGGTGGCCATCTTGTGTGAGGGCATGATGGTCAATTTGCATATTACCTCCTTATTACATAGGATAGACATTCTAGTATATAGGAAATGCTATTCCATTTTGGTTTTAGTTTGCATTTCCCTGTTGAATAATGATGGTGAGCATCTTTTCTTGTGTTTCTTAGCCATTTGTTTTATCTTCTTTTGTAAATGTTCACATATTTGCTTTGCACATTTTCTCCCAGCATTCATAGTAGGCCCTGGATTCATTTTTTTTATTGTAAGTGGTGAGGCCTGCTATAATATTAATTGTATAATTGAAGACCTTAAAAAAAAACAGATCTTTTATTTGTACCTCTTGAATAATTAGCATAGTTGTGGAAGGGTCTTACAATGCAATGTGGACATTTGTGCAATGGTTTCCTATCATACTTATCTATTATATTTTACAATAAGCACATGGAAATTGACATATACACTTGCAAACCAAGGAGTGTTTCAGTGGGGAAGTGCTTGACATTTAGAACTCGAATACTTACCATTTGAATGTGAATAGACTTGTTTGCATCTTAATTTGTCAGCATGATGTGTACAACTATGTCTTAGAAAACAAAGTTTTAAAAGTTGCTTTCTTTTTTCATTTTTGTCTAAAACAGGAATATAGTTGAATGTTCCAACAGCTATTGGCTGCATTGTTCTCTTATTAAGGGTACATCCAAACAAGCAGTATGGAGGAATTAGAAAATACAGGGTGTATCAAAAATATATACACACTTTAAATAATTATTAATTACTACTAGAGGCCCAATGCACAAAATTCGTGCAAGGGGCTCGGTCCCTGCCACCATGGTTTCATCTGGAAGGTCGTCTGATCTAATTAGCATATTATGCTTTTATTATTATAGATGCCAAAATCTAAAAAGAAAGAAACATTGTAATTAATAAGTTATTCAAAGTATGTATACATTTTTTGGGGGATACCCTATAGTTCAAACTTCTATTAAGCATTTACTATGACTGAAACTGTTTATCCATTTTTTAAAAGTATGTGCTTATACTATGTTAATCTTCCTCCTAATATGAACTATATTAGCTTTTTTTTCTTTTTGTGTAGTGTATTTGGAAGTTTAATAGTGTTTAATATTCATGCATTTTTATTGTTTTTCTTTGCTAAGGTAAGATAAACAAATGCACTACCAAATGTGACTTATTTTAAAATGAGGTTTAATGTCTTAAATATAACAATTAAAATGGTTCTTATCATTGAATATCAGATACAGATAAGTTGGTGTTGAATACAGTGCCAAAAAATAAACTTAGGTGGATCTTTAACATTTTTTTTCTTTCTATTAAGAATATCATAACCTTTTATAATATCAAGAGAATTTTCCTACCAAAATAGAAGCTAGCTATGCTCTAAACCATGTGTTACAAGTACAACTGTAGTTGTATATCATGAGTCTGTTAATGAAAATGAAGAATTAGTTCTCACCTTTTTATATGGTGACAGATTCCTTGACCAAACTGTAGTCTGGCCTCATTCTAGTGAACACTTTTCTAGGCTAGGCCTTAACCTTGGCTCTCAGTAGAAGAATTGCAAACTCTCAGCACAACAATTTTATTCACCCCTCACACTAGGAAACTTGAACAAACACTATCATATTTTCTGGTAGCTTAAGGTCTGTCCCTAGAATGACAACCTTGGCCCTTTGAAATTGCCTGCTTGAGAAAGCTCAATGTTGCTGAAACAATTTACTCTTTGTTCCAGTCAAACCTGACTGTAAGACCTTGACCTCCATTTTCTAGAAGCATTCTTTTAGAAGTCTTGCTTTTCTGTCCCTTTGGGATGTATCTTCTGAATCTAGGAATATCTTTTGTAAAGACCTGGGAGCCATCCCCTTGAAATATACATATCAGGAAAGATAGGGCCCCTTTCTTCTAGTCTCTAAGAGGGGGGGGGGGGCGGTAGGAGTCTAACTTCACTAAGCACCAGTTCGCAAACATACTAGTAGGTGATGTAATCATATCGAAGAACTAGCACCCTGAAGTTCCTTTAGACCATCCCAGCATTTAAAAATATGCCACCTTTTGCTTCAACACAGTTGAGTTCAGTTCATACTGAAATTTCTCTCTTACTGAACAATTATGAATGAAATCTGTCTTGCCATTTGAAATAAGAATACAGTGGATAATTTCTCTTTGACAATGGCTACCCCATCCTTTTAGTCACCGGGATCAAAACTCTTGGAAATATCCTTGACTCCCCTCTATCTCTGCATTTTTTATCAAATCAACCAGCAGATCCTGTTAGCATTACCACTGTGGATCATCCTTTACTATCCTGGGCCAAGCCACATTTATTTACCCTACCTTGAATTGTTGCAATAACCTCTTTATTGTTCTTGCATAATGACTCCCTTCAGTGGATCTGCAAAGCAACAGCTATGGTGATTCTAAGACTTAAGTGTTACTTTGCTTAAACTCCCTATCTGATAAATAAAATGTTAATTTCTCAGAATAGAATATAAAACCCTACAAGATTTGCCCCCTCCAATTCATAATAATTATCTCTCTGACTTTATCTCTTTACTGCTATTGCCACTGACTTGTTGCACACTATGTTAGTTGTTCTATTTTCTTTCTTTTTTCTTATTAAGACTATGTTCTAATCTAGAGCTCTTTTAGGTTCACAGAAAAATTGAGAAAATGGTACAGAGATTTCCCATATAACCTCTGCCCCCACACATGCAAACCTCCCCCATTATCTACATTCCCCATTAAGAAGGGTGTATTTTTAAAATAATTGATGAACATACATTGACATATTATCATCACTCAAAGTCCATAGTTTATTATTAGGGTTCACATTCTGTGGATTTGGATAAAGTATCCTATAGAATATTTTCACTGCCGTAAGATCCTCTGTGCTCTGTCTCTTTTTCCTACCTCCACCAGACCCCCCAAATCCCTGGAACTAATGAATTTTTTACTGTCTCCATACTTTTGCTTTTGCCAGAATGTCATATAGTTGGAATCCTACTATATGTAGCCTCTTCAGATTGGCTTCTTTGATATAATAACATTAAGTTCCCTCTGTAACTTTTGATGATAGCTTTTTTTCTTTTGACACTAAATAATATCCAATTGTCTGGATGGGTCACATTTTATTTATCTATCAGTCTACTGGAGGATATGGACACCTTGGTTCCTTCCAAGTTTGGACAATTACGAATAAAGCTGTTATAAATTTCCATGTGCAGGTTTTTTGTGTAGATATAAATTTTCAATCCCTTTGGGAAAATACCAAGGAGCATAAGTGCTGGATCACATGGTAAGAGTAAATTTAGTTTTGTAAGGAACTGCCAAACTATCTTCCAGTGGCTATACTATTTTGCATTCTCACCAGCAATAAATGAGGATTCCCTTTGCTGCTTATTCTTGAAAGTATTTGGTGTTATCTTTGTTCAGGATTTTGGCCATTCTCATAGGTGTGTAGTTGGTATCTCATTATTGTTTTAATTTGCATTTTGCAGATGACATATGACATAGAGCATCTTTACATATGCTGATTTACCACATGTATATCTTCTTTGGTGAGATGTCAGTTAAGGTTTGTGGCTTATTTTTAAATCAGGTTTTTTTTTTTTATTGTTGAGTGTAATTTGTGTATTTTGGATATTCTTTATCAGATTTGTTTACTGAAAATGTTTTCTCTCATTCTGTGGATTTTCTTCTCATTCTCTTGACATTGTCATTCACAGAGTAGAAAAAGGTTTTAATGAAGTCCAGCTTATCAATTATTTCTTTTATGTTTTCTCCTATTATATCCTCTAGGAGTTTTATAGTTTTGTGTTTTACATATAGATCTGTGGTGCATTTTGAGTTAATGTTTGTGAAGGTTGTAAAGTCTGCCTAGGTGCACATTTTTTCCAGTACCACTTCTTTAGAAAAAAAATCTATTTTTCTCCATTATATTGCTTTCATTCCTTTGTCAAAGATCAGTTGTCTATATTTATTTGGGTTAATTTCTGGACTCTGTTTTTTGTTTCATTAATCTGTCTTTCTTCTTTCATCAAATCCATGTTGCTTTGATTACATAGTTTTATAGTATGTTTTGGAGTCAGCTTGTATCAGTCCTCCAACATTGTTCTTCTCTTTCAATATTATGTTGGCTATTCTGGGTCTTTTGCTGCTACATATAATTTTTCAAATCTGTTTATTGATATCCAGAAAGTAAATTTCTGGGATTTCGACTAGAATTGCATTGAATTTATAGATTAGGTTGGGAAGAATTTACATTCTGATAACATTGTATTTCTATCCATTAACATGCAATATCTATTTAGTTATTTTTTTCATTTCTTTTATTAGAATTTCGTAGGTTTTTTTGTAGATATTGTACATATTTTATTAGATTTATACCTAATTATTTCATTTTTGAGTGCCAATGTATATGGTATTGTATTTTTAGTTTTATATTTCATTTGATCATTGCTGGTATAGGAAAGTGATTGATTTTTGTATATTAATATTTTATCTTGGGATCTTGCTATAATCACTCATTAGATCCAGATGTACTTTTGTTGAGTCTTTGGATATTCTGTACATTATGTCATCTATGTAAAAACAGTTTTATTTCTTTGTTTCAATCTGTATACCAATTATTTGCTTGTCTTACCACATTTGTTAGAACTTCCAGTATGAAGTTGAAAATGAGTGGTATAAAGCAGTATCCTTGCCTTATACCTTATTTTAAAGAAAAAGCTTCACATTTATCAGTACCATGTATTATGTTAGCTGTGGTTATTTGTAGATATTCTTTATCAAGATACAAGATTGTGTTTTTCAAGGAATCAGTCTGTTTCACCTAACAACAAATTTGTGGGCAAAGAGTTGTTCATGTTATTCCTTTATTATCATTTAAGTGTCAGTAGATCTGCAGTGATGTCCCTTCTTTCATTTTTGATATAGTAATTTGTGTCATTTCTCTTTTTTCTTGGTCAGACTGGCTAGTGAGGCTCATCAATTCTAAGATTTTTTTTCCCCAATAGCTCTGTTTAGGATTTTTTTTTTTTAATTTAAAATGATATGCCTAGGTGTTTGTTTGTTTGGTGGGGACATTAATCCTGCTTGGTATTCTCTGAGCTCTCAGTATTTGGTGTCTGACATTAATTTGCAAAAATTCTCAGTCATTATTGTTTCTAGTATTTCTTCTGTTCCTTGCTCTCTCTCTTCTCCTTCAGGTAGTCCCCTTATATTTATGTTACACCTTTTGTAGTTGTACCACATTCCTTAGATATTCTGTTCCATTTTTATCAGTCTTTGTTCCCTTTGCTTTTTTGTATTTTAGGACTCTATTAATATATTTTTTTTTACTCAGAGGTTCTTTCCTCAGCCTTTTGTAGTATATTAATAAGCCCATGAAAAGAATTCTGTTACAATTTTTATATTTAGCATTTCTTTTTGATACTTTATTAGAATTTTTATCTCTCTGCTTACAGTGCCCATCTGTTTTTGCATGCTGTCTACTTCATCCATTAGAGTCCTTAGCATATTAATCATGGGTATTTTAAATTCCATGATAATTCCAATATCCTTGTTTCATCTGTTTCTGGTGCTTTCTCTGTCTCGTCAAGTTGAGTTTTTCCCCCTTGGTATGCCTTGTAAGTTATACTTGGTAACTGGATATCATGTACCAGGTAAAAGGAACTCTTGCAAATAGGCCTTTAATAATGTGGTGCTGTGGTTTGGGGAGAGGAGGATGTAGTGTTCCATAGTCCTGTGAGTAGGTCCAGTCTTTTAGTGATCCTGTGCCTTTGGGCTGTGAATTTCGTATGTTTTGCTGTTTTGTGTTCTCTCCCTGCTTTGGTGAGACAGTATGGCTATAGTTGTCTGGAGTCGGGTATTATTTTACTCCTAGGTCAGTTAAATTGATATACTTCAGTATTTTAACCAGTTCTCTCTAATGAAAGTTCTTGTTCGGCAGAACAGAGTCATCTGGCACATCACAAGATGGTTCTTTCTCCCCTCCCCCTGTCAGAAGCATGAAGTTATTTTTCTCTGATGTTTACTTTAAGAACTTGGTCTTACTTCTGGGAATAAAGGTTACTTTGTAGTTTTTAACTCTCAGATTTGTCCACACAGGGTCTCTAGTGATTCCTCAGTTACAGTTCCGTTTTTGCTACCCTGGCACTGGTTCCCAGCGTGGTTTCTGCTCTCTAGTGAGCCTTTGCTCCAGGAAGCCATGATTTCCCATATTTGCCTGACTTTCCAGTCTCAGGGGCAGTGGTTTGCTTTGTGTCCTCTTGTTTTTGGACCCAAGCAGAGTTGTTGATTCTTCTCTCTTTTCAGCTGTTTACTGGTTGGTATGATAGGGTTTCTTTTTACATGTCATGTGCAGCATCAGAAGCTGGATGTTGCCATGCTGTCTATACATGAAGCATACAAAGCATCTTTCTACTTGAAGGACTTATGCTTCTTCTTTCTTTTTCTGGAATGTGCTTCTTCCAAAAATTTAAATAACTTGCTATAATTTGTTTTCCAGATCTTTGTACAACTATCTCCAAGGTTAGGTCTTCCTTGACCATCCATATTTAAAATCAATTCCCTCTTACTTACACTGTTAAAGCAAGAATCTTTTCTTGCTTTATTTTTCTCCAGATCACATGTGCCACCTAACCTGTTTTTTAGTTACTGAAACACTCACTTAGTTCTAATTAGGTCAGTGTATCTGACTTTGTATTGATAATCAAATTCACAATGCAGAAGGCTTCACCAGCACCAGGATTATTTAGCTTTAAGAAAGGATAAAAAAAATAAAAATAAAAGGATCAAAGGTAGAGAACAATATGGCATGTACAAAAAGAACCTAGCAAATATTTCATTCTTAGGCACAGCTTCCTATATCCACATTCAGAACATGTTTAGTCATAGGAGAAGGGGTTGAGAAGGGATGAGTCAGGGAAGCCATAAGCTTTTGAATCCTTTTAAATCTAGCTGGTGGCACATGCCCTCAGGGGTAGGTGACTAGTTCCCATTCTCCATTGATGCTGTACCTCAGTACTGGCAACTCATCCTATCTAATAATAGACAAGGATGGTAATTAACCGTACCTTCGCTACGCCTCCCATGGGCTAATCAGCAAGATATGCAAATTAGCCACCAACAAAGATGGTGGCTAATTTGCATACTGCAGGCAGGGCGGGACAGCACAAGCTGCCATCTGGGCCCTGTGTGCAGCCCTGGACGGCGGGGCTTAGGCAGCACAATCGCTCGGCCTAAGCCCCGCCTCCAGCCTGGACCCCCACATGCCACCTAAGCCCCGCCCCCATCCAGGACCCCAGTGTGCTGCTTTAGCCCTGTGCTGCCTAAGTCCCGCCCCCAGCTAGGACCCCATGGCGATCAGTGAGCAGGAAAGGGCGGCCTGTAGGCAGCACCCAGCAAGGCCTGCTCCTGAGTCGCCGTGGAGATCCCAGAGCAGGAAAGGGCGGCCTGCAGGAAGCCCCTGTGTGTGCCTGCTCCTGGGTCGCCACAGTGATCAGGAAAGTGCGGCCTCCAGGCAGCACCCCACCCTGGCCACAGCTCAAGGGAGAGTACAACATGCAGTGGAGGCCAGGAGCCTGAGAGATCAACAGAGAGGTACACCTGCTCCAAGCCTCCATGGTGTGGCTGGGGGCAGGCCCCCAGAAGACACACACACACACACACACACACACACACGGCAACTGCTCCGAGCCTACATGGCGCACGGCTGGGGGCAGGCCCCAGCAGACACACACACACACACACACACACACACACACACACACACGATGCCTGCTCTGAGCCTCTGCTGCCAGACTGTGGCTGTCAGTAAGACATCCACTGAGGGCTCCCGGACTGAGGAGCAGGCTGGGCTGAGGGAACCCCACCCCCCAGTGCACAAATTTCATGCACCAGGCCTCTAGTTTCTCAATAAGCATGCTCAACAATAAAGCACAGGTGATTCTTATATATATAGTCTTTGGATGAATTTTCAGTTATCTTGGTTTTGATACTGTTCTTACCTCTGCATTGTTTAAATTAATATTGCAAAGAAACTTCATTTAATGTCAAGTCAAACCCTGAGGCCATAGATATATAGAAAGATCATAGAAACATTAGTTAAACCCTTCCTTCTACTTTATATAGGTATATTGTTTTTTGGTTTATATTTTGTCTCCTCTGACATTTCTAAAGTAGTAGCATATGACAGACAGTACATGGCATTAGCAGTATATGACACTCATACAAACTTTGCTAACATAGAGAACTTTGAAGTTAATACATGTTGTTTTCAAATCTTAAGCTGAATCTTGAGTTTAATGTTATAGTGGATAGAAGTTGAATATAGAGTCGAATTTCTGTTTTCTTTTTCATTTAGTTTTTCCAGTATGACATATATATAATTTTTTGCTGGATGTCATAAGACACATAGTAATATTTGTAACTCTAAAAAACATAGATTAACCCTTTTGGTAATCAGATTTTCTTAACTTTTTCCTATGATCTTGATTTTCTATTGCAATTAGAAAACATTTTAATATCTTTTATTTTAAACGTCCTCAGGTTATTTGATAATATATAAATATAAATGTAAACAAGATTTTTAAATTTTTGTTTTTAAAATCAGATTTATTGTTAAACAGACTTCTATTTGCTTAGAAATTTTCAAGACAGCACCACCAATATAAGCTTTTGCTGGTCTGTGTATGTGTTTTAATAACACATGTAGATATAAATATTTAAAACAATACTGAATAATATATGAATAGCTGAAAAGAATCAGTCCATTTGACAAAATATTAATAGTTAAGATGTTCTTAGATATTATTGGCAAGTATTAAGGGAAAGCCATTGTAGATTATTTTTAAATAAAAGGTGAAATATTTGATAGTTATATTTTTTCAAAATTAAATTCTGTCTTATAGTTTTGGTAAAGTAAATATTTTATTTGCAATTATCATTGCCATACTGATAATAATATTAATATATATTTTCATGCAAAAGGCAATTATAATGTAACGATAGCTTGATAGGTTGAGAGACAAAATATAATAAATATTAAATTGCTTAAAAATAACAAGAGGTAGTTGTGCCAACTCTAAAACTCAAGACTATTATAAAGTCAGTTTCTATTTATTTCAAAAGATTTGGATGATTTACTTTGAGGTGATTTTGGTTTCTTTGAGCATGTTTTTCGTGGGTAATGGGAGATCACAGAGTAAACTCTAGGAAACAGTGTAGGATAAACTTACTGTAGGTTCACAAGGCTAATAATTGATAGATAATCTAGTTATGATGGCAATTGGAAGTCTTTATTATCAAAGTCGTTAAATATAAAGCTGAAACAATATTGTTTGGCACTTTTCTGAGAAACCTTAGAGGAATGAGGTTATTTCAAGTAAATATGATTAAGAAAATTCTAATGCAAAAGACACCAGGCAAGCTGTCTTGCCATTTATGATGTTGAGACTTTATTTTCAATCCGCGACTATGCACTAAATAAACTAAAAAATTACAATTCTGTAGAAAATGTCCTCAATTATTTCTTTATATTACCTAGGGAAATTTTTAAAGATTGCAGGACATTAGCTAAAATCCAAAGTTATCATGTTTATACTGCAGGCCCCAGGAAAAAAGTAAAAGTCTAATAGATGAGAGATGTTTTTATCATATTAATTAAATATAAAAGCAAAGGGTTAGTTGTAGGGCTTGATCAGAGTCAATGAAAAAAGTCAGAATCTCTAATTTCACATAATTAACATTTGTCAAACATCAAAAAGGATTGGAAGAAAAAAGCTCAGATTTAAGTTAAACAATTTGGTCTAAACATCATTAAAATAAGCTCCCACCTGCTTCTCATTTTCTTGTTGATTACAAAGGTCATTGGCTATTTGAACAGAGAGGAAAAAAGGAGCTTTTAGAAGAGCATGCAAATGAAATCTCAAGCAAGGAGTCCTGTATGTTAATGAGTGAGAGGCGTTGATCAGTATGCAGTTGCAGACTCTGACTATGATAAACACGCTTGAATATCTTTCAATTCACAAGGGCACTCATTTATGTGTGCAAGTCAGCAGCCTAAATCCATTATTTGAAATTGTACTAAGACCTTCAATTACCTTTGTGAAAATAGGTGGTATTTTTGTATTTTATAGGATTTGGTCTAATGGTCTTAAAGTAGAGTTTAAAATTCTACAAAATTACAGATCTCATTAAATATGATACTAAATTACATTATTTATGATCTCTTATAAATATGCCATTTTTCTTTTTATGTATTTTTTCAGCCTCCTTCAAGAACAGAAAATGATAATAGGCATCATTCATTGAGGGCTAACAATGAACTAGGTATTCTCTTTATTATCTTTATTAATCATCACAGAACTGCTTATTATTCTAATTTCATAGAAGAAAAACTGAGGCTCAATTCTCTGTCTGAGGTGATAGACTTGGAATTATTTCCTTTCAGGTATAGTACTCTCTCAATATTTCTATTACAGGAATTCTTAACAAGGGGTGATTATCAATATTACCCAAGACATTTTTGAACTTAGACTTGGGCCTGATGCCTAAAACTTCTATTCAATAGGTTTTTGGTGATGTCCAGTCTCTTTGTTTTATTTATTTAAAAATTTGAAGAGATCAACCATGATGCTGAGGCACACCCCAAATTGAGAATCACTTATATTTGTGATTATAGAATATAGTTATTAAAACACTGCTTTTAGCCATCACAAATGTTTAGATAGAAACTGATGGTCCTAGAGTCTGGGTCCTAAAGAAATGGCTTCTATTCTATTATTACTGTCTAATATCTATTGATCTATTATGATGTGCTTGCTACTATTCTAAGCAGTTTATGTGCAATAATTATTTAATCCTCACAGTGGCAATACTGGATAGATACTTTTATAAATGCATTTTATAGATAAGAAACAGAAGTATAGTGTTGAGGAATTTGCTTAAGATAAAATTTGAATGAATGCTATGTGATAACAGAGCCTACATTCGTAAAATCTTCCCTGAATATTCAGTAGCATCTCTATGCTACTTAAAGACTCTCTTTTAAAGATTTTGCAACATTTCACATATCGAAATTAATATGCATATCACCAATGATAGACATATAGAATAATGATGATAATAATCTACATATTTTACTGTTAAGATATAGAACATAATGATAATTATACGCTTTCTATGTGGCTTCATAAAGTATTTGAAAGAAATTTAAATTTGTGTCTATTTGTATTACATTTTAGGTTTTCTTCCAGTTTTGCAGATTTTTTTACTTTATTTTATGATAAATATGTGTGGATATAGATATATAATTTCCCTTACTTTCCTTACACAAAAGTTGTGTGTGTGTTTTTTAATTTAGCTTTTCTTTGACTAATAATGTGTTCTAGAATTCACTTTATATCTGTTCAAAATACCTTTCTCGGTGTTTTTACAGTTTTATAGTACTCCATTTCGTTATTCAACCAATCTCCTATGAATGTATATTCAGATTATTTCTAATATTGTAGTTACAACTAATGCCAAAATTAAACTCTTGCACATGTACTTTTAATTATTTGAGGTGTATTTTAAGAGTAAGTTCATAAAAGTGGGGTTGCTGGTTCAAGTGGTAAATGAATATACAATTTTATAATATATTGCCAATTTCTCTATAAGTGTACACCATTTTATATTTCCGTCTGCATTATAGAAGCATTCCTATATTTTTTACAATTTCATCAACTGAAGTGTTAACAACTTTTGAAATTTGCCAATCTTCGTATATGCTATACAATATTTCAATATTTCAGTGTAATTTTAATGTCCACTTATTTTATTTTTCAGGAGATTTAACATATTTTCATATGTTTAAGACCATTTTAATATAATAATTTTGAGCATTATCTAGTCATATTTTTGTCCATTTTTACTTTAAATTTTAGTCTTCCTTTTTTAAACAATCATTCGTTATGAATATTTGCTCTGCATCTGTAATATCTACCACCTTTTCTTGCAACAACCTGGGGAAAATGAACTGCCCAAATTAATCTTGACAGGCCGTGTTGCATCTTAAAAAAATACTTTCTTTTAGTTGCTCTCATTTGACTTTAATATTACAGCAAGTAAAAATTTGACTTACATCGTAGATGTTCAGATGAACTCACTATGAATCTGCAAGAGCAGCCTCTGCTCTGGGATAAGCAAGGACCCTTGGGAGGAAATTTAAGCTAAAATCCTCTCTAAAGGCAAGGATTACATCGAAACCTCAGTCAGGCTTTCCCCGTCCCCAAGCAGGAGGCTGACATTCTAAGACACTGGCTAAAGGAAGCCACTTTGGCTGCACAGGCTGGGAGGGTGGACACTGCCTGTGACAAGGCCATCAGGGAGGCGGAAACACAGGCCATCCGCTGAGGACACACAGCCCTCCTCACAGTGCCTGCCATGTTGTGGGTGTTAATTGGTGCTACAGGGCAGAAAGAGGTGTCAGAAGTGGACAGTGCTGAATTTCACCTGCTTGAAAGTTTAATTTGATAAGATTACATTTTATTCAAGAAAAACATAGCTAAATAGAGATGCTTTTGGATTGCCTTAGAAGCCAAATTCAGAACTGTGTGTTCATTTTTAGAGGCAGCTATTGAACAGAAATGTGTGTGTATAATTTTTTTATATTTGGCTACATAAAGGCTAAGCTTAAGCTGCTTGTGGTAAAAAGATCCAAAAACATATATTTTAAAAATTGACAGCTTATATATTTATTTTCCTCTTATGCAAAATAAACCTTAAATCTGTAGCCCACTGTATATTTTAAAAGAAAGTGTTAGCAGCTACTACTTATCCATTATAGACTTACAAAATGTTAATATGTAAAGCTTCACCAAATTCTATTGGCAAGTCACTTCCACATGATTGAAATTATTAGCCAATTTTCAAAGTGGCAGAATACCTATCTATGCTGTCTATTATTTGGTTATTATATAGCTCTTCTAAAAGCATGATGACACATAGACTACATTTTGAAGTAGATTTTTTGAAACAAGCATGACATTTTATAAACCATTAAAATATCTTAAGGAAAGAGTTAATGTGCCAACTGATTACTCGAAACACAGAGCACAGCTAGTTAAGTTTATTCTAAGCATATTTAGCTTATCTAATAATAACACTTGGGAAACTTGTTCCGTAATATTTTCTAAAGACTTACAAATATCATGACCCATAGATTCGTGTTAAATCATTTTGTTCTAATGAATGAGAGAACATTTTCAGAAATTTCAGGCTTGTCAAAAACTTTGTCACTAAGTTATAAATCTATTACTATGAAATCTAAGTTTAAGGAAGAATACATTTGTCAGAATCACTTGTACACATTAAATGCTCATCTAAAAAAAAGCTGTTGTCTTGTTCCAAGAGCACAAATAAGAAATATAATTACTGTTTTATTTTTAATGTTTTGAATTTATTATGATAAATTTAATCAAATTTATTCTAAAAGTTTCTTTTTAAGAAGAGAAATATTTGCATTTTGAGCCACAACTTAAATTGTGAAATAAAAGGCTTTGTCTTTAACTTTTTTCTGACATTAAAAGCAAGTATGGCAGTACTGAGGGATCTAGGGGTGACTTATTTGGCTCCGATTCTGATGGGACCTAGTTGTCTTTCCTGAAATTAAGGGTGTTGGTTTTAAGGGGTGAACCTGATCTGACTGGTAACTTGTTTACTAAACAATCATATCAATAAAGGAGGCATGATTATCATCTCTATCCTCATTGGTAATCATTTGTCTTTACTGTGAGTTCTCATGAGTAATTCTGTACTATAACATAAATATGAGTTCTACAATGTGCTGTCTCATGGATTTATGCTGGTATATGCTATGTGCTTAAAGAATCTTTTATATGCCTCCAACATTATCAAGTTTCAATTAACATAGTAAATAGCATAATGAAAAGGTGTAATGAAATAGGTCGTAATAGCTTTTCACAGACATGCCAAATAGATGGATAATGATTTCATTTTTCTATTCTCATCTTAGTTTTAAATCACATGTCTATCTCAATAAATATTGAGGAATAGGTCTCTCAGACCTGTAATCCAAACCTAATTTCTGTGTGAGATTTGAAAGGCTGTGTATTTTTATGTGTGTAATTTTTAAAAAGTTCTGCACTGGTCTGATTTTAGGTTGTATAAGCTCATAGGCTGATGACTTTATTTAAAAGGGGGCGGGGTAAAATACCAGTACAATGGAAAAAGTATTGAGAATTCACTTGCAGGATGATATGTGCTAGTATGGATCATATTAACACATTACCAGGAGGTGGCAATTCACTGTTTTATCCTACACTGTTAGTGGTTTTTATTTTTATTTTTTTTTTATTTTTATTTTTTTTAATATATTTTATTGATTTCTTACAGAGAGGAAGGGAGAGAGATAGAGAGCTAGAAACATCAATGAGAGAGAAACATCGATCAGCTGCCTTCTGCACATCTCCCACTGGGGATGTACCCGCAACCCAGGTACATGCCCTTGACCGGGATCGAACCCGGGACTTCTCAGTCCGCAGGCCGACGCTCTATCCACTGAGCCAAACCGGTTTCGGCTGTTAGTGGTTTTTAGATTTTTAATTTTGTTGATACCTTATTCACAAATTATTCCCCATAAATATTATTCCATGTGATTCTCATAACAATTCCTGAAAAAGATGGATCCATGTCTTTATTCATCAGTTTCCACAAGAGAAAATTAAAGCAGAGTGAAGAAGCCAAGGGACATTGCTAACCTAGGTCAGAGTTGAATAGTCTCCCACCCCTGGTTCAAGGCTCTCTGGATTACATTACTGCTTTCTTGATTCTTAGGGCAAAAGTGTTTTCTGATACAATATTTTGAATACATCCTGTGCTGATGTTTGAGCTAGCAAAAGAATACATAAGGGAAATATGCTAGATGTAAATTTCTAAAAATAAAAATGTGCATTATTTACTCTCCATCATGTAAGGCTATTTGATGGTTCTCACTTCTAAAATAATTCAAACCAGGAAGATGAGATACTGGAAACTCTTCAAATTCCTTTGAAGTATTTAGTAGGCACTAAAGAAAAAGTTTCTTATTGTTTGTTTGTTTTTTATGAAAAATTCGTTTGGTCTTAGAATCTACACAGTCCTGAAAACTTATGAATACCTGTATTCTATCGAGGTCACTGGAGAGTTAGAGGCATCTCATTTTAGTAAATGTGTGTGCTCTAACAGTAGTTATTCCAAGAAATGTTATGTAAAACACTGGCCAGAAAGAAATTAAATAATAAATAGAACCAAGTGTTATTTTAATTTATTCAACTTCTTTAAATTAAATTTCACTTTGAAAAACTACTTGTCCCTTTACATTTTCACCCAGCCCCTATCCTTGCTCTTCTCTGGCAGCTATCAGTCTATTCAGAGTTATGGGATATAGTCAATAATCTACAGTAATAAAAGAGAAACATGCAAATTGGTGTCACTCCCCTACGCCCACCAGCCAATCAGATGAGTATGCAAATTAACCCAACAAAGATGGCGGTTAATTTGCATATGCAGGTGCAGAGCGAAGACTGAAGACAACTTAGAAGGAAGCCAAGTGCTGTAGAAGGGAGCGACGCTGCGGAGAAGCAAGCGGGGCGGTGGAGACGGAAGGGAAGCAAGCGGGGCGGTAGAGGTGGGAGGGAAGCCACCTTGGAGGGTTTTGCTCCCTTCTCTGCTTTGTTCCGGCTGCAGGAAGCCCTATTCTTGCAGGAATCTTCCTGCAACAGGCCTCTAGTATTGTAATAACTATGTATGGTGTCAGTGGGGCATTTGAAATATCCAGGGGATCACATTAGAAAGCATATGATTGTCTAGCTACTATGCTGTACACCTGAAACTAATATAAAATAATATTCATGTAAACTGTAATTGGAAAATAAAATTAAAAAAGAAAAGCTGTGTCTTAAAAAGAAAAGTAAGATATTTTGTGCTTTAATCATTTTTTTTTTAAATATATTTTATTGATTTTTTACAGAGAGGAAGGGAGAGAGATAGAAAGTTAGAAACATCGATGAGAGAGAAACATCGATCAGCTGCCTCCTGCACATCTCCTACTGGGGATGTGCCCGCAACCCAGGTACATGCCCCTGACCGGAATCGAACCTGGGACCTTTCAGTCTGCAGGCCAACGCTCTATCCACTGAGCCAAACCGGTTTCGGCAATCATTTTTTTTATTCAAACAAATTAAGAAAAAAGTATTCTAGAAATCCATTGTATTTCCACCAATGAGAGAACTAACATTAACATTTGGATGCTTGAATATTTGCCCTTTTTAAAAAATATATTTTTCATTTATTTCAAAAAGGAGAGGAGAGGGAGAGAGAGAGAAACATTAGTGATGAGTTAGAATCACTGATCTGCTACCTTCTGCACACCCCACACTGGGTATCAAGTCCGCAACCTGGGCATATGCCCTGACCAGGAATCAAACCTGATTCATAGGTCTATGCTCAACCACTGAGCCACTTACTTACCAAACAGTGAGGATAGGGGGTAAAGACCCATTCACTAATTTTTTTATAACTGTTTCTATTAAAGAACACTGCAATGCTGAGGAGAGTTTTCATTCCACATCTGGAAAATTCACTTGTTCTTTTTTTCCTTTTTAATTTTTTTATTGACTAAGTTATTACATATGTGTCCTTATCCCCACATTACCCTCCATCCCCCCCACTCATGCTCTCACCCCCCTGTTGTCTGTGTCCATTGGTTAGGCCAGCCTTGGGCAAACTACGGCCCGCAGGCCGGATCTGGCTCGTTTGAAATGAATAAAACTAAAAAAAAAAAAGACCGTACCCTTTTATGTAATGATGTTTACTTTGAATTTATATTAGTTCACACAAACACTCCATCCATGCTTTTGTTCCGGCCCTCCGGTCCAGTTTAAGAACCCATTGTGGCCCTCGAGTCAAAAAGTTTGCCCAGTCCTGGGTTAGGCCTATATGCTTGCATATAAGTCCTTTGGTTGATCTCTCCCCTTACCCCACCCTCCCCTACCTTCCCTCTGAGGTTTGATGGTCTGATCGATGCTTCTCTGTCTCTGTTTTTGTTCATCAGTTTATGTTATTCATTATATTTCACAAATTAGTGAGATCATGTGATATTTATCTTTCTCTGACTGGCTTATTTCACTTAGCATAATGCTCTCCAGTTCCATCCATGCTGTTGTGAATGGTAAGAGTTCCTTCTTTTTTACTGCAGCATAGAATTCCATTGTGTAGATGTACCACAGTTTTTTAATCCACTCATCTGCTGATGGGCACTTAGGCTGTTTCCAAATCTTAGCTATGGTGAATTGTGCTGCTATGAACATAGGGGTGCGTATATCCTTTCTGATTGGTGTTTCTAGTTTCTTGGGATATAGTCCTAGAAGTGGGATCACTGGGTCAAATAGGAGTTCCATATTGCTGGAATTCTAAATAAAATGTTGAAGAAAATAGTGGATCATGTAATTTGCTATGTAATAAAATTTCATAGCAATTGAAGTTCAAAGTTTTATACTGGATTATCATCCTTAAAAAAGACATTTCTATATGAGCAACTTTGCTGTCTGTATATTCATGGAGAGACTGAATGTAGGAAAAATGTGTATGACTTTAAAATAAACAATGAAGGCAATACTCAGCAAGACATCTAAAATTGTTTGGCTGGGTGAGGAGTTAGAATAATTTTTTCTCCTTTCATCTTAAAAAAAATAAACAAATTAAAATTCATAGTTTGTATTTTGGTAAAAATGAAAATATGGGAGCTTTGGGTTAACATGGCTTTATAAGGCATCTTGAAGCAGTGACTATATTTTACTTGTTAAATTTTCTGTAGTGGTTAACATCTGGATTCTGTCAACATGATGATGCTAACCTAGTCTGAGGCCCCATCTTCTCTTACCTGGATTACTGAAGTGGCTTCTGAAATGGTCTTCCTGATGCCTGTCCTTTTACTGTCTGTTCTTATCAAAGTGGCCCAAGTGATTGATTTAAAATATCTACCAACCGGATCAGGCCAGACCTCTGCACAAAACCCTGCACTGGCTCCCATTTCACAATGACCTACAAAGACCTTATATTTTCTAGTATCCCACTTTTCTCTCCCTTTGGCTCACTCGTGTCATATCACATATACACTTGCTCAAGCTGTTGCACACACACTGGAATATTCCATTTATGCTTTTGCTTTAAGACCTTGGCACTAACTGCCTTTTGTATCTGAAGATCTTCCCTCAAATACCTACAGGGCAAATTCCTCACTTCCTGCAAATTCTAGCTCTGTCATTTTTCTCAATGGACCTATCCTAATTACACTTTCAAATAGTTGCCTGTCATTCGGAATCACCATTATCATTTCATATTTTTCTATTTCTTATATCCCAGGGGATGTTCTATCATATCATAAATTAACTTTATACACACACATACACCCACGCACACACACACACACACACATAGTTGATTGTCTCTTTGCTCTACTAGGCAGTAAGTTCCATGAAAGCACTGACTTATACACTTACATGTATGTGTTTTTAATGAATGGAAAATTGTTGAATTAGACTAGATTATTCCACATTATTTGAAAAATAGCATAGAATAATACTCCTCCTACCTTAATAGTATGCATATTAACAGTGAGTAAACAAATGTTTATTTATTACCTGAATTTTAGCAGAGATGTGCTAGACATACTTTATTAGACGTCATTTGACTCTGATAACTCTATTAATAATATCAATTTACTGAATAGTATGAAAAGAGTAAGTTTTAATATTACTTATAGTCCCACCCTTAAAGTTAGAATGTCTTAGCCCTTGTTTTTTCCATTAGATTTCATAGCCTAAATAATGTTTAAAAATAATTGGTATATTTTCCAAAATGGGTATCAATACATAGTGTAAATCCTCTGAAAATCAGAAAGCAATATTGGCTTTAAAGGTGGGGTCAGAGAAGGGGGAGAGAATCTATTCACCTGCTGCTGTTTCTGACTTTTACATTACTGTTAATATATTCTTCATGAGAAAAAAATATTCTAAAATTTCTTGTAAAAAAATTCTGTTGTGACAGATAGTTCAATCAAACAAGCATTAAAATTAATACCGCAGTTTTTTATAGGTTTTGATTTCTGACTTATAAGAATGTTATATAAGTTTAGATGTTACATTTTCAAATAATTGACGGTTTTTATTTACAAGTACATCTTTGGCAATCTTTGCCAAATGTTATGATCTTGCAAGTGCAGTAGCTATCAGAATGTATTGGTATTGCCCAGCTGGTGTGGCTCAGTGGTTGAGTGTTGACCTATGAACCAGGTGGTCAAAGTTCAATTCCTGGTCAGGGCGACATGTCCGCGTTGTGGGCTCGATCCCCAGTATGGGGTATGCAGGAGGCAGCCAATCAATGATTCTCTCTCATAGTTGAAGTTTCTATCTCTCTGTCCCTCTCCCTTCCTCTCTGAAATCAAGAAAAATATTTTAAAAATGTATTGGTATTGCTTCATGTGAACTGGAAATAAAGGTTTGTTTTTTGTTTTGGACAGTCAGATGGGGAGCTTTCTTTGGCTACTTAAAGAGATCCCAATTCCATAGCAACTCTATAACTCTGAAAAACTCAATCTTCATTCTATATGGATTTGAAAAAATAATCTACCTACTTATTTAACCTTTTAAATAGGAACAGGCTGGAGTTAATCTTTCCTTTTTTTAAATAGGAAGTTCTATATCAGAGTAAAATCATCTTGTTTGATCTAGAATATTTTTTCTCTTGCATAATGAAGTGACATTCTTAATATGCTTGAATTAATATGCCTATTTGAGCATAAATAATATCTAGAATACATATATCTTCTAGATTATGAGTCCTATTCAGCTGAAGACACTTTCTAAATAATGTCATTTGCAATTCACCTAGTTTTCTATAGGATTCCAGTCCTTTGAAATTGTTTGAGACTGTCTTATGATACAGCATAGGGTTTTTTGTATTGGTAAATGTCCCATGCATATTTGAAAACATTGTATTATGTTGTGGTTGGGAGTGTTCTATTTCAATTAAGCCAAGTTTCTTTATTTCCGGTTCTGCATCCTTACTCGTCACACTTCCCTCGGGTAGTATATCGGAGAGCTATGTTAATATCTCAAATTATGAATGATGAAAACTCATTGCATTTGGGGCAATAGAATATTTTAAAATGAAATCTACCCTTGGGAGAGAGGTAGTAATGCACAAGAGGCCCAGAACTACAGGTAATAAGGGAGAGGAACACTTACGAAGGTCATATCCATGACACCCACTGACAGAGGAAATGCATACATGGCTCTCCCCAGTCCCCTCCCCAGGAGAGGTAGTAATGGGTAAAAGTAACAATGGGATACAGTTGTGACATCTGCAAGAAGTAGCCTCTGAGATGCAGTGAAATGGAAAACCTACAGCGAGGAGAGTAGGGAACACTGAGCATAACTATGGCATTTCTAAACATAAGATATTGCCAGCACAAATTGAGTTATTAATTTATTATAATTATTTGTTTTAGAATTTCCATTTGTTCCTGTGCTCTAGAAAGTTATCAATCCTTTAACTATTTCTTTGGGCACATTAGCACCCTTAAGGTTAAATTCATGGGTGATAACTCTTAGATCTGTTCCTCTTGACTTTTCTATCATGTTATTTTCTCATCTTAGAACTTGTTCTTTTTTAAAACTTAATTTTTTTATTGATTTCAGAGAGAAAGGTAGAAAAAGAGAGAGATAGAAACATCAATGATGAAAGGGAATCATTGATGGTCTGCCTTCTGCATGCCCCCTACTGGGGATCGAGCCCACAACCCGGGCATGTGCCCTTGACTGGAATCTAAGCTGGGACCCTTCAGTCCACAGGCCAATGGCTCTCTCCACTGAGCCAAAACAGCTAGGGCAGAACTCATTCTTTTCTGAGGGGTTCCAGAGAATGCATTTTTTAAATTTGAGAAGGGACCTGAGGCTGAGGATGAAGCCATTACAATGAAGAGTGTACTAATTTGGCTCTGTCTAGGAGAGAGAGGAAGTAAACCCAGAACAGTTCCTACTCAAAGCATGTTTGTTTATGAGCTTCCCCCTCCTTGTCAGGTCCTGAATATTTTCTTTTCCTCCCCTGGTTCCATGTGTCTGTAGAAGGCTGCACTCAGCTACCCAGCCTCTCAGCCATCTCTTGAAGGATTAGCAGGAGCCTTTGAGGGAAACATGGCCCCAAGGCCAGGCTTAACTGCCTGCATTTTCTTCCTTTCCTGAACATTGGCCCCATGGTTTTTACTCTTATCTTGGTAATGATTTTTGACTTAGTTACAGTTTGCAAGTCAGCCCTAATTCCTAGTCTATCATTGCTGGTCTACATTGCTGGTAAATGTATTTCTTGCATCTTCAATATTCTCAGTGAGGTTAAGTGTTTTGCCATAGGTTAACATTCCGTGTGCTTTTCTTTTCTCATGAATTGTCTGTTCATGTGTTCCTACTTATGATTAGATTGAGAGTACATTTTCTCAACAATAGCACTGAAACCAAGTACCCTTTTCTGTGTCTCATACCTGAAGGCACAGGATGTTGATGGTCTTGTTATCGATGATATTAATCTTGATCACTTGGTTAAGGCAGTGTCTGCCAGGTTTCTCTACAGAGAAGCTACTGTTTTTCCCTTTGGAGTTAATAAATACATTGGGGAGATCCTTTTTAGCAATACAAATATCTAGTATCTCATCAGACATCTGCTCCATGATATTAGGGCCTGTTTTAGCCATTCAGGTTGCTATAACAAAATACTAAAGAAATTTATTTCCCTGAGTTTCAGAGGCTTGAAATTTAAGATCAGGGTGCCAGCATGGTTGGGTTCTGGTGAAGGCATCCTCTGGCTTTCAGACTATCTACTTCTGGCGATGTCCTCACATGGTGGAAGGGGTGCTCTGTGGCATCTCTTTTATAAAGGCACTAATCCCATTCCTGAGGCACCTCCCAAAGTTCCCACCACCTAATACTATGATATTGAGTGTTAGGATTTCCACATTTGAATTTTTAGAAAATACAAATATTCAGACTATAGCAGCACACATCCTTGAATATGGCTATATTAATGATTACTGTGGAGCTTGCAAAATTAAATTTCTATTTTTCTTTTACTGTGTTTATTAAATGAAATATTTCTATTTCTTCTACCCCATTTATTTATTCATTTATATTATATATTCATGTCATCCATTTATTTTATCATGTAATTTATATTAATACAGGCTCATATTTATTGTATGGGTTATAATCTAAAACTATGATTATACTATTGCTCAAATTCTCTTGTTCATCACCTTTCTCCTTTCTAGCCCCTATAATAATACTTGAGGCCTGGTGCATGAAAATTCATGCACTCCAGGAGTCCCTCAGCTCAGCCTGCACCCTCTGGCAGCCCAGGAGCCCTTGGGGGATGTCCACCTGCCAGCTGAGGCTCGCTCTCTGGGTGATTTGGCCTAAACTGGCAGTCAGACATCCCTCTGGCAGCCTGCAGGGAATGGGCCTAAGCCACAATTGGACATCCTTAGCGCTGTGGACATCCCACCACCGCCGCTGTGCTGCTGTCAGCCCGGCTTGTGACTGAGCGGAGCTCCCCCTGTGGGAGCACACTGACCACCAGGGTGCAGCTCCTGCATTGAGCGCCTGGCCCCTGGTGGTCAGTGCGCATCATAGGTACTGGTTGTTCCTAGTCATTCCACTATTAGGGTCAATTTGCATATTACCCTTTTATTATATAGGAGTGTGTGTGTGTGTGTGTGTGTGTGTATGAGTATTTTTATTTTAAAACTTTTTATGGAGTTTTATTTGTTCTCTTTTTACCTTCTTTGATTTTCTGACCATCTCATTTCTGAGCTGAACTATGTATGATTTTCATTATTCTTTGTAAGTTTATTTTTCAGTTGATTTCCTTTAATTATATTGAGATATGTGGTTACAAATTTTATCTACATGATGACCACATTTTCCTGGTATGCCTTTTTTGATGGCTGGACTGTATGTAATATATTTTGTTTTTTATATTACTTTGTATAGTTTAGTTCATATTATTTTCTTATGAATTCTGGAAATTAGCTGCTGTGGACCAATAACTAGATATTTCTGTGTACAGTGCAGAGATTGACCAGGGTAGCTTTTTAAGATTCAGAGCTCAATGATTTCCCCACCGGCTGTTAGCGAGAACTCTCACAATATGGTCTCTTTTATGATCTATTCTATTTTCAAAGCTAAGTTTGTTTCAAAAATGACTTCCTACTATCATACTGGCTTGCAGAGTCCCATAGCTTTGCTTTCTAAAGTAATAATTTTCTGTTTAAGTGCTTTTATCGCTTCCTCAGTTTTTAATTATTTTCATAGTACACAGTTCTATGTTGATTAATTTTCTTCTCCATATTTTCAGATATTATTTTCTGCTTCCATTATATTTTTGTGGTCATTATATCTGTGGTTGTATGTGATCTGTCCTCTCTATCAAACTTCTCTCACAATGCTCCCTTTGTCTCCAGCATTACTAGTTACACTACAATGGACTTATGCTTTGGTTTCCTTTTTTTATTATCAACATTATTTATGCTATATCCCTGGATTGTTGGATTCTTGTTTTTCCCCTCAGTTTTGGAAAAATCACCTTAATAAATGTTGCCTGCTCTTTTCTTCCATTTCTTTTTCCTTTTGGTATTCTGGTATACATGTGAAATGCTTTGTTATATCCTCCATATTGCTAAATATTTTTTTTCCATATGTTCCTACATCATGATTTCTTTTTCTAATTGTATATTGAAATTTACACACACACACACACACACACACACACACACTGCAATTGCACAAATCAATTTCCTGCATTAATTCCACACCCGAAAAATGCACATTGAATGTGATCTATCTGGCCAAATCTGAGAATTTTTTTGCATCAAAACAATAAAAAGAATAAAATAACTTTCATGGAATAAAATACTGCATACTTCTCATTGTTTCTCATCATTAAAATACATTTAGGAATAAGGATAAATAAATGAATGGATAATATCCTCCCTTCAAATTATTTATTGTTCCAAAGGGAAATAGTAATTATGCATTAGAGACAGCTGGCAGACACTAAATTTAAATAAGTAAAGAAAGATTTGTATTTGATTCTATAAATATTTTATTGCTGTCTTATTTATTTTGATGCTCAAATTTTCTAAGTTTTGGTCAGTGGGAGTCCCTTAACTGTGGTTTCTGTGTCTTTAGTTATGCTCCTTTATTCTTTATGCTATTTTTAATTCTGTAATATAAGAAGATATTCTAGGGTCACATAATATTTTCTTTGCCTCAATTTGGAATCAGACATTTTTAAGGATCCCTTGTTCCTGTATGTGGCAAATGTCTCAGATTAACTGCATCTGTTGCCACTGGATTGTATATATCTCCAGGGTTTTTCAGAGAAAATGAGGGAGGAGATATAGGTATGTAAACATATAACACATATATATTCCTGTTTATACAGACACCTATAATCCCATTCAATACCAGTTTTTAATCTTTCAAGACTGTGCCCTTTCACAGTCTGAGAGCTCTCAGGGGATGTCCGACTACATTTTAAAAAAATCACCCTGTACTTAATTTTCTTACTAACTCTTCCTTTTAAACTCCCCTCACTCTCACATTCTGTTTCTTCTTTATATTTAACTATTTTCCTGGCCTCGTCCCATTTTAGCATCCTCTCTTTTCTGCTTTCTTTCCATCCCTTTCTTTGAACCTCCCGCAACACCTCTCCCTCCCTCTCTCCTCCCTTCTCTCTCTTCATTCCCTGTGTCCATCTCCTTCTTACTCCTCCTCCCCTTCCCCATTCACCTTTCCCTTTGAGCCTGAGCCCTGCCTCCCTCCCTCCTTCCCTATTATTACCCCCCCCCCCCCCCCGCTGTGTTCACTGGTTTATCTTTTAAACCTTCCCCTTTCCTCTCTGGGACCTGCTTCCAGCCCCGCCTGAGCACACTTTGATATTAAAGCTTCCGTTTGGGGGCATTAACCCCCAGTCTAGAGCCCAGCCCCAGCCAGGCCTTTACCACACCCCCACTTCCCCGGCCTCCCCGCCACGATTCTCCTCCCATTCCCTGCCTGGGACACCCCAACTTCTTGTCAACAAAGTATACTTAATGTGTCACTAACCTAACCCTGGTCAGTATCTTTGGGATCCAGTCCTTGGGGACAAAAGTGGTACCATCCTTAGTGTCTGACTCTGCCCCAGCTAAGCTGCGCCTCCCCTGCCAGCACGGGGTGCCTGGCCAGCAAGGGTGGCTGAGGCCCATGTGGCCCAGGTGCTGCTGCTGTGGAGCAGGAATGCCTCCACTTGGAAGGCCTCAGACCGTCCACCCCTCCGTCCCAATGGCCTGCACTGGGGGCCACCACCCTCCTCCCATGTCTGGGTGGGGCTCCCCGCTCTGTGCTGCCTGCACCATGCCCCTTGCCAGGTGCAGCTGCTCTGCCCCCCTGCGGTCTCGCCCCCCCCCCCCCCCCGCCCCACGTGCAGCCCCGCATTTCCTTCCCTTTTCCATTCCTGCATCTTTTTCTTGTTCCCTTTCTGTATTTCTGTTTCTCCTCTAGACCTGTCTGCATGCAGGCCTGCCTTCCTCCCCCTATCCTTTCCTATCTCCTCCTATTGTATCCTATCCTACCTACCCTGGGCCTCGCAGCTGCCTGAGCAGGGAGTGGGTACGCAGCCTGCTGAACGGTCGTTATGTGATGGTGTCCAGTCAATTTGCATAGTTTTCTATTATTAGTATAGATTGGCTAAATAACTGTAGGGCACTACACAGAGATCAAGATAGGAATGTCAACTAATTTATTGCTACAGACAAGTAGTCCTAAATTGGCATTATCTTTTGCTTTTATAGCCCATAAAAATTCAGCTTATTCAACTATTATTTTCTATTAGAAAAACCATCAGTATCTTTCTTGTACAAAACAAGTAAGTACTTTATATTTTATATGATGGAAGTCATGGCCTATGTAACTAAGATTTAATAAGGATCTTATTTCTAAAGAGGAGCAATAAAAATAATTCTTATGATTAGATAATACTTAGTTGATCATAATTCATACTTCTGAGTGATCATACATATACCTCATACAACCAGTAGCCTTCAAACATAGGGATTGAATGTTTATAATTTCTCATAGCAATATCGTTTAAATGTATATTTACATTTTTCCCACTGGCCAAAAATGTATGTATTGCATGGATAAGCTATTACTTCAGAAAATCCCTGAATTTTAATCCCAGTGGCTTAATACTGAATTACTTATTATTATGGCTTATGTGACTCTGAATCTGTTACTGATAGACTAAGTTATTCTATCCTGGTCTGGGCAGCTCTGCTGATTTTAACCAGGATTTTTTTAAACCAACGTAGGTAGGTTAGTTGGAGGTCAGCATTCTAGGCTGGGCTGGGTGCTGTGTGTCTCTCATTGATGGGGAAAATAAGACATTATTGGGAGCTAGAAATCTGACTTTGTGCTAGCAGCCTGAATGCACATTCCTGTTAGCCTATAGCAGTGATGGCAAACCTATGACACGCGTGTCAGAGGTGACACGCGAACTCATTTTTTTGGTTGATTTTTCTTTGTTAAATGGCATTTAAATATATAAAATAAATATAAAAAATATAAGTCTTTGTTTTACTATGGTTGCAAAGATCAAAAAATTTCTATATGTGACACGGCACCAGAGTTAAGTTAGGGTTTTTCAAAATGCTGACACTTCGAGCTCAAAAGGTTCGCCTTCACTGGCCTATAGTCACTGCCCCTTCCTTAATTATCTAGTCTTGCAAGACTTGTTTACCCTAAATACTCCCATTTTACAGAGGCCATAAACCATGAACAATATACAACCCCCAGAGGGGGTTATCAGTGCTGGTGCCAGGCCAGGCCTTTAGGTGTAGTCTCACCGCCCCCATCCCAGCAAAGCCCACAAAAGGTCTGGAAGTTCCATCCATATTTGGAGGACAAAGAAACCAAAAGTGTATAAAGGGAGAGCTTCCTTCATATTGGTTTGCTCAGGATTTGGAGAGAAACAGTCTCCCCTGAGTCATTGTACTAGTACATGCGAAACATATGAAAATAAATGGGTTTTTCCTGTGTCTCCAAGTACTCCCATATATTTTTCAGTCGCCTGGTAAATTCTGTAACATCATCAAATAACAATAGCATAATTAACGGGAAGCAAAAACATTTCAAAACTCTTAAGGCCTAGGCTCAGAGTGAACACACCGTTATTTCTGCATCATTTTATTAGCCAAATTAAATTCATACGGCCATATCTAAAATGAAGTAGCAGATATACAGACTCCATTCTATTAGCGAAAGGAACTGCAAAGTTACATTGCAAAGACTGAATAGAGGAAGGGAGGAGTGGAGCCAGTAATTACACCTGAGACCTGGCTGGTCTGGTCAGTCATTATCAGTGTCATCTCAGAGGGGCTGGTTTAAAATACAGAATTCCAGGTGGTTCATATGTGTATTAAAGGTGGAGAGGAGCTCATCTAAGAATATAACTATAATACTACTCAACCCTCTCTCTTACCTAGACTTCTTGTTGTTCCTTGAGTTCTGAAGTATGCTGTGGGCCCAGGGTTTTTGCTCTCACTGTTCTCACTATCTAGATCATTTTCACCATGTATATATCGATGTAGTCTCCTAGCTTATGTCTCTGCTCAATTGTCACTTTGTTAAGAAACCTGACCTAAAATAGCAGTATGTCTCCAATCTATCAGTCACTTTCCTTCCATCATCTTTTTTTATTACCATAACACTTATTGCCACATCATCTATTATGCATTTTTGCCTAATTTTAGTTTATAGTCATTAGGTTGAAGGTTCTAAGGGAGCAGGGACTTTCTGTTTTATGCACTGTTGAATCCCTGTTATCTAAAATAATTCTGGTATTTAATATGTGCTCAATAAATATAAGTTAATAAAAATGAAAGAAATGTTTATGTAGAGTGAATTTTTTAATTCAAAAATATTTATTCTATAGTTGTAACTAATTATCAAACAACTATATCAGGATTATTTTTGGCTATAAATTATAGAAACATGCTCTGTTACTCAAAAGTAGCTTAAATAACATATAGGTTTCTTTTCTTATAAAAAAAATTCCATATTTTATCAGATCAAGGCTACTCTGATGGTTCCATAATATCACCATTGCCCCAGGATCTTATTTTTCTTCTTTTACCAACTCTTTATCCAGATTTATAGCTTCAAGTTTGTATCCTGTTTGGAAATGGCCAGTGTGGTTCTAATAGTCATGTAGGATTTGCACGTAGGAAGAAGGAAGAGAAGAAAGAGCAAGAACTTGGCTTAGTCAAGTCAATTTTTTTGTCACTTGCCTAAAAATTTCTTCCTATAATTGCTATTAATATTAATAACCAGGACTTATCAATGGCCATTCCTTACTTCTCTGGAAATGCAGTGTTTTCTTTGGACATTTTGCCACCTCCAATATGTTATGATTTATTAATGTAGAAGAAGCTCTGCTATGGTGTTCTTGTTTTTACTGGTTATTGTTGTCTTTGTGGTAATTTGCAATTTTGCTCACATTTTATATAAAACTCAATACATTTACTTTTTGGGTTCTTAAAAAATGTAAATTTGTTTTCTGGTGGACAATGAAACACTAGAATTAAAACTTGACTCATAGTAAAATCATTGTAGTCAGAAGAAATTGATAAATAGCAATACACATTATATTCATACTGTTCAAAATTTTATGCAATGTTGTTAGTTTTATAGTATGATTTTTCCCTTCTTTCAATTGAGTAAGTTTTGTTAAGACTAGAAAAAATTTTAAAAATGTGCAAGTTTTGTAAACAGTGATGTTAGATAATGTAATTACTAGCAGATCATAGCTGCTCATTTTAAATGCTTGTTTTATGAAATCTTTATTCAGGTGAAATTATATGTGACTTTCACACTCTCTACTTAAAAACTGGCTTTCTCAGCTGTACAGGGTCCTACATCAAGATACAGCTTTAACATTGGGATAATGTAACAGCACAGTCTTACCTGTGTTGTTACTACATATTCACTTTGATTCCCTCATTCTTCCCAAATTCCTCATGGTGCTCATTTAGAACTAGGAAGATAAGGAAACTGGCTCTCTGCAGGCTTTCCAAATTTTGATCTAGAGAACCTCATCTATCTGGAAACAAAAGGCTTTAAATGGTCTAACTAATGAAGTGGCAAAGGCTGCTTCCCTGGGTGTGCATACTGGCAAAATGAATGCATCACTTAGGAGCTACTTGTCTTTGTCTTGCTAAATTTCCACAAGGGGCTATATTGTCATGTTTTTATCCAGTGCTTGCACCCGACCACTGTTCACTATAAAAACAAAAATGTCAGCTCTTCTTCCCTGACACATTTCATTCCATTTATGTCTTACTCAAATAGGAGTATGAGTGAAGCTGGGCTCAAATAGAATGAAAATCAGAACAGATAATTTTTTTTTCTCTTCGCATCAAAGACTTTTCTTTGCTGAACATTTCAGCATAGTTCACTGAGATTTTGTATTTGTTCATTAATGATTGAATAGGATTTTCTAATGGTGATCCAAAGATATACCTATGAATGTAATTTCGAGTTCAGATCTTGGGTGAGGGATTTAAGGTAGCCCCAAATACAGTGGGAAGACTCTGTCAGCTTGTCTTCCTTTGCCTTTTTTCATTTAGGACCTGCTTCTGAATCACAGCATTCTCTTACTTCTACTTTAATTCCCCAAGGACTCACACAGGTTTCTCTGGTTCTCCTAACACTTAAAAATACCTACATAGACGCCATAGTGAGGTCTCATTCATTTCTGATATTGTTAATTCATTTCTTTTTTTAATAATATGTATACTAGTATATAAGATTTATAACTAACTTATATAAATCCACTCAAAGTAAGATATTTTTATTCAACTTATTTTTTGTTGTTTGCCCATGACTTATTTTTGTTTTATCCTTAATGCATACCTCTTTTTGCCTCCGATGTAATTTGTTCTCTTTTAGCTTGTTAAGGTGCACAGTTAGCAGTGGGCTCCTACTCCATGCTTAAGGTTGATATTATCATTCCTTTTTTCAAGATACAATCTTAAGAAGCGTTCTCACATTGGTACATCCTATTTTCTTAGGAAAGGGAAAGAGCAAGAGAGATGATAGAAACATAAATGGCTTTTAAAGCATCTGCTTCTTTTCTACTCACGTTTCATTGCCCAAAGTAAATTGTGTGGTGAAGCTCTGCATTGATGGGTTGGGGAAATATATGCCTCCCATTGGAGGTGATCTAAGTCACATGGCCTTGGATAAATAACCCTTTAAAGGAAACAGGAAATACATTCTCTGACAGAACTAAAGCCTCTAATGATGCTACCATTGTATTAAAGCTGCGTTCAGCATTTAAAAAAGATAGCTTCAGAAATTAATGGACGCATCTCAGTGCTCTGCTTTCTTAAATTTTCTGCACATTATTTCACTGTTGACTGTTAGCTTCTATTTGAAATTTTCTGTTTCCTTGTTTTCACTGATTTTGCAATTTTTCACAATAGCATTCCTGCAATGTGTACATAACTTCCCAGTAGGTTTAACTGTATTTTCTCTTTTGGTTATATTTCTTCCACCATACACAGTAGCTATTCTTAGTTTTTTTTCTGATTATAGAACAAATTTTCAAATAATTAATATTTTCTACTTCACAAGTAATATGATTTTAATGCAAAGTTCTTGAAAATTAGAGAAATACACAGACATGCTCTCCAGTTCCATCCATGCTGTTGCAAATGGTGAGAATTCCTTCCTTTTTACCACAGCACAGTATTCCATTGTGTAGATGTACCACAGTTTTTTAATCCACTCATTTGCTGATGGGCACTTAGGCTGTTTCCAAATCTTAGCTATGGTGAATTGTGCAGTTATGAACATGGGGGTGCATATATCCTTTCTGATTGGTATTTCTAGTTTCTTGGGATATAATCCTAGAAGTGGGATCACTGGGTCAAATAGGAGTTCCATTTTTAGTTTTTTGAGGAAACTCCATACTGTTCTCCACAGTGGCTGCACCAGTCTGCATTCCCACCAGTAGTGCAAGAGGATTCCTTTTTCTCCGCATCCTCTCCAGCACTTGTCATTTGTTAATTTGTTGATGATACCCATTCTGACAATAAAACTTAATAACTGATTTTAATATGTTTTTATAACAAATGATGAACATATTAACATATAATTGCCCATTTATATTTTCTAGTAAATTTTCTGTTTATGTCTTTAAAAATCCATTGTTCACTGGGTGGTTTTCCTTATATCCTTATATGTGCAAAAACTTGTAAGTATAAATATGTTTTCCTTTCTAGTTCAATTTTTGAATTACAATAGTGACATAAGCTTTTTAGACATATTAGAATAATACTAAAAGTTTTAAAATAATACCAGTAGTCTGGATTTCATGGAAAATTTGACAAAATATACCTGAATCTCAGTAACTTTCTTCCCTAAAAAAATCTAAAGAGAAATGGTTGGAAAATATTTCAAATAACAAGTAAAATAAAATGACTCTAATTTTATGTCATGACTTGAAAACAGGAAGCCTACTTGAAACCAGTATCAGGACTAGAAATCTGACCATTTCTAATGCCTCCCAACATTTTCTAGAGTGGTTAAGCTACATCATTGGAATCCTGAAGTCCCCTCTAAAATATACAGAAGTGAAGGAAAACATTTCAAAAACAGAAAAACTAAATGCACTTTAGAGAATCTGAAGGGAAGTGGAACAGACAATAACGTTTGTCACATTACAGGAAACAACTAAATTTGGGGACAGAGCCATTAGTATTGGAAATAGCCTCACTGGATGGAGTATATCCTGGTATAATTTGTTAATTAGAAATCTCAGGAGAGAAAACACAGCCTAGATATCCAGGGAATACATGTCTTCCCTTATGTTGTCCTATTCCTGAGCACATGCAATAGTGCTTTCATTCAAGAATGTGGTAGTTGATATAAAATGGGCAAATATATGGATAATTTAATTACAAGAAGGAGAAGATATGGTCTTTTTCTCCTTACTGATTTTTCTTTTAATTATTTCTAATACATCTCCTGCTTCTTTGCATATCTATCTATCTATCTATCTACACTAATAAAAGAGAAACATGGTAATTAGTGTACGACCGCTACCTTTCCATTGGCTAATCAGCATATCCTTATGCAAATTAACTGTCAGCCAAGATGGCGGCCGGCAGCCAGGCAGCTGGAAGCGAACATGAGGCTTGCTTGCTCCAATGACTGCAGACTCCAACGTTCCTTACCTCACTTGCCGGCCTCTGAGTTGCAACTCTAAGCAACTATGTACTATGTTGCAAATGTAGAAGCTAAATAAAACCCCAGAAACCAGCTTTCAGCCTGCCGGGATCTCAGAGCTGAAGTTATACATTGTTTCAACTATAGAATGGCAAACAAACCAGATACAAAGCCTCAGAGCTAGAGCCAGAGCTAAAGCTGGCCCAGAATAAAATAAAAAAAAAGAGAAAAAAAAGGAGCGCTTGGGAGCTTCAGTCAACAACCGCCAGCCTGAAAGCAGCCCTCAGCCCCTCACCCAGACTGGCCAGGCACCCCAGTGGGGACCCCCACCCTGAAGGGTGTGTGACCAGCTGCAAACAGCCATCATCCCCTCATCCAGGCTGGCCAGGCACCCCAGTGGGGACCCCCACCCTGATCCAGGACACCCTTCAGGGCAAACCAGCTGGCCCCCAGGCCTCTATCCTATATAGTAAAAGGGTAATATGCCTCCCAGCACCAGGATCAGCGGAGCCGAGAGGCCTCCCAGCAACGGGATCAGCGTGACAGGGGGCAGCGTCCAAATCTCCTGATCGCCCTGCAGCTCTGTGTGTGACAGGGGGCGGGGCCACAACCTCCCTATCCGCCCTGCTCTGTTCATGACAGGGTGCGGCGCCCCCCCCCCCCCCCCCCACGGGCCCTGCTCTGTGTGTGACGGGGTAGAGCCATAACCTCCCCATCGGCCCTGCCCTGAGTGTGACAGTGGCGGCGCCCCAACCCCCTGATCGGCCCTACTCTGTGGGTGATAGAGGGCGGTGCCCCATCCTCCTGGTCTGCCCTACTCTGTGCGTGACAGGGGGCAGTGCCCCAACCCCCTGATGGGCCCTGCTCTGTGCGTGACAGGGGGTAGCGCCCCAACCCCCTGATTGGCCCTGCTCTGTGAGTGACAGGGGGTGGGACCTTTGCGGCCGCAACCTCCCCATCGACCCTGCCTTGAGTGTGACAGGGGGTGGTGCTCCCACCCCCCAATCGGCCCTACCCTGAGCGTGACTGAGGGTGGCATCGCAACCTCCCAATCCTCCCTGCTCTGTGCATGACAGGGAGCAGCGCCCCAACTCCCCAATCAGCCCTGCTCTGAGCCCGACCAGGGGTTGCACCTAGGGATTGGGCCTGCCCTCTGCCACCCAGGAGCAGGCCTAAGCCAGCAGGTCATTATCTCCTGAGGGGTCCCAGACTGCGAGAGGGCACAGGCCGGGCTGAGGGACCCCCCCTCCCCCACCGAGTGCACAAATTTTTGTGCACCGGGCCTCTAGTCTATCTATAAAGAGGTAATATGCAAATTAGGCCGGGGGATGTAACGGGTTGCGATGGGACTGGAGGAGGTTGCACAAGTAGGTGAGGCCCAGAGGGGAGATGGAGACAGAGATGGGGGGCCTGCCCTAACCGGCGCAGTGGCTCAGGCGCCCTGGAGCAGACACAGGCAGGGGGGCCGGGGGACGCTGGGCAGCCCGCACTGCGTGAGTCAGGGGCGGGTGCTGGCCATTCGCAGCACCAGAGAAGCAGGGTTTCAGATAAGGGGATGCGGCATTTCACTGCTATGTAGAGTTTGTGGTTTCCAAGGAAACAGCCAGAAGGGATGATAAACCCTCCACAAACCTCAAAGGGCAAATGGCTCAGTGGGCGCCTGTTTAAGCAGGGGCTTCATTTAAATCGAGCCTTTCCTGGATCAGGCAGGTTCCTGTGGAGCACAATCTCCACGCAATACGGGGCCCCAGTTTTGTTCAGGCGATCTCATGCACGTTACAAATTATTCTATGTGGTTGTTGAAAGAAGTTGAAAATGCTGCAGCTCTGGATGAGTTCTTCTGTTTGTTCATCTTACAACTCCTCAATTGTACTTTGCTCAGCTTCATGGAGTATCACTTTATATATGTTCAGCTCACTGTTCATTAACAGAATCAGCAGAAATCCTGTGCAGATTTCTGCCCTACTCTTTCAATGCAGCATCCTCTCCCTTGTTCTCTGCCATAAAAATCGAGTATACTCAACTCCTTGAGCTCCTGTCTCCATTGCCTCCACTCAATGGGATTTCCAGGCTCTAACAAGGTTTTCCTTCCCTCCACCGCAGTTCAGAATGTGTCTTCAAACCTAAAGCTGGGGAAATTACAGGATTCACGTATGTTTCTTTTTTCTCAAAGAGCAGTTTGCTTCTGCCTGTTATCTGTTTTCTGGAAACAATTAGAACATACAGTTTTTAATTTTGCATTTTATCTCTGATAACAGAATAGCAGTAGTTCGTTCACCTCATGCTTATTCTGTAACTGGCACAATTTTTAAGCCAGTAGTTTTATTCCCTGCCTTTTAAGTTCTGAGGAATCCATATTTTCTGGAATAATGCTCTGTGTTTTGAGTAGCTACTGGGAAATACAATTTGTTGTGAGTATAGACTTAGTTGTTTGTTTGCATTGAGACAGGAGACATTCATAGTGTTTTTTTTAATTTTTACTGATTTTTAGAGAGAGAGGAAGAGAGAGAGAAACATCAACCAGCTGTCTCCTGCACATCCCCTACTGGGGATCCAGCCTGCAACCTGGGCATGTGCTCTGACCTGGAAGCAGACTAGTGACCTCTTGACCTCTTGGTGCATGGGACAGTGCTAAACCAACTGAGACACACTGGCCAGGGTGACATTCACAGTTTTTAACCCTACCTCTACCATATACTATTATGGAAATTGCTCAAAGATATCTGCTTGTTGAAGGCTTCCTTGTTTTCTAGCACTCTTACATGGGTAAACGTTTATTTTTATACTTTACTTGCAATGAGGATTTTGGAGGTAATTGAGATGTGTGAAATAAAAGTCTTCTACAGATTTATTAACTGATAAAATCAATAAATACCCATTATATATAAGCATCAAGGAATAAAATTAGAATCAAACCCATGTAGCAATCTGAATCTGCATTTAGTACCCAGAATTTATTTCATTGATTACATAAACAATAATGGGCAGCGTGGCATTTTATAGAGAAATGTATAGTCTCAGTGGCAATTAAAGAGATGCATATTAAAAAATTTTTAAGATACAATTATATTCCCCTTAAGCTGCCTAAACAAAATAAAATGTAAATACCACTTATTGGCTTTTCGGGTTCATGCTATTTATATGTCTCTTATGATACTTAAAATCTGTTCTTTCTAGAGTTAAATTTCACAATTAAAAAAGTGAACCAACAAAACTATCTGTATACATTAAAACTGTATTTTCCCATTAGGAATATTCTCCCAGAAAAGTATTCCTCAAGAAGACATTTTAAAGTAACTTAAGTTTAGTGTTTATGGTCTCAGTACCACTATAAATGTCAGAAATGAATTAAATGTCCAACAAAAATATAATTTCTGCACAAAGTATACAATGTTAACATAATGGAATAGTTTGTATATTTAAAATGTTAAATGTGTACCCCATCTCAAAGGATGAAAATCTTTACTGGAAGTGCTAATTAGTGTGAGAAACAAAGTATTATAGACCCAAAGAGGTTAAATCATTTATATATCCAGATAAATATTACAATGCTTGCATTACATTTTAAAGACTATCAATTCATGGTTAATATTCAAAAGGTCTGTCAGTTTATCTAATTTCTTAATGTTAAAGCTTAACATTATATATCTTTTACTAATATAAGAAACTTGTTTTCAAAAACAGTAATTTCCTTTTAATCATATTTGCTCAAATTATTACCTACATTTTTAACACTGGACATGAATATTTATATAATAGTTTCCTTTTTCAAATTTGTTATTTTGAAATTAAAAAATATATATTTTCAATTAAAAAAAAAACAGTTGCAGAAAATTTCATAGGAAGAGGCAGATGTAGGGGATAAATCTAAGAATTCATCACACTGAGCTGCTGTGTAAGGGAATTGCTGTGTCCTTTCACAGACAATAGATTTTCTCTTGCAATTACCATCATTTCCCACAGTTTCTGATTATTTGCAAAACAATAACCATTTGGCCAACAGTTAATTGTTTCTCTTCAAACATTTGACACATTCTTCATTACTTTTAGTAGATGTGAGTCTTTTACTAAACCACAATTATAATTAAGACTGATGAAATCATTAGACTTGTTGTAAACATTCAGTTTATCCAAATAGAATTTGGCAAGATCGTAAAGGTCTTGTGTCAGGTTCATTCAATGTTTAATTATTTGTTGATTTTTGTCATTTGTCATTATTTTCTACTGAAGTAAGTCAACTAATTTTATTTAATGTTTTTGACCCATCTGCATATAAAAAATAACAGCAAATACTACATTTTAAGCGTTAATTCATCTCTTTTGTTACTAATATAGCGAATCCTATGAAGTATTATCCTGCCCACTTTCTGATTAAGTAGGTATTACATTTGTCTCAATGGCATTTGTTATGGAACAAGTCCCATTGAGACAAAATAATAAAATAACTGTCATCCTTGACCTCATGTCTCTTGTATTCTAGTTCACTGATAGTGTCATGTAGACAAAGTGGTATGAAAAACCCAAGAACTCTACCTATATCCCAATCAAGTTAAGAGGTTTTGAGAGAAGTTTTATTTCTCTAACTTTTATAGTATATGTCATAAAAATAGATTAGATTTTTTACACAATTAAACTTTGTGTTTGGAAGGCCCGTTTGCCCTTGTCTAGTATCTGTTTCTTGTGAATCTGTAAAGACTGCACAAAGAATATAGAAACTTGCTGGGAAATGTTCCTTCTTTCTTAAACACATGTGGTAAGCAAATTGTGGCAGCTTTAACTGTAAGTCTTTGCCTTAAAGTACTTTCAGACAGGCTGACTAATGGGTTTTATATCTCCCATGCAGTTCAAGTTAGTTTGAAGTTAATAAAAATGATAGCTAAAACACTAACAAATACTTGGATTCACTAAGACCTAAAATATTTGGTGAATTTGAGTACTTACTGAAGGTGGCATGTCTCACTTCTCCTCTCCGTCGATGTTTAGATATTTTTATTTTTTAAATGTTCCACCTTGAGTAAAAATTCTATTAAAAAATTTATTGCCCATCCCGGTTTGGCTCAGTGGATGGAGCGCTGGTCTGCAGACTAAAGGGTCCTGGGTTCCATTCCGGTCAAGGGCACATGCCTGGGTTGTGGGCTCAATCCCCATTAGAGGGTATGCAGGAGGCAGCCAATTGATGATTCTCTCTCATCATTGATGTTTCTATCTCTCTCTCCTTCTCCTTTCCTCTCTGAAATCAATAAAAATATACTTTAAAAAAATTCATTGATTTTAGAGGAAGAGAAAGGGAAAGGAAGAGATACAAACAGCAACTTGCTGTTGCACCCATTGATGCATTCATTGGTTGATTCTTGTATGTGACTTGACTGGGGATCAGCCCCACAACCTTGGTATATTGGGACAAAGCTCTAAGCAACTGAGCTACCTGGCAAGTGTGACAATGTTTAGATCTTTAAATTTCACAAAAGGGATTATAGCCTGGCGACATTAAAGACATTATGAAAAATATCTTTGGCCGAAACCGGTTAGGCTCAGTGGATAGAGCATCGGCCTGCGGACTGAAAGGTCCCAGGTTCGATTCCGGTCAAGGGCGTGTACTTGGGTTGCGGGCACATCCCCAGTAGGAGATGTGCAGGAGGCAGCTGATCGATGTTTCTCTCTCATCGATGTTTCTAGCTCTCTATCTCTCTCCCTTCCTCTCTGTAAAAAATCAATAAAGTATATTAAAAAAAAAAAAAAAAGAAAAAAAAAGAAAAATATCTTTGAAGGGTTAGTTCTTCCAGAATATCCCTGGATTGATATAATTTTGCTATCCTACAGTTGTTTTTTTTTGTTTTTTGTTGTTTTTTTTTTTTAAATATATTTTATTGATTTTTTACAGAGAGGAAGGGAGAAAGATAGAGAGTTAGAAACATCGATGAGAGAAACATCGATCAGCCGCCTCTTGCATATCTCCTACTGGGGATGTGCCCGCAGCCCAGGTACATGCCCTTGACCGGAATCGAACCTGGGACCCTTCAGTCCGCAGGCCGACGCTCTATCCACTGAGCCAAACCGGTTTCGGCAATCCTACAGTTGTTAAAGACATTTTTAATAGGCCTTGTCTAGAGAACCAAATTATTTTGTTATTAAATTTACAGGGTTAACATGAAATGTGTTTTATATAACTTCCTAGCAAATATTTATATTTAAACATAAAGAGAGTAATGTCATCTAAACTTACTGTGGATCAGGTAAGATGTTGATGCTTCATTCTGCTTATCCCTTAAGATCACCTAAATAATTTTTTAAAAATATACGGATGCACACACACAACCATAGAGCAGTTAATCCAGATTTCTAGGGATAACGCGTTGGCAAGGGTATTTAAAATTCTTTAAATGTTTCAATTTACAGTTGGGTGTAGAAATCTCTTTGGTTAGTTAGCATCTCTGGTCAGGTTGCAGAAGACCACACTAAACCCTGGATCTATAGACTAAATTTGGAGAAATAGAGTCTGTGAGATGAACACCAATCAAACCTTTTACATTAAATCCAAAAACGCACATCATTGACCATTATATAATCTTGATCCCTCCCAAAAACGTGAAAATCAGTAGTTTTTGGTTTTGTTAAAGAACCAAAATTGTTTTAACACATCCACATTAAGAAAATTATGGTGTTTATTCAAATGTAAAAGGTGACCATAGTGGATATGTACCAGGCTCCTGAAAATAAGCTCATTAAAGACTACAAAATGCATGCTTTACCTATGCTACAGGGGTATGGGAGAGGGGAAGGCACAGTTCGACACTATTCCATTAATAAATAATACTAATTACAAATATTAACTATTTAGGTTGTTGGACTTTTAGTAATAATCCTATATAATAAAAGCCTAATATGCTAAGTGTCCAGCTATCCGGTCGTCCATTCACAATCAAAGCATAATATGCTAATGATATGCTAAGGCCACTCTACTGCTTTCTATGACATGCTCTGACCACCAGGGAGCAGACAGTCAACCAATTGACCAGTTGCTATGACGTGCACTGATCACCAGGGAGCAGATGCTCGACTGGTAGGTTAGCTTGCTGCTAGGTCCAGCTAATTGGGACTGAACGAGATGACTGGACATACCTTGGAGCCCTCCCACGGTCCCCCCGTGGCTGGCCAACCTCCCCGGCCCTGATCGTGCACCAGTGGGCTCCCTCAGCCAGGCCTGCACCCTCTTGCAATCCGGGACCCCCTCAGGGGATGTTGGAGAGCCAGTTTCGGTCCAATCCTGCTCCACACAGGAGCTGCCCCATGGTGGTTTAGTGTGCTCCCACAAGGGGAGTGCCACTCAGCCAGAAGCCAGTCTCATGGCTGATGAGCGCAGTGGTGCTGGCGGAGCCTCTCCTGCCTCGCAACAACGCTAAGGTGAGCGGGCCTAAGCCATCAGACATCCCCTGAGGGCTCCTGGACTGCAAGAGGGCACAGGCTAAGCTGAGGGACCCCCCCCCCCCCCCCGAATGCACAGACTTCGTGCACCTGGCCTCTAGTAATAATAATCCTATATAATAAAAGGCTAATATGCAAATCGACTGAACGGTTGCTATTATGCGCACTGACCACCGTTGGGCAAACGCTCAATGCAGGAGCTTCCCCCTGGTGGTCAGTGCACTCCCACAGGGGGAGCGCGGCTCAGCCAGAAGCCGGGCTCATGGCTGGCAAGCGCAGAGGTGGTGGTGGGAGCCTCTCCTGCCTCCATGGGAGCGTGAAGGATGTCCTACTGATGGCTTTGGCCCTCCCTCCACAGGGAGTGGGCTGAAGCCATCAGTCAGACATCCCCTGAGGGCTCCTGGACTGCAAGAGGGTGCAGGCCAGGCTGAGGGACACCTCCCTCCCCCCCGAGTTCACAAATTTTGTGCACCAGGCCTCTAGTCTATACTAATAAAAGGGTAATATGCTAATTAGACCGGAATGACTGGACCGGACGTTTTCTGGACATCCTTCTAGACCAGCCGTGGGCAAACTACGGCCCACTGGCCAGATCCGGCCCGTTTGAAATGAATAAAACTAAAAAAAAAAAAGGCCGTACCCTTTTATGTAATGGTGTTTACTTTGAATTTATATTAGTTCACACAAACATTCCATCCATGCTTTTGTTCCGGTCCTCCAGTCCAGTTTAAGAACCCATTGTGGCCCTCGAGTCAAAAAGTTTGCCCACCCCTGCCCTAGACAAAGCCACGGTGGCAGGGGCCCAGGTAGTGACGGTTAGGGGCGATCAGGCCAGCAGCAGATAACAGTTAGGGGCTATCAGGCCGGCAGGGGAGCAATTAGGGGTGATCAGGCAGGCAGACAGAGGCAGTTAGGGGTGATCATGCAGGCAGGGGAGCAGCTAGGAACATCAGGCAGGCAGGCAGAGTGGTTAGGGGTGATCAGGCAGGCAGGCAGGTGAGCGGTTAGGAGCCAGCGGTCCCAGTTTGCAAGAGGGATGCCCGACTGCTGATGTAGGCCCAATACCTGTGTTATCAGGCCTAAACTGGCAGTTGGACATCCACTGAGGGGTCCTGGATTGGAAAGGGTACAGGCCGGGCTGAGAGACCCCCTCCCCCATGCATGATTTTCGTGCACCGGGCTACTAGTCTATATATAAAAGCTAAGTGACTGGATGACCGACCAGTAGCTATGACACATGTTGACCACCAGAGGGCAGACGCTCAATGCAGGAGCTGCCTCCTGGTGATCAGTGCGCTCCCACAGCCAACCTCCTGTGGTTGGCCAACCTCCTACAGTCCCTCCCACTGGCCAGCCAGCCCCTATCGGCTCCAGTCAGGACTGAATTCGTGCAATGTGCCTCTAGTCTTTTATATATAAGTGATTTTTAGCAGTTGAATTCTCTTTATATGTTCTCGAGCAAGAATAGTGCCCTACACTATTTTCCACAGGATTGAAAATGCTTATGAGTGCAGATGAAGATGTAAGCTCTCTTGAGTATACAAATAGTAGGACAGTTTTTGTCTATGTTCTTGTTTTCTAAAGAGGACTCACAAATGTCCACATGGTGGTTTGTAAAAAGAATTGGTCTTGTAGGCAAACAAGCCTGTATTTCAATTATACCCCCATATACTAATTGTGTGATCTATGACAAGGTCTACATGTTGTAGTTAACTTCAACAATTACAGTTGCTTCTTTATAGCCACCGTTATCGTTCCTCTTTCCTTTTCCAAACCTTAAAAAATATCATCAGGCTTCAAAGTTTGTTAATTTTTTTTCTCTCTTTCCACATTCTGCCATTACATTCACCAGATCTTCTGGCTTCAGGTGACATCTCTACACTGGAGATACGGTTACAGTTTTGTTATAGCTCTGAATACCTTTACTGAATAAGATATCTGATTATGTCTTAGACACATCTTCCTAAGTCACTTCCAGATATCTAAAAGCTCAACATATCCAATATTAAATGTGCACTCTTCCCCCAAAAGATTCCTTGTCATGTATTCCTATCTCAGTGAACAATACTTCTAATTTGATGAAAATTAAAAATTTGAAAAAGAAAAATCTGCCTATTCAACATCATCTACAATGTTCAATCAATCACCAATTCATGTCAGTCTTCCTCCTAACATGCCTTTGAGTCTTTGATTATCTTCATTTGTACCCCATTCTCATTACCAGTTTCTTATTTAAGGTTGATTATCTAAACTTTAATTTAGGTTAATTATTATAAAAGCCTTCTTAATAATTTTTCTGTCTCTTGCCTTGCAAATCTGCCTGAATTTTTGCTCTGTAACCATAATAATCTTCTTAAACACAACTCTGTGTCATTTTTGTGATCAACACCTTACCATAACTCTTTATGTAACTTTCTTCATGACCTTTTGATTTAGTAACCAACTGCTTCTTTTCAGTTCTTGATGTTTTCCATGAACATTATTCTCGCACATTAAACTCTCACTCTTACATGTGCAGGTAATTTTTTGACTATGTTTTTATTGGCTTTTACAGAGAGCTGGAGAGAGAGATAGGAACATTGGTGAGAGAGGAACATCATCAATCAGCTGCCTGCTGCACACACCCCTACTGGGGACTGAGCTCACACCCTGGGCATGTGCCCTGACCAGGAATGTAACCAGCAGCCTCTTAGTTCCTGAGTCGATGCTCAACCACTGAGCCACGTCAGAAATAATTTTTAAGTTAATATATTCCTGGATTAAAAGGAGCCCAAACTGCATGCGAATTCAATTTTAGATCACAAGGTTCTAGATTTGAAGCCTGGTGCACTAGCTGCATAAGGTTTTCCAGATGTTAATATAAGGGTGAGCATATTTTTCTTGTGGGAAGATTGTAAGTAGTTGTGGTCAGGAGACAGAATGTTAGATTACAAATGTCACAACAGTTTATACCCCATTTCAACAAAATATTGAGTTACTCGTGAATTTGGGTTCACATTGTGACTAATATGACTTGAGCAACACAATGTGGTAGAAATGAAATTCTGTGAGTTTTGAACCCAGGCATTAAAATGCCTTAGACCTTCCTCCTGCTGCTTCTTGAGACCATAGAATGACATGAGAACAAACAAGACAGACTGCTGGAGGATTAGAGGACATGAGCAATACATATAAGCCATTTAAGCTGAGCAATGCCACCACCTCCACCACCCCAGCTATCCATCCCTAGGGGCTGACTACAGACTCATGAGTGCAGCCATTCAGGATCAGTAGAAGAATCAACCAGTTTAGCCTTGCCAAGCTAAAAGATTACATCATTCCTTGCAAATGCTCTCCATCTTACTCTGTGTAGAAGCCATCTCACCTGTGATCAAACAGTGACATGATATGGTCCCCTTCTATCACTCTGACTCATCTTTTTCTAATGATATTCTTGCCCTTTTACTGTTCACATTGGCTTCATTGATTACTCCTCAAACAGGCCAGACAAGGGAGCATTTACTGTAGCTATTACCTCTGCTCATAATACTTTTCTCAATAAAGCAAGGAACACTTTCACTGGATCAAGGTTCTGCTTTGTTATCACCTTCTATTGTGGGCTACAATAATAACCTTTATGGAATTCTGCATCCTTTTCTCAATGTCCCTTTCCTATTCTACTCTTCCTCATAGAATTTATGACTTTCTAACATAATTTATAGGTTTCTATTATTGATGTTTTACCGTCCATAAGAATCTAAATTCCACCAGGGCATAGAGCTTTGCTTGGTTTATGGAGATATCTCATGCAATCAAGACATAATAAGTGTACAACATACATTTGTAGAAAAAATAATAATAAATTTATATAAAAGGACATGTTCATAGCAGTGTTATTTACAATAGCCAAGATCTGGAAACATCCCAAGTGCCCATCAGTGGATGAGTAAATAAAATATCAGTGGTATATTTACACAATGAAATACTCTGCAGCTATAAAAAAGAAGGGTCTCTTACCCTTTGAGACAGCATGGAGGGACCCGAAGGCTATTATACTAAGCAAAATAAGCCAGCTAGAGAAAGACAAACACCATGATCTCACTTATATGTGGAATCTAATGAAAAAAAAAAAACTGACATGTAAAATAGGTCCGGAGACATGGGTGCATGGAACAGAATAACAGATCTCAGTGCGAAGGGGGGTGAAGAGGATGGTAGAAGTTTAACCAAAGATCATATATGCATATATGCATAACCCATGGACACAGATAATAGTGTGGTAAAGGCCTGGTGTGGTGTGGGGGTTGGGTGGAAGGGGGGGCAAAAGGGAAAATTAGGGGACATTTGTAATACAATACAAAAAAATTGAAAATATTTTTAAAAATGAAATATTTATATGCACACTTATATTTTTACTTTTAATTAACATTATATTCTAGATATTTTGCCATGTTTTAAAATGTTGTTTAAGCATTTTAATATTTACAACATTAATTAAATCATCCAATGATTATTAGAGTTAAGCTCTACACTATCAGATATAATGCATGATTGAAAATCTCTTAAAATGAATTTGTGTTTTAGAATAAACCCAATAAGAAAATGTGATGGATCAAAGGACATGAACATTTTAAAGTAATAATTTTTCTGAATTTAAATATAATTAATGCTCAATACTAATATTTTTAAAAGGTAAAAGTTAAATAGCAGTTAACTGAATAAATGACAAGTGACTTTGTGACTGTTCTATAATTTATCTACAAAATAATAAAACAAATACAATCATTGAAATATATTTATGACATTATAAATATATACATATATGACATCAAAATATATACATAAACTTTACATAAACTTGTGTATATTATAGCGCAGAATTTTGATTAAATTCTGACATCTGCATCACATTGTGGATAATTATGCCTATAAATACTTTAATACATTCCATAAATAAGGAGCTGAATTACAGGTGGGATTCTGCATTTCAGTAATATTTTATATGAATATATTTAAGATAAAAAATTGGCCCAGAGGTTAGAGTTAATAATATTATTATTAAGTATTTTAAATTACATGATTCTATAGTGAATACATCTTTCTCTAAAAATTGCATTGGTTATTTTTTTCTCTAGGAATAAATGACATGGGTTGAATAATGAATATTCCATTTTAGCTTATTAATCAAAATATTAAATATACACTGCCTAGAATATTTATGTGACAATCTGGAAAATGTAGTCATAACCAATCATCTCAGCTTTTTTTTAAAATTGCAGAACACAAACTATTAAAAGATAAACATAAAAACATTTTATTTTATTGTTCTTCGTAGCTTTTGATGATGTACATTTTGAAGAGATTTTTCTTTTCATAGAAATGAAACTATTTTATTCATCTTGACCTGTCTCCTGGTATGTGAGGCAATGCTGGAATATGTTTATGTAAAGGAGCTAATTTTTCCCTGATGATTTGATTCACATTGATTTCCTCCTTCAAAAGTTCCTTTTGTAATTTTTGCCTGAAACACAAAATTAGCAACTCATCACATGTTTTCATGTTTAATGATGGCTCCTGGAAAAAATGTGAGTTCCCTAAAGTTGTCTGAGACCCTCCTTACCTCTACTTTTTATACACTTTTCCTACTTTGTAGGAGGCCTCTCCCTCAGATACTCTGAAATCTTTCTTAAAAATGGTTCTACATGAGTGTAAGTTATCATAAAACAATTATTTTCTTTTTTCAATATTAATAAATTTACCTTTTTAGGCAAAGTTTTCTGTTGCCTCAAACCACATCTTAACGTAGGAAGTACTCAATGATCCCCAAATCATAAAATAGAGCTTTGCCTATTATTCCTTCTCCATAAACCAGATTTACAGATTAAGTTTTTTCAGACAGTTAAGGTGTAGTTTGCACAAGCCACTTGTAGGTTCATAAGGAAAAAGAATGACTTTCTGCCTGCCTATGCTGTATAGCACCTATTGTTTTTTATAACTCTGATGAAATTTATGTAGTTGTTTTCTAAGTTTAAGCATTCCTTTGATTTATGTTATTTTGTATTTTGAGATAGTATCTTTCAGTATCGTGGGTTTCTACAATACTTTTAAATAATTTTTGCACTAAGTGGATCCATATTTACTTTGAAAAATATCACAAAAATTTCATTTAATAAAATACTATTTTAATACAGTTGAAACCTATTTGTTTTATTGAAGACTTAGTGCTCACTCTATTCTTTTATTATTGTCATTTGACCACATTTTAAAAATAAATTTTATTTAACCTTTTGAGAATACATTTCTTAAGTAATCCTTAATTTTCTATGTATGCATATTTTTCTCACATATTTTTAAAGGACTTTATTTGGAATTATTTTTTTAGCTATTCATTTTTTAATAATTTTTTATCCATTAAATAATTGAAATTTTCTGAGAGGTTCTACCTGTTTTTATAACCTGCATTATTAGAATAATCATCAATAATAATGTATTTTATTTTAAAAAATATATATTTTATTGATTTTTACAGAGAGGAAGGGAGAGGGATAGAGAGTTAGAAACATCAATGAGAGAGAAACATCCATGAGCTGCCTCCTGCACACCTCCTACTGGGGATGTGCCCACAACCAAGGTACATGCCCTTGACCGGAATCGAACCTGGGACCTTTCAGTCTGCAGGCCGATGCTCTATCCACTGAGCCAAACCGGTTAGGGCAATAATGTATTTTATTATTACTAATAAAATTGCTGACCTGTATTTAATGCACTTGAAAAAACAATAGTCTGTTCAAATGATGTATCTTCCATGAAAAATTTTTAAAAAGTAATGTAATTTCTGGACAAACATGATTTCTATTCAACTATGCTTGCTTAAAAGATCAGGACACAAATTCTTTTTTATAGTGTTCTCTGAATGCTCTTCTTTGCCCAGAATCTTGAAAGCTACTCCATCTCCTCTGATGTGAGTTGATCCAGACTGACTTTGCTAATAATGACCTGATAATTTACGACTAGCTGTCTCCATGTTAGAGGACAATAATCCTATTTCACAAGTACTTCTATGTAGTTCAAGGAGATGACAATGCCAGGAGGTAAGAAGAAAACATCTTTTCTGATCCTAAGATTATAAAAGCTACCAATTTCGTTGTAATCTGAGTTTTGTGTTAGAAAACTGAAATAAAATCTTGAAGTAAAACATCCAATTTATTGCTAGGTTACTGAACTGATAACTTTTTTGGTCAAACATCCCTGTAAAACACGTTAGCATCTGTTTTCTGCCCATATATTCAAGTGTACCTCAGCTTATTTAATTAATCTTTATGATAAATTGAAGGCACATGAGGAAGCCACCTGGACTCCCACACTTACCTTATACTAGCAGGGTTATATGAAATTCCGCAATGCAGTTCTCTCATGCAAATCAGACCCTAAAGAGCAGTATTAAATGATATCTCATTATAATTCAATAAAAATAAACAATAGTTGCCTAATTTTCAAGATTAGTTTTTATTATTTGCTTTCACAATGACTATGTTTTCTAATTTTGGATAAATATCCCAAAAAGCAGCTAAAAGGAAGAAAATAGAATATTTACCATATCCTGATTCCCTATTTGTATATGTGTGTGTGTGTTTTTGATAATAGAAAAAGAGCTATATGAGTTTACAAATATTATTTTTACAATTTGTCTGATCATGTTTTTGTCTCATGTAAGATGACACTTATATTGGATCATTTGATCCATCACCTCCTTTTTTCCTCCTAAGTAGGCATTATTTTTGTCCTGTTTGCCTTTGCTTTCTTGAGTAAAGTCCAATCCTCGTCATTCTGAACAAGGGCAGAAACTGCTGATGATCTGTCAGCATTGATCTCACTCATAATAATGATAACATCACATCTTTTCCAATTGTCCTTGGCTCTTCTGCTTTTCTCTATGAAAACCTCTAAATGACACTAGTGAATAAACCTTCAATCTGAACCTGGCAGTAATATCTCTGGATTTCAAGTTCATTATTTTTTTCTGGAAACACTCTCTGCACCTCTTTTTGAATGGCATTTGGGCAAACTTTCTATTACTCACAGTTAATTGCCATCGGAAAAAAACTTGTCCTTTTTCATTTTCTTTTTTGCTTAAGGCCTCTGATAGGAATAGCCCTCGTTTTTTTAATAAAAGCTCTATTTCCCATTTCAGAGACACTGAATAGGGCAAGAAAGTATACTTAGATAATTTATACAAATAATTTTTAAAGTTTTCATTGAGGGTATTTTGCTCATAAATGACTTAATAAATTACCTTTCTTATATTAATTATCATACAATATTAAAGATTCTCACAGTGTACTTTATTTGTTCTCTTACACTATTTCTCAAAAGTTTTGCCTAGCTGAATTATACTTTGTAATGCCAACTTAACTGATCTATTCAATGAACTAGCCAACTGAAATCCATTTAAAATTATATATTAGTAATAGTTTACTACAAATTGGTAAGCAGCTTTTCTTTTACTTTTAGTCCTGTATGAACCACAAAAATGTTGCCTATCAAATATAATGGAGATATGATAAATAGCAGTAATTGATTTGTTTTTCTGAAAATGCAATATTAAATTTTTACAAACTATCATAATAATGGTAATTTCTGTTCTGAAACAAATATCCAAGTCTTTGGAAATACAAATTATATTAATTAGAAGGTAACTATGACTTTCCTTGAAATAATTCATTTATTTATAAATATGTATTGATCATCTAGTATATTCCTTTCATTAGGGGCAAAACTATGAGATAGGATGTCTATTTATTCTCTGAAAATGTACTATTGAAGTGCCAATCACTCCTAGCCTCTTAATTACTAAAATAACTATCTTACATTGGGTAAGTTACTTAAAAATAGTTTCTTCATCAGTAAATAGGCATAAGAGTAATGCCTTCCTCATTGTATTGTTGTACTATATGGTGTATAATAATCCCTGAATTGTAAGTTTCATGATTGTTATACATTTGCCAGGAGTAGAGTGCTAAAGAAGTTAGATGAGGTTCTTAATGTCACAATGTTTATGGTTTATTTCAGGACACAGATAAAAATAATTTAAACACTAAATTAGTAAATGTGAGGAATGTAAAGAATAAAATGAATAGGGAGTTTTGAGAAGCCAAGCATGCGTGTATGTGTGTGTGTGTGTGCGTGTGTGTGTGTGTGTGAGAGAGAGAGAGAGAGAGAGAGAGAGAGAGAGAGAGAGAGACAGACACTTTGACTCTAGGAAATAAGTAGTTCCTGGGAAAAGATCTTTCCTGTTGGATAAGAGAGGACTTCAAAGCTCAAGCCTCCTTTCCTAGATAGGAGCGCCCTTGCCCTTATCAGTGTCACTTGCTTCTGAACTTAAGTTGGTATGGCAATCAGGAGTGCTAAGTCCTGACTTCTTTGACACCAGGACAGGACTGACGAATTGCCTCAGTCAGAATGCTTTGTTTGTATGTTTTCATCAGTGCTTGATGGGTGGTCTGCAGATTAATTCTGATCACTATCCCTGGTATAGGGTATGCTTGACCACTGATTTTATATTTCTCTAACCGATAGGTTTTTAAATTGTTTGATTGTGATGATGTAAATTTCTGACCCCTAGAAATCTGGGGATATAGTCCACAGGCATGAATTGGGACTTCTTGTGAATGTTTATCAAGACCTCTGATTCACTAACCTAATCATTCCGTGGCCTACTTCAAATGAGGAAGGGGAAGAGATTTTAAAAAAATTAACTGCTTTAATGGCCTGGACTGTACTTAATAGAGTTCAAACAACAACAGAAATCCTATTTATATTCTCTCTTTCTTTAACACTACTCTGTAACTACTCTTCTCTGCACTCGAGTAAAGTGTTAGGCAGATACCATAGTTTTTCTCAGTAATGTTAGATAATAAAAAGTCCTACAGACATTTTGCCTGTGAAGAATAATCACACTATCCAGGGTAATTATAAAAAATGCAAAGCATGTTATACATCAGATATTTTCCCTCTCTCCCTAATTTATGCTAGGAAGGCTGCAATAGCATAAGCAATCATGGGATACCTCTGTTATATTTCTCCATCATGCATTTTTCTCCCCTAGCTTACCATGGATTCTGATCTATGGAGGGTTGGTGCTGGGAGAGAATAAAGGAAAGGACATATGGCTTTTTTGTATGGTCACCATTGCCATGTTTAGATGCTAGCACTTGGCAGATGTTTAAGGTTAAGTATTTTATAGGACACTACATTTTCTTAGAGACTTCCCAAGGGAATATTCAAGAGCAATGCTTGTGGTATGGGCTGGGTGGTTTGTGATGCAATCTCTCAGGTTCAGAGAGCTACAACTTGCAAGATAGAATAGAATGCCACAATGGTATTCTTGTTTGTACTTGACTATGTGAGTCTCTCTCTGTTGGAGCCTCATAGCTACCCCCGCCCCCAGTAGGATTCTTGGGCAAAGTATTTTATGAGATGACTTTCAGTGTGCATCTTTGCCCTTGTCATCTGAGGACAAGCCGTGTGCTTTCAGTGAATCTCTTTTTCTTGGATAGACTGTCCTGGGCTTGAGTCAGACTTCAGTCACTTATAGATTCAGACCCTGGGAGACAGACACATAACAAGCTCTGTTTGTAATCCATGTGAAGTCCCTTTTACTAGACCTGAAGGAGAAGAAAGCAACTATCTCTTGTGTTGATAGGGAAAAGGGAAAATATTCGTAATTCTACATAATTTTAAGAGGGAACATTCATAGGTTGGAACAAATTTTAAAAAGAATGATATACTCTATAAGGTAGGTAACTTTTATTATCTGAACACAAATATCAAGGTTTATTTGTATCATTAATTGTATAATAAATGTAGAGCAGAGGAGAAACAATATTAAGAAATAGGAAGTAGCCCTAGCTGGTTTGGCTCTGACTGAATGGTTAGGGCAGTGGTTCTCAACCTTCTGGCCCTTTAAATACAGTTCCTCATGTTGTGACCCAACCATAAAATTATTTTCGTTGCTACTTCATAACTGTAATGTTGCTACTGTTGTGAATCATAATGTAAATATCTGATATGCAGGATGATCTTAGGCGACCCTGTGAAAGGGTTGTTCGACCGCCAAAAGGGTCTCGACCCATAGGTTGAGAACCGCTGATCTAGGGTTTGATTCCCAGTCAAGGCTATGTACCTAGATTTACAGGCCCCAGTCGGGTTGCAAGTTGGAGACAGCCAATCGATGTGTCTCTTTCACACTGATGTTTCTCTCTCCCATGTCTCTCCCCATCCTTGCCACTTTCTATTAAAATCAATGGGGAAAAAATATCCTCAGGTGAGGATTAACCAAAAAAAAAAAGGAAGAAATGAAATACGTTTATGTTGAAGGATTAAACAGAACTATCCTATTGCCATAAGAGTATTTCTTAACATCAGTAGATGTATAATCATGTTCTTGAATTGAAAATACACTCATTTCCCTAATTCTTTCAAGTTTTTCTGTGTTTAGAGCCAATGGTAGTCAACCTCAAGTGTGATGATTATCAAAATGCACAGCTCAAGCAAGTAGTTCAAATTTGCAGAAAACAGAAGCTATGGTACAATTTAAAGTAGGTAACGGTAGTAACACTTTGTTTCAGAAATTGTGTTTGAGATCTTGTGAAAAATGCAATTGAAGCTAAAGGCAGGTGTTTTTAAAAGTATATAATTGGTTTCCTTAAGTAATCTGGATAATAAAATATCAAAATTCCAAGTGATATACAACATAATTATTGGGAAATTACTATGGAAATGTTTTGAGAAATAAAAAATGCAACAAAAGAAAAACAGAAGATAGTTGACATTGAAATCACCTTTATTTTTCATAATTGAAGAAGATGAATGCTGCAAAGTTATAAGCATGATATGAATTTTGAGAAACCCAAAGGATAAGTTATAAATAAGAAAGTCGTAAGCACTCTGAAATACAATCTGGGGTTGGATATGATGATTACTACTCGTGGTTTTGTTGTTTGTTTGTTTGTTTTTTGAGGTTACTACTCTTATAGTTGTGGAAAGTAGTGCAGGAAATTTGTATCTGTATTTTACTAAGCCATTTGACGGAAGCCTAGGCAATATTCTTGGAGCCAAGAAGAATAATGATAACTTAGATTTTCTATATATTCAAAAGTGGCTGGCATATTATGTTTATCAATCTCTAATTATCTGGAGAGAGGTGACTAGTGGTATTATTTTGCAATTGCAGTGTATCTGCCCTGTTGATTTAATTTTAAAACAATTAATTTATACAAACACATGGTTTTGTAAATAAACAGAATTATGAAAACAATAATTTATACAAACACATGGTTTTGTAAATATACAGAATTTAAAATAATTGAATTTTATGAAAGAATAATAAATATTTAGAAGTTGACAATTTAATAATTTTCCTTTTATTGGAAAATAACAATAAAAAACAAACCTGCAGATTAGGAATCTCAACACTGTAGGTGATTTTTCTTTAATTTTGACTTTTATCCCAAAGTTAATAAAGTAAATATTTCACTATATTAAGTGAAAATAAGATTCACACATCGATTATTTTATAGTCTATTTATAAATGCAGTATTTACAAACCTTTTTTGAGTACACATATTTTATAATGTTATGCATTTTATTTAAGGATAAAACATGGTTATAAGAAAATATAAATATTTTAAATGAAAAATTAATTAAGTTACTAAGTTATTAAATGCAATATAAATTATTTTAAAAGAACAAGTAATAAATGTCTTTTATACTTGTTATTATTTTTAGAACACTTACAATACTGTACAGAGAATAAATAAAAGTAAGAATATGTGGATCATTTAGATATTTAAAGGAGACTGTGAGAAGAAAAAATTTATTATCCTTGTGGGTTGAAAAGATTATCAGAAATGCTAAGATGCTGATACTGCAATATTCGTTTAACTAATAATATATGTTCTCTCTCTCTTTTATCATAATGAAGCTATCTAACTACCTTCAGGGGATGTTATAAAGATTAATTACTTCATTTTTGCAAGAGTTCATAAAGTTTAATAATATTAAGTAAAAGGACAGATGAAAATTGAAGGAAGAACTATTAAACATTGTTACAAACCCACTGATTATTATTACTTATAGGAATGAAGGTCATCATTTCACTTGCAAGATCTATTAATGTACAGTCAGAAAATATCAAAAAAATTCATTAAAAATTTTAAGAATCTACCTTATACATTATGTGAATAAAATGTGTATGAATATTTTAATTAAACCTTGACAAACTCCACCCTTTTTAATGCTTAACCTTGATTCTCATTCATGACAGTGTGCTCTGCCTCTTTTTCTAGCTCGATGGCCCTTTTTCATTCTCTCTCCTTCTTTGACCTTTCCGTAAAAGAGGGTATTTCTCAGTGTTCAGACATTTTGAATTTATCTAAGAAGGTATGTATTCTTTACGGCATATCAGCTTTTATACCCATTTAAGTGACTTCAAAATCTATATTATTAGGCCTTAAATATCTTTTTCACTTTTCTATATTTGTCTGATTATTCTTTTAGCTAAATTTCTGAAAGAGTTCCCAGATGTTTTAGGCTTTTGATCGGGTTGACAACTTGAACGCTTGGGGAAATGTACTGAGCTGCATCAGGAAGGAGTTGAATGAAGTGACAAAAATATTGTTCTAGAGAGTGGAATCAGTGAAATAAGTTGTTCTTAAAATTATAGCTGAAGGGAGTAGGGAAAAAGGGGACATGACCTTAACCCAGAAATTGATTTCCTTGAAAAGTGGAAGCATACCGAAGTGGGAACCTGGAAAGGTGTGATGGATTGAACTGCTGTCAGAAATCGTGGAAGTTTGAGCTTTGAGACTAAGCTCAACTGCCTCCTGGGAGATAAATGATATTAGCTCTCTGTTTAGATTAGGAATCTAAACTGTATTAGCTCCTGCTGCAATTCCACTACGTTTCAGACAACTCCCACCTCAGTGGCTCAGAATAATGCAAGTTGATTTCTCATTCCTGGTCTGCAGGTCAGAAGCAGTGATTCCCCTTCAGGCTGAATGTGGGTTTCAGGGTGCAGGTCTCTCCTGCACATCTTCTTCCAGGATTCACCCTGAGGGACCATGGGCTTCTGGAGCATGACCTCGTGGGGTAACCGGCAAAGCTCCTGCAGCTGGTGCTCGATCTGTCACGTGGACTTCTTTGTCCACATCTCATTGGCCACAGTGAGTCCCAGGAGAAAGCCCACTGCTTGATAAAGAGGGAAGTAGACTCTAGCATTCACTATGTACTCTTCCACTCAATCCCTTTGATGTCACTTGCTTTTAAATGATTTTTTAAAATGTCATTGGTTCCCAAGGTCAGAGGTCTAAAATGAGTCACCAGGGCTGCATTCCTTCTGGGGGATCTAGGGGATAATCCATTTCCTGGTCTTCTCTGCCTTCTAGAAGTGACCTTTAGTTTTTGGTTTGTAGCCCTGGATCACACCAACCTCTGCTTCTTCTCTGGTTTACTACTACATTTGATGATATGCTCTGTAGGATCTAGACCAAAACTTATCATTGATGTACAGAATAGTGTCCAGTATGTAGTTTTAGAGAATATTTGTTAAATTTTAATAATATTTAAACTCTCTGAAATGCTATTTGTGACTTTTCATAATAGCAGTTTAACAGATAAAATTCCTTCTCTCAGAAATGCACCAGTCAACTGGAGGAAGAAGGGGTTGAACATAAACACACAAAGAATGCAATCACACTATGATAAACTTTATAAAGTAACATACAGAGTGTTACAAGACTCCATAACAAGAAGCCTTGGTAGCTAATGAGAAGTGATATTTATAAGGATGAATATCATGGAGAAATTGATATTTAGGCTAAGAACTGAAAAATCATTAGCAGTTGGCCATGTGAAGTGGGTGATCTATTCCAAGCAGAAAAATCAGCATGTTTATGAATTTTTTGCAGTCCCCCATAAACTAAAGTAGCTACAGAATTAAGTAGAGTGCATCTCTATTTCATTGCTACATTTTAACATACATAATAGGGTCAATTTTCTACTATTTATGGAAGTAGTAAACATAGAAAATAAGTAACACCCCAGTGAATGAAGGCCCTAGGATTTCTTTCAATGTTCATAGGATTTGCTAGATGGGAGAATATAAGACACTTATCTGAATAGTTAGCATACGATTTTAAGTTCCCACATAAGGATTTTTCAGTGGAATAGAGTATTTGGTTCATGTTGATTTAAATTCTAAATGAATCAATATATATATATATATATAAACAATGATTGGCTCATACAAGATATTCTGGACTTGGAGTCAATCTCTAAAATTTATTTACTCATAAAAACTTGCATATATTCAAGAAACGATGATAATTGTGAAATTGCAGATTCTGTCCCAATTGGCATAGTTCTGTGCTTATTTTTGTACCTCAAGACATCTTAAAATGTAACTCAGGAAAGGAGTACATATTACAGGGAGGAAAGTGGAGAGGTTATGTAAAGCAAGGATTTTTTAATCAGACATATTCTGTGTATCATGGCAAATTATTTACTTCGTGAGTGCTTCATTTCCCTTTTAAAATGCAACTGATAACATCTGGCAACTCCTCTAGTTAATACTATTCTGACCTTTGAAAAGTTTGTTGTTTGGGCTTAGGTCCCATTCTCTCACTGATACAGTGCTTTTGGGGTCCTGAAGTAATAAAGAGAGCATTGTGAGGACAGAATTTTGTGTTTTACTAGAGGCCTGGTGCATGAAAATTCATGCACAGGAGGGGGGGTACCTCAGCCCGGCCTGCCACCCTTCTGACAGTTCAGGAGCCCTTAGGGGTGGGAGGTGATGCCCCCATCACACCTCTGCTGCTGCCACTGCCTGTAGCGCAAGCCTTGGCTGGCCCTGGTTACCTGAGCCTCGGGCAGCCCTGGGCAGCTGCGGGGCTGAGGGGACTGGGTGCTTCCATCTTGTGGCTGTGGGCACCACCATCTTTGAGGGCAGGACAATTAGCATATTCCCTCCTTATTGGCTGTGGGGTGCCACCATCTTTGTGATGGCGTGAGGGTCAATTAGCATATTCCCTCTTTATTAGATAGGATTAGTCATAGTATGTTCTGCATTATCTGAGAATCTGTTCAGTGCCAGTTAGAGCATAACTAAAAAATATTCACAAATCTGTTATAAGCCAAAATGTTCCATTTCTCTTCTTCAATTTTTCTACCTCTAACTCAAAACTATAATCACCAGTATTCTATGCTTGGGTGAAAGGGAGCTGAAATGGGCAATATGTTTAACTTCATCTTTTCCCTTTGTCTGAGAGGTATTCTTACAGTGTAGTGTCCCTCTTTAAAAAGCTGATGTGTTATCATATGTAACATTAAGTCTTAAAAAGCTTAAGACTCAAGAGTGAGTTTGAGTGTGGGTGGGTGTGTTCACCCGGAAGTGGGGTAATGGATATAAACATATACACTGAAACACAATGAAGCTTTTCTCTTTGTAGATTCCAGCTTTTCTCTATTTTTGAAACTGTCCTGAAACAAGTACATTTTCTAGCATTTGTTCCATTATCATCTTGAAGTTCAACTACCTTAAAGTTCAACTACCTTTATTTTAGGTTTTGAGCTAACACACAGATACTAATATCAAACGAGAGTCTCATGGATCAAAGATCCCACCCAATGTCAAGCTTTAATATTACTGTGAAGAATATGATTAATCAAAAGGCTCAAAGCAGACAGTTGTAGGACATCAAGGGTAGCTCCTCAAACCTATTCCCTGAATTGGGTATGTACCTCTGTTCCAGAATAATACACAGGTTCTGCAGGTAAGGCTCATGGTATTCTTTCCCACTCTGGGAGTAATTCCATTGTGAACCATTTCCATTCTTTATGCCCCAGGGTTGTGTAGTTCCACAGGGAAACATGCCTAGTAGATCCTGAGTTCTACTTACCGAAAGGAATTCTTAGTCAATGATATCTTGTTAAGGACAATTCAACTATAAAGTCTCTTCCTCTAGCAAATACCATTAGTCCAAATTCCCAGAGGTCTGGTTGACAAAAAGATTACACCAGGTTATCTGCTTATTTCCCCCACCCTGCGAGTGTCACTCCTGTAAAAGAAATGACTGAATCCCAGACCAGAAGCTTGGAAACTTCTTCCTACCAGGAGTTAATATCATTTTTCATTCTCATCCTCTTTTTTATTTTCCTCTGAATTTTGTGCAGTTTGCTATGACTGTTGTGCAGCTCAGTGTCTATAGTGCAATACTATATCTGCTACCGATAGGAATTAAATGTTGCTTAGTTTTTTCTTGCATCTTCCTCTTTATTTCTATGAATGAATCATTTCTTTTTCCCATTTTTTAAAAATCATATTATGTAATTTATATTAAATATCTTAGAACTTATAGGCAGGTATCACTTCCTTCTTTTTTTTACCCTTTTCTTCCTTGAACACATCTTCTGCCAAGCAAACTCTTCCAAATTATCTTGCTGCCATTTAATTTTCCTAAGAATTTTCACATAAGCTCCATAATATTTACTTTATTGTTAATTACATTTTAAATTATTTGTTTTACTTTTCATAGTATTTTATACAAATAGTTTTAGAAGTCAAATATTGCTAAATGTCTTATAATAAAATTCACTGTATCTCCCTTTTTGTGCTCAGTCATATCCACTAATGTAAAAACTTGTCACTGATGTTGGTATTAATCTTCTAATTTTAGAAATGTATGTTTATTTAATCTATGTAAATGTATATTTGCTATCTTATTACTTAATTTATTATATATACTAGAGGCCCGGTGCACGAAATTCGTGCACTGGGGGGAGGGGCCCCCTCAGCCTGGCCTGCACCCTCTCCAATCTTGGACTCCTTGGACTCCTTGCACTCCAAGGCCCCGCTCAGACTGCCCGTTTAGGCCCGATCCTTTACCAGCAGTCGGACATCCCTCTAGCAATTCAGGACCGCTGGCTCTTAACCACTCACCTGCCTGCGTGCCTGCCTGATTGCCCCTAACCACTCTGTTTGCCAGCCTGATCACCCCCAACTGCTGGCCTTATCACCCCCAACTGTCTCCACTGCCAGCCTGTTTGCCCCCAACTACCCCCTGCCACCGGCCTGATTGCTCCCAACTGCCCCCCCCTCACCAGCCTGATTGGGGTTGGGGGGCCGATTAGGGGTGGGGCTGGCCATGGGGAGGGGCTGTGGTTGGTGGGCTGGGCAACCACCCCCCCCAAATGGGTTGGGGGGTGACGATCAGGGCCAGTGGCCTGGGGGAAGAACCATGGGTGGTTGGCCAGCCAGCCCTGCCCCTGATTGCGGTGGGGGGGGGGCAATCTGGGGTGGGGCTGGGCAAGGGGAGAGGCTGCAGGAGATTGGCTGGCCAGCCCTGCCCCCTTTTGGAGTGGGGGGATCAAGGGTGGGGCCAACCTGGGGAGGGGCTGCAGGACATTGGCAGCCCAGCCCTGCCCCCTCTTGGGGTAGGGGGGTGCAATCAGGGGCAGATAGCCACGGGGAGGGGCTATGGGCCTATTGTGGTGGGGCAGGTTGGTCAAGGATGTGGCTGGTGGGGGGGGGCGGGGAAGAGAGGGGGTATTTGGCCAGCCAGCCTGCTCTTTTTTTTTTTTTTTTTTTTGGCAACTCCACAATTTTAATTTGTGGTGCCTATGCTATGTCTGAAAAAGACCTTCTCCCCCTGCCCAGGAGAGCGATGGGGAGGGGGCAGCAAAAAATAGAAGACATCCCTCCCTATTGCACACAGACCCTATTTACAGGCTCACCTGGCCCAGGCCGGCGGGATGCTTGGCACATTCTCGGATCCCTGCTCAGGGCCAGGAGGGGTGACTGGTGGCAGCACACGTGAGAGGGGACCTCTGGGTGACCACTCTGGTCCTGGCTACTGGTTTTGGCACTTCCTGGTCCCTAGTTCCTTTCTGTTCCTGCCTGCAGCCTTGGTCCCCCTACCTGGCCTCAGATGGCCCCCTTGGCTCCTGGGGGCTCTGTCCTCCCCTCCTAACCTGGAGATCTCAAGGAAGGTTATGGCTTCTCAGAGACTCCTCGACAGCCCTATCACTCATGTTCACACAGGGAAGGGGTGCATGTGGCAAAAGCAGCTGTATAAATGCGGGTGCAGGAGCAAGTCCTCCGGGGTCACTTGGACAGTTTGCTGATGACGCAGATCAGGGCCACATTCTCATCCTTGAGGCGCTGGTTGTCAGCTCGGAGATTGGACAGGCCCTTCAGCTCCTCTTCCAGCTCAGCGGCCTTGCACTCCAGGGCCCTGCACTCAAAGCTCGCCAGCTCCAGGATGGCCGGCCTCTTTGCAAAGTGCTCTTGCCTCTGCATGGCGTGCTCCAGCTCCACCTTGAGCTGCTCCAGCCACAGCATGGTCTGGGTCAGGGCCTCACAAAATCTCTCATTCTCAATGTGCAGCTTTTCGTAGAGTTTCCTGAAGCTCCCTCAGGTTCTTCCAATTTTGGCTGGGGTTTGGGGTTTAGGTCCTGCTGCCTCTGGAGGGGAAGGGCTGGATTCTGGGCTGATGTCCACTGGCTTCACCTTCTCCCCCTTCACAGGCCCTCTCCTCTCATTGCCAACTCTGCGGTGCTCCCTGGAGGCCTGTGGTCCCTGTCCCTGCCCCCCAGGCACCTCTACTCTCTGGGCAGGGCCATCAGAATTCTTAACCCCAGGGACTCGGGGCTGTCAGGAAGGGTCCAGGCTCTGAGCACCCTGCTCTCGATGTGGATGGGAGAGTCTGATCAGGGGAAGGCCTGCAGGGAGGAGGGGCTGCGAGGTTGGCTGCTGGCCCCCTGATCAGGCGGTGTGCTGGCTACAGTGGGCATCATAGCGACTGGCCCAATCAGGGCCATGTTCTGCCTGCTCACCACTCCCCAGTCCCAACACAGCCTCCACTGCCCGGCTATCAGGCCTTTGGGATCACCAGCTCAGGGCGCCTGCTTTCCCACAGGCCTGAGTCCCTCAGGCCTGTGGGAAAGCAGGCGCTGGTGATTTCACCTGGATGCGTGTGCGCCAACCGTGGACTGATGGAAAGCACTGCAGCTTGGGGCCGCTCAAACCTGGGCGGGCAGGTCGGGGGCACTGCCGCCACTGCTATTGCCACTGCCGCTGCTGCTGCTGGGGCTTGAGGCACTGACTGAGGCTGCCAGGCATGCCCGTGACTTGCCCGCCCGAGTTGGGTAGCACATGGGATGCGCCAGCCGGCAGATCACTGCTGCCGCCCGGCAACACAGGGGATACCCGGGCGGGTACCTGATAGCTGCTGCCCCACCGCCAACCCCAGGACCCCGAGGTAGGCCCGGATGAGGGTGGAGTGGGTGCCGAACACCACGGTCCCACCCGCCAGCCCCGGGTCCCCCGGGGGAGGCCCGGATGAAGGCTGAGCGGGTGCTGAACACCTCGGTCCCACCCGCCAGCCCCGGGTTCCCTGCGGGAGGCCCGGATGAAGGCTGAGCGGGTGCTGAACACCTCGGTCCCACCCGCCAGCCCCGGGTCCCCCGCGGGAGGCCCGGATGAGGGCGGAGCGGGTGCCCAGCACCTGGGTCCCACCCGCCAGCCCCGGGTCCCCCGCGGGAGGCCCGGATGAGGGTGGAGCAGGTGCGGAGCACCGGGGTCCCACCCGCCAGCCCCGGGTTCCCTGCGGGAGGCCCCGATGAGGGTGGAGCAGGTGCGGAGCACCAGGGTCCCACCCGCCAGCCCCGGGTTCCCTGCGGGAGGCCCGGATGAGGGCGGAGCGGGTGCCGAACACCGTGGTCCCACCCGCCAGCCCCGGGTCCCCCGCGGGAGGCCCGGATGAGGGTGGAGCAGGTGCGGAGCACCGGGGTCCCACCCGCCAGCCCCGGGTCCCCCGCGGGAGGCCCGGATGAGGGTGGAGCAGGTGCGGAGCACCGGGGTCCCACCCGCCAGCCCCGGGTCCCCCGCGGGAGGCCCGGATGAGGGTGGAGCGGGTGCCGAACACCGTGGTCCCACCCGCCAGCCCCGGGTCCCCCGAGGGAGGCCCGGATGAGGGTGGAGCAGGTGCGGAGCACCGGGGTCCCACCCGCCAGCCCCGGGTCCCCAGCGGGAGGCCCGGATGAGGGTGGAGCGGGTGCCGAACACCTCAGTCCCACCCGCCAGCCCCAGGTTCCCTGCCGGAGTCCTGGATGAGGGCAGAGTGGGTGCTGAACACCTCGGTCTCACCCGCCAGCCCCAGGTCTCCACACAGGCCCGGATGAGGGCAGGGACCTCTGCCGCCAGCCCTGGATGGAGGCAAGCTGGCGGTTGGCACTGTCGGGCCCTGCCTGCAGTATGCAAATTAGCCGCCATCTTGGCTGGTGGTTAATTTGCATATCTCGCTAATTAGCCAATGGGAAGGGTAGCGGTTGTACGCCAATTACCATGTTTCTCTTTTATTAGTGTAGATTCTATTCTCATTATTACTTCATCCATTTATTATTATTTCTATTCAATTATTATGTTGATCTGGTATCTCTTTTAGGGAGTCCTCTCTTAAATAGATTGTATGGCTTCAGATCTAAACCCATGCCTATTATATTTCCTATCTGTACTTAGAAGTTCTTATTTCTCTTTTCAATTCTAAGCAAATTTTCTTCTACATCTGAAGTTTTAGTACCCCATAAATCACACACTTATTGTGATGTCTAAATGTCTTTGGTTTATGGTAAAAAAAAAAATCTGTTTCCTAGCGTGGCAGTTACTGTGATGCTGTGAGCTAGCCCCTTTCTTGGACCCCCACTCCAGGGGAATATTAACAAAGCTGAAATTTGCTTGTTGCAGATTCTGATTGTCAGGATGAGCTCAGAAGTGAAGGTTACCTGCCACAGTGCCTATCTAGTTTTGGTTCTCTCACTCTGGGAATAAGACGTGCATCACTGACATTCTATATTTTTCTGGAAGATAACTGCAAGAAAGTTCTTCCACTACATCCATGTTTCTTGTGATGATAGCTCTGCCTTCTAAGATCTAAAAAGAGCTAATTGCTTTACTTGCATTATTTTACCTATTCCTCATAATACACTCATAAGGTGGATACTTTTCTAGTGATTCCCGTCTTATATAATAAAAGCCTAATATGCTAAGTGTGTGGTCATCCATTCAACCAATCAAAGTGTAATATGCTAACGATACACTAAGGACACTCAACTGCTCACTATGACATGCACTGATCACCAAGGGGTAGACGCTCTGACTGGTAGGTTAGGTTGCTGCTGGGATCTGGCTGATGGGGACTGAGCGAGATGGGCCAGACACACCCTGAAGCCCTCTCGCAGTCCCTCCCCAGCTGGCCAACCTCCCACATCCCTCCCTGGTCCTGATCTTCCACTGGTGGGGTCCCTCAGCCTGGCCTGTGCCCTCTCGCAATCCGGGACCCCTCGGAGGATGTCAGAGGGCTGGTTTTGGTCCGATCCTGCAGCCAAGGCCGAGGGACCCCACTGGTTACAAATAAGAAAACTGAGTTTAAAAAGTTAAATTGCTGTCTGGCTGGAGTGGCTCAATGAGTTGGACATTATCCCATGCAGTGAAAAGTTGCTAGTTTGAATCCTAATTAGTACACAAAACTGAGGTGCTGGTTCTGTCCTTAGTTCAGGAGCATGCAGAGGGCAACCAATTGATGTTTCTCTCTCATCAATCTCTTTCTCTCTCTCTCCTCCTTTTCCTCCTCCTCTGTCTCTAAAAAATAGATAAAAATGTATTTTTAGAAAGTTAAACTGAGAATCACTCTGTAGACAACAGAATTTGTATTCCAATCTCAACTTGCCTTATTGCAGTGCCCTGAAATAGTAGGTGTTCTATTAGTTTGGATGTAGGGTTATAGGCCTGACTCTAGAGCAGGTGTGGGGAGTCGGGGGGGGGGGGGGGGCGGTTGTCTATGACTAATATGTTGGTTCATTAGTCATCCACTCTCACCAGAAGCCTTGCCCTGAAGGCTTTTTGCTTACTGTAGTCATTTTCTTAATAAAAAAAATTGTCGCACAACACTTGCTAGTTGCTATTTTTTATCCTGCATACTCCAGAGCTAAGCTCAAACTTCCAAATAAGGGTTCAGGATATGATTTGTTAAGGTGCCCTTCCTTTTTTCCCAGACCTTCTTTTACCTCATTGAAAATGAGAGTATATCTTATGTCTCTTCTACTCTTCCCCTCTATGTATTCTAACAACCAAATTATTAATGTTTCTGTCATATATATGAAAATATTTCTACTTTTTGTGTGGATGAAAATATTTATCTATTTATGTGCTTGGTTGATCATGGATATTCTTCAATGGTAGAGTTAGATACCAGTTTTCATATCACTATTTTAATCCACCTGATGTGTGTTTCATTAGGAATGGTTGAAATTCAGCAAGGGGCAGATAGACTCATCTGGTTTTGTCACCTTATTTACCTCTTTGTTTCATAATTTTCAAATACACATACTCTAGTCCAACTTGTCTACTTCTTTTTTGTAATGATAAGTTAAGTATAGTCAGTGCAATTGTCATCTGTCACTATTATAACCCTAATTTTTAATATCTCCTTCATCCTTCTCTGAATTTACCCAAATCCATTCACAACATCCAGTCAGATATTCTCTATAAAGCCTCCTCAGGTTCCCAACTTAATCTATTGTGTAGCCAAGTTTGAGAATCCCTACCATCACATTGAGAATTTGACAGTGTTTAGTACACTTGTGATTAAATATGCATCCAAAAACATCCATGGATAAGAAAAGTTTACAAGGAAGCACGTTTTAGACATCATTATGAATAAGTGGGCCATAAATTGTGACGGTAGCTGATTGAAGCAAAAGTCACAATTGAAAGATAATTGATAAAAGAGGTCTAATAATGGAGACTTTCATGTGTTTCAAGTAAAATAACTAAAACTAAATTGGATTTTTATAAACATAAAAGGTACCATAGATATAAAAGTTAATTCAGACTGTCACTTTTGACTCATCTGAGTAAGGAAAAAGGGAAATATACCATGTTGAAGAGTAAAAGATTGAAGTGTCAGAATATGAAAAAGGTCTTTAATAATTACATGAAAATAATACAATAGAGAATAAGTTGTCAAATGAAGAGCTTATTTAGGATAGCTACAGGCACCTTCTCCCCCTTGGATAATTGGAGGTTTAAGATGTTGGAAGGAGTTAAATGGAGTTTAGATAATTGTGGCTGAAGGAAAAACTCTGTACTGATCCTACTCTCTTTGATGAATTGACAGGCCCAGCTACTGGTAAGCAATAAGATAAAGAATTTAAAAAAGCAAACTTTCCTAAGAGAATGAGGAAATCAAGAAGTAGACTTGCTCTGGCTTCAGGCATTTTAGGATACCAGGCTAAGATGAAATATTAATTTGATACCCCACCAGAAAGAAGCAGGAGGACTTTTTTTTTAAGTGTCCTTCCTGCATTGTTCAGGACTCCCTCAGGTCCTGCTGGAGCTCAGCCTGGCCTGGCTGCTCATGTACAGAAAAAATAAAAACTCATACGTGTCTAAATTAGTGTGCTTGTTGGAATGCAAGTCAAAGCGCAAAGTAAGTGAAGGGGCTGCGATAGAGCTAAAGGCAAACTTGTGTAAGAGAAATCCTTGGAAAACAACATAGGTAATACATAATCATTTCCTTTCAATGTAGCCAATTTTATTACACAATTACATCTTTCATTTGTAGACTTAAGATTTAATACATCTAATTATATTGTTAGTTTGCAAAGATATTATACACACACATATGTGTATATACACATATAAGCACATACGTTTTTTTTATTTTTACAGAAAAGTAATCCATTTTTGTAAGAATAAAAATATTTTTTCCTTCCTGACAGTGTAATCTGCTCTTGATATTCATTTTTATTATATTCTGTAACATACTGATTGTCTCCACAGTATAGCCTTAACCAAGGAACAAACCTTCAGGGAGGAGAAAGACATTAGAAATATCTCCACATCTGCTTTCAGCCTCTCCATTATTACCAAGAATGTTCTAAGTCACCTTGTGTCTGATGACATTAAATCAGAGAGACCAGGCAGAGGAGGCCATGTCGGCACACTGACAGTGCATCCACTGTACTGCCTGGTCAGTTTATACCCTGTCACTTTCCATTTAAAGGGCACTAAATAGAGCAGTTTTTATCTAGGACAAGTTTGTAAATTAATTCCACATTTTGTGTTCTCCTCTGCAACAGCAATTAGTTTAAAATGACAATTGCAATGTCATAAGTGTCTGACATTTTTCGTTGAATTCATTTCATTGTTTACTTCTTTCATACTTATTTTAAGCCTTTTAGAAAATACTGCATTAAACTGGGATGACTAAAAAAATTCTCCCAAGCTAATTTTTTTAGAGTTAAGATTCTCACTATGGTTTAAATACACTGGGTACATTTTGATTTTCTACATTTAGGAGAGTTTACTAATGCCTTCTAAACATTGTTCTCCGTTTTCAGATTTTATAAGTAAAATGTTTGTTGTAAAGAATTTAGACAATAGAAAAAATATAGAGGAGAAAATAGAGATCATCCTAAAGCTGAGCATCTAGAAATAGTTACTACTCTTTTAAACATAATTTTCCAATCCTGTGTGTGTGTGTGTGTGTGTGTGTGTAAATAATGTTCCAGTCAGGTGAGAGAAACTTGAGTTTCTTTCTAATCTGAACAAAGGGAAAGCTACTATAAGGATTAAATAATTATTTATAGGAGATTACTGAGAGGGAATAAAAGAGAACTCTAATGAAAAGCCTAGTGCTGAGGGAGAGTAACCAAGGATGGCATAAACTTGAAAGGGCCCCAGATTTCTAAAGATGGGTAGAAATTACAAGGCATACTATAAAGGAGGACTATCGGAGACTTACCATGGTCATGTCAAAGGAGGCTGTAATAAGAGTAGGAATTGCAATGAACCTAAGACCGTCAAATGTGCTTACATTCATTGCATAATAATATTGCAAAAAATAATAATTGGTAACCCTTTTAAAATAAGTAACAAATTGATTATATAAAAAACTGGTTAAATAAGTATTTATTCTCCTTATAATGGTACCATTGGGCAACTAAATTGTAGACTAGAGAAAGCATTGCCTTGTAAATTCATTAAAACAAAATGAGGTAATCTGAATATTAATATTTCAGAACCCCTAATATTTTAATAGATCTATGTGTCGAGGGACAGTGGATGCTAACACCAAAAAAAGAAAAAAAAGTGGAAAACAGACTTTAATTGTGAAAGAACAGGTCACCACTATGGTTTTGGTAAAGCAACAGAACCTGATTCTGATCAAGCATCCAGATCCCAGTTGTCAAGATGCAGGAAATGTAGATGACAAATGAATATAGTGAACCCTGAAAAAAGTCTATATTCTGAATTCCTCAGGATCTTCAAGAAACATACTGTAATTAAAGAAAAGGAAGGAGAGAAAATCTGTAGTTTAAAATAAATGTAGAGAAACGCGTTCTGGGTGGAGACCAAGATGGCGGCGTAGGTAAACACTGGAGACCGCTGCCGCAAACAACCATTTCAAAAATACAACTAAAAGACGGAACAGACATCACCCAGAACCACAGGAAGGCTGGCTGAAGAGAGACTCTACAACTAGAAGGAAAGAGAACAGCAAATCGAGGCTCAGAGGCGGCGCAGTGTGGAAAATACAAAGGTACCGAGGTGCGCGCGCAAAGCGGGCTGGTGGCTGAGGGCGCGGTTGTCGTTTTCTGTCGGGAGTGAGTCTCAGACTCTGGGCTCCGGATCCGGGCGAGTCTCTAGGGACCCAGACTCAAACGGGAGAAGCGGGATTATCCGGCATCAGTTGGAACCTGAGGGCAGCTTTCTCTCCGAGGTTTGCAGCGGCTGCCGGGGTTCTGAGAAGCAGAGCCTCTGGGAACGGGACTGAGCGTGGCCATAACTGCTCCCTCCGCCCGCCCTGTTGATCCCGCCCCGCCCAAGCCCTGCGCAGCCATTTGCCAATCGCCTCAGGCAAAGGCTGGATTAGCGCCTCCCCAGAAGGCAGACGTTTTCCATACAGCTGATTCCTATAGCCAGTCGGCCTGGTGGTCAAAGCCCTCTAGTGTTAACTACAACAATTAAGGCTTGGCTAGAACAAGACTGCGCACAGAGACCACAAGGGGGTGCACCAAGAAAGCATAAAAGATGCGGAGACAAAAAAACATGACAGAAATGGAGGATATGGAGCTAAGAATCGCAATTTTGAGGGCTTGCCATAAATTTGTGCAGAGCCTCACGAAAACTAATGAGACCCTCGATGCTACGATAAAGAAATTAGAAAGTAAGCATACACGGACTGAAATAAAGAATATTATACCCAATAGCAGACCAGAGGAGCACAATAATCAAACCAAAGATTCGACAAAAAACACCCAATTGGAAAAGCAAAATGAAAAAAGAATCCGAAAGTGTGAAGATAGTGTAAGGAGCCTCTGGGACAGCTTTAAGCAGTCTAATATCAGAATTATTGGAGTGCCAGAAGATGAGAGACAGCAAGATATTGAAAACCTATTTCAAGAAATAATGGCAGAAAACTTCCCCCATCTGGAGAAAGAAATGGACTTACAGGTCCAAGAAGCGCAGAGAACCCCAAACAAAAGGAATCCAAAGAGGACCACACCAAGACACATCATCATTAAAATGCCAAGAGCAAAAGACAAAGAGAAAATCTTAAAAGCAGCAAGAGAAAGAGGCTCAATTACCTACAAGGGAATACCCATACGACTGTCAGCTGATTTCTCAACAGAAACTTTGCAGGCCAGAAGGGAATGGCAAGAAATATTCAAAGTGCTGAATACCAAGAACCTACAACCAAGATTACTTTATCCAGCAAAGCTATCATTCAGAATTGAAGGTCAGATAAAGAGCTTCACAGATAAGGAAAAGCTAAAGGAGTTCATCACCGCCAAACCAGTATTATATGAAATGCTGAAAGGTATCCTTTAAGAAGAGGAAGAAGAAGAAAAAGGTAAAGATACAAATTATGAACAACAAACATGCATCTATCAACAAATGAATCTAAGAATCAAGTGAATAAATAACCTGATGTACAGAATGAACTGGTGATTATAATAGAATCAGGGACATAGAAAGGGAATAGAATGACTATTCTTGGGGGGAAAAGGGGTGTGGGAGATGCGGGAAGTGACTGGACAAAAATCATGCACCTATGGATGAACACAGTGGGTGGGGAGTGAGGGTGGAGGGTGGGGTGGGAGCTGGAAGGAGGGGAGTTATGGGGGGAAAAAAGAGGAACAAATGTAATAATCTGAACAATAAAGATTTGATTAAAAAAAAAAGACAGATAAAAAAAATAATAAATGTAAAAGTAAATAACCTTTTATTATTTTTTTATTATTTTATTGTTTTTTTCCTTTATTGATTATGGTATTACAAATGTGTCCTTACCCTCCTATTGTCCCCCCATCCCACCACTCATGCCCTCACCCCCTGGATGTCTGTATCCATTGGTTATACTTTTTAAAATGGGGGCAGGCACTCTTGGGTGATAAAATCATATGGAAAAGCAAGGAAGTAATTATTATAAAAGCATATTGGGTAGTGCTTTTGGAAGAAGAGCCATGATTAAGACAGGAACTGAAGGGGCTTTGGGGATGCTGCTAAAGTTTCATTTTTTTTATGTGGGTGATGGTTATAAGAATATACACTGTGTAAAAACTCATTACTCTCCACTTTCATTTTTTTGTGTGTTTTATTTTACAATAAAAGGTCCAAAAAGCTTTCATGAAAATAGCTAATATATATATATATATATATATATATATATATATATAGTTCTTTTTAGATAAAATTATGCTTATAACAATATTTGAAATAGTATGCCCTAAATTGGATGTTGTTTGGTGGGAGGACAGCAAAGGAAAATAATTGATCCTTATATTTTCCATTTTTACCATTCTTTTATGTTTTAATATGTTGGAAAATTCAGTTACATATCAAGAAAAAATGAAAATGCAAACCATTATACCTAAGTTACGACCAAGCAAAGCTAGTTTAAATTCTCTTTTCACAATGCAGTTTTAAAAAATTATATTGACCAAGTGTTATTCTTCCAAAAGGAAATACCTGAGAGTATAATTTTTAGTTGTTAAGGGTGGTCAGATGTTAGTCAAGAATATGTAGGGATCCTGACCTCTATTTTTTTCAAAATATATCTTTATTGATTTCAGAGAGGAAGGGAGAGGGAAAGAGACATAGAAACATCAATGATGAGAGAGAATCATTGATTGGCTGCCTCCTGCATGTCCCCTAATGGGGATTAAGCCCTCAACCCAGGCATGTGCCCTTGACCAGAATCGAATCTGGGACCCTTCAGTCTGCAGGCTGATGCTCCATCCACTGAGCCAAACCAGCTAGGGCCCTGACCTCTATTTCAGGATCCCTTTCTTAAATGATGAATTCCTATTTTAAAATAATTTTCTTTCCTGACTTCAACAGTGGCAAATAAACCCAGAACTCTAAGTCATACTGGAGTTTTCCAATATTAAGTAATACTGTAGACTTCATTCCAAGAGAATTAATACAGCCTCCTTAAAAGAAGGAAATATCACAGACTGCATCCACAGTGCAAGCAGGATGTGCTCATAAAGAGCCATTTTCAGCATAGAAGGAGAATAATGTTGTAATATAGATTCAAAAAGTAGGAAAATAATTTTTATATTACTATTCAATCCTGATATTATTATGACCAAAAAAAGGATAATAATTGACAAGCATCCCTCAGACGTTACTAAGCCTGGATTTTATAATATTAAATTATAAATATTAAAATAATTATAATTTAATATTATAATTAAATATTATAAAATATTTAATTTTATAATTAAACCCTAGCTGGTTTGGCTCAGTGGATGGAGCATCAGCCTGCGGACTGAATGGTCCCAGATTCGATTCTGGTCAAGGGCACATGCCTGGGTTGCGGGCTTGATCCCCATTAGGGGACATTTTAAAAAATATAACCAATGGATACAGACACCCAGAGGGTGAGGGCATGAGTGGTGGGATGGGGGCAACATAGGGGGTTAAGGACACATTTGTAATACCTTAATCAATAAAGGAAAAAAACAATAAAATAATAAAAAAGTAATAAAAGGTTATATTACTTTTACATTTATTTTAAACTACAGATTTTCTCTCCTTCCTTTTCTCTAATTACAATATGTCTCTTGAAGATCCTGAGGAATCCTGGATCAAATATTAAAAAATATTCTTTCTACAAATTTTTCAAGTTTAAGAGTTTTTTCTCTCTCTACATCTAAAAAGACAACAATATATACTGTGTACAGTTATGGAGGCCGTTCTACTATTTTTCTGCTTCTCAAACTGAGATTCAAATTCACATCTTTACAAAATGTGCAACATGCTGGGATCAACACAACCTCAGTATTAATAGGATTTATCTTCCCATAATGCAACTTTAGGTGTTTACTGGCAAGTAGTTAAGGGATTTGCTTATACCATTTGTCATGTGCCTTCTCCGTGGGTGGTACTGTGCTAAATACTAGGGATACTCTATTGCACAAGGGGCATTGTCCTTATACATGTGCCTTTCATTCCAGTAGATGATACAAATACCTAAGTAAATAAATTAATAAGATATATCCAGGTTGTCATAGGTGTCGTGAAATCAATGAAAATAATATCAGTATTAAGATTGGGCATTTAGAGGGAGTAAAATTATGCGCTGTCATTTAAGCTGACACCTAAAGAGTGAAGAACTAGTCAAGTGAAGACCTGTGCAAGCAAGGTTCTAGGGAGAGGGGGTGCATGTCAAAAACCTTAAAAACAGTGGGACTGGAGCTTAGTGAGCAGGGGGAGAATGTGATGATGAAGGAGAGTTTGTCATAGATCAGATCATGGGTGTTCTTTTTTCTTGTTTTGTGCTAAGGAGTGTGACATGATGCTACACTCCCAGGGTGTAGCAACTCATTTCTAGTGAACAATAACTTAATGTTATATTTATACTAAGATGCCACAATGTTTAAGTAATAATTTATGTGAATTCTAATAAGTAATTGTTTACTGTGGAGTTAGAGATTGGGTAAGCAACACTCCTTTCTCATCCCCCAAAGATTCCCCACCACCAGCCACGTGCATTGGCCTTTGAGTCCCATGATCCTTCAGGCTTTGAATCATAGAAGTAATGAGTTGCCAATCCACAAAATAGTATATATTTAGCATTTCTAAGGCAGTGAGCAAAACCAGACCAAAACCCTAATATGTATTCTCTCTCATGAATTAGTAAAATATATTTTCTCACAAAATGTATGCATATATACATATATTCTAACACATGAAATATACACACACTCAGAGCAAAGAAAGGAGATAGGGGGAAGGGGAATTGGGGTGAGGGGCAGGGAAGTGGAGTGTTTAGAAAAAGCTTTACTGATGGCAAGATGCGTAAGAAAAGGTATGAAGAAGGTAAAGTTACAAATCCTGGGGATACCTAAGGATCATAGGGAAGTGTGCTCAAGGGAGGGCAGAACAAGTACAAAGACTAGGAGGTTAGATCATTCTTTATATATGGAAAAGGGAGGTGTGGGGTGAGGAAGTGAGAGAGTAGGACATGAAGTCAAACAGGTAACTAGCTTTAGAAGTAAAGGGTGTGAGACATCAGAGTATGTATAAAGTTCTCAGCCAGAACAGCAACAAAAAATAAATGAAGAAGACATTATTGGTGGTCAGGATTTGCTTTCATTCAATATAATTTTAAGTGCCTTTTACATACCAAAGTGAAGGTGCCAAGTAACCATTCTGATTTTGCCTTCTTTCTCCCTGAAAATGAGCACCAGGCATGTTTGGCACTGAGGACTGTGGTAAGGGAGCAGTGATACACTCTCTGGACTGGGTTGACCCTGAATACATGTTTGTGCTTAGGAAAATCATACCTGAGTCAGTCATAGATGAGCTCTGGGCCAACAGTGTCCAAAAAAAAATATGTAATTCGAAGTTTTCTAGTAGCTACATTTAAATGTGTAAAAATAAATGGGTGAAATACATGTTAATACAATTTTTTATTTCACTCAGCTTATCCAAATATTACCCAAAATGCAGATTCACACCTTTTTGGAGAAGTGTCTATTTAGGTCCTCTGCCCATTTTTTTAATTAGATTGTTTGTCAACCTGGTTTTGAGTTGCGTTTTTTATATAATTTGGAAATTAACCCTTTATTCAATATGTGATTGGTGAATATGTTCTCCCATACAGTGGATTCCCTTTTCATTTGGTAATGGTTTCTTTAGTTGGATGTAGCCTCATTATAAAAAAAATTTCCATTATTTCCCTTGCCCTAGGAGACATATCGGCAAACATATTGCTACCAGAGATGTCTGAGATTTTACTACCTTTGTTTTCTTCTATGATTTTTATGGTTTTGTGACTTACATTTAAGTCATTTATCCATTTTGAGTTTATTCTTGTGTACTCTTTAATTGTATAAATCCCTTGATATTTCTGAAGATTTTGATTCACTAATACTGATGTTCAACTTAGTTATCTGTATATTTGAAAAGACTCAAAATTAATGTTAATTCCCAGGTAGATTGAGAAATACGGTTCAAATAAAACCAATTGTACATGTGTGTCAACCCTAACTATGCTCTTTGATGCCTCAGGGTATTTATTCATGATGCTTCTTTTGCCCATAATTCCCCAAATCAGACACCTGTGAATATTTAGGTGGACTTAGTTTAGTACCAGGATACTTACATAGTTCTAGCTGGCTCAGCTCCATTACCTGATCACAGACTTTTGGTTTGAAAATAATCTAACTTTTTTAGGCAGAAGATAAAGGGGAAATGCTTGAACATGTATGGTTTCTAATGATTCAGAGTAGGATCCCTATTTATTTATTATTTTTATTTAAAAAGTTAGTGGCAATAAACTTTACAACATAATTTTGTTGACTAAAATCCCTAATACATCTGTATTAGTATGCATGTGGTATCTCTGGATTTTCTGTGCCATTATATACCTATGCCATTTGTATCTAATTTGTACTAGCTTAGAATTACATAAACATATTCACATTGGTATTTCAATAAAAAATGAATACCCTCTATTAGAAATAACTCAGTTTAATTTTTAAAATTAAAGCATTGGGTATATACCATAATTCTAAAATAAATCTTTAGGACAAGTAGCTATTATCACACTATAACTGAAGAAGTGTGCCTTGAGAATATTTTTTCATGATTCATTTATAATTAATTACCTTCAAACATTTCCCATATAATGATTATTTAACTTTCTAAGATATTGAAACTAGTCAATATAATTTTACCTCATAATACTCAACTGGTTCTGTGAAAATGCAAATTAAAGAGCAGAGTATTAGGCAAATTTAATTTGCATGAATATGGTGTATATGCATAAAATGATTTAGAATATTGGATATCATTACCCAATTATTACATTCATAGACCATAATAACGAACAAGAGGAATTTTCCACATAAAAGATATTAACAAAATGGGAAATTTTATAGGCATACAATTTATATCCCAAGTCCTAACATGGACCTGAATGCCAATATCTATAGAGATAAGAAAATAAAGGTAAAAACATTTCTTTCAACGTTCTGAAGAATATCTCTATAGGGAATATGCTTAATGAGGTTGCATATTTTTTAGATCTCTTCTAAAGGACTTGAAAGTACACAACTATATTTTCTGCTCTATTTAAATATTGGGATAACGCACTAAAGTGAATATGATTATGCAGTGTAGTAATTTAGAGATTAAGAACACACGTTTCAAATTAGATAGCGGGAATTTGATTTGTGGTTTTACCTGTTATATCTTGCATGTATTCTTTAACTTCAAGCTATGTTTTTCTTTCTACAATATAGAATATTATCTATCATAGGAATGTTGTTAATATAAATACTATAATCATTAAAATATTAATACAGTGTCTGCATATATGTGTACTGAGTGGTAAGTACGCATCACCTATTATTTTTTCCATTGAAACAAATAGAAACACACCCCTTTATCTCTTTTCAAATTATTTTTTAAAATATAGTCTAAGCTTAACTTGTCTCATCTTAAATGATAAGTACATTTACTGAAAAATCTTGCATATGAACAAAATACATTTCATAACTGAGATATTTAGAATACTTGATAAATTCTACTTTTAATATTTTTTGAAAGTAGAAGTATTAGAATACCTAATGCTAGAATACAAAGAAATCACTTAATATTTATTGTTAAAAAATAAAATGTATAAAAAATAATCTACAGCAAGTTTGGAAAGAAAAAGTTTTGCATTTTGTCTTGGAATATTAAGGTGAGCCTTTAATTTCAGCTCCCGGTTTATGCTTTTTGTGTAATTTTGAACAATTCACTAAACCTCTTTAAGGCTTAATTTTCTTATCTGTAACCTAGAAATAATAACAAATTATAGCTTATAATTTTTAACTTATCTTAATTATAGAAATATTTGTAAGTGTGAGGAGAGCTGTTTAAATATTACCATATACTTTAAATGTGCTCATTAGAAATATAATAAAATATACATTATTTTTAAAATTTATCTTTATTGTTGAAAGTATTACAGATGTCAACATTTTTCTCACCATTATCCTCTTCTATCCTACTCTTGTTCCCACCCTAGACCTTCCCCACACTATTTTCTGCATTCTTTTCTTGATCTACAATTTATTTAATTTAAAATAGAAAAAAAAAAAAGAAAAAACAAATGTAATGCTGGAATTCCTTTCTACGATGAAGGTATATTTCATTTATACCTTAAACTTTTCTAAAGGCTTTGTATCATGCTTGTTTCAGAAATTCAATGGAGTGAAAATATTCTTTGTGTTAAGATAAAGTTCAGCTTTAATATATACCCATGTTTATGGAATATTATATGTTTCTAAAAATATCTGAAGTCATTGGTAAGTGAAAAAAAGAAAACTATCAGATTTTCAGAATAATATGTTCCATATGAATTAATCACTTAACATATGCCTGTGTATATAAATATATACTTATGCCACTATAGAGGAAAAGAACACGAGGGATACACACCAAACTATTGATAAACTACCTCTGAGATAAGGACATAAAAGGAAAGAATTTTCACCTTTTATTTTACACTAGAGGCCCGGTCCACAAAATTTGTGCACTCGGGGGGGAAGGGGGGGTCCCTCAGCCCGTCCTGTGCCCTCTCGCAGTCTGGGATCCCTCGGGAGATAACGACCTGCTGGCTTAGGCCTGCCCCCGGGTGGCAGAGGGCAGGCCCAATCCCTAGGTGCAGCCCCTGGTCACGCTCAGGGTAGGGCCGATTGGGAGTTGGGGCATCGCCCCCTGTCACACTCAAGGCAGGGTTGATGGGGAGGTTGCGGTGCCACCCACTGTCACGCATAGAGCAGGGCCAATCAGGGGGTTGGGGCACTGCCCCCTGTCACGCACAGAGCAGGGCCCATCAAGGGGGTTGGGGCTCCGTACCCTGTCACGCACAGAGCAGGGCCCATCAGGGGGTTGGGGAGCTCCCCCCTGTCATGCACAGAGCAGGGCCCATTAGGAGGTTGGGGAGCTCCCCCCTGTCACGCACAGAACAGGGCCAATAGGGGAGTTAGGGCACTGCCCCCTGTCACACACAGAGCAGGGCGGATCAGGGGGTTGGGACGCCGCCCCTTGTCACACACAGAGCAGGGCAGATCAGGGGGTTGGGATGCCGCACCCTGTCACACACAGAGCCGCAGGGCGATCAGGGGGTTTGGGCGCTGCCCCCTGTCACGCTGACCCGGTGCCAGGAGGCCTCCCGGCTCCACTGATCCCTGTGCTGGGAGGCATATTACCCTTTTACTATATAGGATAGAGGCCTGGGGGCCGGCTGGTTTGCCCTGAAGGGTGTCCTGGATCAGGGTGGGGGTCCCCACTGGGGTGCCTGGCCAGTCTGGGTGAGGGGCTGAGGGCTGCCTTCAGGCTGGCGATTGACCAAATCTCCCAACCGCTCCTTTTTTTCTTTTTTTTTATTCTGGGCCAGCTTTAGCTCTGGCTCTAGCTCTGAGGCCTCCGCTGCTGGTTTGTTTGCTGTCTATAATCGAAACAATGTATAACTTCAGCTCTGAGATCCCGGCTGGCTATATTTGTTACAAAGTTTCAAACTGTCGGCTGAGAGTTGGAGTCTGCAGTCCCTGCAGCAAGCAAGCCTCACATTCGCTTCCAGCTGCCTGGCTGCTGGCCACCATCTTGGCTGACAGTTAATTTGCATAAGGATATGCTGATTAGCCAATGGGAAGGGTAGCGGTTGTATGCCAATTACCATGTTTCTCTTTTATTAGTGTAGATATTTCTAAACTGATTGATACTTTCACTGAGAATATTTACATGTATTATTTGCATAATCTAAGCACCAATTCAGAGAAAAATAAAATCACTATTAAGGAAGAATAGTCATTTGTAGTTAACACATTGCGTACCACATAGAAATCTCTAAGACATACGCCGGGGACCGCATGTTTTTGGGCAAACTGCACATTTTTTAAATCATCATAATGCACTTTAGGTGTTGTTTTTCAATAATTATAACATTTTTATTTACAAAAACAAACAATTAAAGTTCCTAGTACTTTTTTAACGTATGGTACTGCGTAAAACATTTTCTCTATGAAGAGGGACCAAACAAAATTTACATAAGTATCTAGATTCACTCCTTTTTCCATGGGCGTGAAAAACGAGAACACTCGTGAGCGGCCCTTAACAGATGGCGCGCGAAACACGAGAAAACTCCTGAGCGGTACGAAATGGGTTAATATCTACATAATGGAATATCAAGCCCAAGCTTCTAATATTTGTCAGACTAAAATCTCTGATAGATCTGAAAAATCTAACCTCAAAGCTGAGCAGTCAAATTAAATATAGATATTGAAGAGTTTAAACATTCCACTAATGAATCAATATCAGATCTTAAAAAATAGAAACTGATTATTTTATTATTTTTCCATGTCTACATGAACACTGTGGCAAGGCCAGAAGCAGTACTTAGAGTTGGAACTATTAAACATTAAACTATGTCTACTTGCAAATGAAGCATCTAATCACATATCCTGATAATAATTGTTTTACTCCAGCTCAAATATGTATCTGCAAACATATGATTTCCTAATTCCTTGATGTTTATCTACCTTTGAGTCTGCAGATATATTTGTTTTTATAAATGTATGGTAGCTATACATCTAGTATAATATATGCATATGCATTTGATACATATTATGTGTGTATATAATATGTATCAAATATTTTCTTAAACAAATTATTACCAAAAAAGTAAATGGTGATCTGGTTTACTTTGTATGTGATGATATATCAAGTTCATTAAATTAAATGTAGTTCAGGTTTTCTGCCTCCATGCATAGGTATGATTTATGTATGTGATTAAGTGCATATGTGTATTGAACTTTTAAAGTGGTTCTGCCTAAATTGAGGTAGGAGAATGAAAAATCATAGAAGAGAGATGGCCTGTTGGATAGATATATGAAAATGATGCTTTAATAATCCTATCCTATATAATAAAGAGGCAATATGCAAATTAACCCTCACATCCTCACAAGATGACAGCCTGTGACCAGGCTGGCAGGGGTTAGTGAGAGATGACCAAATAACTGAACAAGCAGCTGCGTGGGATGACCAGGCCGGCCGGCGGGCCGTGAGGGGTGACCAGGCCAACAGGGGGAGCAGTTGGGGGTGACCAAGTCATCGGGGTGCATTTGGGGGCAACCAGGCCAGCAGGGGGGCAGTAAGGGGTGACCAGGCCGGCAGTGGGGGGCAATTAGGAGCAACCAGACCCGGCTGTGAGGGGTCTGTTGTGGGTGACCTGACCTGGGATTGGGCCTAAACTGGCCGTCGGACATCCCCCAAGGGGTCCTGGTTTGGAGAGGGTGCAGGCTTGGCTGAGGTGACAGCCCCCTCCGGGCCTCTAGTATAATAAAAGCCTAGGTGGTGTCACGCATGACGTCATCACAATATGGCCACCACAAGTTGGCCACCACAAGATGGCCACCCTCATGTTGTCACAAGATGGTTGTCACAAGATGGCTACCACAAGATGACCGGAAGTGGAGGGCAGTTGTGGACAATCAGGCCAGCAGGGGAGGGCAGTTAGGGGTGATCAGGCTGTCAGGGGAGGGCAGTTAGGGGTGATCAGGCTGTCAGGAGAGGGCAGTTGAGGGCGATCAGGCTGGCAGGGGAGCAGTTAGGAGGTGATTAAGCTGGCAGAAGTGGTTGGGGGCAATCAGGCAGGCAAGCGGTTAGGAGCCAGCAGTCCCGGATTGTGAGGGAGATGTCCCTGTGGAGTCGGGCCTAAATTGGCAGTCGGACATCCCCCAAAGGGTCCCAGTTTGGAGGGAGTGAGGCTGGGCTGAGGAACACCCTCCCCCACCGTGCATGAATTTTGTGCACCAGGCCTCTAAAATATATATATATATTTTAAAGCATCATTTTCATATTTTATATTGCTGACAGATTAAGCAACTAGAATAATTGTGTATATGTAAAACCCTGCCAGAGGTAGTTTCCTGATAACTAGGGACTTGCTGAGTTGACATCATGACATATGGTAAAGAAATTAAAAATTTTAAAGCTTCTAGGAATCTTGCCTTGTGCCACTGAAATAGACCTGCAGCCTTTTTAAGTGGTAATAAACATTTTGATTAAGTTATTAAAACTGTAATCAAGTTACATGTAAATTGACTTTTTACTCTTCCCAAAGCACTTTTATTAAAGTTTCAGTGCAAAATTTCAGAAACTAAGCTCAAATATCGATAGTCTTCCTATTTGTTTTTTTCTCATATTCATTCACCCATATATTTTTTTTTCTTATTCATTCTCCAAGATAAAACATATTCTTGACTGTGTCCATGTGCTAAGAACTGCTTTACTTACATAAATTAAAATAATCTTTTAACATTTCTGCATTCTAATAGTTAGGCCACTGAATATAGTTAATTTTTTAATTATAAGGTAAGTTAAAAGGAAACAACTACAAAGAAAAAACTATGCATATAAGTCTAACCAATGGACTCAGACACCAAGGAGTTGATGGCATGAATGAGGGGATGGGGAGCAATGGGGCTTAAGGACACATATGTAGTACCTTAATCAATAAAGAAAAAAACAAACAAACTAAAGAGCCAGGTGTAGCCAGAGTCCTGCATTGCAATTTTAACTAGAATGACCAGGATATACTTCCAAAAGAAAAGGTGTCAAATGAGCAAGGCTTGAAAGAAGAGAGGAACAAGACATAAACATATCTGAAGGAAGATATCGCCAAGTAGAGCAAGAATCCAGTGCATAGATCCTTGAGACTCGAGCATGAATGTATGTTAAGAGAACTCAAGGAAACCTTGTGTAACAAGTGTCCTTTGAGAGGAAAGAAGAGTTAGCAGATGAAGTTAGTAAGGAAACTGGAGCTAGTTAAGGTGTGCTCTTCAGGCCATTGTAAATAGCCAAGCATCACTTAAATACAGGGATACATTCTAAGAAATGCATTCTTAGGCGACTGCATCATTGCGCAAACAACATGAAGTGCACTGGTTGCTGTCTACAGGGTGATCAGTCAGGGTTGGGCCCCCTGCCAGGCTCCCTCAGTGCCTGGGAGCCAGGTGGTGCCCCTGTCCCCCGCCACCACTGCTGGTCGCTGTCTGCAGGGCAGTTGGGCCCCCGCTCGTACCTTCCTTGGCCTGGTGCCGCCGCTCACCTGCTCCACTATCCCACAGCAGTCCCACTCTCATCAGGGCCCATCGGGGCTGGCAGCGCCTCCACTGCCACCCGCGGCCAGCGCCCTGTCGCTGATGCTGATGTTCTGGGCTGTCCTCTGGTGGTCAGCGCATGTTGTAGTGAGTGGTCAAATTCCTGGTTGAACAACCGCCTGGGGGGACAATTTGCATATTAGGCTTTTATTATATAGGATATGATTTATAGTCTACTTTATACAAAATCTCTGAAAATGTTTTTTATTGGGCTTTCTACATTACAGATAGAATTGTTTACTGTTTACAAAACAATTTATAATAATGTAATAGGCAAACATTTCATTTAAAATTGTCTCTATTTTCCAATGTTCCTTACAGTCTTGCTCTTCAGAAATGACCATTGTTATCAGCTTCTTATATTTTTTTTGTGTATATGCAAGAATATATCTGTATGCTTGAATGTTTCTGTGCATATTATTTCTGAGTATATTTAAGCATATGTTGGTGTAGTTGATGGTATCAGATTATATCTATTATCATGACACTTTTATAATCACTTAATTTTGTAGAATTTGTAGAATTTTGAACATCCATAAAAGTAGTACACTGAAGGCTTATATAAGCATTGTCCTATTGTTACCCATTCACTTCTCTTCTTCCCATGTTATTTTGTAGCATATTCCATACACTATGCTATTTTACTTATAAATATTATAAATATTTCAGCATGTATCTGTCTGAAAAACAGGGATTCTCTCATGTTATTTTTTAATAACACAAATGCAATACTATTAGTGCATCTTGAAGTAAATGGACAGTAATTTGCTATTATTTTAAATACTAGAGGCCTGGTGCACGAAATTCATGCACTTGCGGGGGGAGCCCTCAGCCTGTCCTGCACCTTCTCACAGTCCGGGAGCCCTCAGGGGATATCTGACTGATGGCTTATCCATAAGTCGGACATTCTTAGCGCTGCGACAGAGGTGGGAGAGGCTCCTGCCACTGCCACTGTGCTCACCTACTGTCAGCCCGGCTTCTGGCTGAGCGGCGCTCCCCCTGTAGGAGTGCACTGACCACCAGGGGGTAGTTCCTGCATTGAGCGTCTGTCCCCTGGTGGTCAGTGCACATCATAGTGATTGGTCATTCTGCCATTTGATCTATTAGCCTTTTATTATATAGGACTAAGTGTAGTTTGACAGCTGCATCACAAACATTATAACTTCATTTTAATAATTAATTTAAAAAATCAATATTGAAATAATATAAACACAGATCAATTGGTTAATATTGCCTATGAAGCCATTAAAAAATCTAATGAGCTCCACTTCATCTTTTATTATTCTTTGTACTTTATTAAAGAAAAGAGGCCTTCAGTATTAATTTTAAGCAGCAGTATTATCTGGCAGTTTTTACAAACTAAACATAGGCTATGAGATCCAGCAATCCTGCTCCTAGATTTTTACCCAAATGAGGTGTAAACTAATATACACACAAAAACCTACAATGAATGTTTGCAGCAGTTTATTCATAATTGTTAAAACTTGAAAGCAAACAAAATATTATGTATGATACTGTGGACATTATGCATCTGTCAAAACCCATAGAACACAAAGAGTGAAAAGAGTGAAGTCTAATGTAAATGATGACTTTAGTTAATAATAATGCACTGATATTGCATACAGTTATAGTAATTGTACCACACTAATGCAAGATGTTAATAATAGTAAATGTGGGGAGCTTGTGAAAGTTTATATAAAACCCTTCTGCAAATTCTTCATATTTTTTCTGGAAACTTAAATTTTTTCTAAAGATTATTCTAGGATTTAAAAGATTAACATAGAATTATAAAAATATTAAAAGAAATGGAGATATTATTTTCTGATACAAATAGAGATCTTTACTAACAGATGGAAGATTCATGCATTCAGAGTAGGTACTGGTAGATGAGAAGGACTCTGGATGGAAGATAGAAATTATGTTTTGACTGTTTCTTATTTCTTAATAAAATAAGAACAAAAGTTTTAATTTCAGAGTGAGGATATTTAAGTGTTAGAACTTTTAGATAAAAAGACTATATATGTATATATTCAAATATCTATATATAATAAAAACCTGGGCAGGACGACCATAATGCCCAGAATGATATCATGCACACTGCAGCAGCCAACCAGCCTGATCTGGGCCCTGATCAGCCCTCCCCAATCGGCCCCCAACACCCTAATCAGGGGAGGGGCCAGCTGCCAACTGCCTGCAGCCCCTCTCCCTGCTGGCCCAGCCCAATGGGCCCCCATCAGGGCGGCCGGCTGGGCTCTACCCATTCATGAATTCATGCACTGAGCCTCTAATTATATATATATATATATATATATATATATATATATATATATATATATATATAGTGGTAATATGCAAATTAGCTGGGCATCATGACCGACTCAGGAGGAGGCTGCATCACGACCGCTCAGAAGAGCTACACGTGCAGATGGGCGGGAGGGGACTGTGTGCGGCCCTCAGCCCCAGCAGACACACACCAGGGGTGGGGGCGTGCTCTGAGCAGCCACAGCAGGGCTCAGAGCATGCCCTCGGTGTGTGGCAGTGGCAGCTGGAGCAAAGCAGCCTGAATCCCGGATGCCTGGCAGGGGCAGGAGGGAAGCAGCCTGGGTTCTGGGTGCCGAAGGGAAGCCGGTGCCAGCAGCCAGGGGAAGGAAGGCCTATTCTTGCATGAATCTTCTTGCATTGGGCCTCTAATGTATATATAAATATATTCAAATATTGGTTAGCTATAAAAAAATAAAATCTTGCTGTTGATGACATTGATGGACCTTGAGGGCATTATGCTAAGTGAAATAAGTCAGAGATAAAAAGACAAATACCACATGATCTCTCTTACATGTTGAATCTAAAAATGTCCTCTAAGATTAGAAACAAGTTAAGAATGTCCACTCTTGCCTTGAGCTATCTATATATATAAAAGCCTAAGTGACCATCGCAACTGAATGGACAACCGAACAGGCTGCGTGGGGCAACCAGGCCAGCAGGGGAATTAGTGAGGGGTGACCAAACCGCTGAACAGCAGGCTGTGTGGAGCGACCAGGCTTTCAGGGGGGGCAGTTGGGGGTGACCAGCCTGGCAGGAGGATAGTAAGGGGCGACCAGGCTAGTGGGGGGGCAATTAGCGGTGACCAGGCTGGCAGGGGTGGTAGTTGGAGTCTACAAGTCCAGCAATAGGGGTAGTAAGGGGTGACTAGGCCAGCAGGGGGTGGGCAGTTGGGGGCAACTAGGCCAGCAGGGGGGGCAGTTGAGGGTGACCAGGCCAGCAGGGGGGGCAGTTAGGGGCAATTAGGCAGGCAGGCAGGTGAGCAGTTAGGAGTCAGTGGCCTCGGATTGTGAAAGGATGTCTAACTGCTGGTTTAGGCCCAATCCTCAGGATCAAGCCTAAACCTGCAGTTGGATATCCCCCAAGAGGTATCGAATTGCAGAGGGTGCAGGCTGGGCTAAGGGGACCCCCCCTCCTGTGCACGAATTTCATGCACCGGGCCTCTAGTATATACATATTCAGTAAAGGGATTGACTAAAAATCCATGTTCTGATCTAGATAGCCTGCATTCTCCCAATGGCACTCCTTTTTCTGCAAATCTCTTTTTAAAATTTCTCTTGCTGTTTTATTACACATGTATCTGTTAATAGCTTTAACCATCATTCTCCCCTATATTTTGCTAAATAGAATAATGAGAAGGGAAACTCCAGTAGAGAATAATAGTAGGAACAGTGAATATGTCTTTCTCCAGATTAATTCTAACATTTTGTAAGTATCAAGTTTGAAGAATTAGACTCCTTATAATAATCTACATAAATATTTTCACATTCCACTCATTATTCTGCACCATGAATTGTTTTATCTAGAAATTTTAATATAGTATTATTCTAATAGTACAATTAATATTCAGTTTTAAAATTTTACCCTTTATGAAATTGCTGTAAGTTGCAATTACATGGCTTGTGTAGAGTAATTAATTAATCAGCTGCTTTTGAATCCATATTATAGTATTTGACTTATAACCTCTGATAATGATTATTCTATTATTCACCATGAACAATGTTTTCTCCTAGGTCTAATTTTACTTTTATTGAAATTTACTCTAACTCTTCAATATTCTATTGTAGTATACTGTAAAAACAAACATGATAAATTTTTATTATAATTTTTAGTAACAATGATAAAACCTTTGCACTTTTCAAATAACATAATCAAATTGCCCTATACAGCATTTTTAACAGAAAAAAAGCTACTATGATAGAATGAAATATATTGAACAGCTCCCAGAATATTATTTTATCCTATCTAATAATAGAGAAACATGGTAATTAGCCATACCTCCGCTACCCTTCCCATTGGCAGCCAGGCAGCTTGAAGCTAACAAGAGGCTTGCTTGCTTCAGTGATGGAGGAAGCCAACGTTCCCCGCCTGTGGCTGCTGGCCTCTGAGCTTGCAGTTTGAGAGATTGTTACAAATATAGAAGCTAAACAAAACCCCAGGAACCTGCTTTCAGCCAGCTGGGATCTCAGAGCTGGAGTTGAAACAGTGTTTCGATTATAGAACCCAAACAAACCAGATACCTGCTTTCAGCAGCCAAGGCCTCAGAGCTGGAGCCAAGCCTAAGAGCTAAAGCTGGCCCAGAATAAAAAAAAAAGAGAAAAAGGACAGGTTGGGAGCTTCAGTCACCTGCCAGCCTGAAAACAGCCCTCAGCCCCTCACCAAGACTGGCCAGGCACCCCAGTGGGGACCCCCAACCTGAAGGGGGTGTGACCAGCTGCAAACAGCCATCATCCCCTCACCCAGGCTGGCCAGGCACCCCAGTGGAGACCCCCACCCTGATCCAGGGCACCCTTCAGGGCAAACCAGCCGGACCCCACCCATGCACCAGGCCTCTATCCTATATAGTAAAAGGGTAATATGCCTCCCAGCACCAGGATCAGCGGAGCCGCGAGGCCTCCCGGCACCGGGATCAGCGTGACAGGGGGCAGCGACCAAATCCCTGATCGCCCTGCGGCTCTGTATGTGACAGGGTGCAGCGCCCTAACACCCTCATCGGCCCTGCTCTGTGTTGACAGAGTGCGGCGCCACCCCCCCCCCCCCCACGGGCCCTGTTCTCTGTGTGACAGGGTAGAGCCATAACCTCCCCATCGGTCCTGCCCTGAGTGTGACAGTGGTGGCACCCCAACCCCCTGATCGGCCCTTCTCTGTGGGTGATAGAGGGCGGTGCCCCAACCCCCTGATCCGCCCTGCTCTGTGTGTGACAGGGGCCGGTGCCCCAACTCCCCTATCGGCCCTACTCTGTGCGTGACAGGGGGTGGTGCCGCAACCTCTCCATCAACCCTGCCTTGAGTGTGACAGAGGGCGGTGCCCCAACCTCCCAATCGGCCCTACCCTGAGCGTGACTAGGGGTTGCATTGCAACCTCCCGATCCGCCCTGCTCTGTGTATGACAGGGGGCAGCGCCCCAACTCCCCAATCAGCCCTGCTCTGAGCTCGACCAGGAGTTGCACCTAGGGATTGGGCCTGCCCTCTGCCACCCGGGAGCAGGCCTAAGCCAGCAGGTCGTTATCTCCCAAGGGGTCCCAGACTGTGAGAGGGCACAGGTCGGGCTGAGGGACCCCCCCTCCCCCCCGAGTGCACAAATTTTTGTGCACTGGGCTTCTAGTTGTATTATAAAATTCTGAGCCCTAGTGAACTCTCTCTACCATAGAATGTCTTCCCAGGGCATTCATGTCCATCTAACCATATCTAAAGTCAAATTGAGTTCACAGAGTCTTATCACATGGCTTGTATTATTATTTTGATGTTTTTGTATCCACACTTACAATAAACTAGAATAATATTAATAATAATATCAAATAACATTTTTGTGAGCCTACTGTGTACCAGATCGTGTGTTAAACATTTTACATTTATCATTTTACTACAGGCCCGTTGCACGAAAATTCGCGCAATAGGCCTTCCTTCCCCTGGCTGCTTGCATCAGTTTTCCTCCGGCACCTGGGACCCAGGCCTTTGGTCCAGCTGCAGTGTTCAGTCTTCAGTCTTCAGTCTTCACTCTGGCTGGAGCCTTTATTCTTCGCTCCGCGCCTGCGTATGTAGCAGAGTGAAACCAATTTGCATGTTTCTCTTTTATTAGTGTAGATTATAACACCTACTATGAAATAGGTCTTGATAATATCTCTATAGTGTAGAGAAGAACAGGAGCCTATGATCACATAACTGACAAGTCATATATAAGTGGCATTAAAACTCAGGAGTGACACTGTGTTCTGTAATTACACCTACCCTTTATAGCCAGGATGCAATCTAGGTGTCCAAGTATTCATTTATCATCTAACTAAGTCTAATTCTTAATTGTGGCCTTTGAAATTTTCAATGAGATAATAAATTTCGTTTAATGAAAGAAAACATTTAATGAAAAGAAAGTTATGTCTGGATAACTCAGGTTTTAAGCACATAATAGTAATGATGCTATTGTTGATTTTTGGTTAACAAATGAGTTGAAATTTGTCATTTATACATTACACAGAATAAAAATGTACATCATTCACTGGGTTTGGATGAATCACTAAATTCATCCTCACAATTGTAAAGTACAGTTTTTATTGTTACTATCATGACAAATCAGATTACATGGAATTTTTAGGAGTGCATGAAAAATGTTCTGTTGCATAAATTTGTGCATTTTTGTACCAATATTTGGTATTCAGCATTCTTACAGTCATGAGGATCCTTGGAATAAGCAGTCATGACAATATTCAGAGCTTTCAGTGATTTGAATACAAAAAAAAAAAAAATTCTATTATTGTAAAATAAACATTGAAGTGGTTTATTTATTTCAATCCTGTCATGTTTGGCCACCTCCAAAAATGAAGCCTTTTTTCCCTATCTTCTTTCTCACTTCTTCTGTACAATGTTATAGGGGAGGTAACATTATCTTCATTCTATACTGAGTGGCCATATTATTATGACCACCTGACGTTTGTAGGCAAATTAGTTATAATTTCTTGCTGAAGTTGCTAGAGGGCCAGACCATTATAAATAAGGAAGCAGGTTGTTTACCACGACGGTAGAAGTGATTTTTTTTCTGAAGATATGGGTAAACAATGCAATTTAACAGCCTTTGAACGTGGGATACACACACACACACACACACTCTGAGTGGCCAAATTATTATAACCACCCCATCAGAACTTCCTTGCTGCTGCTTTTGACTTCAACACTGTGGCGATTCTTCTTGGCATTGACTCCAAGAGATGTTGAAAGGTGATGCGAGGAATCTGACACCATGCCTGATGAATAGCACTGTCCAGTTCTGTGAGATTTGATGGTTGTGGAACCAGCTGCCTGATGGCTCTTTTAACTTGATCCCACAAATGCTCAATTGGATTGAGATCTGGTGATTGTGGGGGCCACCTAAGCAAGGTAAAGTCTCCCTCATGTTCTTGAAACCACTCCTGCACAATACGAGCACCATGGCATGGTGCATTGTCTTGTTGGAAGAAGCTATCTCCACTGGGATATGCCATCAACATGATAGGATGAACTTGATCAGCAACGATACTTAGGTATGTTGTGCTATTCAGACGTTGTTCCACATGAATTAAAGGGCCCAAATCATGCCAGGAAAACATGACCCAAACCATAACATTGCCCCCACCAGCTTGAAGGGTTGTACTCATGCATGTGGGGTACATGCTTTCATGCTGTTTCCACCAAATTCTCACTCTGCCATCTGCATGATGCACCTGGAAACATGATTCATTGGACCACATGACTTTTGTCCAATGCTCGACTGTCCAATCCTTGTGTTCCTGTGCAATTTGGAGATGTTTTATCTTGGTAACTACCATCAGCAAAGGTGTTCGAACAGGCCTTCGGCTTCAATATCCCATACAATATAGTGTACGGCCAATTTTCCTACAAACATTAGGTGGTCATAATAATCTGGCCACTCAGTGTATGTATATCCCATGTTCAAAGGCTGTTAAATAGTGTTGTTTACCCATATCTTCAGAAAAAAATCACTTCTGTTTTGGTAAACAACCTGCTTCCCTATTTATAATGGTCTGGTCCTCTAGCAACTTCAGTGAGAAATTATAGCTAATTTGCCTACAAATGTCAGGTGGTCATAATAATCTGGCCACTCAGTATATAATAAAGAAATTTTGGGTTTAAAATATGATGTGCATAAAGCTTTCCAATATTTCCAGAACCATTTATTGAAGAGGCTTTCTTTTCTCCTTTGTATGTTTTTAACTACTTTGTCGAAAGTTATTGGCCCATATACATATGTGTGTTTTTTCCCCTGGTTTCTCAGTTTTGTTCCATTGGTCTTTATGTTCTTTTTTTTCCTGCCAATACCATGCTGTTTTATTATTGTTGCTTTTAGTATAATTTGAAGTCAGAGAGTGTGATACCTCCATCTTGATTCTTTTTTTCTCAGGAATGCTTTGACTATTTTGGGTCTTTTGTGGTTCCATTAGCAACAACATGGATAGATTCTGAGAATATCATGCTAAGTAATATAATTCAGACAGAAAAAGTCAAGAACCATATGATTTCACTCATATATGGAATATAAAACTGAAAGCAGCAAATGAACAAAACAAAAACTCATAGACATAGATAACAATATGGTGGTTACCAGAGGGAAGGAGAATAACGGGAGAGTAAAGAGTTAAGAGGGTCAAATATAGGGTGTCCCCCAAGTAGTATATATACTTTAACAGCTGATAAGTCTTAATTTTCACTGCTTTTCAGGTTTAACAATGCCACCTCCAACCCTCACCAATTGAAAAGGTATCTCCAGGTATAAACCTGGAAATGTTAAATAACGGGTGAAGCCAGACTAAGCTTTGAACAAAGAAAATTTGTCCTAAAGTGCCGCTACACTTTTCTCATGGGTATACATAAAATATAAAGTTTACAATACAAAACTGATTACAGCCAAAGAATTGAGGGCACACAAATATCGAATGAAATGATTCTCTCTTATCAGGTTTCTATCTCTCTCTCCCTCTCTCTTAATCTCTAGGAAATAAATAAAAAAAATATATTTAAAATGGTTTAAATTTTACAAAGTCTTGCTTTATTAATTGGAGCTGAAAATACTACTATAATGGAGACAGAATAGATACTGGCATCCCTATTTTTCAAATAAGCATCCAGAGATTTGCATAACTAAAAGGACTTACTTAAATAAAACATGATTAGCAAGTGGCACAATTATTTGACTTTTTGCATTTTTCATTCAACATCTGAGTGATATAAGAGAAACCAACTTTTTATTCCACTTGTAACATAGAAGAAGAGCAATAATATAATATGGTGCAAAGCATTCTTATTTAGTACCACTTAGTTGTATTAACTTAAGAAAATCCTACTCCATCTCATTTCCCATTAGTTTTAGATTTCCTTTTCTTCCCTTCCCTTCTTCCCCCTCCTCCCCTCCCCTCCCTTCCTTTCCCTTTCCTTCCCCTCCCCTCCCCTCCCCTCCCCTCCCCTCCCTTCCTTTCCCTTTCCTTCCCCTCCCCTCCCCTCCCCTCCCCTCCCTTCCCTTCCTTTCCCTTTCCTTCCCCTCTCCTCCCCTCCCCTCCCCTCCCTTCCTTTCCCTTTCCTTTCCCTCCCCTCCCCTCCCAAGTCTCTTTATTCAATGCTTAGACATGAAAGGTAACACAGCAGACTTAAATTTAAGTAAGCATTCTCTGAATGCTAACTAGTTTTACCACAATCTCAGTGTTATGAGATTTTCCTGAATCATCTATCCTGTAAGAAATGGCCCTAGTTACACAGTGCTCTGCTGATTCACGTGTCCTCTGTCTAACTGTTATTCAGAGAGTCTGGCAGTAGGACAAAGTTTGCCTAAATCCTGAAGTATGAACAGTAATAATTGTCATACCTGTGGATTTCAAAGAGGATTCTGTGACAGTAGTTTCAGGTAGTTACTGAGTGGGCCAGCAGTTTCTCTTCTGCCAATTTCTTTAGGTGCAGGAGAAAAAAGGAATAAAAATTCTGACGTGTATTTGAATTTTGCTACACATAGGCTTAGTTTGTGAATATAATTATAAAATAATATAATTTAGTTCCATTTAAAAAACAACACACATTTGTCCTGTGATTCAAAAATGCTTTTTTCCTTTAATCCATTAAGATAAATTTTTTCCAACCATCATCTGAATAGCTCTTGAATTGCCACAACTCCCAAATAGCTAGTACATCTAGCATTTCCAAATGACTTTAAAATGGTGCTAAGAGTTTCAGACACCTTGTATAAAAGCCAAATTCCCTTCAATTGCATAAAATAATATTCATGGTCTTTCTTTTTAAATTGCATTTTGAAGTCTATAAAGACCCTTTGATCTTTGCCCTAAAAAATGATCCACGACAGTATTTCCTCGGGCAGGTTGTGTTCTTCAGAAACAGATGCTGAGATAAAAATAGAGGCACCTGTTGTTCATTTGAAATCAACACTTGAGAAAGGAAGGGGGCGAAGCAGGGTTGGGCAAATTGGAAATCAAAATGTAAAGCATGCCTGACAATGCCTGGGCCACTCCTGCGAGGAAGCTCTAGAGCAAATATTATTGATCAGAGTTGACATGCATCAAGTTGAAATGGCCAGACCTGATTACCCCTACCTCTCCAGGAATCCTGGTGCAGGCTGCCCTCTGCGGAGGTGACCTCCAGTGAGCTGGCATCTGCAGAGCAGACCGCTGGAGTCTGTCTGCTGATCACACTCCTGGCAGCTGGGCAACAAGTCTTTCCTTGAAGGAGGATCTGCATGGCATAGCTCTGTGTCCCAGAAATGGTCTTTGGAGAGAGACAGATGAATAGTAAACATTATAATGCATAGAGACAAACATTTAGTATGCCGTTTTTCATTAAAAATAATTCCACCAAGGAAAGAGTAAAACATATAGGATATATAACTGTATTTGAACTGGAAGATTAGTTCTCAGGGGGAAAAAAAACACTGATTTTTTCTGTCAGAAGTTTGAAAATCTAACTGATGAAGCTGCCCTTTAATGTCCATCACTGTAAACGTGTGAGACAGTTTGCTTCTTTCATGACTCATCAAATTGTAATCCGGTGTGAGCTAACTTTCCAGCCCAAAGATTTGTTTGAAACACACACACACACACACACCTGAGAAAAGGACTATCTACTAGTAGACAAATGTCAAAGCACAAGTAGCTGGAGCTGTTTGTATCCTTACAACTCCTACTCTCAAATGTTATTCCCATGGGTTAGAGTGGTGTCTCTATAATAGAAAAAAAAAAGTTAGAAAGAAAAGATTTTGCTTTATATGTTAGAAGACAAAAACATAATTGCCTATATATAATATTAAATATTGCAGGGGATAAAAAAGAAAATATTTTTCTGCTCATATTATGAACATTAAGTTGTAGTTCTTTAAAAATCATAAGACACTGAGGTAGAGATGGAGAATATAGGATCTCAAATAGCAATGATTAATATAACGCTACAAAATTGCATTGATTGTTGATTACAGATCAACATATTGTGATTTCTTATACTTCTAACTTTCCTATTAGATTGACATTTAAAACAAATCTCTTTGATTAGGTGTGTGTATGTGTTTACACTTTTATATGATGCTATAATTTTAGGTGAAATGCTACATCAGAGTATTACAGGATGTCACACCAAGACAGGAAATATTAAGTGTTCTGTTATGTTTGAAAGTTTAGATTACTAGAAATGTTAACTTTGGGTTGTAAAAAGAGCCAGTTACTAAGGACTATCTCCCTTCCTATAAGGAGGGCAGTGTGCTTGTGGCAGAAGGCATGATCAGTTAGATGAGTTAGTGCTATTCAAGTGCAGATGTTTCCATTTTAACTCTAGATTTCTAAAAACTAGTAATTTTGTTTAAACATGTACACACAAACACATACTTACAATAACTATAGCATAATAGTTCCAAATTTGAAATATATATTTCCATAGCCTGAAGTTTTTAATCCTCCTAGTCTGGGAAAGAAGCTCGATGTCGCTGTACCTTAGTTTTCTTGCTTATAAAATGGAAGTACAAATGTGGTTGTTGTACTAGTTGGTTAGTGACAAGTTCTTAAAAGAGGGCTTGGACTTGCTTACCAGCAATATGCTACAAAGTATTCTGATATTATTTTATTGAGTTCTGCTACTATTATTTTAACACCTTTAATTTCTATATGCATTCTACTTCTTCAGATGCCTATGCAAGAAAATAATTAACTTTATAGTAAACAAATTTTATTTCTTTAAATGTCTTACTTTTACCTGCATTTTCTATGTTGCATTATAATGTTTTAGGCTCCCTTTCTCTGAGATTCACTATCCACAGAGATACACATATTGTCCTTACTTCTTTCCAGTTTACTTTCAAGGCTGCTTTAGTATTGACTGCATATTCCCTAAAATATATGTAATAGTCTTGGAACAGTTAAGTTCTGATCATGTACCACCTATAAATAACTGTTTATGTTTTTACTTGTTTACTTAAAGGAACTTCTTTGAATGAAAAATGCATTACATAATTGGAATTATTTTTAAAATTTCCTGCAATATTTATTTATTTATTTATTTATTGTTAATCCTCAATGGTAGCTATTTTTTCATTTATTTTATTTATTTATTTATTTATTTTTTTCATTGATTTTAGAGAGAATGGAAGGGCATGGGTAAGGGGAGAGAGGAGACAGAGTGAGAAACTTGGATGTGAGGCAGCCACATCAATTGGTTGCCTTCTGTACGCACCCCAACCAGGGCAGGGAACCTGTGACCCAGGTACTTGCCCTTGCCCTTGCCCAGAATTGAACCCGCAACCCTTCAGTTCATGGGACAACATTCTAACCACTGAGCACACTGGCCAGGGCTCTTGCAATATTTAAAGTAAAATAAACAAAGATAACTAAAAAAATTAGTTTGTATTTACTATTTAGAGTCTTCAGTAGGCTAAGAAACAACTCTGGTTTTCCAGTATATACTCTTTAGTTGTTTCTGTGCATTTGATTACTTACAAAAATAAAAATATTAACCAGTCCTTAGGCATTAATTGTCACTCAGATATTTACAGGTGAAAGTTTGAAATATGGCAATAGAAATCAAAAAAGAAAAAAACGATGAGCTAACATAATGCTCAATGATGAAACAGGTACATTTATTAAAATAGAAATTTTCTAACATAAAATATTATGTAAATAATCAATTCCCTAATCTATGGATTTGCAATAGGTAATATGTTCATAGTGAATTATGTTGTAACTAGAGGCCCAATGCACGAAATTTGTGCATGGGGGTTGTCCCTCAGCCTGGCCTGTGCCCTCTCACAATTCGGGACCCCTCGGGTAGGATCTGTAGGCCTGGCTGGTGATGAGGGCCTATCAGGGTTTTCCTTCCCTCAGCTGCTGGAAGCTGGCCCTTCCCCCACCACAGCCACTGCTTGCCATCTGTGAAGCACTGCCCCTCCCTCCTCTGCCACCGGTTGCCTCCCTCTGCAGGTGACAGGTGTGGGGTGCGATCAGTTGGCTGGGCCTTCCTCGGTGGGCGATTGCTGGCCAGCCACACACACCCACCATAGTGTCACTGGCTGGTGGCCTGGGCCTCCCTCTGTGGGGTGATTGATTGTGGGTCCGCCCACCCACTGCAGTGCCACCAGCTGGGTGGCCTGGACCTCCCTCTTTGGGGCAATCAATCCTGGAGCAACCCCATAGATCGTCTCGCAGAAGGTGGCCTGGGCCTCCCTCTGCGGGGTGATCATGGGGCGATGGCGGGGCCCCCCCAACCAATCGCATTGCACCTGCCTTGGCTGGCCTGATGCCAGTGTGTTATAGCGTGGTCATCCAGACATTCCTTCTGCTGTTCGGTCATTTGGTCGATTTGCATATTATGCTTTTATTATTATAGATGTGATTTATTTATTTTATTCAATGACAAAATATCAGGCTGAATCAAAACAGAAGAACTTTGGAATAGACTACATTAAATTTGTGATCCCTTTATTGTGTGAAAATTTAGACTAGTTGGAAAAATGCCCATCATATTGCTATGTGCTACAAACATGGTTTGGTGGTTATCAAAAAGCTCTGTTTTGTTTTGACATTCCATCACCTTCAAGAGCTATTTATTGACTCATATATTCAACTACTGTAAGCATAATGCCTTATTTAGAAAATGTGTTGTGACAGAAAAAAAGAGCATTAGTCAAAGAATGATTTATAGCACGCAATAGCTTTATCATATAATTCACTGTATAAACACATTAACATGTCTACGTTAAATAAGGAAATGTTAGGGGTTTGCGTTTTGGTTTATTCATTATACTATAAATTATGTAAATAGATTTAAGCATATGTGTCCTTAAGTTTTCAAGCAATATGTAAACTGTAGGTCACCTACCCTAAGATTTAATTCCCACTCATATGTATATGACATTTCTACATCCTATGGCAATTTACAAGAGAAAATGCTTTAGAGGTAATTTTAATGTCATGCAGGATTATTCTTGTTGTTTGAACAATTAATGATGTTATTTATTTTATTATTTTTTTGTATTTAATTTTTAAAAGATTTACCCATGCTCTCATCTACAGGGGTATGCAATGAAAAAGAGATTTTTAATTAAGACATTTATATTTGTATTTGGTAGGAACCCTGAGGATATTTTAATCTGTTCCCTTGAATGCTCTATGACAGTGATGGTGAAACTTTTGAGCTCGTCGTGTCAGCATTTTGAAAAACCCTAACTTAACTCTGGTGCCATGTCACATATAAAAATTTTTTGATATTTGCAACCATAGTAAAACAAAGACTTATATTTTTGATATTTATTTTATGTATTTAAATGCCATTTAACAAAGAAAAATCAACCAAAAAAATGAGTTCACGTGTCACCTCTGACACGCGTGTCATAGGTTCGCCATCACTGCTCTACGAGAACCAGATGGGTAAGGGAAGTTGGGCCTTTGCATCCTGTAATGAACAGAATCACACAGGGACAGTAGCAACCCAGCCCAGCCAAAGGAGGCTCTCCAGGCTAACAGGATCTACGCAAATAAGATTTTGTAATTTCTTCTGAACAATGGACTCATTTCTGCTTGCTAACAAGTAGTAGTATGAGGATATCAGTCCTTCTGCCTGAAATATGACACATCATTTATGAGATCTGCTTGTCAGTCATCAGGGAAGAAAGTAATTGATAACAGCTGTTGTAAACAGTCCATATTTGATTTTGGGTTCACCAAGATTTTTTGTTGTTATTTTAAGTTCTGGAAAAGTAGCAAATACAAAACATCTAATATCTTGTGCTACAATTCCACCCTTAAGATGCATCATTGCCTGCCTTGCATACTATGCTTTCTGGGTAGTTTTTTCACATTAAAGCGTACAAAACACTGGTGTATTCTGAAAGTGTATCAAGTGTGGAACAGTTTTGAGGTGAAAGGGAGTTAAGCAATAACATATCTATGTGACATGTATAAAATATATGCTTAATTATGATTATTAAATATTTGATATTCACATTGATGCCAAAATTTCCTGTTGGGTCCGAGTTTATTGTCTCGTAAAATTGAAGAATGAGTTCATGGACAAAGATGATAAGGAAAAACAAAGTTTATTGAGAGAGAGATGGACTCCATGCAGCAGGGAGCAGGAGGAGGGGGCCCAAGACGGGTTACAGGTTAAGATTCTTCATCTAGGTATAGATATATGTTTTGTTGGCTTTTGATTGGTTCTTTCAAAGAATTCCGCCTTAGCAATATCCTTACAATATCTGCTGGCAAGATGGACCTGATTGAGGACTGCCACTTCAGGTCTGAGGTGATGTCACGGTTCTTGTCTGGCCAGGTTGATTTAGCAACTCCCACCGAGCTGGGTTCAGCTCTAGGTTACTTTGTTTTCCTCTGCATTTTTTTTCTTAGAACAAGACACAGGCGGCAAGCTGCATTCTGCCTGCCTCTGCAATACTCCACTCTCCCCTCCCGCCCCAAGTCTCCTCAACATTATATTTTTTCAGACTTTTATTGACCCACTTGTCAAAATCATGTTCTTGGAATTTTAAAAATACTTTAACTATTTAAATTTAAACTTTCAGGAAAGTTTAAAAAATAATATAGAGCTTTTATATTTCTTTCATAGCACAAGAAATTAACTGCTCTGGAAACATACTAAAATATGTTACATAAAATATATTAATTTATTCAAGTAACGTTTAGTTAAGACTGCATTGTGTTTTGTAATGTATTTTCATGGACTTTTCTTGTATGTCAATATTGTTTTGTATGATTTATCTCTAAATCACAGAGATTGACCAATGCTTCCAAACCAAATAATTGAAATATAAAATTAATGAAAAAATGTAACAAAAATCTATGGGTAAGCATGTTATCTACAATAAAGGTTTAATCTCCAGAATTTATAGGGAACTCATACAACTTAACAAAAGGAAGATAAACAATCCAATAAAAAAAATGGGCATAGGACCTAACTAGACACTTTTCAAAAGAGGACATACAGAAGACCGAGAGACATATGAAAACATGCTCAAAGTCACTAACCATCCGAGAGATGCAAATCAAAACAACAATGAGGTGCCATCTCACACCTGTCAGAATGGCTATCATCAACAAATCAACAAACGACAAGTGCTGGCGAGGATGTGGGGAAAAAGGAACCCTTGTGTGCTGCTGGTGGGAATGCAGACTGGTGCAACCACTGTGGAGAACAGTATGGAGTTTCCTCAAAAAATTAAAAATGGAACTCCCATTTGACCCAGTAATACCACTTTTAGGAATATATCCCAAGAAACCAGAAACACTACTCAGAAAAGATATATGCACCTCTATGTTCCTAACAGTACAATTTAAATAGCTAAGATTTGGAAACAGTCTAAGTGCCCATCAGCAGATGAATGGATTAAAAAACAGTTTATGTTATTCATTATATTCCACAAATTAGTGAGATCATGTGATATTTATCTTTCTCCAACTGGCTTATTTCACTTAGCGTAATACTCTCTAGGTCAGCCGTGGGCAAACCATGGCCTGAGGGCCGGATCCGGCCCGTTTGAAATGAATAAAACTAAAAAAAAAAAAAGACCGTACCCTTTTATGTAATGATGTTTACTTTGAATTTATATTAGTTCACACAAACACTCCATCCATGCTTTTGTTCCGGCCCTCCGGTCCAGGTTTAAGAACCCATTGTGGCCCTCGAGTCAAAAAGTTTGCCCACCCCTGCTCTAGGTCCATCCATGCTGTTGCAAATGGTAAGATTCCTTCTTTTTTTACAACAGCGTAGCATTCCATTGTGTAGATGTATCACAGTTTTTAAAAATGTATCTTTATTGTTGAAAGTATTATAGATGTCCCCTTTGTTTGTATGTGTGTTTTTTCCCCATTGAACCCTCCATCCTGTACTCGCTGCTCCCAGGCCTTCACCCCTCCATTATCTGTGTCCATGGGGTATACATACCCTATCTAATAATAGACAAAGATTGAAATTGACCATACCTTCGCTATGCCTCCCATTGGCTAATCAGCAAGATATGCAAATTAACTGCCAACAAAGATGGCGGTTAATTTGCATATGTAGGCGTGAAGGCGGAGCGAAGACTGAAGAGGGCTCCATCCGGAGCAGGGAGGGCTGTGAAGGCAGTGAGGGCTGTGAAGGCAGTGAGGGCTGTGAAGGCGGCTCTGGCCGGAGCGGCACCAGTTTTCCTCTGCCACCCTGGACCCAGGCCTATTGCACAAATCTTTTCGTGCAACAGGCCTCTAGTATGCATATAAGTTCCCTGGTGAGTCACCCCCCACCCTCAGGACAGAGGAATTTTCTTTCTATTGTAACTCAGTATATAAGTTGTCATTCCCTTCATATTCTCAAAACATACTTTTTAAGGTATAAAGTCATATTTGGTATAAAAGAAATTGTGAACTGGTTATATGTGTCTCTACTCATCTATCATCTATATCTACTTTAATCACTCAATATGTGAAAATAAAACTCTTATTTTCCATACTAATAAACAAAATTTTACCCTGACTTCTCACAATAACTCAGGCTTTTCAAAATTATTAAACTCATGTAAAATAATTTTTTAAAAAGCTGTATTTCCTGCCCCTTGTATAATCAAACTGTCAGCAATATGGACTCCACAGCTATTTGATTAGAATATGTTCTTATGTATTGTCAGAAATGGAAAGGATTTTATAATGTATATTTTTCACATTCTTTTTAACATTCTATCTTTGTAAACAGGCTGTGTTCTTAGTAGTTGATAAATGAGTACTGAGATTTTTAAAATTCTACTGTCATACTCTCCTGAATGGCTATTGCTTAATTTATGGTAACCTGCCATTCCTTATCTAACAGCTTTGCATTCAGTGTTTCACTTAATGGACTCCATTTAGCTCAGGAAATTTATGTTTCACATTATCATGGGCTTTGTTTCTCTGGTAAATCAGCATCAAAATATCATAAAAGAGTAAGAGAGAGGAAAGAAAATTCAAACTGAAAATGTACTTGCAGTCCTAAGAGAGATTACAGGTTTTCTTTTCCATCCCACTTTGGATAAAATGGCTAATATTGTCTTAACTTTGGAGGTGACCTTAGTACACGTTAAATAATGAAAGGGAAATGATTTATGATGATGCATTTTATGCTATTACAATTGGACATGTATAAATGATGTGCAGAATTTCTATAATGCATCAATTTACCTATTTTATCTAAAGGTACAGTACCTCTCTCTTTTTGGCAGACTGTGTATTTCTGCTGTATAAAAAAATTATCTCCGGCTATATACAGAACAAAGAATCCTCAATTTACAATGAAATATAAGTAGAATATGAACAATATAGATTCAAATTTATTTAAGTAAAGCTTCTGATATATAACTATGCTTCATATAAATATGTAATAAACATGTAGGAAAAAAACAAGTTCTTGTCCATATGAGATACTTTTCATAAGTTATTATCCACATGCTAATTTTATTTTCATATTATTCATATTACTTCAAATTACTCATTCTTAGTTCAATTAAAACTTGACTTCAAGGATACCTCTTTAGTAAAATTTAAGTAATATGTCTTAAAAGTCCAGATTATTCCTTCTATTACTAAAATAATAATAATAATATATTTCAGTAAATATTACTGCAGTATATATTATTCTGTGATCTCACTATTTAAATTAGACATAAGTAAGCATGATATACAGGCAGCTGGGGATAGTCAAAACCCATAATAATCAAGCAGCTTTACTCTATTACTGTGTAGGATAAAAAACTATTATTTAAGGACATTCTAGGGATAGTGAGGATCATCAAGTCAGAAAAAAATAGGGCTTAATGTTCTGACTACAAAAATGTAATGGTAATTATGTGACATGATTGAGGTGTTAGCAGACCCTATGGGTGGTTTTGCTTTGCCTTTGTGTATTTTTTTTCTTATGAAATTTGGGAATACTAAAAATTTACATATAATATTTTGGTTTAATTAAATGGTTTAAAAAAAGTTATTTTCATTCAGAATTCCACTTATATATACCATAGTCTTCTCAATCCAGCTTTAAGTTGCAATTATGATCAATGAATTTTGACAATCCTCTGAAGTTAACATTCTGTATTGGGAATTTTTTCTCACTAGAGATTATTTGGAGACTATATAGAAGATATAAAATTGCTTAAGCTAAAGAACAAATGGGTTGGTAATTCGGTTTACATAAGAATATTATGCAGTCAGACGTAATGCTATGGCCTGTGCTAATGGGAAGGAGAAAATTCAGATGTCTGTGCTGGATTTATTTATTTGTTTATTTACTTGTTTATATTTGTCTTTCTGTTCTCTACCCCATTCTCCATTTGCAACAGGATTATAAGCATCTTAAATTTATTGGTTGAGGTTTTTACTTACCACTGACATGCAGGTGACTCTGGTTTAATATACTATATTCTGGGATGGTCTTTTGGATTTAGCTCCCAGTATTAACTGACTATAACTTCTATGTCTTTTCTCATAACATTATTCACAATAATGTAGTCAGATTAGGTCATCCTATGGATTTCTCTTACTTTTCTTTAATATCTCCAGTCTATTCAGCTATGTTTTGGTTAGCTTTTCATGTTATAGATAAATTTGAATCTAAATAATATGTTTTGTTTGTGTCCAAAATGACCTTCTGTTTTTTTGTTTGGTTTGTTCTGTTTTAATAGAGTAGATTTTCAATTGATACCCAGTAAGTCTATAGCATGGTAAAGAAATCATATCAGTTTAAAATGAAAGGATTAAGGAGTATGCAATGAAAAGAAGCCTTTTATACACAGAAAGTGAGCTTGGAAACATACTCAGTTCCAGACGTGGCCACTTTATATAGAAAAGGAAGAAAAAGGAAGCAATAGCCCAGAGGACAGAGTCAGGAGACATAGAGAACTCTGAGAAAACACAGATAAGTTCTAATCAAGGAATAAGAACATGGTCTTGATTAGATTTTTAAATTGCTATGAACCAGTGACTATAGTGTGCTGTGCTTTCAATTTCCCCCTTTTTGGACTTGATGTGTTATGTATTAAAATTTACAGAAAATTCGTGTGTTAGACTGCATTTGGAGATAAGGTCTCTAAGGAGGTAATTATGGTTAAAGAAATCATGAGGATGGGACCCTAATCCAACACAGCTGGTGTCATTCTAAGAAGAGGAAGAGACACAGGGATGTGAATGCACTGAGAATAGGCCATGTGAGGACACCATAGAGAAGGCAGCTGTCTATAAACCAGAAAGAGAGGTCTCTGGTACCTGATCTTGGACTTCCAGCTTACCAAACTGTAAACAAATTTCTGTTGTTTAAGCTACCCAGTCTATGGTATTCTGTTATAGCAGCCCAAGGAGTGTAATGCAGAGTATGTATAGTTATTCTACTATGAAAGTCACACCATTGCATGTTGCCTGTAGGAGTGGTAGATACCTTGTCTTTTTAGTCTACCAGAGGAACTACACTTGAGGAGTCTCTTCCACATGGAGACCTGATACAGATTATAAGTATTTGAATTTTGGTCACACAGTCTTTGAGCTAATGTTGTAATGAGCTTCTGGTCTTAAGGGAAAGACTGAATATATTTTATGTATAGAAATCAGATGAATTGTGGCCAAAAAGCAGACTATGGCTGGTTGTATTTTTCATTGATGGTAAAAACAAATTCAGCCAGGCCACATGCTTTCCTGAGATGTGACCTTTAAAGTTCTATCAAGAGGTGGATCTATGTTCTGTCATCTTGAATCTTGAACAGACTTGTTACTTATTTGTAACCAAGAGAATGTGAGATAAATACTGCTATATTTTGAAGTTAGGTTGTAAAAAACAATGTAGCTTCCATTTCATTTGCCCGTATACTTCCATTTAGAGTCCTGAATTGCTATATAGAAACATGCAACTATCTTGGTCACAGAGACAAGGCATTGCTTTTTCAAACTCTTCTACCATGGATTCTGGGAGAATAACAAATACTTTAACTCACTACATAATAATTTACTACAAAAGTTAATAGCTTAAAATATAACTAGCAGAAAGAAATATTTCAGTACAATATGAGGAAAAACAACTGCTTGTAAATAGGTATAAGGAAAAGAGTCATGATTTTAAATGTGGATGACTGACATAATTATATCATTACTAGAAATAGAGAAATTTGGGTAGGAGGATGTTGTTTTAGAAAATTGAATTCTAGAGGCTGGAAGGAGATGTAGAGGTTATTGTCTGACAATTCTTAAGCTTAGGATAAAAGTATGAAAAATAAATGGAGGTTGAAACTGAAAATAGTAGGTCATTTGTCAGATACATTTTAGAAGCTGTAACATGGTTTCCTGAATTTTTGCTGAGAGAGTGCATGAAGAGAGAAGAGTGAAAGTATTCTAATATATAAAAAGCCAGGGGCCATCACAACTGAAACAACTGGACAGATGACTGAACAGCAGGATGCTTAGGGCGACAAGGCCAGCGGGGGAGTTAGTGAGGGATGACCAAATGACTGAATAGCAGGCTATGTGGGGCGACCAGGCCAGCAGGGTAGTTAGTGAGGGACGACCAAACAACTGAAGAGCAGGCTATGTGGGGCGACCAGGCCAGCGGGGGTGCGGGACTGTTAGGGGTGACCAGGCCAGCAGGGGGGGTAGTAAGGGGTGACCAGGACAGCAGAGGGGGAGTTGGGGGTGACCAGGCCAACAGGGGGGCCAGTAAGGGGCAACCAGGCTGGTGGGGGGGCAGTTGGGGGCAACAAAGCAGGTGGGGGGGAGGCAGTTATGGACAATAAGGCCTGCAGGCAGAGGCAGTTGGGGTGATAAGTCTGGCAGGGGGGCAGTTAGGGCTATCAGGCAAGCAGGCAGGTGAGCAGTTAGGAGCCAGTGGTCCCAGATTGTGAGAGGGATGTCTGACTGCTGGACATCCCCTGAGGGGTCCCAGATTGGAGAGGGTGCAGGATGGGCTGAGGGACACCTTCCCTGTATACAAATTTTGTGCATTGTGCTACTAGTATCTACACTAATAAAAGAGAAACATGCAAATTGATGTCACTCCGCTACCCTTCCCATTGGCTAATCAGGGCGATATGCAAATTAACTGCCAGCCAAGATGGCGGCCGGCAGCCAGGCAGCTTGAGCGAACATGAGGCTTGCTTGCTTCAGTGACGGAGGAAGCCAACGTTCCCCACCTGCCGCTGCCGGCCTCTGAGCTTGCAGTTTGAAACATTGTTATAAATATAGAAGCTAAACAAACTCCAGAAACCTGCTTTAAGCCAGCCGGGATCTCAGAGCTGGAGTTGAAACAGTGTTTCGATTATAGAACCCAAACAAACCAGATACCTGCTTTCAGCAGCCGAGGCCTAAGAGCTGTAGCCAAGCCTCAGAGCTAAAGCTGGCCCAGAATAAAAAAAGAAAAAAGAAAAAAAGGAGCGGTTGGGAGTTCTAGTCACCCACCAGCCTGAAAACAGCTCTCAGTCCCTCACCCAGACTGGCCAGGCACCCCAGTGGGGACCCCCACCCTGATCTAGGACACCCTTCAGGGCAAACCAGCCGGCCCCCACCCGTGCAACAGGCCTCTATCCTATATAGTAAAAGGGTAATATGCCTCCCAGCACCGGGATCAGCAGAGCCGTGAGGCCTCCCGGCACCGGGATCAGCGTGACAGGGGGCAGCGCCCAAACCCCCCGATTGCCCTGCGGCTCTGTGTGTGACAGGGGGCGGGGCCACAACCTCCCTATCTGCCCTGCTCTGTTCGTGACAGGGGAAGGCGCCCCAACCCCCTGATCAGCCCTGCTCGTGTGTGACAGGGGGGAGCTCCTCAACCACCTGATCGGCCTTGCTCTGTGCGTGACAGGGGGGGAGCTCCCCAACCCCCTGATGGGCCCTGCTCTGTGCGTGACAAGGGGAGCTCCCCAACCCCCTGATTGGCCCTGCTCTGTGCATGACAGGGGGTGGCGCCGCAACCTCCCCATTGACCCTGCCTTGAGTGTGACAGGGGGCAGTGCCCCAGCCCCCCAATCGGCCCTACCCTGAGCGTGACTGAGGGTGGCATCGCAACCTCCCGATCCGCCCTGCTCTGTGCATGGCAGAGGGCGGTGCACCAACTCCCCAATTGGCCCTGCTCTGAGCCCAACCAGGAGCTGCACCTAGGGATTGGGCCTGCCCTCTGCCACCCGGGAGCAGGCCTAAGCCAGCAGGTCGTTATCTCCCGAGGGGTCCCAGACTGCAAGAGGGCACAGGCCGGGCTGAGGGACCCCTCCTCCCCCCCGAGTGCACAAATTTTTGTGCACTGGGCCTCTAGTTTATATAATAATAAGAGAAGGGCAAACTGTTGAAAATTGGAAAACAAGGGAATTTACAAATCATTGAAAATAAGAAATCAAAGAGTTGTAAGAAAGAGTGATAATCAGTGTCAAATACTATGAAAAGGGCACTTTTATTTGTTTCACTGGCTGATTTAAGATTGAAATTCATAATAGTAAACTTTCACATATCCTAAAATGTATAGAAGTTCTATAATAATGCAAGAAGGAAATGATGTGTTTCTATGGTTTATTGCAGCCAATCCCATATAATAATCCTAGGTGGCATCGTGTGACGCCCTCGTGTGACGTTGTCATGAGATGGCCACCGTGAGATGGCAGCCACAAGATGGCTGGTAGGGAAGGGCAGTTGTGGGTGATCAGGCCAGCAGGGGGGGCAGTTGGAGGTGAACAGGCCAGCAGGGGAGGGCAGTTGGGGGTGAACAGGCCAGCAGGGGAGGGCAGTTGGGGGCAATCAGGCTGGCAGGAGAGGGCAGTTGGAGGTGATTGGGCTAGCAGGGGAGCAGTTAGGCATCAATCAGGCCGGCAGGGGAGTGGTTAGGGGCAATCAGGCAGTCAGGCAGGCAAGCGGTTAAGAGCCAGCAGTCCCAGATTGTGAGAGATGTCCAACCGCTGGTTTACCGCTGGTCCGACATCTCCCGAGGGGTCCCAGTTTAGGCAGGGTGCAGGCTGGGTTGAGGGACACCCCCCACTCTGTGCATGAATTTCATGCACTGGGCCTCTAGTATCAGTAATATTTATGTGGCAGTTACTTTGATCAGTACTGGTGATACAAAGACAAAGAAGAATCTATCTTTCCTTTGAGGGATAAGCATTTAATAGGAGAGAGATATATAGGAATAAACAGATCTCGTAAATTACATAGATGTGCTGGTACATATATGTGAATTCTACCATTGGATATTTTAGAAATTGAATTTAGACTGAAACATGAATCTGTTAAAGAAATGGGCATGTGCTAGGGGATGGGAATGTTTGCAGAGAGGTCAATGGAGGCAAAAAGGAAACATATGTAATACTTTCAATAATAAAGAACTTAAATTAAAAAGAAAGAGATGTTATTTCTGGGAAATTGCCCATTGATTTAAAAAGTCTTACCAAACATTCAGGGTTACATGTAGCATGCAACCACTTGAGAAGGTAGGCATGCAGCTAGAGTTCCCCAAACATTTCAAATAAATCAGAAAATGAATCTGATCGTGACACAGGGAGATCTGATCACAATCCTTGCTCCAAGTGAGATTATTTGTACTTTACCCCATCCATAGGGATGGATTGTAGTCCTGGGAAGTTTGTTTCCTAATCAGATAGACAACTATTCTTTTCACTATGTGTGTGTGCCTGTGGGTAAATAAGTAAAACTTTTACCTTCATTGAGAAATCTGCCTGTGTCTCTTGGTGTATCTTGTTGTTTGTGCATCATTCACTCAACTTTAACATTTTAAAAGACCTTGAAGTTAACAGGGAAGGGAATTCCTATTGAGTCAGATGTCAGGATAAGCTTTATCAAAAAGGTAACTTGACCCAAATCTTCAAAGGTAGATAGCTGTTTGCCCTGTGAATAGAGGAGATGGTAGATCTTTCTGACACAGTGTGAGTTTGATTAAAAATTCAGAGATATCAGTAACGTGACATTTCTTTGGTCTAAAAATGTACCATATAACTACAGCATAAACAAAAGGGATAAGAGAACATATCAAAATTTTCTTACATGAATGTTATTTGATCCAGAAGAACTTTGCAGTGATGTGGTTATGTAGGAATCCTGAATTCTGTTAGAAATTCCTTATCAATCCCTATGGTTACGTATCACTTTCAAGTTTACCATGAACCAATTTTGATAGAGGAATGTTATAGCTACCAAAGGTTCAGGCTAACCAAATATAATGATTTAAATATTTCCCCTAGAATTGTTTCAGGATAGGTTAAAGAATGATATCAATACAATTGATTTAGTTCCTTTTCAGGATAGAAAGCCAGAATAACATTTTTCTACAATTCAATTTACCTTGCAGATTCTGTAATTTCTTTTGTTGCACCTCATTGTAAGATTGATTGTTTCATAATTAAATGGAAACAAATATTTTACTTTTTAAAACGATTCTGAATTTTTATTCTTATCTATGATTAGGCAAGTTCTTGATTTTTTTTTTAATGAAAACATATAAAATAACAATACTCCTAAAAGGTGAGTAAATCCCAGCTAAACACCATCTGGGCGAAAACTTATTTTGTATTGGGAAAAGTCAACCTATTTAAAAATATAATGAAAAGAGTCACGTATTTTAAAAATACGATATTCCCTCTCTTAAGAGTTAAGAGACTATGTCTCATAGCCAAATTACCTTCTGTTATAGAGACTTAAAATCTCCTTTGCATGAGGTTTTCTTTGGCTTATGGCTTTGTTTTAAGTTAATTCACTATTTGATCACTTGACTGTGAAATCATACAATCAGTATGGAAATGGGTAATCAAGTCTGTTTTACTATTCACCAAATATATCTCTAATGTTTCTAGGTTAATAGTATGAAGTAGTTTGTGCTTTATTATTTTGCATGAATATTTTTTGAAAAAGAAAGCCTGCCTGAGTATAGAGGTATGTTGATATAGAATATATTTATTCTAAGGGGAAGGAAAAGCTGAATCGTGAACTAAGAAACAGAAAAATCAAAGCTTGAAAACATCATTTATTGTAATATTTCTCCCAATGTAGAAATTACTTCTTACCTGTCAAGAAGACTTGTCCTTTCAGGCCTAAATTCTCTCAGCTATGGTAAACTCTCTGTGTACCTCCACTCATCCTTTGTTGGATTGTGCTGACTTGTACAGGACTTCATTCAAATAAGCTAAAACCTTCCTCCCTGTAACTTCAACCAAAATAAGACTGACCTTCTCCTTAAAGCAGCGGTTCTCAACCTGTGGGTCACGACCCCTTTGGCAGTCGAACGACCCTTTTACAGGGGTCGTCTAAGACCATCCTGCATATCAGATATTTACATTATGATTCATAACAGTAGCAACATTACAGTTATGAAGTAGCAACGAACATAATTTTATGGTTGGGTCACAACATGAGGAACTGTATTTAAAGGGCCAGAAGGTTGAGAACCACTGCCTTAATGCATCATGGTATAGGTAGAATGTTTTGTGCTAATTCATATTTTTGGCGAAGTTAAACTGTATTTCCATTTTTATAAGAAGGTGATTTGGGCATAGTTGTACAATTTATGTTTCCTGAGTTTTCTCCTTTCATTTTTCTTTTCTGTAATATATATTCTTGCATTTATCATTTACTATTATTTGTATTGTTTTTAATTACAAGATTAGATTTATTTTTATATGAATGTGAAGTAAAAACAATATACATACATACATATATACATACATATACTAGTGGCCCAGTGCACGAAATTCGTGCGGGGGGGGGGGGGGGTTCCCTCAGCCCAGCCGGCACCCTCTCCAATCTGGGACTCATTGAGGGATGTCCGACTACCGGTTTAGGCCCGATCCCACAGGGACATCCCTCTGTAATCTGGGACCGTTGGCTCCTAACCGCTCACCTGCCTGCTTGACTGATCGCCCTTAACTGCCTCTGCCTGCCTCATCGCCTCTCACTGCCCTCTCCTGCTGTCCTGATCTCGCCCCCAACTGCCCTTCCCTGCTGGCCTGGTTGCCTCCAACTGCCCTCCCCTGCCGGCCTGATTGCCCCTTACCCCCTGCCAGCCTGATCTTTCCCCCAACTGCCCTCCCCTGCTGGCCTAACCTCCCCTAACTGTCTCTGCCTTGGCCCCCACCACCATGGCTTTGTCCGGAAGTCGAACGTCCAAGAGATGGCTGGTCGACCCAGTCTAATTAGCACATTACCCTTGTATTAGTATAGATAGATTATATAGTATAGGATTGCTTCAATGGGAGGGAAATGCCCTTTTCAGCAAGAGGAGATGCTCTTAGCAGACAAAAACACATAATCCCTATATCTGGACTGATAGCCAGCCATATGCACTATACTGCCAAACAGGTTATTAAAAAATTGAACTGCTTTCTTACACCTGACACCAAACTGCTGTTGCCCTTAAAACCCCTCCTCAGCCCTCACCATAGGTTCTGCCTTCACACTTCACCCAGATTAGGTTCTGATTGGTCAGTTTCTATGCCAGTCAGCGTCAAAAGCTCCGCCTCCTAGGCAGCCATTGGCTCCTCGCACTTCACCCATATTTGGTTCTGATTGGTTAGTTTCTATGCCAGTCAGCATCTCTGGGCCTATCTCTGGGCCTGATCAAAGAGGCAGGGCTAATCAGCAGCCCCTGCAGAGGTCTGGAGAGAAACAGAGCTGCCGGGGGAAGCCCAGAGAGATAGAGAGAGGCAACAGCTGATCAACAGCTGCCATGGAGGCTGCAGATCAGACCCTGCCTATCTCTCTCTGTGCCTCTCTCCAGGCCTGATCCGCAGCCCACTCAGCAGTCAGTGCTGGGTTGCTGTGCTGGCACTGGCTGCAGTCAGTGTTGGGTTGCCATGGCAACCCAGCGCTGACTTCTGGTGTTTGGTCCAGCCTTCCCTTGTGGATGTTACAGACCCTGGCTCTTTATGTATATGTGTATCTGTCTATCATCTATATATCATCTGTGCCCACATATACATGTCAGAATATCTTTGCTAGTTTGTAATTTCTTCTCTTTTACTGTCTTGCTATTTCAGTAATCCTACAAATGAAATTTTGCAAATGGCTCTCCCCTTTGTTCATTTTTCAGGGAAGGCCTTATAGAAGACCTATTAGGGAACAACAAAGATGCTGTAAGATAGTAAAACATTTGCCATGAATAAATACGGAATTTTTCAGACTTTATTAGCTCTATGTAATTAATTATTTGTCTATAATCCACCTTGTCCAAATCCATTTCCTACCTCTACCTCAAATTATCTACATGCATGCAAACAAAAGGGCTATGTAGAAAAACTGAAAGAACTATTATGAAGTAGTTCCTATTGCACTGCTAAAGGGATTACCCTTCATTTTAAGTGAAGTCCAGTCTCTGGAAACCAAAGTGTTTTTCGTTTGTTTGCTTGTTTTTTACGTAAGAAGGGAAGTCAACAAATGAGAATGGTGAAGGAAAACCTAATGGAAGGAACTGAGAGAAATTGTTGGTGAGCTGAGGCACCTGGGGCCAAGGTTAGATACCTTTTCTCTGTGTGACAGATGTGCTGATTGTGCTGGAGACACTGCCCTTTATTAGGAATTTCTAGAAAATAAAAATTAAACAGAGTTTAATGTTTCCAAATAACAGATTAGGAAATTCATTTAGGGGACCAAAGATGAAACATCTAAATGATCTTATCTGGGATCCACTTACTTAAAGTTAGTGAATTATTCTCATTACAGATGTGATATTAGCTGATATGATATGTTTTCCTCTTTCTAACTATATGACACACTGGAAAAAGCAAAATTATGAAGACAGTAAAGAGACCAGTGGCTTCCAGAGATTAGGTGGTAGCGAGGGGTGAATAGGCAGAGTTGAAAGAAACTTTAGAGCCGTGAAACTGTTTTGTATGGAATAATAAAGGTATACACAGGTCATTGTGCATTTCTCAAAACTGATAGAATATACAACATGAAGACTGAGCCCAAGCGTAAACTATGGCCTTTAGTTGATAATGATATGGCAATGTAGGTTCATTACTTGTAATAAATGGACCACTCTTGTGAGGGACATAGATTCTAGGAGTCTGTTCATTTCTGAGGCCAGTTGATATATGAGAACTCTGTACTTTCTAATCAGTTTTCTGTCAACCTACAATCACTCTAAATAAATCTATTTAATAAAATATACATTTAGTCTTTAATAATTCTACAAATAAATATGTAAAATACTCATTACTGGTTCTTTCACCCTCACCAACAATATTATCTAGGTTCTTGTATATTCATAAATATTTGGGCTCTAGCCTACATGCTTGTCTGAAAGCTTATATAGATTAATATTTTCATATTTTCTTATGAATATCTGGGTGTTTTTCATTGTTATGTCTTCTATATTTGGGAAATCCAAAACTTATATGTTACGGTGTAAGTTTACCAATCTTTATTTAAAATTTCTTTAATTCTGTTACCTTTGTTAGTTTTTCACATTGATATCTATGTCACTTATTATGGGATAAATTGAACTCTCCCTACTATTTGCAGAGATCTGTGGATGAAGGAGGAGGTAGACATTTTCCTAGTCTTCATAGTTCACTACTTCATCGTGAACGTCATTGCTTTAGTTGTGTCCAGTTTACTGTATACTTCAATGGCTCCTCTCTGTGTTTTTAACTCCCTGCTTAACTGAATAGGATAATTCCCAAGAGTGTTCTGCCACATGGCCTGGTGGCCTATCATTGCTATACTAAAAGGATTTACCTTCAGGTTGAGCCCCTCTTTCTCAGATACCTTATACTTTTATATCTTCAGGGCTGTTTTATTGATCTCTATACATTTTTATTATCTCCTTATATTTAAATTTTTGAAAATTAATACTATTGTTTAGGAATGAACATTGTATTTCTATTTTTCCCCTTTAGGTTCACTTTCCATATAATATCGTTCAAACCAAGAAGATAACTATTTTCTGGTAATTACTCTTAAATACAACTATCTTGACTCTATTAAATACTAGTATATGAAATATATTTTGAAAAACATTATTTATAAATATTGTTCCTTGGTAAAATGACCTAAGAGTATAATTAAAATTTACAATGAAAACAATCATTTGGAATAAATAACACTCCCGGGAAAACGTTAATTACTAAGAACAAGATAAATCCATGAGGGGAGGAGGGAAAGAGCCTAAAAATGCATGAAGTAAGGAAAGTAATTTGAAAAAGATTACTACCAAGTAAGACCCAAATCGCTTGGAATTATAAATTGAATAGAAGAATTAAAATTCAATTATTGAATATAAGGAATAAGACAATCCTGCACACAGATTATATGATTTCCCTTAGCTTAAGAATTTAATTGAAACTTGCATTACACTTTCTATGACATTATTAAAATTTGTGCACTCAGGGAGGTCCCTCTGCCTGGCCTGCGCCCTCTCACAGTCCAGGACCCCTCGGGGGATGTCCAACTGACAGCTTAGGCCCACTCCCCATGTCAGACATCCTTAGTGCTGCTGCAGAGGCAGGAGAGGCTCTTGCCACTGCCGCTGTGTTTGCCAGCCATGAGCCTAGCTTCTGGCTGAGCAGCGTTCCCCCTGTAGAAGCACACTGACCACCAGAGGGACAGCTCCTGCATTGAACTTCTGCCCCCTTGTGGTCAGTGTGCATCACAGCAACCGGTTGTTCTGCTGTTTAGTCAATTTGCATATTAGTCTTTTATTATATAGGATAATAAAAGCATAATATGCTAATTAGACTGGGCGTCCTTCCTGAAAAAGCTAGGGCTGCGAGGGAAGCCTGGGTCCCGGGTGCCTGCCAACAGCCAGAGGGTATCTCGGGTCCAGGGTGCCAGAGGGAAGCCGGTGCCAGCAGCCGGAGGAAGGAAGGCCTACTCTTGCACGAATTTCATGCATCGGACCTCTAGTTTGATATAAATACTCCACCTACTTTGGCTGTCCAATGGTAGATTAGGACAAGTTAGTCTCTTGGTTACAGAATATATCTGGGCAAACAGCCTAATTCAGTTATCTCTAGTCTATCCTCGATTTGTTGGCTAATTGAAGCATTCTTTAAAAAATAAGCAATAAAAATGTGATAAAAGTTTTATTGAGTATTTTTTAGTATTTAGTAAGTAAATGGAATAGTGAGTTTGATATCTATTACCTTTCTTTCTCACTTTTTAGATACTTTATTTTGTTTCTTTTCATCTACCTTTCCAAGGTTAGTACACCACTAAAGTAATCTTTTATTTCTCTGAATCCTATCTGTGTGTCAGTAAAATGGATAGTGATACAGGCCCTGTTCACCTTAAGTGCTCTATGAAGATCAAAAAAGTAATTGCGCAGAATTGCTTGCAAAATTATCTGTGCTCTACTAATTTAGAGTAATGATAACAGACCAGTATACTTATTTTTAAATTGTATGAAAACCTGACATATCAACAGTCTTAAGACATTTCTAGATATATTATAATTCACTGTAGCCATTTACAGATGATAAATAGGAAATGAAAGGCTTTGGAGCTGGTTATATCTTCCCTTAAAATAACATGGCTTTAGACTGAGCTACCACAAAATGATACAGTGGCATTATGCTTAGTCATTCTGTTTGGGTGAATGATTCACCACATCAAAAGGATATTCTATTTGTTTCTTACTACCTTTAGTCATTTTCATCTGTTTTGGGAGCTTTATAATTATAAAGTCTGTAGAAGTTTAATATTGTAGGGTAAAGTTATTCTGGCATGAAAATAAGTATATCTTTTTCATGGGTTACATTGACTATTGATACCTACATGATAAGTTTATTTTAGAAAAGGATATTGGTATAAACTTTTTTCCCCAGAAGAATAGTTAAGTTAATATTGTTCACAGTGACCAAGATAACTTTAAAATTCTGCTTGACTTACCTAATTTTATACAGCATTCTTCTCACTTTTTCTATACTATTTTCTTTAGAAAACTTATAATTACAAGTTGTTTTTCTGCCCTTTCTTCTTTTTTTAAATTTATCTTTATTGTTGAAAGTATTACAGATGTCCCCCTTTTTTCCCATTTACCCCCTCCACCCCCACCCCCCAATGCCTCATATTTTTTAAACATATTTTTTGTTGTTGATAGTATTGCAGATATGTCCCCTTTACCCCCATGCTCCCAATATGGAGTTTCCTCAAAACAATTTAAAATAGAACTTCTGTTTGACCCAGCCATCCCTCTTCTCTGCCCTTTGATATGTGAGAGTTCTCTTGCCCATCTTACAACCTAAGAATGTCTTTCTCAAAAATCTGGGATCCATCACTATGAAATGTCAAGTGTTTGAAATCATCAAGAAATATAGTGCCTCTATCTCTCCATCTCTGTAGGAGGATAAGAACCTAACTTCATCAAGTGCCAATGAGCAATCACAGATGGTCTCATCACATTGACCAATCTCCCCACTGACCTCTTCCTGTACTTAACCACTAGCTCAACCAAACACTTAAAAATCCTTCCACTTTTTATTTCAAAAGAATAGAATTCAATCTCTATCCCTATTGCAGTAGTTCTCAATAGAGTCTTCCTTGCCTCCTTAATTGTACCCGGTGCAATTTTTCTTTGACAATAGAAAATATGATTTATGTAACTGAATAACTGAATGTGATGTTTGCTAAGAAGTTCAAAGCCAGATCTGGATATGAAAATAATGATCATACAGAATATTCTCTTAGCCCCAGATGTTGTGATAAAATATCATAGACCGAGTGGCTTAAATTTTGGAGGCTGGAAATTACAAGGATAAGGTGTCAACAGATTTGGAGACTGGTGAGAGCCCTTTCATGGTTTGTAGATGGCTGCCTGCTTATTATGTGCTCACAGGACTTTTGTTTGGTACATGCTAATAGGGGTAGGGTGGAGGGAAGAGGAGGGAGGAAGGGAAAGAGGGTAAAAGGGGAGGAAGGAGAGAGAAAAATTGAAAAAGAGTTATCTTATGTCTTTGGCTTTTATGACAGTAATCTCATCATGAGGATCATACCCTTATGACCTAATCTAACCCAATTAGCTCCCAAAAGTCTCACCTCCCAATACCATCATACTGGGGATTAGGGATTTAACATATGAATTTGGGAGGGACACAAACTTTCATTCTATAGCAACACTGTGTCTGATCCAGCCTATCTTTCATTCCTTAATGATTTATTAATGCTGAATTAATCTTAACTAATATTTTTGTTAGCTTCAATATTCTTTGCAAGCAAATAGAATATCACATTAGAATAAAAGAGAAGAGATCAATTTTAGCTAAGTTTATTAAATTTTACAGAGAAGAGGAATCAGAGTTTGATGGGACTTGTATATTGAATACTTTACCAAGAAATGGAATATGTTACCTAGAACCCTAAACATTAGGATTGTCTAGTATTTACTTTTTTTTTTTTAAGCTAGTGTCCTGTGGTTTCAAGGTAAGCAGGTCTGGGATGGGCAGACCTACCCTATTTTATCAGTGCTACCACCTCCCCCATTTCTACTTCACCCCATCTAAAAGGCTTCTGGCTCTAAAATCTCATTGTCAAAACCAACCAGCTTGTCTTTCTCCTTTTGTTTAATCGATGCATGTTTTCAATGACAAAGGAGACCAAGTAAATTCAATCCAGCATTATAGATCAAATTAGATACAGAAACAAACTAAAAATCTAGCATGTGTACGGCATCCTTATTTTTAGAAAATAACATATGGAAAATTTATTGGTCAGTCTTTTGATATTTCATGGGGAAAGAGTAGGTAAGATTTGTCCTATAAACTTGTGTGACTTTTCTGTTCTATACTTAAAGAAGCATTTTTTATTTTTTTGAAATTCCATTGATTTTAAATACAGTTCTCAGTATCTTTAAGTAGGTTAACTTATTGAGATTGCCTGTAAATTTTAAATGTAATATTTAATGCTGATTACCATATATTAAAAAATGATAATTGAATATATCTTCTCCTGTCCATGAATTTCTTGGATTTCCTTGTTTGTAATTTTAATTTGGGTCCATTTACAAATATAGGTATTTTATAACTTTCCATAAGGTCCAGCAAATATAATAAAATCTTATTTAAAAAATCAGGGAAATCCCAATGTTATCTATGGCTGGACAACATGCACTTCTGTTTGTGTCTTTCTTGCAGAAATCAGAATTTCTGGACAGGATTTTTAATATTTAGCAGGTATAGTTACCTGTTCAGTTCATCATATAATTTTAATAGTCTTTCACAGAGCACACAAACTCTATTCCTCTTTTACTTTTGAAATTTAGACTGTTTACTAGATAATCTTTCCCTCTGTCTAATGGACCAGAGACTCACTAGTGACTCAGACTTCCCTTTCTTCAGATAATTAGAGAAGTACATTAAGTTTTTAGGCCTCCAGGGGCCACTTAATGTGCTGCAGAGAGTATTAACATTGAGGAAAACACATAATTTACTTTAGATTAAAAGGCCATACGTATACTATTAGACATTGTAAATCTCATTTTTATTTTTATCCAGGTGATTTTGCACATATTTTCAAAACTATATAGTGCTACTAGGATGTTAATAAGAGCAGTAATTCCCTACTTTATCCTTTCTCTGTTCTGCAGTGGGTCCTTAGGATCAAACCCTTCCAATTTTTTAACATTTCTTTTGGTAAATATAATTTTTCTATTCTAAATAATATCCTTATTTTGAGCACTCTTGATTCAGTGAGTCTTGACATAACACAATAAATTTTATTAGAGTAAATTAGTGTCTCTTCCCCTCGCAACTTTATTCTTTTTGAAGCCTTTAAATATGTTATTTTAAAGCAATATTCATTAAACCAGTACTCAGTGTTTCATTACTATATCAATATAGATATGACTCAAAGTATACCAAGATTACATTCTTACTACTCTGGTATATGTTTATTTAATTTATGTACCTAAATCATATACCAAATTTATTTTATTTTCCTCTGGAATTGGCTTTTCATAGTACTTAATTGTTAATTTGTTAAACTATTACTAATCTTCTCAAACACTCTCATATCTTTCAATTCATTATTTCACAAGTTAAAGGGAATTTCTTTTCTTCTCCAAGATTTAGCTTGTGATTCTGGATCCTCCTGGTCTGGTATATAGTTGATTTTTTTCAGTGCCTCTCCATTTATATTCTGGAATGAAGCAGTGGAAAACTGATTGGATGCTCTGTGCACATCGACAGGATGCCAATTCCTGGCATCACCATGAGCCAGTTGTGCAAGAAAGCAGCTGTTTCATTGTGAACTTTGAAAGCTTAGATTGCCTTGATTTTTTTTTTTTTTGAGCACTTCATCTAGAGAATGATTCTTACATTCCCTACCTAAGATTTTTTTTTCTGCATAAAACATATTACCACAAATGTAGTGGCTTAAACAAAACATATTATTATCTCACAGTTTCTGTGGATCAGAATTCTGGCATCGCTATACTGGTTTCTCTGCTTATACCCTCCCAAGGCTATAGTCAAGATATCGATGACTGATTTCTCATATGGACCTTGAGGTTCTCTTCCATTTTCATTGAGATTCCCAGCAGAATTCAGTTCCTTGCAGTTGTAGGACAGAGCCTCTCAGCTCCTAAATGCTCTTCTTTTCCATAGGCTGTTGATAACATGGCTGGATACTTCCAGGCCAGTAGTAGAGCATCTCAGTACTCAGGTAAGGACTAAGCCTTCGTTAAAGAATTAGTAATCTACATAGATCAAGTATATCTTGGATAATCTTCCTTGGATTAAGTCAAAGTCAGCTGATTAAGGTCCTTATTTACATCTGCAAAATCCTTTTACTTTTGTAAGCAGCCATGGGAGTCATATCTCACCACAGTCGCAGGTCTTCTCACATTCTAGGGAAGGAGATTACAAATGGTTGAGGGTCACTGGGGGTCATCTTAAGTGTTCTGCCTACCAGAGTTCTAAGTGCTCTGTTGGTTTTCAGTGGTGGGGGAAGGTGTAATTCTGACTAAGCTTTCCATAGGAATCTGACTTTTTTTTCATATTGGAGCCTCATCCTGTTCTCAACTGTGTCTGGTGTCACCCACCCCATCACACTCCTGCAAGGGTGAAGATGGGGTCCTGAGATTCTAAAAGCTTTCTTGTTGTAGAATTGTGCCTGCTGCTTATGGTGCCTAGCTTTTCAGTTCTTCAACAGAGACAAATTTCTGCAGAATGAAATGGCTTGCCTTTTACATGTACCTCCATCTGTAGCCGGTTATGTTCATACTGCTGCTGCTCTGATAAGGCAGTTGGCATCTTCCCCGACTGGTGCCCATTGTTGTAAAATATAGAATATTGCTATTATTATTTTTTTATTTTTGTTGTATTTTATCAAAGTCATTTTCCTTATCATTTGTATATGATTTCTGAGAGGAAAATAGGACAGAAAACTCTTTAATTGACAGTAACACATTTAAAAACATATTTCTGATTATAAATAATAGCATGAAATGGGTGATCCTTTATAAATAAGAACTTTTAAAAATATTTTTAATCTTCCATATAGTGTTTTCCCTACTTGGGATTTTTTTTTTTTTAACAAAGAATTGAGAATTTGTAGACACAATGTTTTTGGATAGAATTTGTTAAACATGTATTTTAAAATTGAAGTTTTATATATAGAAAAGAATATAAACCATACATATATAATTTAATGATTTTTTACAAAATAAGTACAGTCACATAATAGTCATTCAACACAAGAAACAGGACATTATTCATACTGTAGAACCCCATCCCATGTACTCTTTCAGCCAACCCCTTTTCTATCCCACAAAAATAAATGTTACCCTGACTGCTGATACTTGTAGGTGTTGTGTCTGTTTTAAATGGAATCATAGGGAATCTTCTTTTGTATCTGAAATCTTTCAGTGAACAATATACTTGGAAATGGATTTGTGTTGTTCAACGTACTTGTGGTTAGTTCGTTTAAATCTATATATATAAAAGCCCAGTGACCAGAATGGCGCAATGACCAGAATGACCAGTGGCTATGATGCACACTGTGGCAGCCAACCATCCTGATCTGGGCCCTGATTACCCCCTTGTCCCAGGCTGGCCCGGCCTCCGATCGGCCCCCAACACCCCAATCGAGGGCAGGGCTGGCTGGCCAACTGCCCACAGCCTCTCCACCATGCAGGCCCAGCCCGATGGGTCTTCATTGGGGTGGGCCAGCCTGGACCCCACCCTTGCACAAATTTGTTCACCAGGCCTATAATTATTTTATAATATTCCAGTGCATGACGATACCAAAAGTAATTTACCCATTCATGTAGATGGATATTTGAGTTATTTCCACTTTGGGTTGTTATGAATAGTGCTGACAAGGGCATTCTTGTTCATACTTTTAATGCATATAAAATGTATTTCTGATGAGTGTATATCTTGCAATTGAATTACTGGGCCATTATGTATGAGTAATATAGAAAGTGATTCTGCCAAAAGCATTGCATTCTCCAATTATTGGTAACTATATATACCTTCACTTATTTAGCTTGTTTTTATCTTTTCTTAATCCAGTTTTACTATTTTCTATGGAAAGTTCTTTTCTTAAGATTTTTATAACTTTTCTATTTTAAATATAATTCACTTAAAATTTGGTTTTCTTTTTCTTCTAATATATAGATCCACAATTGACTTTGAATGTTGACCTTGTATCCAATGAAGTTACTAATTTTTAAATTATTTCCAGTATTTTTGCACAATTTAAAAAATTTCTACATATGCAATCATGCAATTTGTTTAGAATAGTCCTTTATTTATACCTCTCCAGTACTTATAGTTTCTATTACCTCAATTATATGAATGCTCAGGCTAAGACCTCTAGTGCTATGCCAAATACTGTGTTCCTTTTTATATTTTCAAAGTAAAGATTTTAACATTTTACCATTAAGTATAATTTTGTTGTAGGTATTTTTTTAAACATTAAGTGATTTCTATAATTGACTGTAATGTTTGTCATGTATGTCTATTGAGTTTTATCAATTTTTCTCAATTTATTGAGACCATCATATAATTTTTATTCATTATTTTAAAAAGTTTCCATATTTGTGAATTTTCTCCAGTCAAATGAGTTTGAGCAGAACTTTGTAATAACAGTGCTGAATTATAATCTCTCTTCCTCTAACACACACACAATGCTTCTTTAAGATTCCAGCATACCTTTAGTCATTTCAAGTAACTAGGGTATTAAAAGCATATAGGATCTTATAAAGTTCTCAAGTTTTTATTTTAAATATGTATAAATATTGCAAATTCCATTTCTGTTGGTCTCTGTCTTTTTAGAGATTATCCAATAAATCTTTAATGTGATCCCAAGAAAACTCCAAGTCTTGATTGGTAACAGAGGCAAATGTAGCACAAGTTTCAACCTGGCATTAAGCTATTCTAGTGATTACCAAAGACTCCGAGAGAGAAACAGGAAATATATACTCAATGTTCACCTCCATGTCTGGGAGTCCCTAAATCTATCAATAATAGCTACTCCTAGAGTATCTTTTCTTATCTACCAACTAGTAAATCCTACTAATATGTTTATATGAATCTCTAGTCAAGGTCAAATTAGTTGCACCTGCTACTGCAGAGGGAGAAAATGAATTATTATTCTACTACATAAAAGCTTTTTCCTTTTGATTCTCTTATGGGTTAATCTATTATACCCCATTGTTTTAGACCTTTCTGTGTTTTCATAATCTATGATAGGATATGCCCATTATTCTCATGACCCTTGAAGACTTTAGTACTTTGTTCAAACTTGGACTTCACTTATTCTATTTCATCATCTTCCAAGGAAAACCTGCTCATGTCACCATAATGTTGGATATTCTTTCCAAAAATGTAATGTGCTACTGTTATACCTTACAATAATCTACATGCCTCCTCTTTTCAAATGAACTTTGTATTATTAATTTGATATAATATTTTTATTCAACAATTAAAATATTTATTAATTTATTTCAGTCCTAAGTAAAGAAACCTCTATGCTAGGATTGCAATATGATTTTATATGGTGTAGTAATCCATAAGAATTTATAGTTACAGCTTTGAGAATGGTATTAACAGAATTTTAGAGCTAAGACTAGACATCATCAAATAGTTTAAAGAATGATTAATGATTAATGTAAAATTATTTTACATTATGACATTTCAAAGAAGTTCAAACACGTAAAAAAAACTTATGAGACAACTAAAAATGGTAGAATTTGAAATGATCAGCTTTTATAGATGCTTATTTTTAAAAGGCCAGAATGAAAATGTTTTTATTTTTAAGAGATCATTGAGTTTCATTATAGTATGTCATCAAAAAATCTCTTTAATGGAATTTGAAATAAAATAATCAAGGCTGTTTTTCTACATAAGTGTTTGCTTGTTAATTTTCATACTTTGTATTGTAATGGATTGCCCTCAATATTTGTTGCCTTGACCACCTCCTCAGTTCTGCTATGTTGCACCTAAATATAGTGAGTCATCGTGTTAAAACATCTATAGATTTTTTCGAGATGGCATATATTTGAGAAAGAAAGAAAAGATTATGAATGCACATGATCTAATTGCTGCTTTGGGTGTTGTTATATTAACTTTTTCTTTCTTTATTTTGTATGAGGAAATCGGATGATTTTGAATTATTCACCACATTTCCTTCCAATGTGGATCTCTTTTTATTGTGATTAGACTTTTACATTAAGTGTTAATGCTTTTTACCAAGAAGCAGGTTAATTGTGCCATCTATTTTCAATTAGCCCTAATAGGGTGCATGTATAGCTGTGGAGTCTATTGTGCATGTCCTTATAGAAGTGAGGAAATGGAGTAAAAGCTATTATTTTGATGTCCTGATAAATTATACTCCATATTATATTAGATTAACAAAATGAATGACTAACATTCCATGTGCACATGAGCTGTGACAGCATTTTTGACTCTTAATAAATCTGAATACTGGCTGATATCCAATCCTTTTTATATTAAATGCAAATTGAATCTAGATTATTTCATTACCTTTAGTCACTCATATATATATATATATATGTGTATATATATATATGTGTGTGTGTGTATATGTAGCCTATCTAATAATAGACAAACATGGTAATTGACCATACCTTCGCTACTCCTCCCATTGGCTAATCAGTGCGATATGCAAATTAACCACAAAGACGGCGACTAATTTGCATACTGCAGGCAGGGTGGGACACCGGGAGCTTCCATCCAGGCTCCCGTGTGGGACCCCAGGAGCCACTGGAAAGCAGGGCCATAGGCAAGGCAGCCCCTTGGGACCCAGGAGCCGCCTTGCCTGTGGCCCGTGATTGTGATAGGAAAGCCGGGCTGCAGGCAAGGCGGCACCCCGGGACCCAGGAGCCACCTTGCCTGCGGCCAGTGGTCGTGATCGTGATTGGAAAGCTGGGCCGGAGGCAAGGTGGCCCCCTGGGACCCAGGAGCCCATCAGTGATGTCTGCAGGCAAAGCAGCGATCAAGCTATGAGGGGGAGGGGGAGGGGCGGAAGGAGCTACAGGAGCAGCTCTGGCCAGAGACTGAAGACTCCCGCCGGAGCGAGGAGCAAAGACTGAAGGCTCCAGCCGCAGTGAAGACTGTGTCCAGAGCGAAGATGGAAGGTGGTGGCCAGAGTGAAGGTCTGGGTCGCGGGTGCCAGAGGAAAACTGGTGCTGGAAGCCAGGGGAAAGAAGGCCTATTGCACAAATCTTAAAAATATTAAAAAATTAAAAATTAATAAAATATTAATTGAAATGTATCTGCATTACATGAAAAATCTCCTAATTGCTTCTAGCATAATTTATTAAATTGTGCTAAAATTTACAAGGGTTCAATTAAAAAATATCTTAATTCTAAATGATATAATAGAAAATATATAATAGTGCAGTTATAAGCACTTATCTGAAAATAAAAATTTAAAGAAGTGAATTTAAAGAAGGGATTAGCCAAAGAAAATATATGCACAACCCATGGACACAGACAACAGTATGGTGATGGCCAGAGAGAAGTGGGGGGCAAGAGCTGGGTAGGGGGGGCAAAAGGGGGGAAATAGGAACATCCTATATAATAATAATAAAAGGCTAATATGCACATTGACTGAACGGCAGAATGACCGGTTGCTATGATGCGCACTGGCCACCAGGGGCCAGACGCTCAATGCAGGAGCTGCCCCCTGGTGGTCAGTGCACTTCCATATGGGGAGTGCCACGCAGCCAGAAGCTGGCTCATGGCTGGCCAGCGCAGTGGTGGTGGCTGGAGCCTCTCCCATCTCCGTGGCAGCACTAAGAATGTCCAACTAATGGTTTAGACCTGATCCCTTGGGGGCCTAAGCCTTTAGTTGGACATCCCCCGAGGGCTCCCTGGCTGCCAGAAGAATGTCTGACTGCAAGCTTAGGCCTGATCCCCTGGGGAGTGGGCCTAAGTTGACAGGTGGACATCCCCCAAGGGGTCCTGGACTGTGAATGGGCGCAGGCCGGGCTGAGGGACCCCCCCCCCCCCCCCAGTGCACAAATTTTTGTGCACCAGACCTCTAGTATATATATAAATATATATACATAAATAGTTATTATTGACTTTTTAACACTAACCAGGCAAATTCTAAAATATTTTAGTTCTTTGCTGTCTTATGAGAATGTGTATGCCAAACCTTAAGGAAGCTATAGAGTGAAATATATTGTTCTTAGCTTACTGTGAAATGCAATCAATGTAAGCTTTTATTTTTTTTAATTGTTAAATACCCATATAATTAATCGTTCCACATATATATAAATATATGTATTAATTGTATTACATATATTCATAAAAGCTTCCTGAACAACAATGAAAATGCACATTTTTAATTGTTGATTAGAATGAGAAAAGTTAATAACTGGTTTGGATCGCTTACATTAGTTATGCCTTTAAAAGGCCAGGTTTTTCCCTTGCCACATTTAGTAGATGGTTTCATTTGGGAACACCCATAAATCTAGAATATGTCAAATTATAGTATGGGAAAGGTTATTGCAGTTAAATTATATTTCTTAAATACTGTTTTTTTCTACATATTTTCCAGGGTTTCATTTCGTGATCCAATTCTGAGATGATGATTTCAGCCCTAGTGTTTGCCTCTTTTTTATGTCAAAATCAAGTTAAATGACCCCAGAAATATTAAAATTTTAAAAAGTTTAAAAGCTCTGTAGATTGAAGGTATTAAATTGTTCTATAAGTATAAAATAAAGTTTATAAACATACTCTAAAATAACTATCCTTTTAATATTTCCAGTACAGAATAATGATTTAATTCTGAAATTTTTAATAGCAAAGAGAGTTCTTTAAATTTATTTACTCTAGAATTTTCAAAATATATTCAGTCATATAATCCATTTTTAGAGAACACCTATTAACATTTTATTTAACTAAGGCTCCTCCAAAAAAAGATAGAAAATAACTTTATAGACACAAGAGAACCAAGAGAAATAATAGAGTATTAATAAATAACATCAAATTGTGTGTTAACATTTGAACACAATAAAATCATTTTGGAGCTATTTTAAAATGCAGTCAAAACTTAAGAAAATTATTAATGCATTCATTTATGCAAAGGAGAAAAATCACATCACAATTTTGACATTGTAAATGTCATTTGACAAAAACAAATAACTCTTCTGTGTAAAATTTCATGTTAATTATGGAATAAAAGGAAGCTTTCTTAACATGAAGAAGAGCACTAGAATACTAAAGAAAATATCAATCCTAGTGATTAAACATGATGGAAATGCTTCAGTGAGATTTGAGGCATTGCAAATGAAAAGATTTTTGAACCATAATGAACATCAGAATTACTATTTGATTTTTTAGTATTAAAAATGATTATGCCATGAACCAGAATATTTTGATTCAGGAACTTTGTGTGTATCTGTATTTTTTTCCCCAAATTTAGGAGAAAGATCTAATTTTTTTAAATAATTATTTTTATATATATATTTATTTTAAATGTGCTAGGAGAATTTAAATTTTTTTATTGTTTAAAGTATTACATAAGCCTCCTTTTTCCCCCACCAACCCCTCCCGGGCCACCCGCAGCCCCTGGGACAAGCCCCTACCGCCCCATTGTCCATATACATTGGTTATGCTAATATGCATGCATACAAGTCCATTGGTTGATCTATGTATTTTAAATGTTTGCTTCTGTATTAATGGTAGCAATAATTATTATAATAACATTTATTGAGTGATTTCTCTAAGTCCAAACTCTTCTACATGTTTTAGATATAAATTCTTTAAACTTCACAAAATTTATATAAGATAGGAGCTATTAATATTTTCATTTAACAGTCAAGAAAATTAAGATGCACGGAAGACTACTAAATTACTTACATCCTCTATAGGAAACACTGAGTCTCACTTCATTAGTTGAGTGTCAGTCTTGTTTTTGAAATGGAACAAAATCTCAGGCACCAGTTTTATGGGATCCATATTAAAAATAATTCTATAATCAATATCAAGATAGCACATATAATCAGTATATATATTTTAATTGATGGCTTGTTGGAAAACAAACTAAAGTAGAAAGTAAGAAATTTTTAAAAAACCCTTAGTTCTTTTATGAACTATCCTATTCCTTTCATGCTTTCTTTATCTATAAAATGAAGAAAATATGGTCACATATTCAGAAAATTCTTTTACATGTTTTAAATCTTGTATTTCTACCTTCATATAGCTGAACTTCCAGTTGGCTTCTTTGTTATAATTTAAATTTTTAGAAGAGGGTAAATGGGGGATAAATGCTGACAAAAGGAGACTTGACTTGGGGTGGTGAACGCACAATCCAATTTTTAGATGATGTATTGCATCCCATAAACTCAACAGAAAAGAAAATTTAAAACAATTTTTTTGATGGATATTTTAAGACTACCACAGAATTATTCAATTTAATTAATTCTTTACTTCTTTATTTGGTAAGGGAATGTCTAAATTTTAGGTGTGAACATCCAGAATGAAGACTATATTTTCCAGCTTTTCTGTAAGCTAGATGGTCTTATGACTAATTTCTAACGAACATATAAAAGCAAAAGTGATGTATTGAGTATTACACTTAAAAAGAATAAGTTGTGTTTCCATTTTGTCCCACATCCTGCTGTGTGGAATGTTGAATTAAGAACAGAAGTGATCATTTTAGATTATGAAATGGAATCGTATTTAGAGAATAAAGCAGAAGATAATAGAGGTCAGCATCTCCAATCATGAAAATACCATATCACCTATGCTTTTTTTGGGAATGTTACATGAAACAGGAACAAACTTCTAGTTTCCTTCAGCCATTGATAACTTGCTCTTTTTTAATGACAGATAACATGTATCAATCAACATAGTTTTATATATTATAAAGGAAGCATAGATAGTAGGTACCTGACATATATTTTCCTTTTACTTATAAATACCAGAAACTAATGTACTGAGTATTGTAATTAAATAATTCATTTCAAAATGCTGCAAAAAAATGAATCAAGTATGAAAAATAGCAAAATCATTAAGTGATCTATTTACATATTTTAAAATTTGCAAATTTACTTTTCTTATGTCAATTATTTTCTTTAATTATTAATTTAATTATTTTTTTATTTCTGTTTTATTAGTTGACATTCTATTGACATATAAATCTTTCTTTTGACTTTTGGTCAGTATGGACTCCTAAATTTCTACATTTATTTAATGATGTACAATTTTTCACTTTTATTATTTCTTTTGATGCTCAAATTTTCTAAGTTTTAGTCAGTTAGAAATTTTCCATATATTTATAGTAGAGAAATTTCTGTGTGAATGATGAATAATCAAAAGATTGCATCTGGTCATATTGGGTTAAATATTTTTATATGAACAAAAGCTATAAAAATGAATCCAAATAACCAATAAAAGAGTTTAAAAGAAACATGTGCTTTAATTTGTTAAGCTCTAACCTTTTCTGTATTAGAAAAATACTTTGACACAAACACTTTACAAATGTCAGCAGAAAATCTATACTCCATTTCTTCACATTGGTTTTGTGACATGTGTTTGCTGATATTCGACAAGGGATAAGTTGGGATTGATTTCTTCAACTACTATTCTTTCCTGTTGTATTATGGGAAATAAAAAGGGCTGAAATGAACTGAGTTCCTCACAATCCCATCATCACTCATGTTAGCAAACCTACAAAAGTTAAACCTATGTGCTCTCTGGGTCTTAAAGGTTAATAGACATTTTAGGAATAACACATCACTGTAAGTTGAAGAAATTATTAAAATTTTAAGTACAAAGAAGAGACTTTGTACTGTATACTTTATAAAAATGATTTCAAACTAAAAAACGGATTTTCTTTTTAGGGAAGTTATCATGAACCTACTTCTCAGCTCTACCTAGCAAAGATGCATAAAAAATGAATATTTAAGTCTAGTCTTCATCATTGTGGAAGATGATGGAATATTATTAAGTTATAGGAATATCAAATTTAAAAGAAGTAGTATATTTAATTAATGTAAGGAAAATTTAACCTCAATCAGATGGAGAATAATGAATTTCTATTACTTCAAAAGGTCATTTAAATTTAATTAATTTTTGGTAAAAATCTCACTTGGTACAACTTTTTTATGGAGAGAAATTTAGTACTATCTCTCAATCAAATTAAATATGTAAGCCCACACATATATGGACAATTAATGTATAAGAAAGGAGCCAAGAATATACAATAGGGAAAGTATAGTCTCTTCTATAAATGATTTGGAAATAGCCACATGCAAAAGAATGAAACTAGACTACTACCTTTCACTCTACACAAAAATTAATTCAAAATGGATTGAAGATTTGAATGTGAGACCTGAAACCAAAAAATTTCTAGAAGAAAACATAGAAGATCCTTGATATGGATCTTAGGAATTTTTTTTGGATCTGACTCCAAAGGCAAGAGAAACAAAAGCAAAAATAAATACATGGGACTACATCAAACTAAAAAACTTCTGCACAGTGGAGAAAACCATCATTAAAATGAAAAGGCAACCTATCAAATGGGAGATCTTTGCAAACCAAATATTTCATAAAGGGTTAATACCCCAAAGTATATAATGTACTCTTACAGCTTAACAACAACAAAAACAAGAAAACAACAACAAAATAAAGTCCAAACAACCCAATTAAAAATGGGCAGATAATCTGATTAGATTTTTATAAAGAAGACATACAGATGGTATGCAGGCACAAGAAAAGATGTTCAACGTCACTGATTATTAGGGAAATACAAATCAAAACCAAGTGAGGTATCACATCACACCTGTTAGAATGGATGTTATTTAAAAAAACACACACAAAAAAAAACAAGAAATAATTTTTGGAGAGGTTGTGTAGTAAAGATATCCCATGTCCTAGCTGGTTTGATTCAGTTGATAGAGTGTCGGCCTGCAGACTGAAGGGTCCTAGGTTCAATTCTGGTCAACGGCACATGCTCTAGTTGTGGCCTCGATTCCCAGTGAGGGGTGTGCAGGAGGCAGCCGATCAATGATTCTCTGTTATCACTAATGTTTCTGTCTCTTTCCCTCTTTTTTCTTCTCTGACATCAATAAAAATTAAAAAGAAAGTCTGATTTTACATTTATATAAATAGAATAGTACTCAGCCATAAAAAGAATGAAATCTTGCCACTGGCAACAACATGGAAGGACCTGAGCATATAACTCTAAAAGTGAAAAAAATTGGAAGGAGAAAGACAAATACCATGTGATTTTTACTCCTCTGTGGAATCTTTAAAAATAAAACAAAACAATAAAAGACAAATGAACAAATAAAATAAAACAAAATCACAGATACGGAAAAGAGATCAATGGTTACCAGAGAGGAAGAGGGGTTGTGGGGTAGGTGAAATGGGTGAAGTCAATCCTATGGTAATAGTGATTAGTTTTAAGGGGTGATCACTTTTTAATGTATACAGATGCCATATTATAATATTTTACACCTGAAACATACAATTAAAATCAAAGAATATATTTTGTTCTTTAGTACAGAATTTTATTGCTAGAAATATACCATTTGTATGTACTTGCAAAATTATGCTGTTATATGTTTTAAGATGTTCATTGCAATATTTTTTGATTAGCAGAAAACATATTCAATTCCTTTTTTAAAAACAATTACAGCTTGCTTTATTGTGGAACTCTATTTGGTGCAGTGGTCTGGAGCTAAAGCCTCGATGTCTCTGAGGTCTGCCTAGAAACTATTTTTTACTCTGTTTTTTTAAAAAAATTCTTTTCAATTACAGTTAACATACAATATTATCAAAATTTCAGGTGTACAACATAGTGGTTAGACATTTATTTACCTACTAGAAGCCTGTTGAACGAAATTCGTGCACGGGGAGGTGGGGTACCCTTAGCCCAGCCTGCACCCTCTCCAAAAGGGGACCCCTTGGGGGATGTCGATGGCAGTCAACATCCCTCTCACAATCCGGGGCCACTAGCTCCTAACTGCTCACCGGCCTGCCTGTGTGATCGCACCTAACTGCCCCCCCTGCCAGCCTGGTCACCCCTAACTGCCTCTCCCGCAGGCCTAGTTGCCTCTTACTGCCCTCCCCTCCCCCCCGTCGGCCTGATCGCCCCTCACTGCCCCCATCTGCTGGCCTGGTCGCCCCTCACTGCCCCCACTGTCAGCCTGGTCACCCCAAACTACCTCCCCTGCTGGCCTGGTCACCCCACACAACCTGCTGTTCAGTCGTTTGGTCATCCCTCACTGCCTCCCCTGCCGGCCTGATTGCCCCACACAGCCTGCTGTTCAGTCATTTGGTTGCCCCTCACTGCCCGCTTCTCCCCTGCTGACCTAGTCGCCCCATGCAGCCTGCTGCTCAATTGTTCGGATGGCCCTCATGCCCCTGCAGGCCTGGTTGCCCCACGCAGCCTGTTTGGTCATCTGTTTGGTTGTTTTGGTTGTGACAGTTGCTTAGGCTTTTATATATATAGATGAAGTGATCACCCTTCATCTAGTACCCATCTGACATCATACATAGTTAATACAATGTTATTGAGTGTATTCCCTATGTGATATTTTACATCATCATGACAATTTTGTAACTACAAAATTTTACTTTTTAATCCCTTTCCCTTTTTCATCCTTCCCCTTCAACCTCCCTCCCATCTGGAAACCATTAACATGTTCTCTGTATCTATGAATTTGTTTTGTTTTGTTTGTTCATTTATATTGTGTTTTAGATTCCACATATAAGTGAAATCATATGGCATTTGTCTTTCTCTGTCAGACTTATTTCACTCAGCATAATAACCTCTAAGACCAATCATGTTGCAGATGGCAATATGGCAACATGTCATCCTTTTTTATGGCTGATTCATATTCCATTGTATATATTCACTAATTCTTCTTTATCCATTAATGGACACCCAGGTTGCCTCTCCATCTTGACTATTATAAATAATGCTGTAATAAACATATGAATGCATATGTTTTTACCCAGAATTAGAATTCCTGGGTCCTTCTTTATCTCTTGTTACAGCCTTTGTTTTAACTTAAAGAGCATATGTAAAGGTCTTCTTTTCTTATCCATTCAGTCACCTTATGTGTTTTTATTGAAACATTTAATCCATTCATATTTATATTCATTGTTGCTTTTTATGTAGTTATTGCTAATTTATTCATTATCTTTTTTTATTCTTCTTTAAAAAGTCCTTTATCATGTCTTGTAATACTGGTTTGGTAGTGATGAACTGCTTTAGCTCCTTCTTGTCTGGAAAGCTCTTTGTATGTCCTTTGATTCTAAATGATAGCTTTGTTGGTTAGAGTGTTCTTGGGGGTAGGTCCTAACTTTCCATCACTTTGAATTTTTCATGCCAATCCCTACTGGCCTGCATAGTTTCTGTTGAGAAATTAGCCAAGTCTTACGGATATCCCTTGTATATAACTAACTGCTTTTCTCTTGGTTCTCTTAAGGTTCTCTGTTTGTCTTTAAACTTTGGCATTTTAATTATGATGTGTCTTGGTGTGGGTCTCTTTGGATTCATCTTGTTTGGGACTATTCTGCCCTTCTGGCTTGTATGTGTTTTTCTTCACCAGGTTAGGAAAGTTTTCTTTATTATTTCTTAAAATTCCTTGCTCTCTCTTCTTCTTTTGATACTCGGATTATGTGTGTCTTAACATGCTTGATGTGTCCTAGAGTGCCCTTAAGTTATCCTTTATTTGGGGGATTCTTTTTTTTCTGTTCTGATTGGGTGTTTTCTGCTACTGTATCTTCCAAATTGCTGATTGGATCCTCTTCTTCATCTAATAAAATATTTCTTTTGGCACACTGGTGTTACTAAGTGTTTGAATGAGATCTGAAGTAAATAAGGAATAGTGTATGAATTCTGAAAATTGAATTCAGTTGGTAATTTTCATGTTTCAGATTTTATGAAAAAAACACTGTTAGAAACAAATATTGTATAGTACATAGAGTTTCATTTATAAATGATGTTTCTTATATTTGAAAGATAACCAAAATAATGAGTAACAGAAGTGTATATAATATATGAATTAGGTATAAATCTACAGTAAAATTATATATGCATTATCATTTTCTAATGGTGGATTCAAATGTTATTACAACATTCAGATACAAGTGAGAAATGGAAATGTTAGATTAGTCTTACATTCAGATACAAGTGAGAAATGGAAATGTTAGATTAGTCTTAAGTATTACTTTGTTTCATGGACTGAAATGTGTCAGCACTTTGTTTAACTCCTATTAAGGTCAAGACATTGGACTTGCTCAAGTTAAAGAAATACTATTCATATTAGAATTGTGTCATAGATTGGCTAATTATTTTTTTCTGCTGTTCTATTCCCTAAAAGTTTCTTTTTTTTCCTTTTTCTCCTTTAATCTATTTGTTTATTGTTTAAAGTATTAGATATGACTCCTTTTTCCCCAATTGACCCCCCCACTCCCACCCCCCCAGGAAAAGCCTCCAACACCCCAGTGTCCATGACCATTGATTATGTTAATATGTTGCATACAAGTCCTTTGGTTGATCTCTTGCCTCCTGCCCCCCACCCCCTCCCCTGCCTTCTCTCAGAGGTTGTAAGGTCTGTTCATTGTTTCTTACTCTCTGGATTTATTTTTGTTCATCAGTTTATGTTGTTCATTATATTCCACATATGAGTGAGATCATGTGGTATTTATCTTTCTCTGACTGGCTAATTTAGCTTAGCATAATGCTCTCCAGGTCCATCCATGCTGTTTCAAATGGTAAAAGTTCCTTCTTTTTTATAGCAGCACAGTATTCCATTGTATAGATGTAGCAGTGTTTTTTAATCCACTCATCTATTGATGGGCACTTAGGATGTTTCCAAATCTTAGCTATTATAAATTGTGCTGCTATGAACATAGGGGTGCATATATCCTTTCTGATTGGTGTTTCTGATTTCTTGGGATATATTCCTAGAAGTGGGATTACTGTGTCAAACGGGAGTTCCATTTTTAATTTTTTGAAGAATATCCATATTGTTTTCCACCGTGGCTGCACCAGTCTGCATTCCCACCAGCAGTGCACCGAGTGTTCCTTTTTATCCACATCCTCGCCAGCACTTGTCATTCGCTGATTTGTTGATGATAGCCATTCTGAGAGGTATGAGATGGTACCTCATTGTTGTTCTGATATGCATCTCTCAGAAGATTAGTGACTTTGAGCATCTACACTAATAAAAGAGAAACATGGTAATTAGCGTACGACCGCTACCCTTTTCATTGGCTAATCAGTGAGTATATGCAAATTAACTGTCAGCCAAGATGGCGGCCAGCAGCCAGGCAGCTGGAAGCGAACATGAGGCTTGCTAGCTGCGGACTCCAACGTTCCCCGCCTCACTTGCCGGCCTCTGAGCTACAACTCTAAGCAACTATGTAATATGTTGCAAATTAGAAGATAAACAAAACTCCAGAAACTAGCCGGACTGAAAGCCAGGCGGACCGAAACTTTGTATCGATGTTTTCAGTAGCGAGGCCTCAGAGCTAAAGCTGGCCCAGAATAAAAAAAAAATAGAAAACAAGGAGCGGTTGGAAGCTTCAGTCACTTGCTTCCGGAAAACAGCCCTCAGCCCCTCACCCAGACTGGCCAGGCACCCCAGTGGGGACCCCCACCCTGATCCAGGACACCCTTCAGGGCAAACCAGCCGGCTCCCACCCGTGCACCAGGCCACTATCCTATATAGTAAAAGGGTAATATGCCTCCCAGCACCAGGATCAGCGGAGCAGCGAGGCCGCCCGGCACCATGATCAGTGTGACAGGGGGCAGCGCCCAAACCCCCTGATCGCCCTGTGGCTCTGTGTGTGACAGGGTGCGGGGCCCCAACCCACTGCCCCCCCCCCCACCCCACGGGCCCTGCTCTGTGCCTGATAGGGGGGAACTCCCCAATCCCCTGATCGGCCCTGCTCTGTATGTGACAGGGTGCGGTGCCCCAACCCCCCCCAGCCCCCCCACGGGCTCTGCTCTGTGTGTGACAGGGTAGAGCCATAACCTCTCCATCGGCCCTACCCCGAGTGTGACAGTGGTGGCGCCCCAACCCCCTGATCGGCCCTGCTCTGTGGGTGATAGAGGGTGGTGCCCCAACCCCCCTCCACGGGCCTTGCTCTGTGTGTGACAGGGTAGAGCCATAACCTCCCCATTGGCCCTGCCCTGAGTGTGACAGAGTGCAGCGCCCCAACCCCCTGATCCACCCTGCTCTGTGTGTGACGGGGGGAGCTCCTGAACCCCCTAATCGGCCCTGCTCTGTGGGTGACATGGTACGGAGCCCCAACACCCCTGATGGGCCCTGCTCTGTGCGTGACAGGGGGCAATGCCCCAACCCCCTGATTGGCCCTGCTCTGTGCATGACAGGGGGTGGCACCGCAACCTCCCCATCAGCACTGCCTTGAGTGTGACAGGGGGCGGTGCCCCAACCCCCCAATCAGCCCTACCCTGAGCGTGACTGAGAGTGGCATCGCAACCTCCCGATCCGCCCTGCTCTGTGCATGATGGGGCGGCGCCCCAACTCCCCAATCAGCCCTGCTCTGAGCCTGACCAGGGACTGCACCTGGGGATTGGGCCTGCCCTCTGCCACCTGGGAGCAGGCCTAAGCCAGAAGGTCGTTATCTCCCGAGGGGTCCCAGACTGCGAGAGGGCACAGGCCAGGCTGGGCCGCCCCCCCCCCCCCCAGTGCACAAATTTTTGTGCACCGGGCCTCTAGTATTTTCATATGTATCTCAGCCTTCTGTATGTCCTCTTTTGAAAAGTGTCTGTTTAGGTCCTTTGCCCATTTTTTGATTGGGTTGTTTATCTTCCTTTGGTTAAGTTGTATGAGTTCCCTGTAAATTTTGGAGATTAAACCCTTGTCTAAGATATCATTGACAAATATGTTCTCCCATGCAGTGGGATTTCTTATTGTTTTGTTGATGGTTTCTTTTGCTGTGCACAAACTTTTTATTTTGATGTAGTCCCCATTTGTTTATTTTCTCCTTAGTTTCCATTACCATAGGAGCTGTATAGGTAAAGGTATTGCTACAACATATGTCTGAGATTTTGCTGCCTATGGAGTCTTCTAAGGTTTTTATGGTTTCCCATCTTACATTTAAGCCCTTTATCCATTTTGAGTTCATTTTTTTCTGTATGGTGTAGGTTGGTGATCTAGTTTCATTTTTTTTGGCATGTATGGACCAATTTTCCCAGCACCATTTATTAAGGAGACTGTTTTGACTCCATTGCACGCTCTTGCCTCCTTTGTCAAATATTAATTGAGCATAATGGCTTGGGTCGATTTCTGGGTTCACTGTTCTGTTCCATCAGTCTATATGTCTGTTCTTGTGCCAGTACCATGAAGTTTTGAGAATATTGGCTATGTAATATAGCTTGATATCTGGTATTGTGATCTCTTCAACTTTGTTCTTTGTCCTGTAGTTTTCTGAGTACAAGCCTTTTACTTCCTTAGTTAAGTTTATTCCTAGGTATCTTAATTTTTTCGGTGCAAGAGTAAATGGGATTTTTTTTGTTTGTTTATTTGTTTGTTTCTCTTTCTATGAGTTCATTGTTGGTGTATAAAAAAGCCATAGATTTCTGGGTATTAATTTTGTATTGTGCTATATTGCCAAATTCATTTATTAAGCCTCATAGTTTTTTTATGGAGTCTTTAGGGTTTTCTTTGTACAATATCATGTCATCTGCAAATAATGACAGTTTTACTTCATATTTTCCAATTTGGGTGCCTTTTATTTCTTCTTCTTGTCTGATCACTATGGCTAGCAATTCCAGTACTATATAGAACAGGAGTGGTGAAAGTGGGCATCTCTGTCTATTCCTTTTCTTAGGGGAAATAGCTTTAGTTCTTGCCCATTGAGTATGATGTTGGCTGTAGGTTTGTCATATAAGGCTTTTATTATGTTGAGGTATGATCTCTCTATTACCACTTTGCTGAGAGTTTTTATCAGAAAAGGGTATTGGATTTTGTCAAATGCCTTTTCTGCACCAATTGATATGATTATGTGATTTTTGTCTCTCAATTTTTTTTTGTGATGTATCACATTTATTGATTTGTGGATATTGTACCATACTTGCACCCCCTGAGTAAATCCTACTTGGCCATGGTGTCTGATCTTTCTAATGTAATGCTGGATCTGATTTGCTAGAATTTTGTTGAGGATTTTAGCATCTATGTTCATGAAGGATATTGGCCTGTAGTTCTCTTTCTTTGTGGTGTCTTTACATGCTTTTGGAATTACGGTAATGCTGGCTTTATATAAAGAGCTTGGAAGTGTACCTTCCTCTTGAATTTTTTGGAATAGAATGAACAGGGTGGGTTTTAGTTCTTCTTTGAATGTTTGGTAGAACTCTCCTGTAAACCCATCCAGACCAGGGCTTTTGGTTGCTGGAAGATTTTTGATCGCTGCTTCAATTTTTCTGGTAGTTATTGGCCTATTCAGGTTTTTTGATTCTTCCTGATTGAGTTTTGGAAGCTTGTATTTTTCTAAAAATATGTTCATTTCGTCTAGGTTGTCAAGTTTGTTGGAGTAGAGTTGTTTGTAGTATTTTTTTTTACAGTCTTTTGTATTTCTGTGGGGTCTGTTGTTACTTCACCTCTTTCATTTCTGATTTTATTTATTTGGGTCCTCTCTCTTTGTTTCTTGGTGAGCCTGGCTAGAGGTTCATCAATCGTGTTTAGCCTTTCAAAGAACCAATTCTTGGTTTTATTGATCGTGTGTGTGTGTGTGTGTGTGTGTGTGTGCGTGTGTGTTGTTTATTTTCACTCTGATCTTTATTATTTCCTTCCTTCTGCTGACTCTGGGGTTTTCTTGTTGCTCTCTTTCTAATTCTTTAAGTTGTAGGGTTAGATAATTTATCACCATTTTTTTCTTGTTTTTTGAGGTAGGCCTGTAGGGCCATGAACATCCCTGTCAGGCCTGCTTTCACTGTGTCCCCTAGGTTTTGGATTGTTGTGTTTTCATTGTCCTTTGTTTCCAGGATGATTTTTATTTCTTCTTTGATCTCACTGGTAGCCCAATCATTGTTTAATAGCATGCTATTTAGCCTCCAAGTGTTTGATTTTTTTTCATTGTTTTTATTTTGTTGGTTTCTAATTTTATGCCATTGTGATCTGAGAAGATGCTTGATATGATTTCTATCTTCTTGAATTGGAAGAGACCTTGCCTGTGTCCCAATATGTGGTCTATCTTTGATAATGTACCTTGTGTGCTTGAGAAAAATGTATATTCTGTAGCTTTGGGGTGAAATGTTCTTAAGATGTCAATGAACTCCATCTGATCTAGTGAGTTATTTTGGATTGATGTTTCTTTGCTGATTTTTTGTTTAGAGGATTTATCCAGTGGTGTCAGTGGGGTATTGAAGTTCCCTACTATGACTGTATTGCTGTCTATCTCTCCCTTGATATCTTTCAGAATTTTTTTTAATGTATTTGGGTGCTCCTACATTTGGTGCATATATGTTTACTATAGTTATATCCTGTTGTTGAATTTCTCCTTTAGTAATATGAAGTGGCCTTCCTTATCTCTTGTTATGGCCTTCACTTTGATGTCTATTTTGTCAGAGGTAAGTATTGCTACCCCAGCTTTTTTTTTTTTTCATTTTCATTTGCCTGAAAAATTTTTTTCCATCCCTTCACTATCAGTCTGTGTGAATCCTTTGTTCTGAGGTGGGTTTCTTGTAGCCAGCAGATATATGGATCATGTTTTCTTATCCATTCAGTTACCCTATGTCTTTTGATTAGAGCATTTAATCTACAGTGGGGCCTTGACTTACAAGTTTAATTCATTCTGTGACGGAGCTCGTAACTCAAATTACTCGTATGTCAAATCAATTTTCACAATTACAATGAATTGAAATGCCATTAATCCATTCTGGACACCCAAAAAACACTGCAATTGTTTTGTTAAATGTTTTTAAATAAGAAAAATGTACTTAAAATAATGAATATTGTATAAAAACACAATACTGAACAATAGAATGTAGTGCAATAAACTTGTTTTATGAAGTTTAATGTACAGCATTTACCTTGGAGATCAAATGACTTAAAGATGCTGATGGAGTTGGAGGAGAAAGGCTGACCTGAATAACTGAATAACTGAATCTTATTTGCTGATTTTTGCCCTTTTCACCATGCTTTCATCACTTTCATCTACAGGAGTTTTCGATAAAAACCTGTCCAATGAGATCTGTTTCATCCTACCTTTCAGAATATTTCTGAAATGAGTTAGGCAAGTGTCATTAAACAGCTCCATCGCATGCCCAGTTGCCATTTTTTCTGGGTGTTTCTTTTGTATAAAGTCTGAAAGTTTCTCCCACATTCCCAATATTTCCTTTATCTCACTTATAGAGATAACCTCCTCCTCCTCCTCCTCCGTGTCATCTATTTCCTGCAAAACCTCCGTGTGCTGCTGCGTCTGTAGCTCCTTGAGCTCCTGCATTGTCAGTTCCTTGGAGTGCTCCTCGATGAGCTCGTTGATGTCACCTTCTTTTATATCCACACTCGCTGCCTCACCATGTCTGACAACGGAGTGAATGCCAGTCCTCTTTTTAATATTTTGAACCAGTCCCGACTGGCTTTAAATGGCTCGCCGGATGCCTCGTCCATTGAAGTGCCTGGGTCTGCTGCAGCAAATCAGCGTAAATAGCTCGTGCCTTCTCGCAGATTATAGCCTTTGTCATGGTATCTCCTGCGAGCTGCTTCTCCGTTAACCACACCATTAGCAGCTTCTCCATATTTTCATGGATAGATGTCTGCTGTTTAGAAATTATTTTAACGCCCTTGGCTGGAGTTGTAGCCTGTATCGACTCCTTCTGCTTCAGTATGGTGCACATCGTAGAAGTGCTACGCTCGTACTGCTTCGCCAAGTCGATTACATGCACACCTTGGTCATGTTTTTTGATAATTTCTTTCTTTAATTCAATGCACATCATCCGCTTCTTCTTCTCAGCACTGTACTTCGCACTTACTTTCTTTAGATCCATGGTTAAAAAAATGAAATTTTTAAAAATAACTGCAAGCACAAATGAGAGCACAACACCGATGCTTCAACTAAGAGCTAACCGCTTAAAGTGAACTAGTGAGACACGTGATGCTGGGGCTGATGAGGCGTTCACTGTGACGTTCGCTGAGCCAACTAGCGGTGGGGTATCTGAAGCTGGCTCGTAACCTGAATTTTAGCTCGCAACTCAAAGCAAAAAATTGGCCGAGAGACGGCTCATATCTCGAAAAACTCATTAGTCGGGACACTCGTAAGTCAAAGCCCCACTGTATTTACATTTAAGGTTAGTATTGATAGGTAGTTGTTTGTTGTCATTTTAATTCCTTATGCCTGCGTTCCTTCTTCCCTTCTTATTTACTCTTTTTGTAACAGTCCCTTTAGCATTTCTTGCATCAGTGACTTGGTGGTAATAAACTCTCTTAGCCCTTTTTTTGTCTATGAAGCTCCTTATTTCACCTTCAATTTTGAATGATAGCCTTGCTGGGTATACTAGTGGTAGTCTTGGATTCAGTCCCTTGCTTTGCATCACTTCATATATTTCATTCCATTCCCTTCTGTCCTGATGTGTTTCTGTTGAGAAATCAGTTGGTAGTCTAATGGGAGATCCCTTATAGGTAACTTTCTCTCTCTCTCTGGCAGCTTTTAAGATTCTTACTTTGTCAACCTTTTCCAAACACCTCCCAATATACATATGAATATATAAGTTGCCAGGCATATGAAATAAGAACTTATCATATATTTATTTTGTTAATTGTGTAAAGTCTATTAATCTAATTCACAAGCTTTTCAACTTAGACAGTGTTTTTATATAAGATAAAATATAATTGTTTTTATAGTAAAGAGCAGTAAATTTCAGTTAATATTCAAAATATTATATTTACAGAAACTTAAACTTGACTCAGTCATCTACTCTAAATGTTTACTTGATATAGTTTCTCATATCTATTGAACAATGTTCTACTCATGGAGTAACTCCGACAAAGGATTGGTCAGGAATATGGATTGAGTAAATAAAATAATGACAAGCATAGTTCACATAGTAGCATATGTTTATTTATTTAAACTTCTTGTTATCACCTTGCAGATAAATGCCCGTGGTTTCTATTGGCAGTGGAAAACCACAAACCATGACAGAATTGGAATTCAACTGTCTTTTGTTTCACTTCATAGGGCAAGAGATGTGGAAAGGCATTTCTCTAAAGACTGAAGTATATGAGTGATAAGAATTGATGTTTCAGGCTAGGATCATGCTAGCTTTCTATATCCTAGATCTAAAGTGACAGGGCTCCATAGGCATTTATAGTGGTTTGGGAGTGTGTGTGTGTGTGTGTGTGTGTGTGTGTATGTGTGATTCTAACAACCTTATCAATCATGGGGCTCATGAAGCAGCTTTTCTTGCCTAGATCTGAGGGCAGTAATAATATTTTCATATTGTGGAAATCTGAACTTGGAATATTATGCCATTTTTCTCTGGTATCTATGAATAAAAAGGACATAATTAAATGACTTTAATATGTTTTTATTTAATGTTTACTTGATTAAACTTTTAGTGTTCTGCACATTAACTATATGCATCTTAAAGTCCTCAGAACTGAATCATTAGGATATTACATATGTTCATTTAAAAAATATTATCTCTTGTTAACCTGCTACTTTCTAGAAAACAAAATTCTGAGATATATTCTGATGTTAATTTTAAAGTGACATGAATCAGTGACCAAAGATTTAAATGTTTATTTCCCTGTATATATATCATCCTATTGCTTAGTAGATGTCAATGATATGATACTTACACATTTCTGATTAAGCACCTGTTGAACTTTAGATTGCAATAACCAAAGACTTGTTCAATTTAAATTTTAGATTATTTAAGAAGTCTTCAGCAAAAAAGATGTTATAATATGTGATGATTACTGTAGATGTTATGAAGAGGCTGTTAAATCCAGTGGGAATGTTCATCAGCATACTATAATCAGCAACTAGAGAGAAAGCTTAATTATGGTTATTTAAGTGACAATTTGATGTAGCAATGGCATTGAAAGCAGAAAATGATGCCTGTATTAATACTTGCAGCATGTAAGAGTATATGAAAATGCATCAATATCAATGAGGATCTTATTATATGACTCTTTATAGTAATTTTTCTTATTCTACAAATTCCAACGGCAGTCTTCACTATTACTAGCTGAAATGCTTCTGAAAGAGAAATATTAGAGATAAAATCCTATAGTTGTTAAAGGAAGCTTATTTAATTAAATTTATGTTTTTTAATGATTTATCCAGTGTTTAGTCATTTTAAAATAACATTGTTTTGACGACTACCTTAATTCAACTTCTTGGTAGTATAGAACACATGCAATTATTTATGATTTATTAAAGAAAACTTTATTGTAACCTATATATTATTCATATTGTTTATAAATAATTAAACTTGAAGAAAGCACCTCATAAATACCTTTGTATTAGTTTCCTATGTCTGCTTTTACCAATTACTTCAAACTGAGTAGCTGAAAACAACAGACATTTATTTTCTCACACTTCTGGAGGCAAAAGTCTGAAATCAAGTTGTTGTCAGGTCACAATCCCTCCAAAGACTCTAGGAGAGGTTCCATTCCTTGCCTCCTCCAACTTCTGGGGGCTGTCAGCATTCCTCAGCTTTTAGCTGCATCATGGCAGTCTTCTTTGGTTGCATTGTCTATTTGTATCGCTCTTCTGCATTTCTATTAGGACACTTGCCATTGAATTTAGGGAGCACTGGACAATGCAGGATGATATTCCTATCTCAAGATCCTTAACTGAATTACATCTGTCAATACTATTTTTTCCCAATAGAGTACAATTCACAGATTCTGGAAGATGGACATATCTTTTTGGCTTCATCCTTCAGCCCACTACAACTAGCTTATCTTATGATAGAAAAATCAATATTATATTTCCTATTAGAAAACAGAGTTTAAAAATAGATTCGAATAATACATGTCAGATTAATTAAGTGAATATAATGTACATGTAAACTTGTGTCTGGAATACATATATAAGAAACCTCTTTAAGTATTAAAAAATAAACAATTTGTAAAAATAATGGAAAGAAAACTTGAATGGAAACTTTACCAAACTATCAATACAAATGGTAAATAAGCACATGAAAAAAACGTTCAAAATTATGAGTCATCAGAAAAATGCAAACTAAAATGAAAATGAAAACTCTAGAGTTTATTCACTAGTATGCCTAAAATTTAAAAGATGGACAATGCTAAGTACTGGTGATGATATGGAACCTTTCAGATTGCTATAATGTAAAAAGTAGTACAGTAACTTTAAGATCAGTTATTAAGTTTTGATGAAGTAAACAAGATAATTAACCATGTAAACCAGAAATCCAACTCATAGGTATTTACTAAGAGCAATGAAATCATGTTTACACAAAGACCTATACATAAATGTCCATTACAGCTTTATTCAAATAGCTGCACATTTCCAAATATTATTGGATAAACAAATGTGTGGCATATATATTAAATAGAATATTATTCAACAATACAAAGAAGTAATAAATCCAACAATGTATATGAATCTCAAAAGCAATATATTAAATGGAAAAATTTATATACTAATGCCTATATACTGTATGATTTCTCTTGCAGGAAATTCTAGGAAACACAAAACTTTAAGTATAGTGACAATAAGCAGATAACTGGTTAATTTTAAGAGGAAATCAGAGAGGTAAATAGAAGAGCAATAGTTATAAAACTATTAATATGTTGAAATTCGTTTCATAGATAAGTTATAGAGAAGGCGATGTTTTCTTTCAAACTTTATGCAGAATTGTGGAAGTCTTACTAGCTGAAATTCCTGCTGTGGTTAAGTTTGACAACTCACTGTTAACTTGGCTCTGACTTTCATATTCAAAGACTAAACCCTGGAAGCATGTGGACAGCATAGTTCCCCACTGCTTATTTTATCAAAGAAGAATGCATAGTCAAGAGTCAAATATTTATATGCCTTAGGGAAGGTATTGATGGTTTGGCTTTAAGAAAAGCAATACTTTGTTACCTACCAATAATAAAATAGACCTAACATCTAGCTGTTCACTGATTTAGGTTATCAAATGATCATATTTTTCAATAAAACTATTTCATTCTTATCAAAATAGTTTCCTAATAATCATATTTTCAGTGCCCTAACTCTATTTCATTGCTCCTGAACACATCTCAGAGTGTTTTGTATTTCAAATGAAGACTTGGAATATTTGGGTAGCTAGCTGCTTAAAGCTATGGCACCAGATTAAATTTCATTTTCAAGAGTCTCTGTCTGGTGTGTAGGAACATCTTCCTGTTCTATTTATAAAGTCATCAGATTTTTATATAGCTATTTTCTGCTTTTTTTTCTGAGTCTACTTTATACGTTAAGTTAGGAGGAAGCATCATGGAAGTAGAATTATTTCAGTTTTTGCTTTTATATTAAACTAGAGGCCCGGTACACAAAAATGTGTGCACTCAGGAGGGTGGGGAGGGGGTCCCCCAGCCCGGCCTGTGCCCTCTTGCAGTCTGGGACCCCTCGGGAGATAATGACCTGCTGGCGTAGGCCTGCTCCCGGGTGGCAGAGGCAGGCCCAATCCCGAGGTGCAGCTCCTGGTCAGGCTCAGAGCAGGGCTGATTGGGGAGTTGGGGCGCCGCCCCATCATGCACAGAGCAGGGCAGATCGGGAGGTTGCGATGCCACCCTCAGTCACGCTCAGGGTAGGGCCGATTGGGGGGCTGGGGCACCGCCCCCTGTCACACTCAAGGCAGGGTCGATGGGGAGGTTGCGGCGCCATCCCCTGTCACGCACAGAGTAGGGCTGATCAGGGGGTTGGGGCCCTGCCCCCTGTCACTCACAGAGCAGGGCCAATCAGGGGGTTGGGGCGCTGCCCCCTGTCACTCACAGAGCAGGGCCGATCAGGGGGTTGGGGCGCTGCCCCCTGTCACAGAGCAGGGCCCATCAGGGGGGTTGGGGCTCCGTACCCTGTCACACACAGAGCAGGGTCGATCAGGGGGTTGAGGAGCTCCCCAGTGTCACTCACAGAGCAGGGCCGATCCGGGGGTTGGGGAACTCCCCCCTATGAGGCACAGAGCAGGGCTGATCAGGGGGTTAGGGCGCCTTCCCCTGTCACGAACAGAGCAGGGTGGATAGGGAGGTTGTGGCCCTGCCCCCTGTCACACACAGAGACGCAGGGCGATCAGGGGGTTTGGGCACTGCCCCCTGTCACGCTGATCCCGGTGCCAGGAGGCATATTACCCTTTTACTATATAGAATAGAGGCCTGGTGCATGGGTAGGGGCTGGCTGGTTTGCCCTGAAGGGTGTCCTGGATCAGGGTGGGGGTCCCCACTGGGGTGCCTGGCCAGTCTGGGTGAGGGGCTGAGGGCTGTTTTCCGGCTGGCGAGTGACTGAAGCTCCCAACTGCTCCTTGTTTTCTATTTTTTTTTTTTTTTATTCTGGGCCAGCTTTAGCTCTGAGGCCTCGCTGCTGAAAACATCAATACAATGTTGCAGTCCGGCTGGCTTTCAGTCCGGCTGGTTTCTGGGGTTTTGTTTAGCTTCTTATTTGCAACATAGTACATAGTTGCTTAGAGTTACAGCTGAGAGGCCCGCAAGTTAGGCAGGGAACGTTGGAGTCCTTAGTCACTGAAGCAAGCAAGCCTCCCTGCTCACTTCAGTGCATGGCTGCTGGCCGCCATCTTGGCTGACAGTTAATTTGCATAAGGATATGCTGATTAGCCAATGGGAAGGGTAGTGGTCGTACGCTAATTACCATGTTTCTCTTTTATTAGTGTAGATTCCCTATTTTTAGCTTAATTCCATTCATCAAAAATGAGAAGACACCTGAGGTTCCACCTGTTCCTGGATTAACTCCTATACATTTTTAAAAGATTTTAAAAAGAGTATTCCTGGATATCTGGGTGAGAGAGAACTTCAAATATTATGAGATTCTCTTTTAATTGATGTGTGTTCCTTTTTAGCCTTGAGTTAGATTAAACAAAAATATGTTCTGTTCATTTATCCTTGGGAATACCAGGCTTCAGAAAGATAAATGTGCATACATATATACTGACATCACCTTTCACTTGTTTTGGACTTCTATTTTTATCAGTTTCATCTTTAGAGGTAGGAGGTATGATTTATAAATATAGAACTTGCTCCATAGTTAGTAGGCTCAGTCAAAATAAACATTTGAAGCTCCGCTTAAAAAAAAAGGAATGTCAATAGCCCTAGCCAGTTTGGCTCTGGGGATAGAGCGTTGGCCTGCAGACCAAAAGATCCCAGTTTGATTCTGGTTGAAGGCACGTACATTGGTTGCAGGCTCCCCCCTGGCTCGGGCCCTGGTCAGGGCTTGTGCAAGAGGGAACCAATTAATGTATTTCTCTCACATCAATGTTTCTCTTTGTCTTTCCCTCTCTCTTCCTTTCTCCCTAAAAATCAATGGAAAAATATCCTTGGATGAGGATTAACAACAAAAACAAACAAACAAACAAAAAAGAATTTCAATAATATAACAGCCCCACTAATACTTAAATATATATGATAAATTGACATAAATTTTGCAATGCCTAGCAGGCAACCATTTATTTTAAACTGCTGGACTGATGTTATATGTATATTTAAAATATCAACTCTTCTGACTAACTACAGAAGCAAATTAAGATAGCTGGCTTTTGTTTTATCAATGTACAATATTGAGATAATCAATCCTGTATAGCCTCAGATATTAGAACATTAAAATAACATATGCTATTATTACTATTATCCGTCAGAGATAGACTTAGTAGAAATAACAGCTGACCATCAATATATGCAGTTTTTTAGTCTTTAGAGCAGTGTTGGGAGAGTTTTATTCTGTATTTTTTTCTGTCTCCTTTTCTTTGTGGAAGAGACATGAAAAGTTTATTCCCATGATTATCTTGAAAACCCTAACACCATGTTACAATGTTCACATATTTCCTCTTCCTTTTTTTAATCCTCACCAGAAGATATGTTTTTATTGATTTTTTGAGAGAGGAGAAGAGGGAAGAGGAGGGGAGAGAAGGGGAGAGGAGGGGAGGGACAGACATGGATCAGTTGCCTCCATTGGTCAGGTATGGAACCTACAACCTAGCTGTGTTCTCTGATTGGGAATTGAATGGGGAAACTTTTGGTGTATGGGGTGATGCTCCAATTAACAGAGTCACCTGGCCAGGGCTTCTCTCTCTCTTTTAAAGACACATTTTGGTGTTGTATCCTTTTGAAGAGGTTGAGTCACCGGACCAGAGTAGCTATAACAAGTCCTTCATATGAATTGAAGATGAGCATATAAATTAATACTAATGATGAGAAAGGTTCTTTTGCTTGGTTGGTTTATTTTCTGCTTTTAAATTTATTTCTATTTTATTCTTTTTGGTATAATTGTAGAGACATTCTCTCGTTACCTTAACTTTAAATCATCTCCATTTTGGATCACAATAAATACTGTACTTCTCTTTAGTTACCATCTACTCACCAACTATAAAATATTTGGTGACTCATAAGATACTTAGAGCTTTCTTTTATCACTATATAGCTTCTCCTTTAGTTTTGTCTTCCATTTATTACTTAGCTTCAATTAAATAGCTTCAGTTATTACTCCATGAATGTGAAAACCACAAGTACTTTGTACTTTAAAATTCAAATATGAATGTCTTTCATTTAAAATTCACTATCCTATCTAATAATAGACAAACAGGATAATTGACTGTACCTTCGCTACGCCTCCCATTGGCCAATCAGCGTGATATGCAAATTAACCACCAACAAAGATGGCGGTTAATTTGCATATGTAGGCTCCAATCATCGAAGCGAAGACTGAAGGTGAGCCAGAGCCACGAAGACGAAAGGTGGCTCCAGTCAGGGCCACGAAGACGGAGGACGGAAGGCAGCTCCGGCTGGGGCTGCGAAGACGGAGGATGGAAGGCGGCTCCGGCCGGAGCGAAGGCCTGGGTCCCGGGTACCGGAGGAAAACCAGTGCCAGCAGCCAGGAGAAGGGAAGGCCTATTGCACGAATCTCTGTGCAACAGGCCTCTGGTTTTTAATAATATTAAATCTATTATCTTCCCATACAACATGGTACTATAGCTAAGTTGTCTAATTATGTTACAAAGTTCTTAAAAATGTATATTGACATATATGGATACAATTAGAGTCACACATAAAACACACAATTCACATGAAGTTATTTTCACTAAAAGTTAAAAAAAATAGGAATAATCTATGACAAAACATTTATTTTTAATTAAGTTTCCTGTATAGGTTAATTTTAATATATTTATTCATACTGAAAGGATAACTTGATATAACCTTAATTTGATTTGAATGAAATTTAGTTGCTTTTAACGTTTGTAATGCGTGTATGCATGCACGGACGTGTTTACCTTTAGGTAGCTTTGAAATGGAAATGGTTTGTCTATAAAATGACATTGAAGTATTTTTGGAACCAGTTTATAAAAAGAGCTCTTGTGAATTTGCATTACAGTCTTCACTGAGCAAGTAAAAGATCCTTGCTTAAAACAATATTAAAATTAGTCTTTATCATTTCAAAATATGGGTTTACAATTGATCAAATTCACATTTCTCTTTTAAAAAATTCCTTCATATATTGAGACATCTTGAAATTGCTTCATATATTGAGACATCTACCTCCTCAAACATCTAGGGTTAGGTCTTTTTTAGAAGGTGAGATTTGTGTTTGGAGAATGTTATTGAAACAATTAAGATTTTTTAAGAAGAAAACAATACTTAAATAAAATTTAACATAATTTTTCTTATTTTTTAATACTGTAACCCTATAATTTTTATTCCATTATTATATTTTTACATATTTAAAGTGCTTGGGAATGTTATTTAGATTTAAGACTTCCCAGGAAAAAAATCTACATATATACTAATCTTGCTTTGGATTAAATGTTATTTTTGCAGTATGTATTGGGTAACGTTTTTTCTAAATAGAGCATAATATATGGACATTGCTCATTGTATCTTATTAGGAATTTATTTAACTTTTCTGGACACTGGGAAAGGAGTCTAAATTTTGAACTCTTCACACAAAAAAGGAGTCACACCCTTAGTGTTTGGGATACCTGTATATGTGAGAGCACTAGGTTTTAGACATAGGGGAAGTGTTTGCAGTGAAATACAACACAGTATGTTATGCCTAGCAAAATATGAATCGCTGCTTAATATAAAATGCTTGATTCACAATTCATAAATCAAAAAAGCTCAGAAAACTTAGGTGTATATCTTTTTATTTGGTGCAAAATAAGATCCCACCTCAACTGATATATTCTTTTATAATCTTTATGTACCCCAGTAAATATTCATAAGATTTTAATACAGTTATTTTAACATATTTGATAGTGGTGCTCTTCCAAACCTTCCAGGAAGTTATGTAAGAAAAGGATATGCATTGTATTAAGTTTCCAAAATCTCAAAATTGCTGAAATTTAAAATATATTTGGGCCCAAGTGTTTTGAAATTGGAATTTTAGATCCCTGCAGTATTAGGACAATATAATCGTGAATATGTATTAAGAAAAACTGTGGTACTTAAACAGTGATTGCCACTATGCTATAGAAATAGATTATAGAAGAACTGTAATAATCTTGCTAAATTCATTACAGCAGTGTTTATTTTAAGATGGTCAAAGTTTGGGAGGAAAAAACATCAATTAGTTTATACAACACTGTGACAATGTGATAATAAGTGTTTGGGAATTTGAGAAAATAAAAAGAAATACGTGTTACTTTGTAATGGCTGAGCAAAAAGAAAACCCACTTGCGTTTAGACTGCAAAGGCTCTCTTTAAAAAATGCAAGGAAGCTGGACAGAGGAGGTATCTCTAAAGGGAAGAGACGGCGAAGGTTTAAATTGCCAGAACAAGGAAATCATTTTATCTCTCCCCTCCCCCCCCCACACACACCCCTGCCCTTGCGTGCAGGCAGTGATAGTATTGAGTGATATGACTTCTGGGATTTTACAGTAAGTGAAAGAAGGAGCAAGCATTTGAAGTACAGTGGGGCCTTGACTTACGAGTGTCCCGACTAACGAGTTTTTTGAGATATCAGCTGTCTCTCGGCCAATTTTTTGCATTGAGTTGATAGAGTAATTTGAGTTAACGAGCTCCTTAACGAGCTCCTTAAGGAGCTTGGTCTCGGAACGAATTAAACTCATAAGTCAAGGCCCCACTGTAGTCAGTATCTAGTAGGGCCCAGTAGAGAGAATATGGGCCAAACCTGGGGTCAAACCAGAAAAAAATCATTTTACAAGAATGGGAATATCTACAAGTTACTGAAATACACCCAAACATGCACATTTTAATGGCATGGAGAATTGAGGTTTGTTGGCTTCATAAACCAGTTACTAATTTAATTATGTTTATTGACTTTATTTTTTACAATTCATGGACAAATTAGATGACTATATTCATATACTCAGAATTATACCAGGCACATGGACGAAGTCCTGTGTGGGTGAGGAAAATGGGTCTGGTAATCTAGAATTATTTCATGAAAATAATTAGATGTAGAACTGTTTAAACAGTTTTAAAAAATACATTTTTATTGATTTCAGAGAGGAAAGGGGAGGGAGAAGAGATAGAAACATCAATGATGAGAAAGAATCATGATCAGCTGCCTCCTGCACACCTTTCACTGTGGATCAAGCCTGCAATTCACATTGCAGGCATGTGCCCTGACCAGGAATGGAACAGTGAACCTCCTGGTTCATAGGTCAGTGCTCAACCACTGAGCAACACTGGATGGGCAGATGTAGAAATGTATTAAGGACACACTTACAAAAGGTAACTCAGTAGAGCTCTAAGATAATTTTTATTGTAAACCAATACAACTCATACCCAATATATCACATTTTTAAAACCACTTTTTCGTATTAATTCACTGAGCATGAACATCTGAAGGACTTAAATTAGTATGTTTCCTTTTTTAAAGGAACCCTGGTTTATACCAATTTGCAGCCATTGCTTCTCAGAGATGTATCTTTAAATAAGAGACATTTGCAAAGCATAAAAAACAATGCTTTAGAATCCATATTAACTTTGATGATTTTTCAGTGTATATGGGAATGTTATTAAAGAAGAAAAGCCACACGTGGAGCTTTTGCTCATACCTTTAAGGTTTTGAAAGAAAAATTTTGCTCTTAGGTAGAGAAAGAGAAACTTTGATAGGTATTAAATTCTTTCTGCAGGGAAAGATAACCTTGGGCTCACCAATCCTTTGCAACATTATGTACATATTTTCCATTTATTTGTGGCTGTTGCTTTTTATATATGATGTCTTTAACAAGAGAATGCATTATATAACCCCCCCCCCCATGACAAAAATATGGGGGGACAACACATTGTAAGTAAACCTAGTCACAGAGAGGAGATTAAGTGGTGTGCATATGTGAAGAAACTACCTCTCTCCTTTCACATCTAATATCCACATAGACATATGAGCCTGGAAATTGATTCCAAAATATAATTTATATATACAGCTATTTTGGCAGAATATCTTTCTAAGCTGGATTTGATTTTGTTTATTTTGTAGTATGTTTCATATTTTGAGTATGAATTAAAATGCAGGAAAATGTTTTTAAAAAGGTAATATGAGTATTTGTGGAGTGAGTGAACACTCAAAATCATTTGTTTAGATATAATATTAATGGGCTAGATACCATCACATTATAATGGATTTCTCATACATAAATATGATTATATTTATTTCCAGAGTAGCATTAATTTTAAGGGCACTCTTACAGATTTTTTTGCTGCAAACATAAATGGTTTATATAGATATAATTTATTAACTTTTATTATTATTACTTTAACTAGAGGCCCAGTGCACAGAATCATGCACTGGTGGGGTCCCTTGGCCTGCCTGCACCCTCTCGCAATCCAGGAGCCCTCAGGGGATGTCAGAGATCTGGTTTCGGCCCGATTCCCCTCAGGCCTGATCCAGACAGGAGAGAGCCCAATCCTCTGTATTGAGTGTCTGTCCCCTAGAGGTCAGTGTGTGTCATCGTGACCATTCAACCCATTGTTCAGTTGCTTAGGCTTTTATATATATAGATTTTATTGAATTTATTGGGGTGATATTGGTTAATAAAATTATACAGGGTTCAGGTATACAATCGTACAACACATCATTGGTATAGTATTTTATTGTGTGTTTACCACTCCAAGTCAAGTCTCTTCCATCACTATTTATCCTCCCTTTATCTTCTTCCATATACCCCCAACCTTGCTTCTCTCTGGTAATCACCATGCTATCGTCTGTGTCCATGAGTCTGTTTTTTTTTCTTTGCTTAATCCCTTCACTCTTCTCACCCAGCTCCCAACACTTTCCCCTCTGAGAGTTGTCAGTCTATTCTCTGTATCCATGAGTATATCTCCACTTTGTTAATTTATTTTGTTCATTAGATTTCACAAACAAGTGAAACCATATGGTATGTGTTTTTCTCTGACTGGCTTATTTCACTTAGCATAAAACTTTCCAGGTCCATCCATGCTGCCATTAAAGCTAAGATTTCCTGCTTTTTTATTTTTATAGATGAGTAGTATTCCATCCTGTAAATGTACCACAGCTTTTTTATCCACTCATGTATTAATGGGCACTTAGACTATTTCCAAATCTTGGGTATTGTAAATAATGCTGCAATGAGCATAGGGGTGCTTATATTCTTTCAAACTAGTGTTTTGGGTCTCTTTGGATATATTTCCAGAAGTAGAATTGCTAGGTCATAAGGCAGTTCCATTTTTATTTGTTGAGATAATTCCATATTGCTTTCCACAGTGGCTGCACCAATCTGCATTCCCACCAACAGTGCACAAGGGTTCGCTTTTTCCACATCCTCACCAACACGTGCCTTTTGTTGATTTATTGATTATACCATTATGACAGATATGAGATAATATCTTATTGTGGTTTTATTTTGCATTTCTCTGAGGATTAGTGAGGCTGAGAACCATTTCATATGTCTAATGGCCATCTGTACTAGTATGTCCTCTTACTACCCAGAGCAATGTATAGGTTCAGATGACATCAAATTTAAAGCATTTTTCCACCCCTGTTTCTTGTTTGCAGGTTTATTCTTTGATTCCCAATAAAAGCTTTGGGGCATTATCTCATTGTAGTTTTGATTTACATTTCCCTAACAGCTAGTGAAGTTGAACATCTTTACATATATCTGTTGGCCATTTGTATGTCTTCTTGTGAGAAGTGTCTGTTCAGGTCCTCTGCCCATTTTTTCATTGGGTTGTTTATTCAGTGTTGATCTGTATGTGTTTTTAATATAATTTGGATATTAACCCCTTGTCAGAGCTGTTGTTTGCAAATATCTCTCATTCAATTAGTTGCCTTTGTTAAAATTTTATTTTATTTTATATTTTCCATCATTATTTATCCCCTCTGTGCCCTCTTTCACCTCCAACCAGTCACCTTCCCCTTTCAATCACAACATGGTTGTCCAAGTTCATGAGTTCTCTCTCTCTCCCTCTCTTTTTTTTTCTCAATTCCTTTTGTTGTCTCTTTCTTTTTCTCAATCCTTGTAGTTTTATTGTGCTGTGCAGAAGCTTTTTAACTTGATATAGTCTCATTCATTTATTTACTTTTTCTTTACTTCTCTTAGAATGATTATTATCAATAAGATAGGTAATAACAAGGGTTGGAGAGGTTGCAGAGAACCTTCATTCATGGCTGGTGGGAAAAGAAACTGGTACAGCACTATGGAAAGCAGTAACGGTTACTCCAAAAATTAAGAGTAGAGTTACCATATGACACAGCAATCCCTCTTTTAGGTATCTAACTGAAAAACTTGAAAGCATATATTGGCAAAGATATGTGCATCCTTGTGTTCATTACAATATTGTTCATGGTGGCCAAGGAATGGAGTTAACCAAAGTGTCCTTCAATAGATGATTGGATAAAGACGATGTGGTACTTACATACAAGGGAATGCTACTCAGCCATAACAAAAGATGAGGTTGTTGGCTGCGCTGTGAGATGGAACCGCACCTCGCGGCCATGTCAGCAGATGCTCATGTGTTGACAACAGAGGAGAGGAGCCAAGTTACACTCGACCTTAAAGCAGCAGGATGGTCAGAATTAAGAGAGAGAGATGTCACCTTCAAAATTTTTAACCAGGCCTTTGGCTTTATGTCCCGAGTTGCTCTACAAGCAGAGAAGATGAATCATCACCCAGAATGGTTCAATGCCTACAACAAGGTCCAGATAACTCTCACCTCGCATGACTGTGGTCAGCTGACCAAAAGAGATGTGAAACTGGCCAACTTTATTGAAAAAGCAGCTGCTTCTTTGTGATTTCTTTCAAAATTCATGTAAAAATCTTATATACATCTTAGGTATAATGTGCTTTGTGGGTGATTTACATGAACAGATTAAGCTGAAAATTTAGTTCACCTTTATATCACATTTTGTAAAATCAGTGCTTAAATACAAAATGATGTAAATTTGAAAAAGAAAGAAAAGGTGAAATACTGCCATTTGTGACAACATGGATGAACATTGAGAATATTAGATGCTAAGTGAAATAAGTTGGTCAGAAAAAGCTAAGAACCATATGATTTGACTCATGTTTGGGATATAAAACTGAAACTCTAGACCGACAACAGTATGGTGGTTACCAGAGGGAAGGGGGTGAGGAGGTAGTAAATGGCAAAGGGGGCCAAATATATGGTGATGGAAGATTATTTGGTTTTGGGTGGTGGGCACACAATGCAATAATACAAATCATGTATCATAGAAATGTACATTTGAAACTTATATAATCTTGTTAGCAATGTTACCACAATAAATTAAAAACTAAAAGCTTTAGTTTTCAAAGAAAGCACAAAATTGAGTGTATACCATTTATGAACTTTCTAGAGGCCTGATGCACAAAATTTGTGCAAGAGTAGGTCTTCCTTCCCTTGGCTGCCAGCACTGGCTTCCCTCTAGCACCCAGGACCCAGGCTTCCCTCCGGCCACAGGCAGGCACCTGGGACCCGAGCTTCCCTCCAGCTGCTGGCAGGCACCCACGACCTGGGCTTCCCACACAGCCCTGGCTTTGTTCATCCGGTCTAATTAGCATATTATGCTTTTATTATTACAGATTGGTGTTAGGGACTAAATGTTTGTGTCCTCCCAAAATTTACATGTTAAACTGTAATCTCTAATGTAATAACGTTTGAAGATGGAGCCTTTGATAGGTAATTAGTTAACAAGAGTGGAACCCATATGATGGAGTTAGTGCCTTTGTAAGAAGAGACCAGACAGAGGTCAGAGGTTGCATGCTTTCTCCCTCTCTCTATCTCTCTCTCCAATGTGGTGATACAATGAGAAAATAAAAACCATGAAGAGTGCCCTCACCAGATACCACATTTTTGGCACATTGATCTCAGGCTTCACAGTCTCCAGAACTGTGAAATAAATATCTTTTGTTTAAGCCTCCCAGTTTCTATTATTTCTGTTATCGCAGCCTGAACCAAATCAATTGGTATTGCATTTTGAATTGTGACTTGCTGCATATCCACTTTGGTCTTGCAGTAATCATGATCTTGAAAAAGTGAAGAGAAAAAAAAATGTACTTATGAAGACATTTTTTAGAGGATGATTAAGAAGATTGTTCTCTTTGACTTTGGGTTATCTCATATACTTCTTTTTCAACTTATACTTACATTTTGAGAATGCTGAATTTATTTCTTAATCCAGAATTTACACTTGCATTTCTATTACCTCCAGATGCATTGATTTGTTATAAGAGATTACAAGGATGAGCCTGTTTCTGCTTCTGTAGAGTTAAAGTGATGTTAGTATTAATATTGTATTCTATATTCTTATGAGTAATTCCAGTACCTGGGTAAATTTCTCAAATTTCAGGCAATCTGGGTCAGTGTCCTATAGACTTTTTTGCTTGCATCAACATTTTTAATTTCTTAAGTTCACCAGCAGGTTCCATCCATAGAATAAAAAAAAAAATCTTCATTTTTACATGCTGATAGATTTTAATTTAACCTCTCTGCAAAGTTGTCACACTTTCTGTAAGATCTCTTCTGATTCTTCATGCCAGTTTGTCAGCCAGTGATTCCAAGCTGCTGCACTTGACTTGCAATCTTTAAAATATCACTTGAGTGTAGAGTTCTATTTTAACTTTTCACCGCCATTCTTCATGAAAGGTTTAAATGAAATATTGACACTTTCCATATTTATTTAAAATATTATATGCACCTTCTGCAGTTCTTCACACTTTTGCATGAAATAATTTTAAACATAGGGATATATAATTTTACCGAAAATTCTTATCAGTTTGAGCTTTCCTTGACAAGCTATTAATCTTTGAAATATTTTGCCCAATGCTATGATGTACTGTCAGAGAAGAAGTGGAATTCATTGCTTCCAAATTCACTTGGGCAGAAATAGAACATCATTACAGGCATTTATCATTTTCCACACACTCAAAATTTTGGTAAATGAAGTGCAACTGCATCTTCTGTTGGGTCATCACAATTAGCACCTAAACAATATAAGTGTGAAATACCATTCACCAGACTAGATAATGACTTAATGTTCTTGTTTTATCTTTATGATATTTGTAACTGTCAAAAACTTTACCAACTTCCCTACTTAAATTCTTCTGTACAAGTCTGAGAGAATTGTTGAGTTAATTATGTGACTGCAGTATTATTAATAGAAAGTTTCAATATGAAAATCATTATAATTTTCCTAATTTATGTTTTGATTAAAATGGTCATCATTTGAATGAGAAAAATGTACTAATTATAAAAAATAAGTTACATTTTTATAGGAACATTTTAATTTCATCTACATTTTTAACACCTGATAGAGTACTTTATGTATAGAACTAGAAGCCAGATGCACGAAATTCATGCAAAAATAGCCCTTCCTTTCCTCAGCTGCTGGCACCAGCTTCCCTCACAGCCCCAGCTTCCTCCAGAAGGACGTCCGGAAGGATGTTCAGTCTAATTAGCATATTATGCTTTTATTATTATAGGCTTGATAAATAGTTATTGAAGAATAAAACTGTGACTAAATGATTGAATTTGGCTCATATAATTTGAAAAAATATTTAAGTCATTATCCAAGTTTTAGTTTCAGCTTCGATTTTTGATAAATGATTTTGTTTTGGGGATCTGTTTATTCATTAGAAAGATTATAGGGTTAGGGTCATTGGTTTTCAAAATATCTCGAGAAATTGTCAATTATTTCATTTATTTTAGAAGCTAGAAGAAATGTTTCTTATAACCCTTTTTCAAACTTTATTTTTTTCTTGAATTGATAAATTATGTTATTATTTTAATTTAATACTTTGTTAATTAGAACAGAAGCATGGAAAATACTAGTGCCATATGAACATGTAAGTGAGTATAATTAGCCTAAATTGGTCATTGTTTTTTTGTTTAAAGTGATTTTTTTTTCAAATAGTGACTTTAGTTATTTTTGTTTGTTTATTCTGTGACTCAGAATTTCATAATATCAGCTGTGGCTATATAACAGGGAATATATAACTTGCTTAAGCAAGGATTGAAGTAGAAATTCTCATCTCAATAAGTAGAGCATATTTAGGAATCTTTAAAATATAGCCTTATAAAACACTGATTAAAATTTACAAATAAAATTCCAGAAGTTTTAAAATGATAGCTCTGTTTGATGGTAATGCTGCATATAAAATCATTAAATGGTTTTTTAATATGGATATCATCTAATTTAAAACTTCCATGAAATAACATAGGAAATATTACATTGAAAGATATAAATAATTTATCATACATTATGAACATAATTTTTATAATATAATCTTGGAGGGCAATATATTTAAGTTTTCTCACATGTATCATTAAAATAGACTATAATTTCAGAATTTAATACATGGAATGTAGGGCTTATGCAATTTACAATTTTATTTTTAAATTAGCTAATAAATTTAGAGATATACATCAGTATTAGAGAAATTATGGCAAAGCTAATAATTTGTTTTCTTTTTTATATATTTTTATTGATTTTAGAGAGGAAGGGAGAAGGAGAGAGAGATAGAAACATCAATGATGAGAGAGAATCATTGATTGGCTGCCTCCTGGATGCCTCTTACTGGGATGGAGCCCACAATCCTAGTATGGCCCTGACCTGGAATCGAACCCTAATCTCCTGGTTCATAGATCAAGCTCAACCACTGAGCAAGGACAACTGGGCTCTTTAAAAAAAAAAAAAATATTTCATTGATTTTATACAGAGAGGAAGGGAGAGGGATTGAGAGTTAGAAACATCGACGAGAGAAACATCGATCAGCTGCCTCCTGCACACTCCCTACTGGGGATGTGCCCGCAACCAAGGTACATGCCCTTGACCGGAATCGAACCTGGGACCCTTGAGTCCGCAGGCTGACACTCTATCCACTGAGCCAAACCGGTTAGGGCTGGGCTCTTTTTTTTTTTGAAGGGAGGGAGGAAGGGGAGAGAGAGACAGAGAAATATAGATCTGAGAGAGACATCAATTGGTTGCCTCTCACATGTACTGGGACTGGAGCAGGATCAAACCTGCAACTCAGATACATGCCCTTGACTGGGAAACAAACCAAGACCTAGTCGTTTTCAGGCTGATGCTTCAATCACTGAGCCAAACCAGCCAGGGCAATAATTTCATTTTAATAATCAATTAACCTAATATGAAAAATGTGGCTTAACTTCACATGTTTATTTTTAATTTTATAGACGATCATATGAAACTATTAAATAATTTTGTCATTTTCTGTGGGAGAATTATCTGAAATGCAATAGAGACATTTTTTTCTAGCCAATAAACAAGTTTAGTAATTTAAAGCAATTGTAATTGCCTTTTAAAGTGTTCAATATATGAGGAAATTAATGAAGAAATACTGTTGACTTTATGCAATTTCTTTTTAAAAATTAAACCAATTAATACTATTTGAGATTATGTACAGGGGCTAAACTTTTATGTACTATATTTTGACATTAATTATAAACTCTGATTATATCTCTGGGCATGTACAATTTCTTTAATTTAATAGCCTAGATTATAACTAATACAAAATAAACTCATTTTAAATACATATTGTACCATCTTAAATATCAATTTAAAACAAATAGTTCTTTGAGTTATTGTTTATTTAAGTTTTGAAAATAAATACATAACATAGTACTTTAGGATCTATAATTAGAAAGTAAAAATAAAAGAAGAAAATAGTCCAATTTCTAATAAGAGGACATATATTATTCCAACAAATTTTCTTCAATCCAAAATGATTTTATACTCTCAATGTTTATACATGTCATTAGATACATAGATGACTTATTAAAATATCTATATTTATATAATTTGTCTTAAAAGTATGTATAAGCTATTTTATACATTAGTAAGTGATTATACAATGTTCTTCAAGAAATTTTATAAAAAACAATGAGTAATACTTATATTAGTATTTTACCTATGTCATAATTGATTTTCTTAATGGTTTGGAAAAAGTCATAGGTGAAAGTATTCCTTATAAACAAGAATAACCATACCCTATATGGAAAGAAGCATATGATGTGCAAAAAATATATAAGTATAAAATATTTTGACAGAGTGGCGATCAAGCATACCATCATATCAATAGATATAAATGGGCTAAATGCACCTAATTAAATAATTTTCTTTTCTTATAATTAATCTGCTTGGACAGGTCTTTCTTTTGTAATTATTACTACAACCTTGTTCCATTAAGCTTAAAGAACAATTCAAAAGCATTATATTGACTTGTAATGATTTAAAATTTGTCCCTAGCAATAAAATTGCTTCATAAAAATAATAGCTTTTCTCTTGATCTGAATTACATTTCAGAACTTCATTGAAACACCTTCACTGTAATTACCAGGTATTGAAATCGCAAAACCCAAAATCTTAACTCCTAAGTAGCTCTTCTTTGTGGGATTGCTTATATAAATTAAGATAAAGAGTAATAATTTTTGCCATTCCCTCTTTGCTGAAATTCCTTAATATCTAGTTACTTAGCTATAATTTACCAATACACACACACACACACACACACACACACACACACACACACACATATATATATATATATATATATATATATATAACAAAGCCCACTAAGGAAATAACTAGGAAATGGTTTTATTTTATATCTGAATAGATCTGCCTCAGAATATGTATTTTGATTTTGCCTGACATTGGACAATTAAATACTTCACCTCCTCCTACTTCCTAAAAATCACACAGGTGTCTTTGGGATATTGCATTACAAATCTGTGTCACAAAAGAAAAAAGAAGCATCCAAAAAGAGTCAGAGGAGAAAATTTACTTATGAAAATTCCTAAAGAACAATTTGTTTCTTTCTTTGAAAAGCAACTGTGTTGTACTCATTTCCTCTTCTTATTCTAACAGTACTGTTATCAAATGTGTGCCATCCGCCTTTATTTAAAGAGCAAATACCCAAGGAAGTTACTTTGTTTATCAGGAAATACATTGAATAAATAAATTTTTCTATCTCTACTTAATGTTTGAATCTCTGGTGAACAGCTTGCTCATTTCTACAATGAGCATGTCACAATAACATGAATATCAGTGGAGTGATTCAGACATTTGGTTGATAAGATTTGCCTTAAAATATATTTACAGAAATTCTGTTTAGCTAATATATAGCTCTCCATAACCTTTATCAATTTCAAACACACTTGGTTTTCTCATGCATAAAACTTACTGAAGTGTTTGCCAAGAAAAACAATTTTAAGTGGGAGGGAAACTAGGTGAAGAATATTATAACTGATATGCTTCATGTAGAATTGAGATGAAGTAGAAAATCAAAGACAATAAAATAAGTCTTATTTTATTCATTTATTATACAGCAAGTGTTTTATGCAAATATACACAATTAACATTATCATTTTTGACACAGTGGTTATATATTTTTGTTGCTATTCCCTTCTTGGTCTTCCCCAATTCTATTCCCTGCGCTCCTAAGAACTTACTATAAAAATTAATTCTCTCATCTGTAGTATATTATCTCTTTAGTTGTAAAAGTGTTAAAGTACATGAAAAACTTTTTTCTGTCCTGAAGTATTATTTAGCCAATTTATATTCATCAAACATAGTAATTGCAAATAGACAATTCAGTTCTAATTTAGATACAAAGTTTAAAATATTTTATAATTCCAATTATTTTGAGTTGCCAGGTATAAATATTGTACAAGTTTTGCCCTCAATTTGAACGTAAAGTAAGTTTTAGATTTTAAAAAAGCAATACATTGTTTCCTAATACAGAGTTCATTTATAATATTAGCACATTTGAATTACAATATCAAATTAGACTAGTTTTTGTTTTGAAATACTTTGAAACTCTTAAAACTCCGAGAAGATAAATTTAAATGAATTTAAGGTTATTCTTAATTTAAAGTAACATTAGTAGGGGCAGAACATGATGATTTAAATCAAAGGATAGAAAAAGTCACCTATATTGTGATAGTCTCAAAAGCAAAACATTTTTCCAAAATAATATCTTAAAAAATATAAAAATCATTATGGAGTATAAGAGGAGAGGAAGAGGAAAAATGAATATTTAACATATATTCATGAAATGTCTAATTGTGTCAACTTATATCAGTTACAGATTTTGAATTTTTATAGATATGGAAAATGATTATTATTTGTCCAGGCATTAGGCTAGTTATTTGAAAGTCTTATTTTTAGTCCTTTGTTTTTGTTCTCTTAATTCATTGCTTAATTTTGTAAATATAATAAAGTAGATTCAGTAAAGACTAGCATTTTGTAAATTCTTTCCTTGAGTGGTATGCATTTAAATATGAATACATTTAAGTTCCCCATTTTTTTCCTTTCAAACCCAGGACAAATTAGTTATCTTCTCTGTCTTACTTTCAAAGTGAGGTTGAATATGATAGTAATAAATAGCTGTGTTATAGGGAAAGATGCAATAATTCATTTAAATCATTTAGCATATCTTCTAACAGTCAGAACTTTATTAATATTAGATATTAACAATATTCTTATTGTTAAAATTTATTCTTATTGTTTATGGAATTAATGTTTGCAAACTGCATGAAAATGATAGAAAATATCTGTAATACATTCCCAGTGGCTTTGAATCATTTTATTCAATTGGAAAGTATTTATTGAAAACCAATTTTGTATTAGGCATTATACTTACATTGGAGTAACCATAAGAAAATTGGGATTCCCTTCCCTCAAAGGTTTTATTCTCCACTGAAAGATAAATAAAAATAATACTACCTTTATGAGATATGCAATAACAGAGTTAATCTCTAAATACAGGGCGGGGTAAAAGTAGGTTTCCAGTTGTTTGTATGAAAAACAATATAATAATTAATAAATAATAAGGAAAGAATAAACTCTGTTTCATGTACTTACCACTGTAAACCTTCTTTTGCCAAAGCCTGTAGTACTAGGGAAGCTCAAAGCAAAGACTTCGGTTCAGAGTGTAGGTATGAACGAAGTCTCCCAGAAGTGAGCAATTTGAATTGGACTAAAATGTGAATAGACAAGTACTGGATGGTATGGTGGTGATAAGTGTGGTCCAAATAGAAGCATCAGAATCTCTGCTTCCCACCAAAGGTAGTTACCCCTAGGCAGATTTACACATAGTGAGGGACATACAACTATAAAGTACAGTTGAATGCTTCCTGAAGCAAACAAGCATTGCCTTCATCCATTAATTCAGAACACAACAGGAAGAAAATGTGAGATTGACATACTTTCACTGCACTGAATAATGATGTTCAGTGATCAGTAAGGACTTAGGATGTTGTAGTGACACTGTGGTGCTCCACCTAGATCTCCCTTCAGGAATGAAGCCTTTATTTAGCTTGGTGCTCAGAGAACTTCCAGAAGATAGCCATCAGCTGTCAGTTCTCTGCTAAAGAAAATTATCACACCCAAGGTCCTAACTCCTTCCAGGGTATCCTGCATTCTATGACAGATCAATATGGGATTCAGATATAAAGGCATAGCGCCCCTCGCTAATTCATGACAAGTTTGAAGGACTATTTCTCTCTAGAACTCACCGTGAAGTTGGCTGAGGCCTTCCCTGAGATTGCATTGCAGTTTGATTGCCAAATCTTGTCTCTTTCTCTTTGCTTCCATACTTGCTAATCCCAAGAGCATTTTTAAAATAAATGTTCTGCACATTAAACATTCAGTTTAGCTTTACACCCTCATACACATTTGTTTCCTACTCATTCTGCCACAATGAACTTGCCCTTCTCAGCACTTAACTGAAACTGTCTATGCTACTTAAAAAATCTATACCACTATTTTCATTTCTAGCCTCTATGACCACAATTCCCCCTGAACCATTCCTCCTGCTTCCACTCTTGCCTCTACAATCCTTTTTCCACCTGCAGCCAGGTTAGAGCTGTCACGCATAAATGATATAAGGCAGTGCTCTTGCTTAAAGCCTTCCAATGGCTTCCCCATCCACTTAAAATGAAATCTAAAATTAGGGTCCTGCCACCTTATCTGAAGAAATACTCTTCCTATTGTCTGCTTTTGAGCCAGTTGATATATTTTCTAAAATAGATGTGTGAATTTAACAGGAGATCCAGGAAATGTCCTAAAAAGTGTGTGGGATAATTTGTGTTTGGTAAGGAAACTACACTAGATGAATCCATCTACCTAAATTCTTTTTTAGGGTTGGCATTCAGAACATTTAAAAATCTATATTAAAACAATGTCCAGGAATTTACCACTCTTTAATGATATATTTGTTCATTTTATATTAAAATGAGGGCATATTCTATCAATAATGATATTCAATTTTATCATTTTTTTCAGTATCATATAACAATATAAAACAAGCTCATATTCACATAGCATGGCACGATTTAAAACAATATTTTATTTAATATTAATTGCATTTAGAATGCTTTCTAAATGACCTGAACTTTTTGTACATTACTAGTACTTTATATCTTTCTGAACCTGCTAAATGCTTCTTATGAATAAACACATTTTCCTCATATCTAACCTAGGAGGTAAATACTAAATTTATTCAGAATTCAGGTCTCCCAGCAAACAAGTGACAAAGATGATTGAAATAATATGTCACTGCCAAACTTATACTTTCTCTTTTTTTAAGTAATTGGACATTACAGCTCATATTTCCAAAGTACTAAGAGTGGCTCATTGTGCTGAACTTCTCTCATTTCAATTTTGCTTCAAGTAAAAAAAATCAGTAGTTGTTCCTATAGCTTTTATATTCTACTAGAGGCCCGGCACATGGAATTCGTGTGCGGGTATGGTCCCTAGGCCTGGCCTGCGATCAGGGCCATCTTCCCTCGCTTCCCACTTGCCGGCCCCACCCCTGCTGCGGGTCGCCCTCTGTGTGTGGGGTGACCGATGGAGCGGGGGCCTTGGCCTGGCGCCACCTGCATCCCCCGCCACTCACCCCCAGTTCCCTGTTCACCATTGGGTGATCGGAGCCTGCTGGCTGGGGGGAGGGACCGAGAGGTCAGCTGTTCCACCCACTTGCTGGCCCTGCCCCCCACCGCCACCCACCCCAGTTCTCCATTCACCAGTGGGCGATCAGAGCCTGATGGCCAGGGAAAGGGACCAAGAGGTGGTCAGTGCACCTCATAGTGACTGCTTGAGCAGTTGTTCTGCTCTTTCCGCTGTTAGGGTCAATTTGAACATTACCCTTTATTATATAGCATAGAGGCCTGGTACATGGGTGGGGGCCAGCGAGCCTGCCCTAATGGGGCCCTGGATTGGAGAACAGGTCCCCCCAGGGGAGTGGAGCCTGCAGGGCAAGGGGCCGCAGGCAGTTTGCAGGCCGGCCATGCCTCTAATTGTGTGCGGGTCCCCACTGGGGAGTGGGGCCAGCTGGGGCGAGGGGCCATGGTTGTTCTGGTCTCTGTTCATTCTGGTCGTTCCGCTATTTCGGTAGCTGGGCTTTTATTATATAGGATTTGTATATAATTTTAGATTTTTTATAATTTAAAATAAAGTTCATGAAATTATTAAAACAGCAGTATAAATATCAAGCTTACAATATTGAAATATAAGAATTAAATGCTGTATTTTGTTACTGCTTCAGTTATTTGTATTGAGGATACAGGCTTGACTATAGCTAGTGATAAGACAATATGGAATTTTGTCTTTATTTATGAATATAGCCAAGGAGTTTTATTGACATGACTTTCATTAAAAATCAATATTTTCAGGGTAGTATTGATTTAAGTCAACTAATATTTGATTTTTAAAAATATTTTTATATGTAATTCAAAATTTGTCATATTAAAAATATCATCTTATATTTTATTTTACTTATTTATTTTTAATTTATCATTATTGTTAAAAATATTACAGCTGTCCCCTTTTTACCCACATTGACCCCTCTCAACCCACTCCCCCTTTCCCCGCCTAGGCCTTCATCATGACTTATGTATATATGCATATAAATTCTTTGGTTAATCTCTTCCCACCACCCCACCCCACTCCACCCGTTTATATTTTATAGTTGAATAGTAAATAGCATTTATTTCCCAATTCTAACTTATGATACAGTAGTTATTATGAAGATTTCTTTTAGACAATGAAACTGGTATCACATACTTCTAGTATTTTTGTTTTAAAGAAATGGATAAAATTCAAATATCATTTCTATTTAAAATGACCTAGATTAGAAAGGAATAAAATGAGATATTTGTCTAACACCTTGACTTATAAAATATATATTTTCTTTCTTATATGCTTTTTAATTAATCCAACACCTGGATGAGGCTTATAGGAAATGGCTTACCTCCTTGTGTACATGAAGAAATTCAAACTTAAAGGATTAAGAAATTTAATTTTAGAAATCAGAGGAATTAAGAAATTTAATGAAGAAATTTAATCAATTTAATTTAAACAATTTAATAAATATGAAGTTCACAGGATGATTCATTTTAAAGAGTCAGCCTTTAGAATTCATTAAATGTACGTTTGATTCCTACTTCTGCCATTTACTAGCTTTGTCACATTGAACAACTTATTTAAACTTCTTGAACTTTGACTATCTAGAAAATAAGGATAACATCTATATGGGCAATTCTTATGAAGAGTGAAGATAACATATATTTTTTTTCCCATATTATAAACATTTTTGGCTTTACTAAAAGGTTCATTGAAAAATATATCTCATCAAATTAAAAAAAAACTATGTGATTAAGAAACTAGTCACACAACTTTATAGGAACAGATTGGAAATATTAGAAGATACCTGTTATTTTAAAAAACAACAACTTTATAATTATTGTTGATGCTATTACAGAAGTCCCTACCTGCCCCTCCTTGGCCCACCTCCACCACTCCTTCCCTCTGACCTTCATACACTGTTGTCTGTGTCTAAGGGTTATGCATATATGTCTTTTGGCTAATCCCTCCACCTTCTTTCATTCTTAGAACAATACTTGACATACAGATGGTATGTGTTGATAACAAGGTCACATAACTCCCAAGTAAGTAAAAGGAGGGTACAACTCAGGGACTTAGAATTCAAGGCCCAAGATCTTGCTACTAAACATTGTTGAAAACATTTAAATCTGAAACTCATTTATCACCTTAGAATAACCATTGATTTAGATTTAGACAAGTATGTTTGAATTAATCAAAATACAGGACTAATCACAGAAAGTACATACGTACAGTATCTAGTAATATAGTAAGAGTACTTATTTGAGTCTATTATGAGAACTTTAATATCTTTGTATAAGTTCTATTTTTTATTAAATCCTCACTTGGAGATGTTTATTGATTTTTATTTTAATTAAAAAATCTTTATTGTTGAAAGCATTACAAAGGTCCTCCTTTTCCCCTCATTAACCTCTTCCAGACTGCTCGCATCCCCGCCTTTGCCCCCTGGCTCTTGTCACCCCATTATCTGTGTCCATGGGTTATGCATATATGTATTCAAGTTCACTCAAGTACATAAGTGTTCTCTAAGAGAATTCTTCAATACAGTTTGGCTGAGGTTCTTGTACATGTAAACGTATTTTGGTTACACATGTTTGTGGAATGGTAATAAAATATGCATGACAATATTTATTTTACGCTTCTACAGAAATGATCGATAACATAGTATGTATTCCAGCTTCCCAAAGTGAATTGTTTATGTCCAAGTCTCCATTTACCATAGGGTATCTGTCTTACTGCCACTGATATGCACAATTGATTCATAGTGACAGTGGAAACTTAAAACAAAACCTGCTTTCAGCATACATTTTAACACATTAAAATTTTAACAAATTACTTTTCCCCAACTTTAGCATGAGTTTTCTACTTCAAGTTTTTCTTATATTCAGATTACAATTCAGCAATGATTTCCCTGTCATATTCACTGTCATAGGAAAAATTAAAATTGCTCCTATCTTCTTAGGCATTCAAATCCTTAGTGACAGATTCTTGTGTGAATTACCCTGGAAGTCAGTTTCTTAACACTCCTCTCTTTTAGTTGGTTGAGGATATTTAGTGCTACAAAAAAAAAAGAAAAATATTTCTTCTTATTTTTAAAATGTTTTCTAGTAGTTATTTCTGAGATACAGTGTCCCAAAAGATATTCATAACACTGACTTTATACATCTTAATAGATTCTATATTTATAAAGAAAAAGTTGTGAAGTCGGATTCTGGAAAATATAGTGCTTTTAAATATTTAAATGATTTCCCCTGAAGCCTGAAATACCATTTATAGAATCGGTGTTTCTTTCAAATTTGTTAGCTATTAGAGTATAAGACTTCTTAGTTTATTAGTAATATAAATGTTATGACTGAATTAAAAAAAGCTTCCCTAATCACTAAAAGGTCTTAGAAAGCTCCAAAGTAATTATATCTTGTAATTATCAGAAAGTAAAGTTCCCCAATCATTCCAACAGTCAAGCATTTACTGGTTCTGAGCCTGCAGCTATGTGTGGATAAGATTAGCTGCTAATTATAGGGAGGGAAAATAATTTAGGTGAAGTAAATTTTCATTTTAACTTGCATATTATATTTTTAATAAGGATGTTTTCTGCCCTTGTGAAATAATTTTCAGTAATATAAAAGGATGGAATGTGATTACACTTTAAGAAGTAATGACAAGGAAGGTAAAGGACTGTGTTTCAAATTTTTTATAAAATAAATACATATGCTGAATAGTTATGATTTAATTAGTAGTTTGGTTTTATTATGCAAACTCATTTATTGAATGGATAGAATTAAAAAGATGCATAGACTGACAAATAAACAAATGCTACTTTTTAATGAACTAATAATTGCCATATTGTCCGTAAGAGTGACTTGTATAATGTTTACCTTAAATTCCATTACTAGGAAATCAACAATCTAGTCCATTTTTCCTAAAGTATATTCCACTGAACACCATTTCTGCTAATAAAAAAGAAATACCGCATGTAATAAAAACATCATATGTATTTTGAAAATCCTTGGTTAATTGAAATTATGATATTATTAACTGAAGAATTTATCTTGCCTTTTTTAATTCACTTTAATTCTTCACTTTGGCATTACATAATGCAGAATTTCCCAAATGTACTTAAACAGATGTCTAGCGTTCCCTGGGAGACATTTTGAAATATACTAATCTAGATTTTACCTACTTACATGCTTTATTGATCAAGTAATCAAAATAGTTCAGGTGATAGTAGTTTCCTCACATTTCTACCTACTTAATGTTTTGTGATGATATTAAAAAAAATCTAGGTTTTATGTTCTTTAGAGAAATCATGCTCAAATGTGTTATCTTTTAACTACCTTTACTAATCAACAAAATTAAAAAAATATGTTATCACCACTTTTATCTATTAACATTAAATTAATACATAAGAATTACTGTATCACATAAATAAAATGAATGGTATTTTGTAAACTCTAATAAAGTTATCTACTCAAGTTGATTTATAAAGACCATGAGGTCTGATTATATTTTACTGTCAGCTTCTTCACCTAATGTGTCTCTGTTAAACGCCACTGCAAGTATAGGTCATTGAAAATGGCATCCAGATTGGAATAAATGCATCAGATATCTATACTAATAAAAGCATAATATGCTAATTAGACCAGATGACCTTCCAGACATCCTTCCTTACGACCTTTCGGACGAAGCTGTGGCTGTGAGGGCAGAGCCCCTTGCACGAATTTCGTGTATCGGGCCTCTAGTTTAGATATATTCAAACAACAGTTAGATCCAGAAATTGTATTGTATCTTCTTTTTGAAAACTATTTCCTTGTCTCTAACAGACACAAAAGTGATGAATTTCATTCAAAAGCTCTAATTTTGAATTTTTAACTTGGGAGACAAAATTAATGTTTCCAATCTGCTTCTTTTGCCCTAAGTTCTGAAAAGTATTTCTTCATAATACCCTGCAGCATTAAGACTGATTTTAAGATATGCTTAGTACTTCATCAGTTTCTTTCACCAATAAGAGGAGACATGTTGAGAAAGAATAAAACTGTTGGCTATCAATCTATTTAGAGCCCACTTGAATCTTTTGAAGATATTATCTTCCTATCTTATCAACATTAAGAAATCATGATATTTTAGTCCTGAGGGTTCCAGCAAATATGGATAATGAAAGTATCATTGAGATTTGCCACTCAAGCCACACTTGAACTCACAGAAATGGTTTTTAGTGACTATACTCATGTTATGAAGAGATCTTTTTATCCCATTCTTCAATTTAAAATATACCATTGAATTTCCAAGGAAGTTTAATGGGGGGAGGAGGGGAGCAGCAGAGAAGTATACACATAGATCATATTTTTACTCAGAATACTGAAAAAGTGTATCCCCAATGACCAAGAATTGAATCCATTTACAACATTCACTATTTAAAAAATATATTTTTTTTTAAATTGATTTCAGAGAGGAAGGGAGAAGGAGAGAGATAGAAACATCAATGATGAGAGAAAATCATTGATCTGCTGCCTCCTTCACACCCTCTACTGGGGATGGAGCCTACAACCCAGGCATGTGCCCTTGACTGGAATTGGACCTGGGACCCTGCAATCTGCAGGCTGATGTTCTATCCACTTAGCCAAACCAATTAGGGCACATTCACTATTTTTTTAAAGACTAATGAATAATGAAGCACATCAGTAATAATCATTTATTTTTCTTTCAAAATAAGACTAGGTATTATTGGAATACATATAAATTTTTTTTCTCATACACAAATGACTTTTATTGCACATGTAGAGCCAAAGCATCATTAGGACCAAAACCATTGCATTTTGTAGTCTATATTATGACCTATGTCATAATTGTGACCTAAACAAAAAACATATACTTTTCTGTGACATGAATTTTTGTGCAAGATAACATTTGGCCTTCCTATTCTCCCACAAAAATTCATATAGTATATGTAATGAGCACTGATTCAATTCAGCACATTAAATATTTTCTTGAAATGTACAGCAAGGCATGTCAATACGTGTGATCATAACTGCTCTAATGATTTATGGACCAGTGATATACAACATGGAATAGTCTTTCCATATGGAAACATGGATACAACACATTTCCTCTATCTCAGCATATGATTGCTACTAAATTCATAGTGGTTTTACAATTTTATAGCAAATTGTAATTTCTTTCTGTTTGTATTGTGAAGAATCCTCAATGTTGAAAGAAACATTTATATTCTCTTTTAAATATTTATTTTTAAAACTTACTTATTTCATACTTGAAAAAGATACACTGATGTTGTTTTATTAAGGACTAGAGGCCCAGTGTAGGAAATTTGTGCACTGCTGGGGGGAGGTGTCCCTTGGCCCAGCCTGCACCCTCTCCAACCTGAGACATCCCTCTCACAATCCAGGACTGCTGGCTCTTAACTGCTCGCCTGCCAGCCTGATTGTCCCCTAACCACTCCCCTGCTGGCCTGATCACCCCCAACTGCTCTCCCCTGCTGGCCTGGTTGCCCCTAATTGCCCCCCCCCACCCCCCGCCGACCATCTTGTGGCAGCCATCTTTGTGGTGGCCATCTTGTGGTGGCCATCTTGTGATGACATGGGATGGCCATCTTGTGATGACCTGAGGGCATGAGGGCCACCTAGGCTTTTATTAGTATAGATTCTATTGGTTTCTCAGAGATATCAGTATTGCTTTGGAAAATAAAATGAAACATTTTGTGGTTTCATGGTAATAGATTCAATACCATATAGGATTAGGTCTTTCATTTTTAAATGCCGTGGATCTTTCTGAATTATGTTTCTGTTTAGTTTCTAAGGGCTTTTTTTTGTTCATGGGCCACTTTCAGACACTCATCACTTTTGTTCAGTATCTATCTTTTTAAAAAACATACTAAGGTGTAGTTACATGTAAAAGGCATGCTAAGTGTTTTCCATTACTTTGCATGTTGTAGTCGATTGAATTGTATCTCCCCAAAAGAAGTCTAAAACTTAACACATTGTTTAAGTGTAATTTTACTATGAAGATTCATGTTCTTAAGACCTAATTAATCTTAGAAAGATAAAAGAATGAGTCTTAGAAACTATATTTCAAATTCCATGGGTTCTAGAAAGTTACCATTTGAGTTTGCTCACCATTTTCTTGCGTAGTCTCAGCTGAAGGTTCCTTAAAAGCACACTGCCCTACATTACAACCTCATATTCCAAACTGCTACAGAAGTAACTTGTGAGCGTTTTGTTTCTTTCAACTAAGAATCTTTGGCATTTTGACAGCAATAGATATCATCAATATGAATAGGATTTTATCCCTGAAGTTAATAATTTTCCAGTCTTTTACTTCATTCAAATGCATTACAAAATTTATAAACAATAATGCAGCAGATTTTTGCCTCAAGAAGTCTTTCAGTCTACTTCTGTTGATAAATATAAATGCTCTCTGAATGGCTGATCTTACATTTTATTAAAATTTCTGGGAACTTTTGAAATAAAAGATAAAATTGTTATAAAAAAGCAATGTTTGCAAGAAGACCTGATTATATCCCTTACATATATGCTCTGAAAAACTGAAAAAAATGCTTTCTCAAACACCTCACCTGAAAAGTAAACTAGTGTCTATGAAACTACAAAAGTATGAACTATAAAAATAATCTCTTAAATCCTCTCACATATCACTTTATTTTCTTGTATAAAACTTCAAATTTATTGCTCATTGATTTGTCTCTATAAGGTTACTATTTATTAACTAGAGGCCTGGTGCATGAAAGTTGTGCATGGGTAGGGTCCCTAGGCCTGGCTGGCAATTAGCGCCAATCTATGGGGCATCTGGTGGGGTGACCAGGGGTCCCCCGCTAGCACCTGCCTTGGACAGCCTAGTGCTGCCTGCTTGGGGTGACCAGCGAGGCAACCGGGAGGCCCCCACTCGCACCTGCCTTGGCTGGCCTGGTGCCTGTGGGCTGGGGGAAGCTCCTGCGTTAAGCGTCTGCCCCCTGGTAGTCAGTGCACATCATAGTGACCAGTCGTTTCATTGGTCATTCTGCTGTTAGGTTGATTTACATATTGGGCTTTTATTATATAGGATTGCTAGTGTTATTTCAAACATCATGTTGTTGTTGTTTTTTCCTCTTTACAAAGACTTTTTGTCCATAACAAAAATATTTCCCATGAAAATACTTTCTTTTTATAATTTCTACTTTTATTGTGTTTGCCTCAGTTACCTTTTGGATACCTTTTTCTTAGAGTAGGAAATAGTTCATTATTTCTTCAAATGGTTCTCTATGAGATTTTTTTCATTCATTTTGTATTGCTTTCTTTTTTAATAAGGTATGTTACCTTTTATTAGAATTTGCTTGCCTCCTTCCAAAAATTACAATAACAATTAAAAACAAGGAATTAAAAAGCAGACCAAATGTGGCTATAGATTAAAGTAAGTGTGTGTGTGTGTGTGAGCACATGTATGTGTGCATGTTTATGTGCATGTGAAGCATGGTATTGTGCCTATCTCTCAAACTAGGAATTAAAATTTTATTTGTATGTTTTCATTGATTTGAAATAATATTAATGTATGCTATTAAAAACAAAATGCTTAAATATATAAGAAGAAAAAACAAAGAAATACAGTTTATATATTTCAAGTATTGTTTTTGGTTGAATTTCTCTTTACTTCCTAGAAAATTAAGTGTTTGGAATACAGCTTGTATTTTGAAGATAGATTTCCTATTGCTCTGTGACGGTGATAAATTACTCTAAGGAAAAGAAGCTGGACATTTGCAGAACTTCTCACAAGGAAAATTATCTCTTGTGCTCACTACATGGAAAATTAAAAGACAAAAAGAAGCCCACTTCTTGTGAGCAAGTCATTATCTGAGAGAATACAAAAATGTGTGCTGATATGTGTGTGCTTTTGTATGCACATGTGTGTTTGTGTTCACTCTATGGAGTATTTCTAAAGGGAAGAATTACAACCAGTGAGTATATTTTATATTAAAGTTGGTTTAGGTACAATAAATTACTTTTTAATATTAATTTGCAGTTCTATGCATACTTTGGGATGCCAAATCTCCTGTCCTTCTACTAAATTTTCTACTTCTATATTTCTTAGAAATAATTTAGATGTCATGGAGATGTAACATAAATTAGAAATAGTTCCTGTGTTGAAGGAGTTTGTGCTATAGATTGGAAAACAGATAAATACAGTTTACACCATAAACAAATGGCTGTACTTTAGGCCTTACAGTAAAGGTATAAAATACAAAATCAATATCAGAAAAAATATGATAGTCTTTTAAAAATATTTTTTAAAAATATGATTTATTGATTTTATAAAGAGGGAGAGAAACATCAATCCACTGCCTCATTCCTGCCCCCTACTGGGGATTGAACCTTCAACATGAGCATGTGCCATGACAGGAAGTCATACCTCTTAGTGCATGGGAGGATGCTCAACCAACTGAGTCACACTGTTCAGGGCAATGACAGTCTTTTTTATCAGACTAAAAGGAAAATGTTTTAATCAGTGGTCAAACATCCATATCTAAAATAATGTGCACAATTCTTAACACCAGGTTTTTTGAAATGATGAAACGCAACTGAAATAACACATTGAAAAATGTAGATTATTTGAATATAAAAAAGACTAATTTTTGATCTCTCATGGCATGTTTTTATTTCTTTTTTGGTATGTGTATGAGTTGACCATTTAACAAGACTGCCAATTGCTTCTTGTTGGAAATCTGCTCTTATTCTCCTATGTGCATCTACATCCTAATAGAATACACTCAGCACACTCAAACTGGATAGTTTGAGAAAATTTAATACAGAGCTATTTAAAAATGTGTGACAGGGTTTAGAAGAATTAAAAGAAATAGAAAAGGACCCTTGGATATTATAATTATATTTAAATGGTATCCATTAAAGTATTTTAATTAATAATTGAACAGACTTAATTTGCATGTCAAAAAGAATCACTGTTGTATTTGGATAGAGAATGGATTGCAATGAGGCAAAAGTGAAAGAGGAAATCAGGAAGGTAATAGCGATAATTTAGGTTAGAAGTAATTTTGTTTTGGTCCAGTGATGGTAATAAATATGGAAAGAAGTGGGTGGATTTCAGACAGATATATTTTGCAGATTGAATTGTCTTACTGAGTATTTAATAAAGAGTAGTGAAGAGAAGGAAAAGAAAGTCAAGGGCCTGTTCCAGGTTTTTGGTCCTAATTATCTAGGTGACTTGTTATATTTCCTGAGATGTGGAAGACTGAGAATGTTTCATCCATTTTTAGTTTGGCCTATTATTAAACAGTAAATAGGCGATACCAAGTAGGAAGCAGGATAGAAAAGTTTGGAAGTTGATGGTATTTGTCATGGTAGTAATAACTGCAGAAGTCTTCATAGATAGATAATTTAATCATAGCAACATGGGCTATTTTGGGTGGAATTTTTCATCCAAAGAATCTCTAGAGCCTGTAGTGGTGTGGCTCCACCATTTATATACCAAAACAGAAAGCAACTATATCTGAACATCTTTCTTCAGGATTGAGTGACTTCATAGTTTTCTTCAAGAGTATTATGTTGGCACTTGTTTTAAATTTATGCAGACAGATGATTCATTCAAATTAATGCATAACCCAAAGGAAGTATCTACACTAATGATCAACTCAATTTATCATTCTTGCATGACAGAAAGCAGCTTGCAACCTTGAAAGTAATATTTGTATAGTTCCTAGAATTCAAGTTTACAAAAATATGTAGATATAAGAAACCATATTAAGCTTATTATTATACAACAATCATTTTTTTGGCATTCTTAATTTTTCACATTGCAATAATTAAACATGCCATTACAGAGTTTTAGTAAGCATAGTTTTAATTGCTGTGTTATAGTTTAAAATATAAATGTATGAAGTTTTATGTGATAAAAATAAAAAATAAAGCACATCTCAGGTAATGACCCATTACTTCCAGACCTAAATAATTAGTAATGAGAATGGAGTTGTTATATAATTTTTCATTGATGAGTAATTATTTAAATAAATATTTATTCAGAATAAAATAAGAACCATGTTAAGTTGGGCCCAGAGGACACACACAACAGTAAAGAAGATGCAATTGCTTTCCTTTAAGGAACTTATATACAAATGGGGGACAGGGTGGGGAGTATCTATAATAATAAAAGGGTAATATGCTAATTCGACTGGACGTCATTCCGCATGTCCTTCTGGACGAAGCTGGGGCCGAGTGAAGCCCTGTCCTAGGTGCTGGAGGAAAGCCGGTGCCGGCAGCCTGGGGAAGGAAGGCCTACTCTTGCATGAATTTCGTGCATTGGGCCTCTAGTATAACTATAAATAAGCAATATAGTTCTGATTCTAATGTCTGAATCAGATGATTTGAAGTTCGTCTTTAAAGAGGAAATATCCCTACTTTAGCATAGAGAATCTGCTTTTTATGATAGAAGGACATCAGGCATTTTTATAAACCCTAAATTTAAAACATATGTCATACATTACAATCTATATTTATAGGGTATAATGAAAGCAATAAGAGTACCTTCACTTGACTTTAGGATATTAGGGAAATTATTGTTGAAAACAGATCTCCCTAAATTTTTGATTATCAGACAGTAAAAATAAATAAGATTATTGAGCTCCACTCTTATAGGCAAGTTTGCAGACTATCATTAGTACTTTCAATAATACTATTACTATGTAGATAGAAACTAATTAAGTCCCATGTAGAAATACTTGCTAAAGTAGTCAGTGGTAAGGAGAGTTCCACATCCATTTGGCAGTGAAGGTAACTGGGCCTTTTAGTGGGGGTGCAATTTGGAAATGTATGCATATCTGTATATGCGTAAAGAAGGATAGTCTATTTGAGTGGGAAACAAGAGCAAAAGTGTTATATCAACAAAACTTAGAAATGAGATGATGTGACCTCTGACATTATCCTTAGATTTTTTTTTAAAGAAAGTGTCATTTTGCTGTAACATAGATGTCACTATTTACCTAATAATTTTTAAACTATATAAAAAACTTACTTTAATCCATTCTCTGTCACCTTTTTTTTAACTTTTAGTCCCAAAGTAGATATATCAAAAACTATCGTATGTCAATATCCGACCACTAATTAGATGTCTTCTTTTTTACATTGCCCATAGGAATGGAAGGAGAAGTTGTAAGAGCTGGATCAGAAAGAAGTTAGTCTCAATTGCTGCCATCAATGGGTATTAAGACATATGAATTACTCTGAATGGCTATTTGATATATCCCTAGAGACTCTTACTATAAGACTGCCTATTTTTCTCATTTATTTTCTCCAATATCAATTAGGCTTTATAAAGCAGAAAAAGCCGAATGTCACATTTGGTGTGTTTCTGGATGACTGCATTGATTTTTGGCTTGTGGATAAATTCAATTACATGCAGCATTCAGAGGTTTCTCTAATTGTAATTTTGTTGGATCTCCTCACTCAATAACTTCTAATTTCCTAATCTCCTGAAAGGTCAAAGGTGGTAGAGTGTAAAGTAATTTTTTAAAGCAGTACATGAGTAAAATTTAATACCTAATAATAGGCGAAGAAAATGCTATTATACAGTCCACATTCTGCTTTCTAAATTTATATTAATTGCAAAGTACCATCTGCTGAAGTTCTGTGGTTCTGCAGTACCTGAAACCCTGGACACTTGATTAGAAGATTAAAGCTATAATTTCTGCCTGAATGCTTAGATTTAGCAATACAAAATTTGAAAGTCAGTTATGAAATCTTAAAGTTTAAGTTTATACTATAACATTGATAATAGTGGGAAAATATATATGCAAATATATATGTATCTATAATGTGTTATGCATATATTGAAAACATATACACCATCAAAAACAATGCAAAGTAGGTATTATATTCCTGGACAAGAATTAGGAGAGAGAGAGGTTGATTAGAAGGAGGTAATTGTTTTTGTATAAAGAGGTTGATGAGTGTGAAGTTGTTTCTCTGTCAGAACTTCTTGCTGCTTGTCTTCATATATAGCCACTCGACCTATCACCATGTAATATTATTGACTCGGGTTGGCAGACTGGCAGTGGGCCATTGCCATGTGATGCAATATACACACACTCACACACACAAATCCTATAAGGCACTACAGAAATATAATTTATTTCACACTATTAGTTTTGGTGTATAAAATTGTTGATGGTCCATTCTCTGTTTCCAGTGTCATACACTGTGTTATTAATATCATACACTGATTCTTGAGCTTGTCTGTGACCTTTCACTTTCCAACTATCTCCTGGCTTATGGTTCTTTTGTTTCTTTCTTCATCTACCCCCTTACTCGTTGTTGTGTATGACAGTGGGAAGAACACTGATGCACCAGTACCAAGACCTAGGATTTGAATGTTAGCTCAGTTACTTAGTAATTCTGTTGCCATGAACAAATCACTTCCCTCTCTGAGCCTCAAGACACTCATCTATAATAGTTATTATACTGGGTTCTTGTAAAGATTAAATGATGCAATGAATAAATGCTTGGAGCAAGTCTGGCTGGAATAGAATGGTCTCTAGAGTATAAGGCTTAGTTTAAATGACAATAACAGGACAAAAAAGCATGTATAAAACCTGTAATTAAATTTACTATTTAAAAAAGTATTTTAGCAAACCCTGAGAAGAAATTATATACAGATTAAAATATCAGTTATTTCTGGGTTGGTAGAGATGCCTATTCATCTTAAATTTTTATATGTCTCTGTTTTTGTAAGCTGACAATAAGTATGTTTTGATTATATAGATATACTAATTTATTTACCTAGTGATTTAGTCTATATATTAAATATGATAAACATATATAATAAATGTATGTGTATTAAATCACTAGGGTAAATGAGAAATGCCTCCTCATATTTTGGGAAAGGAATGAGAAGAGAAAAAAGAAGAAAGTTGAAGGGGAAAGTTTGAAAATAGAGTAAAGCAAAGTTCAATAACTTACTGGCATGTAATTCCCTTTTCTCTCTGAAGTAGAATATAAAATGGTCCAATGAGATCCCAAAAGAAACAGTTGAATAAGGGAGGTGAAAAATATACTAAGATGAAACAAAAAACTTCAACCAGCTATTGTTGAGGACAGTAATTGAGATGAAAAATTCAGACTGGTGATATTGAAGAAAAAACATAGGTGATAGATATGAATATAAATATAAGTGATATAGATGTAAGTATACATAGAAAGGCAACTATATATAGAGAGGGCAATTTACTTGTTATTGAAAGGTAGAAAAGAAGAGGAAACAGTGATGGAAACAAAGGAAAGGCAAACTAGATTGCACCCATCAGTGCTAAGCTAATGGACACAAGCTGAGGGAATAGGAATATATGGATACTCATCAAGATTAAATATAGCACAGAAACATAAAAGCAAACATAGATGCAAGAAATGAAGAATGTTGGTACTCATTGGAAGTAACCCATTCTAAAATAAGACTATTTAAAAAGAAAAAGAAAGATTCATAAGATAGTGAGATGATGACAAGATATAGCTTTGCATAGGAACTTGCTAAGATTTGTGAGGAATAAAAACAAAGAAGTGGATGTGGAGGGATTGAAGGTGGGAAAGTATGACTTTCAGTTTCCTAAGGAATCAGGAGTTTCTCCATGTGGGGAAAGAGGCAGAGAAAAGGCCGTATTTGTTAAGGACAGAGACAGATTTTGAGAACACATGACATTCAGCTAAGTAATGACTCAGGACAAGGTTCAGGGACCCAGAGTATGAACAGATGATATAGCATTTTTTAAGTGATTTGCTACAGAAATAAGGGTGATAGACTAAACACATAATTAGTAGACATTATGTCAACATGTCTTAGAGGGTGTTGAAAATAGAAAGTGGACTTATGAAAATCACTCAGCTACTGTTGTAATGAGTCTCCTAATATAAAATTAAAATTCATTCTCTCATTAGGATAGTTGAAATTGTGGTTTAGAAGTAGTGTGGAAAAGGTAATAACATGAGCCTACATGAGAATGCTTGCTTGAAGTGAAAGACATGACATATGAAGCTAGGAAGGTCAAGGACCTGAGAGACCAAGGTATTACATTTATATTTTATGTGGATTTTGAAATCATCAAAAATAACTATAGGAGTCAAGGTATAAAGAAAAGGATTCATGTATTCCGATGGAGATATTTAAAATCTACTTCATTGAGATTTTTTTCATGAAGATAATATATTCATTTTTTATTTATTGCTTTTATATTATCTTGATATCTTTATCTTGAGACTATGCTTGCTACTTGTTCTTAACCATATCTATCTTCAAAATTGGGGTTGCACCAACTCAGCATGAACTTCCTAATTGCCGTTAGCTGATGATATACAGCAACATTTAAAGATTTCTCAGTTAAAAGTCTAGCTAGATGGTGCTCTGAAAATGATGAGAATTACACATAGGCTCACTTTTCTTCCTAACCATTCCTATGATACTTTCTAATATGAACAGTATTGATATCCTGTAGAGAAGATATGTTGCATGGTTACAACAATAGCAGTTGATGGGAAAGAATTCAGTCTCTGTCATATTTTTAAAAATATATTTTATTGATTTTTTACAGAGAGGAAGGGAGAGGGATAGAGAGTTAGAAACATTGATGAGAGAGAAACATCGATCAGCTGCCTCCTACACACCCCCTACTGGGGATGTGCCCGCAACCAAGGTACATGCCCTTGACCAGAATCAAACCTAGGACTCTTCAGTCTGCAGGCCAATGCTCTATCCATTGAGCCAAACCAGTCAGGGCCAGTCTCTGCCATATTTTACAATAGTTATATACTTGGAAGATACCAGTGTCTATAACAAGGATGTTAAATTCTTCTTAGAGTTCTAAGTGTCGTTCAGGATATTGTTCTCAAACTTTTAGCATACAAAGACCTTTTATACTATTAAAAATTATTGAGGAAACTAGAAGAAGTTTAACAAGAGGAAACTAGATAACAAAAGCAGAAAACTCAATGCTTGCAAGACTGCTCCATAGATTATGTGGAAATCAAGCCTCTGTTTTAGAGGAATGAGCACTGTTGACTATATGAGTAGTGAGAGCTCTAGACTACATGAAGAGGAACACTTGTTAGATATATTAATATTTACTCTATTAGAAATTAAAACTAAGAACAGTATAAAATATTGCAAAAATCCACTATACGTTTTCAGAAATATTTGATGCAAAATAGTGTTTTCACAAATGTAAGAAACACACATTGCTCTACATTTTTGAACTCCCTCTAGTGTTTAGCTTCATAGAAGCAAGCTGAATGTTCATGTTTCACTCTGTAATCCATCTGATGCAATACCATTCTTTGTTTGAAATGCATAGAGAAAATATGGCCATGGTAGTTGTGAATATGCCATGTAGTCTGTGGAACACTCCACTGTACACTCATGAGAGAATAAAAATGCGTTAAAAATGAAATAATACATTAATGTTATTATAAAGATATTTTAACCTTCTGGACTGCAACTCCCTATACTGGTCCATTTAGGATGCATCTCTCTCTCTCTCTCTCTCTCTCTCTCTCTCTCTCTCTCACACACACACATGCACACACACACACGCACACACACACACTATATTCAATATAGTTATGGGATATAGGAAGCAGTTCAGCTGAGACGAGTATGATTAGAGAGAAAAATAAATAACATTTAGAAAAAATAGAGGTGGGAGGGTCAGTACAAAGTAGGAAACATTAGCTAGGAATTGAATAAATGGGCTATAGCTGAGTAAGAATTAAATGTTATTGGCCTGGGTGTGTATGAGTCAGAAAGAACCAGTACTAGCTGCAGTTATTTACAATAAAGATGTTGGGGTATTCCAGTCATAACTCATGATCAAGAAGTTAGCCTTATCTACCTAAATTTAAAAACTGCAAACTGAGAATTGAGTTGTTATTCAAAGAAATTGTTGACTAAGTATACTCTAAATAAAGAATAAAGACTATAATATTTACTACATCATAGAGATAACATCATAGAGGTAACATGAGGAAGTATCAAATGGCTGCAATTCCCAGAGTTAGAAAAATTGGGACACAGGAAGCTGCTTTGTGAATAGTGTTCAGTGTGTACAGTGGGTATTTCTCCGTCCTCTCATTGTAAGAAACTGAATCAAATCTGAAGTGGGAAATCTGAAGTGGGAAAATAAATAGCTCCCAATTTTATGTTCTCATTGTTATTATCACCTAGTGTTACTCTAAAACTGTTCATTTAATACTTCCCAATCCCGCTTACCAATCAATTGTCCTTGTTGATATGAGTTAACATGATAAGATATTAATCTAATCAAGACTTTACTGCTTAAAGTGCTTCTCTGACTTATCTCTGATTCCATGATAAATATCAAACTTCTTAGTTCATCATTCTTAACCTGCTCACCTTCACACTTCTTAGAAAACGAATTTGCTCAGAACCTCTCTCTCTCTCTCTCTCTCTCTCTCTCTCTCTCTCTCTCTCTCTCTCTCTCTCTTTCTCTATCACACACACACACATGCTTGAGACCTCTGGATGTTCATACCTATCTCGAGACTAGCTACTCTTCCCCCACCAATCACCTATTGCTCTGCCTTGCAAAAACAAAGGAATCCTTCTGGAATAAATTAGAAAATAGAAACAGTGATGACAGATTCCTCGCTTGATGATGATAGAAATTATCCTCTTTTCACACACACACACACACACACACACACACACACACACACACACACACAAATGTTTCCAGATAACAAAAGCAGAAAACTCAGTGCTTGCAAGATTGCTCCATAGATTATGTAGAAATCAAGTCTCTCTGTTTTAGAGGAATGAGCACTGTTGACTATATGAGCAGTGAAAGCTCTAGACTACATGAAGAGGAACACTGCAAAATTAACCAATTAGAAAAATCAAGAAATGAGTGTATCTACTTTTGTTCCTGCTGAAGGGAAATACTTATTTACTTGTTTGGATCAATTATTTATCTCTTAACAATCAGATAATGAAGGGTGTTTAAATTTTCTGGTCCAATATGTGAATGGGGATGTTGTTGAGGCAGGAGGGCACCCTTGATTTACAGTAACATTTTTGTAATATCCCTGTGAAGTTCAGTGCTACAAAAACTATGATCCCAAATAAAAATAAGAAAGTACAACCTAAGTCCACAGAGAAGAGTTTATTGGCATATCTATGTTTATATCTTTATATAAATTGATATATACATATATTTTAAGTATTATATATTTATGTATATATAAACTTAATATTTCAATATGTTTTCTAGGATTGAGATAACTCTCAAGACAGGCAAAATTACCATCTCCTACCCTTCAAATATTTTTCTGCCAATAGTATATTAATGACAGTTAAAAAAAAAATTTAAGCTGTCATAAAATAATAAGATTTCTTAAAGGCTATGTAAATAATGTTTGTTCATTCTATGAAACACTTAAATGAGAAGCTGAATTACAAGCATGAAGTAAAATTTGAATGAGCATGAACATAGAGATGAACCAAATGTCTAAGTGCATATGACACATATACCTAGACTTCTGAAATCATTTGTCAATAGATCCAAAAGGCATTGGCTAGGAAGGTTTAGCCTATATGTGATACCTCCCTCTTCTCTTGGAGACAGCTTTGATGGACATGGCTGATGCTTGCTTCTTAAACTTAAGTCTTGAACCCCATCTTTGCCTCCTCATTCTCCTTTTGACTAAGATAACACATTAAATTTCATACAGACTAAATTTTGTTTCTTTCTAGTAATTTTGCTACCCTGTGTCAATAAGACACATATTGGTTTTATAATTCAACATTCAAAAGACAATATTATTCTCTTAACTTTAAACCTCAGTAATCTCTTCCTTTTTCCTTTTTTTAAAGACAAATATAGCCTATTTATTTATTGACTTTCTGAACTGCACTTTACATCAATAATTCTTTTAAATTTTCTCAATAACACAGAGAAATGGATATTATGTGTGTATTGATAAGGACAAAGTAGTGTATAGGTGTCAAGTAATTTGTTTAAGGTCATACATAATAAAGTGACAGAACCAGTATAGAATTCAGATATGTTTGGGCCCAGTTACTCAGTCTGTAATTTTCTAACCTTCTTTTGGAAAGTTTGTGATTGCTGCTCAAATATATTTGGAATATTATCTACACACCAGTGACCTGGTGCACGGATTCATACACATTACAAGGAAATTAATTAGAAGGTGGCCAGCGGGGCGAAACTGGACAAGATGGGCCAAACACACCCTGGAGCCAACCTCCCGTAGTCCCTCCCCAGTGTCTGCTGAGTGAGCAGGGTCCCTCGGGCAGGGAGGGTCCCTCGGTCTGGCCTGTGGGGATTGAGCTGAAACTGGCTCTCTGACAACCCCCAGAGGTCCCAGAGTGCAAGAGGGCACTCTGCAAAGTTGCTGTCATACAGGTTGTGGAACGCAAATGCAAGTGTTTAGTGAACCAGATTCAGGGCCAGCAGTGCCCCAGCAACAGCATTAACCATGGCCGAAGGTGGAATCGCGGGACCCATGAGGAATCGGGCTCCCTTCTCTCTGGCTTTGGGGTGCATCACCTGAGAACCGCTACTGCCAAGTCAGAGCATCCTGGTAGCTCCTGCGTTGAGCACTGGACCCCTGGTGGTCAGTGCACATCATAGCAACCAGTCAGACCGATGGAGGGACACTAAGCATATTAGCCTTTTATATATAGAGACTAGAGGCCCGGTGCACAAAAATTTGTGCACTCGGGGGGGGGGGGGGAGGGGGGGTCCCTCAGCCCGGCCTGTGCCCTCTCGCAGTCTGGGACCCCTCGGGAGATAACGACCTGCTGGCTTAGGCCTGCTCCTGGGTGGCAGAGGGCAGGCCCGACCCCTAAGTGCAGCCCCTGGTCGGGCTCAGAGCAGGGCTGATTGGGGATTTGGGGCGCCGCCCTCTGTCATGCACAGAGCAGGGCAGATCCGGAGGTTGCGATGCCACCCTCAGTCACACTCAGGGTAGGGCCGATTGGGGGGTTGGGGCACCGCCCCCTGTCACACTCAAGGCAGGGTCGATGGGGAGGTTGCGGCGCCACCCCTGTCACGCACAGAGCAGGGCCGATCAGGGGGTTGGGGCTCCGCACCCTGTCACACACAGAGCCGCAGGGCGATCAGGGGGTTGGGGAGCTCCCCCCTATGAGGCACAGAGCAGGGCTGATCAGGGTGGTGGGGTGCCTTCCCTTGTCATGAACAGAGCAGGGCAGATAGGGAGGTTGTGGCCCTGCCCCCTGTCACACACAGAGCCGCAGGGTGATCAGGGGGTTTGGGCGCTCCCCCCGTCATGCTGATCCCGGTGCCAGGAGGCATATTACCCTTTTACTATATAGGATAGAGGCCTGGTGCACAGGTGGGGGCCGGCTGGTTTGCCCTGAAGGGTGTCCTGGATCAGGGTGGGGGTCCCCACTGGGGTCCCTGGCCAGCCTGGATGAGGGGATGATGGCTGTTTGCAGCTGGTCACACCCCCTTCAGGGTGGGAGTCCCCACTGGGATGCCTGGCCAGTTTGGGTGAGGGGCTGAGGGCTGTTTAAAGGCTGGCGGGTGACTGAAGCTCCCAAACGCTCCTTTTTTTTTTTTATTCTGGGCCAGCTTTAGCTCTGAGGCTTGGCTCCAGCTCTTAGTCCTCGGCTACTGAAAGCAGGTATCTGGTTTGTCTGGGTTCTATAATCGAAACACTGTTTCACTCCAGCTCTTAGGCCAGGCTGGCTGAAAGCAGGTTTCTGGGGTTTTGTTTAGCTTCTATATTTGTAACAATGTTTCTTAAACTGCAAGCTCAGAGGCTGGCAGCGGCAGGCGGGGAACGTTGGCTTCCTCCGTCACTGAAGCAAGCAAGCCTCATGTTCGCTTCAAGCTGCCTGGCTGCTGGCCACCATCTTGGCTGGCAGTTAATTTGCATATCACCCTGATTAGCCAATGGGAAGGGTAGCAGAGGTACAGCTAATTACCATGTTTCTCTTTTATTAGATAGGATGATTATACTGAAAAGAGACCAACTGCTATATTTACCAATAGGCTTTCCATAAGTATTATGGATTCAATACAGACAAATAAGTGATATGTAAGAAACATATATACACTGGAAAAAAATATGAATGTTTGTGATATAGAGACTAAAGTCTCTAGTTATATAATAAATAAAAGTAATTTTTCTGTGTTCTATATTGAGAATATTGTCCCTGCAAATGGCTTTGTAAGTTTAGTACATATCAGCAATTTTAATTCTGAAAGTGAGGATTGGCCTTGGTATTAATAATATATGATTAATGACAGAGTAAATAATTAGATATTAATTCTGAGCATAACAAAAGTTAAACTTAGTTCTGTTGATGATCTATTTTGCCTAATCAACATCTTAATAACAGGTGAATAGATTAAGAGTAATAAGTAGTCTCAGCTTCTTATTGCTGATTGCTGTGATATTTTAAAAATTGTAATCAATAATTAAGATAATTAAGTCATTCAATGTCAACCTTCTATGCAGACATTTAAAACTAAATAGCTGGCATGCATCTGTATGACATTTGAGTTATCCTGAAATGCTTTGCTCTATACATGGTTAGATGCAAAAGAAGCCAAATTATATCTTTACAAGTATTCTAAATATAAGAATTTGCAGTAGAACTTCCTAAATTGAACTTCTAACAATGTAGAATACAGCATTGTTTGACTTGGATGTGCAAAGCTCTGACATTTCCATTTTCACTTTATTATCCAATGGTGATTCAGAGAATTACAGATAGCTGAAAGGACACCCAATGGTGTACTTAATCCATCTGTTCACCCATCAACCTTATGGTGAATATGAAAAATGAAAGGTTTGCCTTAGGTCACAAAAGGCAAAATTTAGTCATGGAAGTTAAAAACAAAACAAAACACCACATGCTTTTATTTTGGCTAAATTTGTACTGAAATTTCTTTGTTGCTTTTTTAAAATAATCCAATTAAAACCTGAATGACAAATTTTAAACAACTATGTCAAATCCTGTTTTACATTTGACAGTTATTTAGCTGACATTAAAATAATTTAATCACTTGAATCTGTATAAGAAAATTGTAAGGACACTATTTATATTTTTTATGGATAATTTATGTAATGTAAGAAATTCTTAGATGATATACTTTTTTATTATTATATACTTTTTTAAGTGTGGGTAGAAGACTGCACACTATACCTGGATAATGGTAACAGATCAACTTAGCAGTCCATCTCGTCTCTCCATATAACAGATAACACCTCAATATTGCTTTTATAATAATCAGTAGAGAATAATCTAGAACTTGAAACATGGAATTATGCATGTTAAATTAACAACAACAAAACCCTCTGCACTATACCTACATGATTAGATAAAGTTAAAAGTACACAAAGAGCAAATACTTAATTTGTATTGCAATATAATCAGAAAAGTTACATTCATGCTTTATCTTAATATTTGGTGTTATACTTAGTGAAATATATATTAAATAACTAATCTTGATTTCTAACTTCATCTGAATTTTTTAAAAATATATTTTTATTGATTTCAGAGAGGAAGGGAGAGGGAGAGAGAGAAACATCAATGATGAGAGAGAATCATTGATCAGCCGCCTCCTGCACACCCCACACTGGGGATCGAACCTGTAACCTGGCCATGTGCCCTGACTGGGAATCTAACCATGACCTTCTGGTTCATAGGTTGACCCTCAACCAGTGAGCCATGCAGGCCAGGCTTTCTGGATTTTTTAATTGTACTTTTCTTATTCATTAATTGCTTCAACTAATACTGTTAAATACTAATTATGAAGGTTATTTTTAAATATTGGGAGTGCTACAATAAATGAGATAGCTTCTACCCTCAAATTCCTAGTGGGAGTGAGATAATATGCCATTAAAATGCAATAAGAACTATTATGCTCCTTAGTTTAAGAGGGCAAGGCAGTCCACAGAAGTTACATATAATCTCTCATTGAGTATCTTGGAAAACTTCACATTGAAAGTGGCATCTAAGATGAGACTCAAAGAATATGTAGGAGTTAATTACTGAGAAAAGAAATGAGCATTCTATATAGAAGGAACTGAATGTGTAATGTTCCAAAGGAGATGAAATTTAAGGTATGTTTAAAGAACCACAAATTTTTGACTATAAAGTGGGAAGATTACAAATGATGATCATAGGACAAAGTAAGAGATAAGCACTGATTATAAGGATGATGAGAAATGGATAAATGTCAAGCATAATTGGGTACTGATTTTCTACGAGGTTAAATAAAAGGAGTTTTGGACATAGTAATTTGAAATAAGTAACCATAGAAATAACTCCATCAATAACATATTGAAAAATTCATATGGAGATTTGGTAAGTAATGCATTCTGGAATGGTTTTGGAAAACAATAATATATAATTTAGGGATAGAAATGAAATGTTAACTTTTTTATTAGCAGTCTGTGCTCATAATTTAGGGATAGAAATGAAATGTTAACTTTTTTTATTAGCAGTCTGTGTCATGGGAAATGACAGCTAAATCAAAGATAAAGAAGAATCACTTGTTAACATTTTTTAGATACAATATGTAATTCTTAGAAAATGGAAAGGGCTCATAGAGGGAAAAGTTTCAGGAAAAATATGATGAATAAGAGGTAATCTCCAACTCCCTGTCACAACAGTAGAAATTATTATATCTTTGTAAATGAAAAAAAACAAAGCTGATGCTGTAGACTTATAGACTGACTGTGTTCCATCAAAATTCCTGTGTTGAAACCTAATCCCTAATGTGATGGCACTTGGAGGGGAGGCTTTGGGAGGGTTAAACCTTCACGTTCGGGATTAGTGCGCTAATAAAAGAGACTCCAGAGAGCTTCTGTGCCTCTTCAACCATTTGGGACACCATGAGAAGACCGCAGTCTCTGAACCAGAAAGTGTGCCCTCACCAGACACCAAATTTGCCGGTGACTTGATCTTGGACCACATTGTGTGTCATCAAGAAGAAAACTTTTAATTACATACAATCATGCTACTTCAGGGCCTGACTTGACATTGTTTTTTAGAGCATCATAGTCACACAATATGAATTGGTGCAGAATGATGGGCAAGGTCAGAGGTAGACGCATAAAGAAGATTCTTCCTAGTTTATGGACCCTGAGGCATAACAGTGTTCACAGTAATTCAAATAAAGAGAAAAGTTGAGAGAATTTAATCACATATGACACGTTTAGTGGCCTAAACATGCTGAAACAAGTCAGTAGGACAGCATATTTTGTCACATTAAAATAATGTTGCAAGTTGAATGTCATTGACTTTATGATTTGTTTTACATTTATAAATAAGTTTCAATATATAATCATAAAGCTATATATTCATGTTTTATTATTATTAATATTTAAACAAATTTTAATTAAATTGTTTATATTATTCAAAGGCTTCTCATATAACTCTGAGTCCTGTGCACCAATGCTGCTCAAAAACCTTCAAAGAAGTAAATCCCCTCTCCATTACTGAAGTGCAGTGTTCCGAGTTCCCCAGAAATTGATCTCAGAACCCATCTCATTTTGGTAAGTTCCCATCTTTCTTTTATTTGAACTTGTCATAAGGCACTTAATAGGATATTTCAAATTTTCCTCATGATCCTAGATATGGAAGGACAAGTTTTCATTATCATCTCTGAACTGGACAGTTAAATAGTAACAGATGGAGGTCTAGGATTTGATTCTTAAACTTGACTGATAGAAAAACCATGTTAAAACAAACAAGCAAATATGAATGCCAAGTATTTAAGTACCCACTTCTTCTGGGTTACTTATAAAGTGCTGAAAAATTGTCCTTTTTCTCCATCATCATTTCTTTCTGAAATTAGTCCAATTTTTCAATAAAGAAATGTTTATAGTAAAAAAGGTCTAGTATGGTATTCCTGGGGATTAATTGATAGGCTGGCAAGAGTATGCAAGATGTCCTGCCATTTTGTCTTCTCACATTCCCTAGTAGAGAACCGGCACGATCTATCGAGAGAATCCCAGCTCAGAGTCCCAGATGTTGTCTGGAAGCCCAGTAGTGTGAATTTGCTTACATATAAAATTTGATAACCTACATAAAAGATTTGACCTCTGAGAGGTTGGCTGACAAAACATCTTCATTGTAGATGGAAAACATGGACATTGTAGGAGCAATGACTTGTAATAGTCCTGGACTCCAGTCTTAATTCAGTGCCTCTTACTATGTGGCCTAGGCAAGGTACTTCTCTTCATATGCCTTCCTTTTCCCATTAGTGAAATATTAATTATGTATTTCTCATCAGTGTGATATACATGAAATTAAGTGATATCTGAAAGAAAAACATATGGGGGTGGCTTGCATATATTCAATAGGCATTTAATAAATTATAAATATTATTACTACATATTTTATTTAATATGATAAGAAACTACTAGGTTTCTTTAACTATACAAACACAGTGACACATTTAAATAGATTTTACTTGCCTAATGATCTAAAGAAGTTTCACTTAGCAGATAAATTTGCAAGTGAAGAAGAGATTAGAATACATTTTATATGTCGGAATACATTTTGGCAAGCATATATATATATATATATATATATATATATATATATATATATCATTTTAAAGTTATGCAAGACTGGAATTTCAGGGAATTTGATTTTTAAGCACTGAAAATGCATGTGTTCTTTCTTACAGACTTTTTATAAGAATTTTCCTATTTCCTCAACTTTGTTTACTTTAGAGTAGCCTTAGGCTGAAAAGAAATTATTAAATCAGCACTTATTCCTATCTTCTAAATTTCCTGCAGTACCTAAAAGTACTATATTAAAAAAAAGCATCTTAGAAAACAGCACATATGTATATTAATCTAAATTTTTAAGGTAGTGCTTGTTTTTATTTACTCAAAAAAATATTGTTAGGCCTGATCAAATAATCAACTCCATAACTCTTTCCCCTGGGAAACTAACCTGTATATTATTTCGCAACTGACTTTCCCTTTTGCATAGACCACATTCCATTTGCTAAGACCAGTATCTTTCTCCTCCGGACTTTCCCAAGATCCCACCCACCCAGAGAATAGAATTCCCACCGAAAAATCCCGCCTATAGTCCCTTAATAGCTATGACTACCCAGTTCCTGGCTGCTGATGCCATTTTGGGCAGCCCTCTGGTTCGCAGATGATCTAATGATTTTATAATCCCTCACCACATTTGGTCTCATGCATTCCTCCTTTAGTGACCCTAACATATATATTCATTTTTTTACATTTAATATTATTTTGTATTAATTCTGGTGTACAGCAAAGTTAACTGTATGGTAGGGTCACATTAGGAAATGTTTTTCAGGGCATCTCACATGAAACTTCTGTAAATATAATAAATAAACAATCAGATATTTCTCTAAGGTGCTTTTAAATTATAATGATCAAAATATTATGTGAGGGTGCAAAGTTGTAAAGTAAAAGAAGTTGTATCTTGAATATGGATGGAAGAAAGAACTTTATGGACACAGTGTATAGTAAAAGAAAAGATAAAATTATGTAGAAGGAAGAGATACACATACTCAGACAGACAAGGGAATTTATAATAAGCAATGTTCATAATACTTCTCAATATTCTTCCTTATTTTAAGAATATTTTATGGGGGAAGTGAAGGACATAAAAAAAGTATTAGCAATTTCCTATTTATTTTAGGGAACTTAAATATTAAGATGATCAGTGATTTGTCAAGACCATTTTACTATTTGGAAAGTAAAGAATAGAAAACTACTTCTGACAGAGAAAAAAAATTTCTTAGACCTACCACTGAGACATTAATAAGTAAATAATACCTTAAATTAACAATAAAAGATAATACTGAGTTTATTCTATTTTGTAAAATATTCAGGCTTTTCATATGGTGTCCTTAATTTTATATACCCCAGGTTCCTTTGAATTACTAAAAAAATAATGAATGGATACACATTGGGATGTGAAAAAGAATAAATAAGGAGGGCTATAAAGATTATGTGTCTGTATATGTATGTATGTGCTAATCTATAATCTTTTGTTATGCCTATTGGAAAATTGAGTAATTTTTTATTAAGAAATATATAAATCTCTATTTATTCCAACAATATACTGATGAATGTCATCAATCTGAATGGACCACTGAAGACTACTTATCTTGGTAAATCAATTATAGTGCAATTTAAGTATAAAATCAGTTTCTCAAATTATAAATGTAAATGAAGTTAATTTATTTTATTATAAAGGACTAAGTAAGAATGCAGACAATTTAAAAGATAGGGTTTTGCAGGTCAAAATGTAGTGAAACATTTAAATACTTATAAAGTTTCCATAAATGTAATGCCATCTTAAAATCAAAAGTGTTTATATAAAAATATACTTAAATTCATACTTTTTGTTATTGAGTGTTATGGATTTGATTCACATACTGCATATTTCCATAGTTAGTTCACTAAATTATTTTGTTTTATTCATCTCCCCGAAACCAGTTTATAGTCACTTCATCTTTACCTCCAAGCACCAAAGTTGTTTTCTAAAGTAATAGCTATTTAGTAAATGTTAAGTAAACAACTGAATAAATTAAGAATCCACCACAAATTAATAAATTTACACATTCAATTTAATAATAAACACTTACTGATCAAGTGCTGTCCTAGGCAACAGAGATTTAATATATTTTTTCCAAAAATAATACAAATTTAATGGGAAAGATAGGCATAACAATAAAAAGATATAATCCAATTTGTGACTGTGGCGATAATGAGAGGTTGCTCTGGATGACATGTACAACTTGGCTTGATTGTACGAGGACGAAGTACCTTAAGAAGTGAAACAAAAGCCAAGTCTCAGATAATGTTATTTGGGACTACCTTTGACAAAGAACATTTTTAAAAACTTATATTTTGAAATGCTTGAAACTTGTATACACAATCTTCTTACTTTCATGGGAGAGAAAGAGTACTAGGTACTGATATTACATACTGTATATGCTATTTATGGTTTAGACTCATACAGAATTCTGATTTGTGAAAGAATGGTGACTGTGACCCCATTGTCTATGTGTAGTGTTATTTATTTCCTGGGAAATATCAAGACTGAGATTCAGCATAATAGAGGAGTCAGGTGGGGAAAATGGGGCTTTTTTTCACACAGATTACAGCTGAGTGATCTTATGCCTGGGTGATGCCATTTAAAGCCTACTGAATGTGAGGTCAGGAGATTTTCTTGCCAGTGTGACAATGGATGCAGTGCTAGCTTTTCTGGTATGCCACGAACCCGCACTACATTATGTGCCCTGGGAAAATTATGTAAGAATTTTTGCTTCATTTTTTTCCTGTGGAAAAAAATGGGAATAATTATAGTACCTGCCTCTTAATGTTTTTGTAAAAACACTAAATGAGATAGTATTTAATACGCTTAGGAGAATGCTAATTAAATTAGTATTATCATTAATAATTTAACACTTATGGTACCTAAATACCTAAAGAAAACATAAAAATATCTTTCAGTTTCAAATTTTATGTTTGTTAAAATATTTTTTTAAGTCACAACTTCTACTTATGATCTGGCCCAATGGATTTTTTTCCTGGAGATTTTGAATTGTGATTGGGTTGTTTCTAGATGATTGATCAGAATGTCTGGATGCTCACACCATTAGGGGTTTCCTATTTAATATTTTCCTGAAGCATGTGGTTTAGTTTTTCATGGAATTTAGATTCTTTTGGACACAAACAGAAATTGCTTTTCACTTGAACTAATGTGTGTGGATTTTTATCTTTGCATTCATTCATTTGTTGTTCATCTTTTATCCTCACATGCTTGGTAATATCATGCCATAGGAAAAGAAACTCTATAGAACCTTAACAACAAGAACCAAAACAAGTTTTTCCTGACAATCAGTGTAGTTCTCCTAAATGAGTTTGGTTACTTTGATGTTTAATGCATATATTTTAGTTACAAACTGCCTGCTTAGCAATTTTCTTTTTAGGTCATAACAATACATTGAGTTTAACCTGTTCAAGACCATAAATAATTCTTTCAATTATTATGGCTTTCAATGTTTTTCCAAGTTGATTTTCTTTAAAATTGATATTATTAAATTTTTTCAAATCATAATGAAAAATTTGAAAGTGTTGCACAAAGAAAATATTTCATATTGAATCAGCTTCTTTTCATTTCTTTTCTGAGGGTTATTTTCCATAAAAATTTACATACTCTGAATAATTACTGAATAAATTGTGAGTGTAACATCAGATTTGCATTTATCTTATATTTTCAAGTGTTCCATTGATTAAATATTGAATATTTAATGACATTACTCATATATTTCTTTTGTAAACCACATGTAAAATACATTAAAGACTAAAGTTATGAAATATATAAATCTGGTATGTGACTTATACTTTGCTAAAATTTAACTCAGGAGATATATTTTGGAGTAGTTTCTAGAGCAAAGGAAATCAAAATAATAAAGTAGAAATGCTACTTACAGTAAAACATTCAGCAATATTCACCAAGTTTGTATAAATAACTTCAAAAGTAGCAATATATTACCATTTAAAATATACCACTCAAAGATATCTATAAATTTATACTACATATCCACAATTTTTTTGCCTTGCTTTTACTATTCTGGTAAATTCATGAGTCATTTTTCTTGACAGGAATAACACATGGAAATTTTGCTAATCATATCACTAATGTATATGAAGCATTCTGCTAGACTCTGAAAATAACATGTTGAATAGACTGACAAGGGGTCAGGAGACTTATATTTAGAAAGAATAATCAGAAAATCTCTCTATGGGGAGGTGTCATTGAAGTTAAGACCTGAAGGCTGAAAAAGTGAACCATTTATAGTGTGAGTTGTCCTTTCTCAGAATTATTTATGTTTCTGACCTTAAAATTTTTATTAATACCACCAGTATATTATTTTTGTGTATGAGTCATATATGTTTATAAAATTATTAGCATATATCTTAAAATATCATATTATTCCATGTTATAATATGCATTTTAGAAACATGTTGTAGAATATAGACAAAGTTAATATTTGCTTTCATTCTTGTAATATCCTCAATAAGATGATTACAAATGTTAAACAAATTTATAGGGTAGTATTTTAAGGAAAAATATCCGTGAATTGAAAAAATATGGAAGAACAGACACTGTATTATTTCTTTTGCCTCTTTGAAGTAAAATGTCTGAATTTTCATACTGCCTTCATTAACTCATCTTTGCTTCTTCTTATCTATACTAATAATAGTATATAATATATAAATAGTATATAATATAATATGTAAATTGCCCGGGATGCTGTCACAGTAACAGTAACGACCGAACAGTAGGCTGTGTGGGGCGACCAGGCCGGCAGGGGCTTAGTCAGGGATGACCAAACGACTGAACAGCAGGCTGCGTGGGGCAACCAGGCCAGCAGGGTTGGGCAGTTGGGGGTGACCAGTTAGGGGCGATTAGGCCGGCAGGCAGAGGTGGTTAGGGGTGATCAGGCTGGCAGGGGGTGCAGTTAGGGGCGATTAGGCAGGCAGGCAGGTGAGCAGTTAGGAGCTAGCAGTCCCAGATTGTGAGAGGGATATCCTGATCCAGGATCGGGCCTCAACCAGCAGTCAGACATCCCCCAAGGGGTCTCGGATTGGAGAGGGTGCAGGCTGGGCTGAGGGGACCACCCCACCCCCCGTGCAGGAATTTCATGCACTGGGCCTCTAGTCTCAAATAAATCAGTAATGTCAAAGGCGATATTACTTGAAATTGTAAGTTAATATAATCTAAAATATAAATTGGTTAAACCCGTAGTTGGCAAACGTCGGCTCGCGAGCCACATGCGGCTCTTTGGCCCCTTGAGTGTGGCTCTTCCTAAGCCTTAGGAGTACCCTAATTAGGTTAATAACAATGTACCTACCTGTATAGTTTAAGTTTAAAAAATTTGGCTCTCAAAAGAAATTTCAATCCTTGTACTGTTGATATTTGGCTCTGTTGACTAATGAGTTTGCCAACCACTGGGTTAAACTCATTGGAATAATTTTTCTTGAAAGATCATAGTAATGCCTTGCCTTCTATCTATGTTGCATATGAAATCACAAATATAATAAAAATAATTAGATTTAAATATTTTAATCATAAAAATCTAATTCTGTTATTCCAAGTCTTTTAGGATTCCAAACCCTCCATTCTTATAATAAACTATACAGGTAGCCACAATGATTAATTAATCCCTTTGATAATAATACACTAAAAAAGCATTTTATGAAGGCCTTGCAATGAATAATGTTGTAGATTAAATCAAACATTTATTTTCTGAGGTAAAATCTTAAATATAAGTTATTGACATTTGTCTGATTCAGAGAAAACCAGTACAAATTTAACAAATATATTAATTAACATATTTATTAACAGATTTTGTATATGAAGTAAATATGCTTGAAGATATAAATTATACATTTGTTGAACATTTAATACAAAAATTTTGAGTCAAGGTTTAGTGAAGCAGATAAAATGTGGTAAGAGAAGCTATCTCAGTTTTTATTAGTCATAGACAAAGATGTCAAAATATTTTAGTAAGAATAATATTAGGTTAAAAATTATATAAAGTGTTATTCAATTAATATTAGGATTATTTTAAAATTGATTGTGTACTTATTTATCTGCTATTGTAGGATATCATTACATCATTATTTATGAGCAGTAAAGAATAAGGATACCATTTACACTGGTATTGCTTTGCTATTACAATACATCTTTATTACTTTGTTATTTTTCATATTCTAATTAGCACTCTATTGACTCAATGACATGATTTTTATACCAATTGTGAAAGTTTTTCAGGACAAGACAGTATAATTATGTCATATAAATGCTCCAGTATATGAGTTTTTTTCTAATAGATGGCATACTAGTATTTCCTTCTAGTTGTCCATTGAAAACTATTATTAGCTTAATTTTTAATAAAACCTTAATTGTTCAGATTCAGGAAATAATGAAATTAACAGGGGCTAGAAATCACTCCCCTACTTGAAACAAATAAACCAAAACAGGCAAATATATTAAAGGACAGTTTCAACACATTGGACATCAAGCAATAAATTACATTTACCTGAGCAGTGGGAAAAAAATCTACTCCATTTTACTATTGTGGAGGAGTTTTCAGGTTATGCTGCAGGGAGTGGGAAACCATCAGAAACCAGTGGACACCTTGAACCTAGAGACAAGGTGGGTAGAGTTCACAGGACAGAGCACCAGAAAGGGGAAAGATGGACAGAAAGAACTCCGGCAGTCTGCAGAGGATCCTGGTTAAGGATCCAGCTTAGTGTTGGGCAGCAAATGTAGTAAAGAAATAAGTGGGGAACATGGATAGAGTCACTGAAAGGATTAGAGGTAACACTACCCAGTGGTCACACAGGGTGGGGGATTTTTATTTATAAAATATAAAAATGCAGAGTGTAAGATGGATTATTAATATTCATAATTACTATGGATTTTAAATATTTTAACATAAAACAATAACAGTTTGCTTTAAAATGGCAGAAATGAACATTTTGAAGTGATATAGTAAAAGCAGCAAGAAGTAATAAAAACCCTGGCTTAAGTCAAGCTTTCAATGTTGTTGTTTTTCAAGATTCCTTGTTTCTAATAATTTATTTTATATATCAGTGTTTTATAAAAATGGCTCTAGTCCATTTGTTTCCTGAACTATGCAACTACCAGAATAGCCTTTTTGGTGGGATATAAAGAGAGAAATGGTACTATGATAAATTCTCATTTTTCGTGTTCAGTATGTACCGAATGTGGATAGGCAAATACCTACATCTGAAAGCTTCATGAGATCTCACCACAAGGCATTTTTAAATGAGAAGTGTGGGAAGGTGATAAACTTTAAAAAATTACATGAATTTAAAGATATAAAAGGTATCTATAAGGAGAATAAGTAAATATTATAGATATGTTATGATTGACAAAATAAATAGATGTATTTGTGTGCATTTATATATGGAAAGATTCAATATTATAAAATGTTGATTTCCTCCAAATTTATGTATAAACAAATGCTATCACAATACAAATGACAACAGGTTTTTAATAAAAATAGGAAAACTGACTTTGAAATATATATGGAAATTCAGTTGTCAAGGCTAGCTAATAATTTGACAAAGAAGTACAAGGTACAGAAACTTAAGATAGCAAAACTTAATATAAAACACAAGTATCAGGATATATAAAAGAAAGCGTATTTTAAGTTACGTCGGAAGTTTCGGATATTTTGAAAGTTTATTTATGCTAAATATTCCTACTGCTTTACAGTACTTGATACGTGAGGTGTTACAACACTACTTTCCTAATGATCTTTAATATTAGAAACAATCTTGTGGTTGGTGGGGCTTTGTGTGTGTGTGTGTGTGTGTGTGTGTGTATTGTTAATCATTAATTTACTTGGAGTACAAAATTTCTATAAATAGGACAGTTTTTGCAAGTGTGATAAACCCAGACATAAGAGAACTCTGAAAATATATAAAATGGAAAAATTAACATTTAATGAATAATATTTTATGTTTTTCTTGATACTTGATTAAGTAGCAAAATATTGGGTTTATTTAATCTAAGCATTGATATTTTAAAAAGCTTAATAATTACTGACTCAATTTGATAAACTCTACTTCCCCTTCTCTAATATAATAAGAAATGTTATTGTTCACTTATTGCTTATTAAACTATGGCTCATGTTATTTCTTCCTGTCCTGGAATGTCAGGCTACATACATTATTCACATGAAGCGGAGTGAACTTTAAATAGTGAGATTATACTGGAGGGAAATGAGAAAGCCATCATTCTCAATTTTACCCCATACTGTTATTAAAGGTTACATAGGCAGTGAACTTTCTTTTTCCTACATTTTTTTACTTATCTCTTTTCTTTCTGAGTGTCTATTTTATCCCTTTTCATCTTTCATAACATGCACATATTCTGTTTGTTTTCTCTATTATGTAAAGGAACTGGTTGAGTTACTTTAAATGATTTACCATCTTCATGTTGTGAGCCAGACATTTAAATAACTTGTGATGAATCAGGCATTGTATGCCATATTACTTCCTTATATTCTTTGTGTAAAATGTGGTTGATGTGAATAAAAGTCGTTAAGTATGAAAATATTTGCCTGAAGAATTTGAAAACCCAGTTTCAGGCTAGAATAAATTAAACTATTAAATAATGACAATTGCAATAAAAATGTGAATAGATGATTTACAATAGTGAACTATACAATTACAAATAATGTTTCCTGAAAAACATATGCTTATTTATCAGCAAAATGTTTCCATAACAGCACTTCAATATTAGGTGACAGATATATGCTTAAACACCACAGGGAACACACAAAAGCTTTGCTTATTATTTAAACATCAGTGTATGATTTCTGAAGAAATACTTAAACTGAAAGTTGCAAAATAAAATATTCACCTGGCTGGCATCGCTTGGTGGTTGAGCATCGACCTATGAACCAGGAAGTCACTGTTTGATTCCCAGACAGGGCACATGCCTGGGTTGCTGGATCCCTAGTGGGGGGCATGCAGGAGGCAGTCAATCAATGATTCTCTCTCATCATTTATGTGTCTATCTCTTTCTCCCTCTGCTTTCCTCTCAGAAATAATAAAAAAATATTATTAAAAAGTTAAATGAGACAATGTAGTATGGTGCCTGGTACACAGAAAATATTCAATAAATGGTAGTTATTATTATGAACAAGAAAAAATTCATACATGAGCTCTAAGTAATATTCCACCATTAGGTATTAATATATTGTCCTTTCTAGCTGTTTTTATTAAATGAAAGTTCACTCTGCAAATAGTAAACTTTTCCAGTTACTAACACTATAGTGTGGAAACCAGGAGGGACTTAGGGGAACATGGTTACAAATTAGCATATAGAATGCTAAATAAAATAAAATAAATAAGTAAAATCAAATAATAAAATTAATAAAATAAACACTTGAGAATTGTAGAATAAAATATTTTACTCAACATTTGTACTTATTTTTTGTGGAAGAATAGGTTAAAATAACCTAGTCAGTTATGTTTATAGAAATTAATCTGTAAATACAAAGCAGTTATTTCCGACTATAAAATAATTTGCATCAGCCCTAACCAGTTTGGCTCAGTAGATAGAGCATTGGCCTGCGGACTGAAGGGTCCCAGGTTTGATTCCGGTCAAGGGCATGTACCTTGGTTGCAGGCGCATCCCCAGTGGGGAGTGTGCAGGAGACAGCTGATCAATGCTTCTCTCTCATCGATGTTTCTAACTCTCTATCCCTCTCCCTTCCTCTCTGTAGAAAAACAATAAAATATAAAAAAAAATTTTTTTTAATAATTTGCAACACTTTTGGGGGAGTTAGAGATGAATATGTCTAGCACATTGACACCTAATCTCTCCTCCCTTCATCCCATCTCCATTATTATATTTATATCTTCTGAACTTGTGGGAACTGAGGAGCAAAGTAAAACCATAACCACATGGTCGAAGTAGTTTCTGTGTGGATGTTTAAAAACTAAAAGATTTGATTTTTAAACATTTTATTTTATATTTAACTAGAGGCCCAGTGCACAAATTCATGCACCTTGAAAAGAACTGTGGATTGTGAGGCTGTGGTGAGCACAGGGGCGGGTCTCGGCCCATCCTCCATGCACCCGCCCGGCCCATCCTGCCACGGTCCCTGGTCCCCGCTGATGGTGCGAAGCAATTGGGGCCAGCACCAGCAGCAGGTGTGAGAGGCGGCTGCTGGCCCCAATCGCCCCTCAAGAGCTGTGGGAGGTGGAGAAGCCCTAAGAGGTGATAGGAGTCAGCAGCTACTGCTCATACCCAATGATGGCGCCGAGTGATTGGGGCCAGCAATGGGTGCCAGCACCAGGCGCAAGCGGGGCCAGTGCCAGCAGCAGGTGCAAGGGCCGGTGGGACCACGACGCGCAGGAGCAATGAATTTTCAGTAACCACCAGAAGCTCTCCCCAGTGGCAGCTACTGGTGCCCTGCATTGGTCTGTCACCCGGCTCACCTGTTCCACCATCCTGCCATGGCCAATGCCTGCCATGTTCCGTGCTCTGCCGCCTGCTGCCAACGGCAGCCATGTTCTACATGCAAACCCCCCAGGTGATCAGCGCACATCATAGTGACCAGTTCGGTTATTCTGCCGTTTCGTCTATTTGCATATCAGGGCTTTTTATATATATAGATACTCTGTAGAGCAAGACATTTTTTCCGTTGACTTCAAAATACTAGTAAAGCTGCAAAGTGTACTCTCTTCCTGTATAAGCAACCACTAAACATGGACGTGGGCTAGCAGGTAGTATCTTGATTTTGAGAAAATGCCAAAAAAGGTCATGGCATTTAATGGTCATGATATAAAATTTAGAGGTACTGCAGAAGGAAGTTGAGAGAGTTCTTATGGAATGGTTCCTATTTATTTCAATAATGTCCAAGATAAATTTTTTTCTATAGAATGAAGAGGATGTAGGCAGTTTGGAGAGATGAATTTGGGGTGAAAATTAAGGAAACTGGGAGAGTTAGTAAGGAGATACAAAATAAAAATATAAACAACATTTAGGGTCAAGTTAGAATAATAGTCCAGGGAATTGTAATGAACTCAATACATACATTTCTGGTGTTTTTTGCTCAGCAAAAAGCTGGAGATTTATACTGGTTAGGTTATTTATGGTTGTGGTGGTTTTACATAGCATGTGTGATGAAAAGACAAGATGGAAAGACACGTCAGGTAAGGGAGAATGTGAATAATGTGCTGGTTCAGGTAATTATGGCTCAATTATGAAGAAAATAAGACCAGAATAAAGCTTATACATATAAAAAGGTGCAGTGATTTGGGAACTGGAGAGTTGGTGAGTTTTTACTCTTTATATCACTTTAAAACCATGGCAGGTAGATATTCCTCCTGTGTTAAATGTCCTGGGCTCACTTCTTCAAGCCACTTAAAATATTTGCATCAGTCAGCTTTGGGTGCATCACATGTGTAAAAAAAAACAACCCGACCCTATGTAAGAAAAGTAGATAATACAGTTCAGTGAGAAAAATGTTTCCACTTTTTAATTTATTGGGCTTGTTAAGACTTTTGCAAAGGTTGCTTGGCATTGATGTACTCCAACAAATTAGTCATTATATAACTTAATCTTTTCATTAACTTAAACAATAAATTTAAATGTAAACCAAAATAAAATTAAATTAAAGATCACACAATATATACGTATTAAATGCCTAATGGTTAACTCATGAGGCAAAGATACATGTCATTTAATTAAATTAGTGATTCCTAATTCTCAATGTTTTAGCTTTTTATTTTTTCAGTTTGTCTAAATTCAGATTGCATGTAGTTTATTGTCACTGTTAAGTTTTAAAGCAAAGTATTTTCATTAGGTTCTCCACTTGATTTTTATTAGTTTTTTAGAATTGGTTGGTTAAGCATGAAGAAAAATAATCTCACTGGTCATATTACTAATTCTTTTTCATGTGTGAAACATATATTTGACCTGAATTAGTATTCAGTTACTGAGAGCATAATTTTGCTCACAGATTTTGCTTGTATTTGCTTCAGAAGTGTATGCAAAAGATGAATTTGTGTTCTTAAGTGTGACACTCCTTCTAGCGTAATTTATTTCTAAAATTTAAAACATCTTTTGGACTAATTTTGCAATTATATCACATTAGGAGTTTGGTTGTTTTCAGATGAAGAATAATTTAAATTTCAAGAATTGAAGACTGGCATTGCTTCGTATGGTAAATTAAATTGCTAAAAATTTATGCTATGTCTTAAAGTGACTGGAACTTTATAACGAAAAACTTTCTCGGAAACTTTAAAGGAGTAAACACTATCATAAAGTAACAATTTAGAGCCTGGTTGCATTAGAGATTGACTAGAACACATTGAGAAAGAATGGTATAGATTTTGGCCTTTGCTCTCCAAGACCCTCCAAAATTAAGTCCCACTTTAGACCTATGTACTAGAAATGTAGAGAATAAAAAAAAAGGTTATTAAAACAAATATAATTATACCAACCTATTTAAAAAATCGATAATAATAAAAGTATAATATTCTAATTAGACTGGATGTCCTTCCAGATGAAGCCAGGGCTGCGAGGGAAGCCCTGGTCCCGGGTGCCAGAGGGAAGCTGGTGCCGGCAGCTGGGGGAAGGAAGGCCTACTCTTGCACGAATTTCTGCATTGGGCCTCTAGTACTTACATAATTCACTGCAACCTCCTTTTATAAGGCACTTCTGTTTACTTCTTTCCTTTCCTAATTCTCATGCTTCTGTGAACAACTAAAATACCCGTCTCAAAAATGTTTACTTCTTCCTAAAGAATCTGTTAGAGCGGAATCAATGCTGTATTTACAAATTAGATTGCCTTAGGGGAATATCTAGGGATTTGGCCATTTTTACATTTCACTTATAGCAGTTCATTCCAGGAGTAAATTAGGGCCAGGAGACAGTCATAACATCAGAAGTCATGGACAAGATGACAGAGATACCATTGAAAGTAACTCAGTATGAAGGTGGCAATGATAATAAATCTTCTAAAATAAAGATGATGGCCTTCTAAATCTTTTTCTTGTTGTTACTCTGCTGGAATTAATTTTGAAAGGTCAGTTTTCTGCTGTATTAAGGAATTCTTTAAACAGACTTTTAACTATAATTAAATATGATATACAGTATGTACTTTTCCAGAAATATTATCCACAGTAAGAACAAACTTTTGGGATCATCTTGACCATCATCTCCAAAAATCAGTGAGATACATTTATGTGGGGCATGTGGTAAGGAAGGCTAAAAGCAACATTCTATTTAAATTAAGTGTAACATAATTACTTTCCAAATCACACATGAATGACCCTATTAATCTAGATTAAAAGACATTTCCATAATAGAGTTTATTCCTAGAAAATAAAATAGCATGAAAACACTGCTTATAAACTATGCAAATATTAATATAAAATTATAATGAAAATGCTGCTTATAAACTATGCAAATATTAATATAAAATGATAATTAATGTGAAGGAATCATCATTCTGTCATGTTATAATAACACTATTATTAAAAATAAACATTATGGTATTGGCATATTTAATTGAAGTTTATTTAAAATTTTTATTCCAAAAGAGCTCTACAGATCCATCACATTTTAGATTACACATTTTCATAAATTTTAGCATTAATAATTTTCCTTGATAATATTATGCAACAATCTTAAATTTTTTAAGAATTAAAAAATATTTGTTACAAATTATCAAATTTTAGAATTTGAATTTAAAAAACAAAAACTCATCTTTCTGACAACTGTCAAAGCATTTTTATCTTCTTCTTGTAAACAATGAAAACTATCACCTCCACAAATTCTGCACAGAAATTCTAGACCTCTAACACTGCAATGACAAGTTCTTATTAAAAGTTAAAAATCATATTACTGAAATACTATTTGAAAGTGAGCTTACGTTTATCTTATGCGCTTATAATTTTAGAATTGAAAACCGAAAGTTACAGTAATTAACTTTGTGACGATTAGTTGGATCAAGAATATTGATTTTATAGTAGATGTGTTAAAATAAATATGGTTCATTGCTATATTTATGAGGTGCTGAAAAAATTGTTCTCTTCTGGTAAAAATCAGCTTTCTTCTGAGAACTTCTTATTTTTATCCTGTTGCCTGAGAATCGTTTCTGATTATGTTTGACTCTGTCTTTAGGATGTTAGTGAAATTTCTGGTCCACTTCTAACCATTATATATATCCTATATGTATTCATGAGTTTAAGTATTTCATATAATTATTTCCTTCTTTTGATGTTTGCCACATATTTATCTTATATATTTTATTGTATTCACTTTACAAATAATTATTAGATTGAGATGGTTACTAGAACTTTATTGAAAACTTTAATATTGCTTCTAATATCAGAGACTTTTCATTCCTGAAAATTCAAAGTTATGCTCAAAAGGTTGCTTGCAAGATTAAGAGACTGCTGAGGGGAGTCTAAATTTTACTCTCCCATTCTCTCTGTTCCAAAAATTACTATGTGGATGCAAAAAAAAAAATCACTCTTCAATTAGCTTCCCAAGAAGATGCTTTGGTTGTAATTAGACCAACTGTATTTAGAGTTTGACTCTACCACTCAGTGGCTATGAAATGATTGGCAAGTTACCCAACATGTCTGTATCTGTTTTTAATTCTATAAAACTAGAATAATAACAATACCAAGACCTCCCTCATAAGGTTTTTGTGAGGATTAAATGTGATTAATACACATACACACTAAAAATGTGGACTAGTGCTTGGTAAGTACTAAATACATGTTAGCTATTAACATTTTTGGTTAAAAGATGTGTGAAGTAATTAGGGAACCATGTGGTAGCATATAAGTTCCTGCTGAATTGATGGTATTAAAATATACACAATTGATGTCCTAAGATAGAGAAGAATATTCTGGATGTGTTAAATGATAATTTAAATTTGGCCTAAATATAAAGTTGGACAAAACCAACTCTTTTTCCTACCATTTCACATAAGCAAATCTATTACAGTCACACTATATACTAATTCATTTTAAGATTAGTAAAAAAAAAAGAATTTTAAATACTGGATTTATCTTAGAACTATACTCTTGCTTCCTTTTTTTATAAATTACATGTATTTGTGAATCTTTAAATGAATAGATCAAGTCTGGTTACTACTTTTGTTTCAGTTATCTTTGATATATATATATATATATATATATATATATATATATATATATATATAATTGATTTCAGAGAGGAAGGGAGAAGGAGAGTTAGAAACATCAATGATGAGAGAGAATCATTGATTGGTTGCCTCCTGCATGCCCCCCACTGGGGATCGAGCCCGCAACCCAGGCATGTGCCCTTTGCCAGAATCGAACCTGGTACCCTTCAGTCCGCAGGCTGACGCTCTATCCAAGGAGCCAAGCCGGCTAGGGCTTCTCAGTTATCTTTGAACAAGAGGCAACACACTATGGCAGGGGTCCTCAAACTATGGCCAGTGGGCCACATGCAAATAAAAATATTGTATTTGTTCCCGTTTTGTTTTTTTTACTTCAGAATAAGATATGTGCAGTGTGCATAGGAATTTGTCCATAGTTTTTTTTTTAAACTATAGTCTGGCCCTCCAATGGTCTGAGGGACAGTGAACTGGCCCCCTTTTTAAAAAGTTTGAGGACCCCTGCACTATGGCATCACATAAAGTGTGCTATATGAAATAATATTTTTATTATATTTCATGTGAAAACAGTTATTAAATCAGCTGGTTTTGAGTTTATAATAATGTCTTTTTCTTCCAAAAATTTATTGAAAAAATTTTATAATGGTTGCAGCATTAGCAACTAGTAAAAGTCACGGTGACTGTTTATGACCACATGATTTGGCTCTCAGCATGTTAATGAGTCCGTAAAGAAATGCAAACCAATTTAAATATAATGTGGAAACTACTTATCATAAAAACCAGTAGTAAAACTCCATGAAGTTTAATCCTCTTCTAATTTTATGTGTTTTATGCTGTAATTTTTAAGAGACTTCATTAGATTCGGGGGGGGAGGGGACTCTTACTAAAATAAAGATAATGACTCACGTTGAATAATTGCCTTTCCTCCAAATAAGCCATGGTAATTGAAAATTGTAACTTTAGGGGTTAAGTTTAACCATCTTTAAAATGATCCTTTTATTGTTGACTAACTATTCAAATGAGCTCTGATTTGAAACAGTCATCTATACTAGGTTATATATAAAAGGCTAATATGCAAAGTTCCCCCTCGGGAGTTCGATCAGGAGAACGGGATTTTAATCGCTCGCTATGATGTATGCTGATCACCAGGGGGCAGCGCGGAACATGGCAGGCGACTAGCAGCAGCCAGCAGGGTGCTGAGGGAGCAAGAAAGGAAGAGGCGGGAGGAGGGGAGGCGGGGAACCTGATCAGCCCTGATCTCTGGCCAGGCCTGGAGACCCTAACTGTGCATGAATTTCATACACCGGGCTTCTAGTCTTTTTATAAGCCTTTGACAAATTCTGTTAGGTGCCTTGTAAACACATCCCCTGTTCAATCATTTGTGCCCATAACTTGTCAGAATGAAGTGCAGGCTCAGACTGATCTCTCCAAGGCCATTCTCAGTGGACAAAGGTTATTAGCCATTTTTGTGTGTGGGTAGGATTTACACCTGCAACATCTCTAGATGCCGTAGGAAGGCATTGCAATTCCAAATGTAGGAAAGTAAAGCCAACATTGTCAGTCTCCTTTTTCAGATCAGAATACCTTTTATTAGAGTTAAAAATGGGTAGGAGATGGAAGAGATGCCAGTTTATGGAATGGTTATGGATGATATACACTCCGAGGCACTGCTGCGTTTGCTAAGGGAACTATACTCCTCTCTGGAGGTTCCCCTTCATGAGCAAGCTGACAGCTGACTCAGTTCTGCTTGGTCACATAACTGCCCAGGAGCTCAGCTGCCTGTTTCTGGGGATGGGGTCAGCAAAAGGATTGATGAGATTTCAGTTAATAAAATTTCATGCAGGCCAGTAAGTTTGATTTTTCAGCTCCTAGGCAAAATCTTGCCAAGTTCATTTAACATAAATCTTGAGATGTGAACTTAAAAAAGCTTCTATAGCTGCTTTCTCAGGCAAAGGTTTGCTAGTGGTAATACCTTACAGATAAGGCACCCTTTGCTGTTCATTTTTCAAATACTAGGAAACATATGAGAAGTTGAGTATGGCAAGGGGCAGGTGTAATGTATATTTCCACTAAATCAACAGACATCATCACAAGCAAAACATATTAAGAAGGCGCAGTACAGGTCAAGCTACTTGAAGAGATGGTCATCTCCTTATCTTACCTTTAGGTCAGGTGAAAGTCAACTAATTCTCTGGATATAAGCATCCTGTTTTCACAGTGGAGTTTACAACCAAAGGCCAAGTGGTGGGTATTTAAAAGAATGGCCATAGATGGTACAAAGCACTCATAACTACTGAGGAGCTCATGGAGAAAACACATTTTTCCTTGGAAGTACATGATGCCTATGTCAAAGCACATATATCTCCAAATGGCAATCTCAGTATGATCAGTGTTTTAAGCTCTGTGCACAAACAGCTTAATTAAAACATAATTTAAATGTTCTCTCTTTTCCTTTCCCAATACCACTCCCATGGCTTTCCCCTTTATCAACTTTCACTGTGATAGCAAAATGTAGCCCTGATCAACTCTAATATGTTGCCCCTTTAATCCATCTTCCATATTCTTGCTAAAGCAATCTTTCTAAAACATTCATTTCCTTCTTTGACAGTATCCCAGCAGGGATGGGGAAGGGTACTTCATAGCACTGGGTATGAGTGAAGTCCAGGATTCACTGCTGGTCTTACTGAAACCATATTAGAAGATAGAGTCTCTTCTTTCGAAAAGTGTCTATTTAGGTCCTTTGCTCATTTTTTGATTGGGTTGTTTATCTTCCTTTTGTTAAGTTGTATGAGTTCCTTATAAATGTTGGAGGTTAAACCCTTATCGGTGATAACATTGGCAAATATGTTCTCCCATGCAGTGGGCTTTCTTTTTGTTGTGTTGATGGTTTCTTTTGCTGTGCAGAAGCTTTTTATTTTGATGTAGTCCCATTTGTTTATTTTCTCCTTAGTTTCCATTGCCCTAGGAGCAGTATCTGTGAAGAAATTGCTTCAGCATATGTCTGAGATTTTGCTGCCTGTGGATTCCTCTAGTATTTTTATGGTTTCCCGTCTTATGTTTAAGTCCTTTATCCATTTTGAGATTATTTTTGTGTATGGTGTAAGTTGGTGGTCTAGTTTCAATTTTTTGCATGTATCTGTCCAATTTTCCCAACACCATTTATTGAAGAGGCTGTCTTGACTCCATTGTATGTTCATGAAAACATGCTCAAAGTCGCTAATCATCCGAGAGATGCAAATCAAAATGACAATGCAGTACCATCTCACACCTGTCAGAATGGCTATTATCAACAAATCAACAAAGGACAAGTGCTGGCGAGGATGCGGAGAAAAAGGAACCCTCGTGCACTGCTGGTGGTAATGCAGACTGGTACAGTCACTTTGGAGAACAATATGGAGTTTCCTCAAAAAACTAAAAATGGAACTCCCATTTGACCCAGTGATCCCACTTCTGGGAATATATCCCAAGAAATTAGAAACACCAATCAGGATATATGCACCCCTATGTTCATAGCAGCACAATTTACCATAGCTAAGATTTGGAAACAGCCTAAGTGCTCATCAGCAGATGAGCGGATTAAAAAACTGTGGTACATCTACACAATGGAATACTATGCTGGGATAGAATAGAAGGAATTCTTACCATTTGCAACAGCATGGATGGAACTGGAGAGCATTATGCTAAGTGAAATAAGCCAGTGAGAGAAAAATAAATATCACATGATCTCACTCATTTATGGAATATAATGAACAACATAAAATGATGAACAAAAACAGATTCAGAGAAAGAGAAGCATCGATCAGACCGTCAAACCTCAGAGGGAAGGTAGGGGAAGGTGAAGGTAAGGGGGAAAGATCAACCAAAGGACTTGTATGCATGCATATAAGCCAAACCAATGGACACAGACAACAGGGGGTGAGGGCATGAGTTGGGGTTGGGGAAAATGGGGGGATAAAGACACATATGTAATAACTTAATCAGTAAAGAAATTAAAAAGAAGAAGATAGAGTCTCAGTAATGGCCAGTGAGGATGAAAGTCCCAGCTCTCACTACTTGGCCTTTTCTGATACTACTCAGAAAAGAGTATTGAATCACATTGATACAGCACTGAAATTCTGCAAATCTAGGCACCCTGCAAAGCTTTATCTGAACTGAGGGGATGGGACCACAGATTTTTTTTCCGGTGCTTGGTTGAAATAAAACAGTGTGCAAAAGTTTTTTGTCTTGCTAGTTGCCACTTTCCTGTTCATGTGGTTAGTGGGAGCAGTCATTTTTGGTTTGTTTTGTTTTTCCATTAAGCATTTAAAAAATGTTATTCAACTGTGTTATGGCTTTCATGATTTCTGATGGCAAATCAATTATTATTCTCATCACTGCACCCTTTTAAGATTGTTTCTTTATCTTTGACTTTCAATTGTTTGTATTATTTAACGAGTCCCTGGGATCTGCTTATCTTTTTCACTCTTTTTTTCTCTATATTCTTCAGATGAAATAATTTTTATTGATCTGTTTTCAAATTCACTTACTCTTACCTATGCCAATCAATTCAGCTATTAATTTTGTCCTGCAGATATCTCATTTTAGTTATTTTGAATTGGACTTCTAGAATTTCTACTTTTTGTTAATTTTTAGTTTTTCTTGATAATTTCAACACACACATAAATACATACTTATGTATGTATGCATATAATTTCATTGCATTCATACATTTACTTAACTGAGTGTAAGCATAAGAGCCTCTTTAAAATACTTTATTTTTTCATTCTTGTGCTGAATTCAACATTAGGCTCATATTAGAATCACTCTTGGCTGATTTTTTAATTGATGTTGAGAATATAATTTGGGTTTTTTTGGTTCTTCATGTGTTGGTTAATTTGGGATTGTGTTCTATACATTGTAAATATTAAATTGTGGAGATTCTAGATTATGCTGCTTTCTTCCGATAATTGATAGCTTTTGTTTTATCAGGCAGTTATCCTTACTTTAACTGAAAAAAACTTTGTTGTGTACCAGATTCAGTAATAGTTCAGACATGTTGTCCCTGTAATAACTTCTTTGATTGTATTACATGTATGTGTGATTCGGTTATCAATCAGAAATGTGGTAGACAGCGTATGACCTTCTCATTTCCGGTTCTTTTCATTCTGGAATTCCCCCTTTCTCTTTAGTGGCCAAAGTTTCCCATATTCAGGGTTCTGTTTCCTTGACCAGAAAGATTATTTTTTACTACTGTCATCGCCATCTGGTCACCTATGCCCTGTGAATGACATGTAGGCAAGGCCAAAAGCTGCAAAAATGGGTACTTACTTCATATAGCTGTTCTCCTGAAGGTATTTGCCAGTTGAAGAATCTATAACCGTGGAATAATTTTGGCCAAATATACTTACCTTTCCTAAGATTGCTAACAACAACAACAGCAGCAGCAACAACAATAGTGAAATTTATGGATTTGTGTGACACGTTTTCCTGGAGAATGTATAAGAATATGAAACAGAACATTTTACAACTAAAACAGCTCTCATCTGTGCAAAAGATATAATTGCATATATCACTTTATGATATCATATGCTAAATCTGGGCCAGAGTACATTCTTCTTTTTTTAATCCATGCCCAAGGATATTTTCCCAATGATTTTAGAGAGAATAAAAGAGAGAGGTAAAGACAGAGAGAAACACGTAAATTGAGAGAACACATTGATTGGTTGCCTCCTGCATGCGCCCTGACCAGGGCCTGGGCCTGGGCCTGGGAGGAGCCTGCAACCAAGGTACATGCCCTTGACTGGAATCAAACCTACGACCCTTTGGTCTGCAGGCCAATGCTCTGTCCACTGAGCCAAACCTGCTAGGGCATGAGTGCATTCTAATGTAATAAGAAAGTAACCCTGGAATGGTCTGGCAGTCCTGAATTAATTCCTGCTTCACCTGTGTTTTGAGATAAATTGCGTTCTTAAAATTATTCATAAAGCTTTATATTACATAAGATAAGATTCTTGTGAATCTGATTTAATGAAAGGACTCTTTGTATCACCTTAAAAAACATTACAGATTATGAAGCAGACTTCTGTGTGAATAATGTAAATTTTCATGATATAAGAAAAAGGCAAATTATCAAGTTTTGATACATCAAGGATTGTTTGTCTCCTTTTCCTATGAAATAGATTGAATGGAAATTAATATAATGATATAGTTTTTGCTGTGTCTTGTGAATGATAATTACTACATAATTTAATATAATAAATATTGAAATTTAGCTCTTTTTTATATCTCTAAGACACTCTTATGCATGTATGAGACAAAAAGATTTAAAATAAAAGCCAATGGCGGTTACACTATGTCTCTTAAATAGATATATAAAAAGGTTGAAAAAGTAAATGTTTGAAACTATAATATTTAACTAAAGGTCAAAATGGAGAGCTAGGATTTTTATATTCTTCCTACATTACTCAGAACTGTGCAGGAAAAAGGATGGTTCTGTTCATAGAATTGCTATTTAAGTTAGTCTCATCACATCATCACAGAGGCTTACTAAAGGGTGAACTTCAGCTGCTAGTTATGTGAAAAATTAATCATCTATCATTTACATCACTTAAATTAGGTAATCTAAAACTTTAATTTTCATCAACCAATTTACTATTATTTGGTTTTACTATAAAAATACATCTAAAGGAGAAGGCAAAATTATTGTATCTTCCATAGTTAAAAAACAAACAAACAAACAAACACCTGGCATTCTATTGCCAACCTGAAAAATCAGTATCAGTGTCAAACAATAATCTTCCTTGCATTCTTCAGAAATATATCTAAACATGAGAATGTTGGGATGATGATGATGAATGAAATGCTATTACAAGAAAATAAAACAGATGAGTAAGTACTGGTTATTTTTAAAACCCTAATATGCTGTGAAATTGGCTTTTTATATTCTTTCTATATAAGTGAGATATTTATTAACTAAGCAGAGAATGCATAGCATTTACTGTTTAGATGACTGAGCCAGTTTAAATGTCATTTAGGAATGCTTACAATATGTGGCATTGATAGATGAAAAAGAAAATTGCCATTTCAAGTTGACCTCTTCTTTCTAAATCAGGATTGTCTTAAGTGAGTTTAGCTAACTACCTAAATTATTCATCATTAAAAATTTGCAAACTCTCTAAAACTTTTGATTTTATGTTGTCTTATATTTATAAATTTTTATAAGAAAGAACAAAACTCAGTAATATATAGAAAAGTGAGTTCATATATTGTTTTTAATTTTTATTTTCTTGACATGATTCATATTAATTTATAAATTTTTTTAGACAATCTACTTTACCTAATTGGTATTAATTGAAAAGAAAACCTATCTGGAAAGTTTTATTCATTATTGATGAAATTCTCTTTTAATTGTGTGGATATTTAGAGGAGGTATCTAATGAAATGAAATTATTTTAGATAGGGATGTTTGTGAGAAGTAGGCTGATAAGTCCCCTAAGTAGATTTCAGTTTCAATGGTCCATTTCTATATTTTATTGGCCACTGTGTCCATGGTTGGATTTCTCACTAAGCATTATCTCTAGATTGGCTTTATTACTTTGAAAAGTTAAGACATTGATTGTGATTAAGCAATAGCTTCTTCCCAACCAGATATTACTCAAGTGTTCTCCATTATTCTCTCTTTTTATATCTCTTCTTTATCCCTAAGATCTCTTCTTCAAAATAATCTCTAGAGAGGTCTACCCTGAGTGCTCTGGTATTCACTTATTTAAGTCCCAGATAGAAACTTTTTCTTTGGCTTGATTCTCATTTTGAATAGAGATAGAAAGTATAATGATTATGTAGTTTAGTTTATCCCTGGTGAATATATAAAATTAGAGGCCCGGCGCACAAATTCATGCACCATTGGGGTCCCTCAGCCTGGCCTGTGGGATCGGGCTGAAACCGGCTCTCCGACATCCCCAAGGGGTCCTGCATTGTGAGAGGGTGCAGGTCAGGCTGAGGAACCCCACCAGTGCACGATCAGGGCCGGGGAGGGACGCAAGAGGTTGGCCAGCTGGGGAAGAGCTGCAGGAGGGCTCCAGGGCATGTCCAGCCCATCTTACTCAGTCCCCAATGAACCAGATTCCAGCAGCAAGCTAATCTACGGGTGGGAGCATCTGCCACCTGGTGGTCAGTGCACATCATAGTGATTGGTCAACTTGTTGACTGTCTGCTCCCTAGTGGTCAGTGCATGTCATAGCGAGTGATTGAGCAGCCTTATCATATCATTATCATATTATGCTTTGATTGGTTGAACGGCCGACTAGACGACTGGACACTTAGCATATTAGGCTTTTATTATATAGGATCTTAAGGAAAAGTCACACCAAAAAATGTGTTAGTTTACATTACTTTTTATTCTGGACTCTCATTTTACAGACAGACTGCATGAAGAGTGGTTTGTCCAGCACAAGAATCTATTAATGGGGTCCAAAACTATTGATTCTAACTAAAAACCAACAAACGAATGAATGAATGAATGAATGAATAAATAAGAGAGAACATATGCTACCTACTAAATTTAAACTTTATTAGGTCCTTCCAGTTACTGGTTTGATCTGATATTGATACTGAGTATGCTTGTTAAATCAGAACAATAGGAAGCACACTAAGAATGTGGTAATTGCTATTAGAAAAAAGTTGAAGATGATAAAGTCAGAGCCTGTTTACTTTATGACAAAACTCCTAAATTTCATGGACTAAAGTATATTTATCAGGAGACTCATAAGATGCCCAGGTGAGTAGTCATCAATAGTGGACCATTTAAACCAGCATTGCCATGTTTTCTCTTTTACTTTAATCTTCTCTCTATACAGAAGTTATTAAAATTTATTATTATAAGCAGTGATTCTGAAACAGCTCTCCCCCACAAAAACAAAACCCAAAACATATACAGTGGGGCCTTGACTTACAAGTTTAATTAATTCTGAGACTAAGCTCGTTAAGGAGCTTGTTAAGGAGCTCATTAACTCAAATCATTCTATCAACTCAATGCAAAAAATCAGCCAAGAGACAGCTGGTATCTCAAAAAACTCGTTAGTTGGGACACTCGTAAGTCAAGACCCCACTGTATATTTTAATTGTTAGCATTCTTGGTATTCTCTCTTAAAAATTGCTAGTATTTAAAATCTTTTCTAAAAATAAATATACTAAATTTATTTCTCTTTTCCCTTCACAAAACATTTACAAAATATAGTTACATGTTTTGATTTTGTTCAGATAAAGTTAGCTATTATAATAAAATTAATATTAATTGCTTCACATCATATCCCTATAAATAAAATGTATTTCAGGACATATTCCATAGATAACTGATTTTTTTAAATTCTTGCCATGTTATTGGGACCTAATTTGTCTAAACGCTGGAATTGTCATTATCTGAAACAGTATTAAGTAAGGAATCTTCAATATATGTAGCTGTAACAATCCGTTTAGACTCAAGGTTCACATTTTGTTGCATAAAAATAAAAAATGGATTAGCAATATTATATTGAATTTTACATCTGTATATTTTTGGGTTTTAGTTATAATGTGGTGAGATTTTTTTCCTTGTATTTTTTTATTCCATTAGCCCACACTAATACTTAAGTCACAGCATGCAATTGAGCTAGAAAATTATGAAATCATTGTAAACACGGTAAGACTCCTCTCAAGAAAACATTTATGAAAATGTGAAAATTGGAGTAATGCATTGTTGTACCCAACAGGACAGGAGACAGCTCTTTCTATTTAGAAATACATAATCAGGTGTTGCCACTCATTTTTAATATTCCTGTTGAGTGAGAAGCAAGCCATTAATGTACTTATTTGTAGGATTCAAAGTTTGTTTTGATTTCACTTGTTTCAACTGACAATGTAGAGGTCAAATACATGACTTGCTTGTTTCATTACTGACTTATACAGTAAATGTCTCACTTCATCCTACCAAATAAAAATTTAATTCACTTTCTTCTCTTCCTTTTTAGTTAACAGCTCTTCACATTAGACCAGTAAAGCAACAACAAAAATCATTAAAGGAATAATTAACCAAAGGGAATGATAGCAAGAGCTAAATATGATTTGTAGAGGTCAGAGAATTGGTCAGAGTTTTCTTTAAATACCTTAAGTCAGTGGTCGGCAAACTGCGGCTTGCGAGCCACATGTGGCTCTTTGGCCCCTTGAGTGTGGCTCTTCCACAAAATACCGACTTCTGTACATGGCCACGAAGTTTCAATAGCACTGGACATGCGCTCCCGCACGTGGTATTTTGTGGAAGAGCCACACTCAAGGGGCCAAAGAGCCTCATGTGGCTCGCGAGCTGCAGTTTGCCGATCACGGCCTTAAGTTATAAGTCTATGCCTTTTGCCAAGTGCTTTATGTGTGTTGGGATATACCTGCTGGACTCAGGAAGTTTATAAATCTGCCTTAAATCTTTACTTTTTGCTTGTACATGACCTCAAGTCAGCCAGTGGTGAGAGACTGGTACTCTCTCAGGGCTTCATTGAATACCTGTGCATATATATGTTCAGCTTCTTGGATTCCCAAAAATATGTTGGCTATTTTCAGAATTTCCTAAACATATCTCATTCTCCAGATATTTTCATCCAGGTACTTGTTTTAATCAACTGGCATTACAACCTCGGGCAGCAATGATGAAAAACAGTTGCCGCTGGATTATTTTTGACAAATATCTGAAGCTATGACTTCTCCAATGGAGCTGAATTCCAGACAAATCAAATAATAATAACATCTGGGGAATGGTTTTTTCCAGAGAGTTCTGAGACAAGATTCAAATAGTGATGATACACTTGGATTGATTTTGAAATAGTTTCAATCTGAGTCTGTCTTCTTTAGTGTATGCAAAGAAGAGGTTACCCCAGAGATACAGGTATAGGGATAGGAGTAGGTCTAGTTGTAATGCCACAAATCCTACTGCTCCAAATTCAGCATTTTTCTAAAGTAAACATTCCTCCAATTGTTGAAAGCCTTTGGTTAATTCCCAGGGTCCTGAAAGTAATGATTTTGACACTTTTCACCAGTGTTTCTGTAATTTTTCTGGAGGAGTAGATTTATGGTGATCTTCACTCTGCCCCTGTGGAAGTCCTGCCAATGCTATTTAGAATAGTTTTCTAGAAGGGATGTTATTTGGTATTAGTATCTCTATTTGGTATAGTTTTCTTCATTTATTTCCAAAAAGGCCATCACTTATAACTCAGAAGAATATGAGTTTGACTGCCTAACACCACACATATTGAAGTAATATTTTTTAATGTTTGTCAATATGACACACCATAAATGCAGCTAATTATTGTTTGTTTTTGCATTTTTACACTCATAATGTAACACACACACACGTGGCTTGATAAGTTAATATATACATTTAGGTTACCCATATATATAATGATCTTTAAGAACATTTTCAGAAAGACTTGGACATGAAAAAGTGCTATACCTCCAAGAATGCTGTGAACTCCAGTAGGACTCATTCCTGCAAGACTGTCTTTGTGAGTCATAGAAAATCAGCCTGACCAAATAATTAGGTCCCATTTAATTTTGTTGTCTTTATGTACATCCACACTTAAAGGGATCTTTTAGGTAGTATCTTGCATGTTTCTATTTCAAGTTATCCATTAGCTGTCATGGTTTTTCTGAGAAAAAGAATATTTGACAAGATACGATAAGTGAATAGCTAACCTAAGTGTGAAGGGAAATTTGGATCGAGGTAGGTTGTTAGAGAGGAAAAAAATGATAGACTTTGCAATAGAAATGCTAATAAATTGTTTTTCAAATGTAGTACAATTTTCAGTTAATTTAAGTTACCCAAACTTTTCTGGAAACCATATATCTAATTTTTTTTCATACCTGTGATCCATAAATGGATGCATAGCATTTTCAATTATATTTTTGCACACATTATTAATTTATTATGTGTAATTCTAAGATTGCCTATTAGTTTCTCTATAATTAGTTGTTTCAGTTGTAAAATTAGAACTGAATAGCTTCACTCATGATTTATTATATGAATAAATAAAAATGATTGGACATTTTGGAAATATTGGTTATATAAAAATTAGAGTTATAAAGTGAATTCTTTATAACCACTAACCAATATGTAATTTGGGATGGGAGCAGTGCTAACTTTTAACACGTGTATATCTGTAATCCCTGCGTATGGCATTGTTTTGAGTACACTTTTAAAAAAAGTGAAGCTTTTATCTCCCCAAGTTTTATGAGGCATAATTTCTTCAGTTCATTTTTTGCCTTTTGAAGAGATGTGGTAGCAATGAATAAATTACATAGCTTTTGTCAACATGCTGTAATTCTTCACATATTTTTAGAGCTGAATGTTAATGAGTCATTTCATGTTCTTAATTAAAAATGTTTCAAAATGGCATTGAGATATAGAACAAATGGACAAATTAAGTCCATTCTTCATGATAGTTCATTTACCTTTTTAATTACATAATATATTGTTAAATGATGAAATTAAGCAATAATGCTATAATATAGAGAAATAAACCTACTTATAGTTTTTACAACAAAAATTACTTTAAGGTCATCTTTTTCATCTAATAGCCTTTTGAAACATTCTGTACAAGAAAAAATATTGTGTTAATTTTGAACAAACAGTTGCACTCTTTTATGAATTTTTAGTTTGTTGTTTTGTAGAGATTGTTATTTGAAACTGTAAAGTATTGATGTATTTTTTTCTGGAAAAATAAATCTTATGTATTTTCTTCTTTAAAAACATTTTTTAAAATATAGTTTTATTGATTTCAGAGAGGAAGGGAGAAGGAAAGAGAGAGAGATAGAAATCAATGATTAGAGAGAATCATTGATCGGCTGCCTCCTACACACCCCACACTGGGCACAACCTGGGCTTGTGCCCTGCCCAGGAATCAACCTGTGACCTCCTGGTTTATTGATGGATGCTCAACCACTGGACAACACTGGTCGGGCTCAAATATTTCCTTCTTATCTCTCATCTTCTCTTTTAATCTCTTAGCTACTCAATGTTTCTCACTCTTAACCTACTCAACCTATGTCAGTAAGCAACTTACTTTTTACCACTTACCATTTATTTACTTTTTAGTTTAACCAATTTAGTATTTTCTATCCAGTCTAGCTCATTCACCGATACAGTTTAGTTTTCTAATTATTTTTTTATCATTTCATTTTAAGTAAAGTATTACTCTTTAAAATTCTATGAAAAAAATAATTTCAATGATCTTTATTTGGGAAAATTTTCAGAAGATGAGCAGTGATCACAATCCAAGATATAGTAAAGATGTTAGGAAGAAGCTGTGATATTATTTCTCAAACTTTCAGGTAATATTCTCTCAATTTTAACGTTTTTCTCAAAATGTCAGAAAAACAGGTTCATTTTATTTTTATTTGGTGCTTTAGTTGTTTTTTGTTAAAAACTAAGATATAGTTGGAAACCAGATATTTTCCATTGTATTTCTCCACTTGTAACAAATCTCTTTTGTAATCATTGTTTGACAAAGCTAAGAGGCACAACACATTGGCAAAAGCATTTGTCTTAGTGTTGGGTGTGTTGGTAAGGGGAGTGTAGCTGCCAGAAAGAGCTGAATATATATGGGTATGATATTCTTGACTTGGTTTCTTATGTCATAGTTGCCCTATCATGGTTTGTGTGTGTGTGTGTGTGTGTGTGTGTGTGTGTGTGTGTGTTTTGGGGGGGGGGGTTGATAGTCTGTCTAGGTATAATTTTAAAATATTATAAACATGAGTTTTGGAGTGGGTATATTTGTGTAAGTTTGTATTTGTAATAAAAATATGTTCCTTTTTTATATGCCAGGTCTCCCTGATAAAATACGTTCCAAGTTCGGTTTCTTCTGCCTTAGAAACATATCTCATATCCTTTCTCTCCTCTGTATGACTACTGTCACTAGTTTTCAGTTCTAGCTCTCATCATTTCTCACCCGAGTCAGTATCACAAAAGCCCCTTGAAGAAGGACTATTTTTGTTCTGTGAGCATCTTCCATCCCTGCCTTCCTAGATAGTACCCCTGACACAGATAAAACTCACAGCTGCTCTGCTCACTTCCCAGTCTCCTCAACAGCTAGAAACAGAAAGTGTCATTAAAATCCTTTATAACAATGACTCATAACAGTTGAAAAAGTCATCATGGCAGGTTCCAACAGTTCATATAAATCTCAAAAATACTAATTCAGAAAGTGAATTCCACAACCTGCTTTGGTCGCACATCCTGCAGTCTGACCAGGTTGAATTCCTGATGTAGCTTTTCAGCTGAAGATGCCCCAGAAGGAAACCTGACCTGTTTTTCTATGATGTCATGAAATTCAGGTTGTATTTCCTTTCCTTTGTATTGTAAACACTCTGAGCATTTTTATCATGAAGTTTTATCTACCTTTTACTACATATTTTCAGTAAAAGAATTGTGGAAGTATATGGGGGAAAGCAATTAGGCAGCTGAGATCATCATCTGGTTCTGTTGTCCTATACTATAGCATTAAAAAACGTATTTCTCATGATTCTCCTTTTATTTGTCATTTTAGAAAAAAAGATCCCTTCCTGTCTATCCCCATTATTACTACCATAATTCAAATATTCATCATTTTAACATACACTTTTATAGAAGTCTTATGAGCTGTTCTACATCTCTACATTGGATCCTAACACATCTGCCATATCGGTCTTTCTAAATCAGATTTGCTCATAAAATGATACAGTTTAAAAGTTATGCTAATTCTCTCCATATATATTGTCTAGTATATAGTTAATAAACAGAATTTATTTGCCATTTATTATCCCAACATTGAAAAATAAGACAAACTGGGCTCTTTCTATTAAAGAACTTACATCCTAGTGGGCAATGGAGAGTGGTGCAAGCTTAGTAAATAAAACATAAATATGAACATTTTTGTTAAAAGTGAGCAAGGTAATTTGACTGAGATAGATAGGCTAAAAATGGTGCTTAAGACAGAGTAGTTATTTTGAATAGAACCGAATGAAAAACACCAGTGACCCAGTAGTGTGAAGCAAGAACTTCATAGGCAAAGAGAACAGCAACAATCGCCACCTTTACTTATAAACACATTTTCTGAGGTCCTGGGTGGAGGCCAGTGTGACTAAAGTTAGTGGCCTGGGAACAGCATGTTACAGAACAAGTTTTAAATGTTAGAATATTGATCGTGTAGGACATTATAGGCCAGAGCTATAGTTTTAATTCGAATCCTAAATGCAATGAGGAAGAATTGGAGAGTCTTAAGGAGAGAAGTGATGTGAGCCGATTTGATTTAAGCAAATCATTGCGGCTGCCCTAAGGAGAACAATTGGAAACTATTGAGTGTGGAAGTAACAAGACCAATTAGGTGGCCCCTGCAGTAGCTCAGGTCAGAAATGCTGATTTCTTGCACTAGGACACCACTGAGAAAATGGAGCAAAGTGAATAGAATTGGAATTTACTTTATAGTTAGATATGAGGCAATGCTGATGGCTTATGTGTGATAGAGAAGGAGGAAAATAAAAATCAAGAATGACTGTGAAGTATGTGCTATATCTGGATAAGTGGCAGAATGGTTTTCTATACTGGGGAATGACTGAAATTGCAATTGATTGGAGCCAAAATTTCTGTTTTGAAAATGTTTGATTTGCCTTATTTCTTACATATGCACATAGAAGGTCAAGTAGCCAGCATATTTCTGGAACTAGGGAAGGTAACAGTACTCTGGATATTATTTTGGAAAACATCAACAAAAAATAAAATTTGATGACTTATTTGACCTTATGATACTTCAGAGTAATTATCACTATCTGACATTTTATATTATCTCTTGTTTTCTGTCTATCTTCCATAAAATATAAATTTCTTGGTGCCAGGGCTTTGTCTATTTTTGTGACAGTTGTCTATTTAGCCTATAGACAGTGCATAACATATAATAGTCACTCACTAAATATACTTTGAGTACATGAAATATTCTCTATCTTTCCCACTAGTCTGCGCTGTCCTTAAGAGAAGAAACTGCCCATGACAAATAATTTATAATGATATTTAAGAGATTTTGAATCTCATAAAAATTTTATTGGCCTAACAAACTGAGGTCTGTTTGTCTTCTTTATGGCAGTCATCTCCGTGTTTGTGCATGTTGGCTCAGCATCACTGTTTAGGGCTGAACATAAATTGTTATTTAGGCTGAACTAGTGCCACATGCATTTTCATTATCACTATAGTCAACACTTGCACCACTTTTTATTTTCTTCTTATTAAAAATATATTTTGTTTGGAAAAATTATTACCAGAACACAAATCTATGTGTGTTCAAGGGGAAATTTTCCAATTTTCAAGAGCAACATAATGGAAATACTTGTTTTGAGGACTCTAGACTTGGCATGTCTGTATATCATAGAAATAAACCATAGATAAAATTTAATTCACACTCCTTACATTACAGATGTGAAAACAGACATTGTCATTTTGTGTGATGATAATAATACCTAAATTTTATAGAGAGTTTAAACTATAGGCCCTATTTTTATAAATTTTATTTGTATTAAATATTTAATTCTCATCATAGCCCTATGATGTAGATGCCCACTCTCTCATCATCATTCTCCTGAAGAGAAAATTGAGGTTAAGTAACATTCTTGAGGCCACCCAGTTTATAAGAGGAAAGACAGGATTCAAAAAGAAGTGCCAGTAGAGTTCAGGAAAGATTTTTTAAATGAATTATTGTAACAAATCCATTCTTCATGCCTCCTTGAGTTGAATTATAAAATTACAGTTTATATGTACCAAATATTATTGTTTTGATATGGTGATAGGTGACATATATTATTATTTTGCCACTTGTCATGAAAAGACAAGATTTCCCTTTGGATCATGACAGAGGAACTGGTGCTATACTTGGCAGAGGCTGTCATAAAAAGTACACAACTGAAAAAAATTATATGAAATATCCTTTTCTGGGCATTGAATGCAAGACTGCTTACCACTGTGATCTTGAGAGAAAGGAAAGATAATAGTTGAGGCCTACACCTGCCCCAACCTTTTTTGCCTACGGGCACATTATTGTAGCAGAGATGAAATGTGAAGGCCAAGTAGAGCATAGTCTCTCTGAACTCAAGAAGAAGATGGAGTTCCATGCAGTGAAGCAGAGGAATTTTCAGAGCAGGAGGAGGGAGCTATGCTGAGGGTGCACACCAGATATCTGCATGAGGATTCACTGAGAGTATTTGATAGAGATTGGGCTATACCAATGGTAGGCATACTCATTAGTCACCAGAGCCAAATATCAACAGTACAACGATTGAAATTTCTTTTGAGAGCCAAATTTTTAAAACTTAAACTATATAGGTAGGTATATTGTTATTAACTTAATTAGGGTACACCTAAGCTGGCCTTTGCTAAAAACGTCCTCAATCTGAGGGGTCGACCTCAGCGAACATACCCCCACTTCTTCTAATGACACCTCTTCAAAATAGACTTGCCCAGGCCGAAAACCGACTTCTGCGCAGGGGCCACGAAGTTTTAATCGCACTGTACGTGTGCACCCGCGCATGATATTTTGTGCAAGAGCCACACTCAAGGGGCCAAAGAACCACATGTGGCTCACAAGCCGCGGTTTGCTGACCACTTGGCTATACATTAGTCCCCTTATATGCAAGGCATATGTTTCAAAACTTCTGGTGATGCCTGAAACTGCAAACGGTACCAAACCCTATATAGGCTGTTTTTTCCTATATATACTTGCCTATAATAATGTTTAATTTTTAAATTAGGCACAATAAGAGATTAGAAGCAATAACTACTAATAAAATAGAACAATTATCATTTAATGGTGAGGATATGTTCTGAGAAACACATCATTAGGTGGCTTTTGTCATTGTGTGAACATTATAGAGTGCACTTTCACAGACCTAGATGGAATAGCCCAATATCCACCCAGACTGTATGGAATAGCCTATTGCTTCTAGGCTACAAATGTGTAGAACATATTACTGTACTGAATACTGTAGACAACTGTAACACAATATAGAACAGGTACAGTCAAAAGCCCATCTAATAAAAGAGTAATATGCAAATTGACCATCACTCCAACACACAAGATAGCTACCCCCATGTGGTCAAAGATGGCTGCCCCCATGTGAACACAAAATGGCTGGCAGGGGATGGCAGTTGTGGGCAATCAGGCCTGCAGGAGGGGGCAGTTGGGGGCAACCAGGCCTGCAGGGGAGGGCAGTTGGGGGCGACCAGGCCTGCAGGGGAGGGCAGTTAGGGGTGACCATGCCGGCAGAAGAGGGCAGTTGGGGGTGACCAGGCCTGCAGGGGAGGGCAGTTGAGGGCAACCAGGTCTGCAGGGGAGGGCAGTTGGGGGTGACCAGGCCAGCAGGGGAGGGCAGTTGGGGGCGACCAGGCTGGGAAGGGAGGGCAGTTGGGGGTGACCAGGCTGGTAAGGGAGGGCAGTTTGGGGCAATCAGGCCAGCAGGGGAGCAGTTAGGCATCAATCAGGCTGGCAGGGGAGTGGTTAGGGAGTGATCAAGCAGGCAGGCAGGGGAACGGTTGGGAGCCAGCAGTCCTGGATTGTGAGAGGGATGTCCGACTGCCCACTTAGGCCCAATCCCACAAGGATTGGGCTTAAACGGGCAGTCTGACACCCTTGAAGGTTCCCGGATTAGAGAGGGTGCAGGCTGGGCTGAGGTACACCCCCCCACCACGCACAAATTTTGTGCACTGGGCCTCTAGTATAGTATAAACAATTAAAATATGGTATACCTGTGTAGTGGATTAACTAAATGGAACTTATAGGACTGCAAGTTGCTCTGGGTGAGTCAGTAAGTGATGAGTGAATGTGAAGGCTAGAACATTATTTGCACTACTGTAGACTTTATAAACACTGTCCCACAAGCCCTCCCCCTGCTTCCTTCTGACAGGTTTAGAAATAAAACAATGAAGCTGTCAGTGCTGCTCCATGAACAGGGATGTGTGCTGGATTGATTAGAAATATCAAGGAGAAACTGGCTGGGTAATGCATAGTTTACCAGAATAGTGACTAGAGGGAATGAAAGGTGGCCTCAGGATCAGTAGGAATAAGAAACCAAGATAAAGAAATAAAGAAATTTAGAGGATTATATTGGCAATGTGGCTTTGGCTATTGCATGTTGGAGCAATGGTTAGATTAATGAACTTTGAGGTATTCTTTTTTTTTTTTTTAAAGAGGTATTTGACAAATATGATTTTGAGTTCATTGACCTTATCTGGTACAAAGGACTCTTGCTGGCATTGAACTAATGGAAAAAAAAATGAAACTTATCTATGTTTTACATCATTACAACCTGAAAATACATCCAAAGTATAGGGACAGAAAGCCTACTATGCTGGCTGTGGCACATAATACTTGTTAAAGTTGCCCCTGTGTCCTTGTACAGGATTTTAGGCCCTCAGCAAAGAATTTACAGCAATGTACTCTAAAGACCATCAAGCTAGATGGAGAGGGCTGTAAGAACCTTATGAAAATGTAGCACTTGGGGAACAGGCTCCTTTGTGCTGAAATAGGTCAGTGGCTGACGAATTTGGATGTAATATTTTTACTCTAAACTTGAGGTGCAGTGAATAAGAGGGAATATTTTGCCAAGCCCCCAATATATTGCTTCCATCAGAGAAAAAAAAATAAGTTCCTCCTGAACCATATATCCTTCCATTTCTACAGGCAATTCAGCTCCATTATAATCTTAAGGGACCACTGTCATATATACAATTTGTCCTCAACAGAAATGTCATTAGGTGGCACATGACTATATCACAATATACTGTAATAAAACTTATGTGAATGTGGCATTATTAAGTAATACAATGGTTACTTGAACACATGCCCTGCAGTACTATGACAGTTGATCTGATAACCCAAATTTGCTATTACATGACTAATGGTCAAGTAGTGCATACAGTGTGGATGCACTGGACAAAACTCTGGCAGGACAGAGTGGGCTGGGTGAGATTTCATAATTCTATGCAGAATGGCAATGCAATTAAAAAATGTATGAATTATTTATTTCTGGAATTTTTATTTAAGATTTTCAGACTGAGTTTTGGTTGGCCTCGGGTAACTGAAACTGTAGAAAGGGACCTGGACATAAGGGGTGATAACTGCCTAAGCCAGTGACGGCAAACCGATGACACGCGTGTCAAAGGTGACACGCGAACTCATTTTTTTGGTTGATTTTTCTTTGTTAAATGGCATTTAAATATATAAAATAAATATCAAAAATATAAGTCTTTGTTTTACTATGGTTGCAAATATCAAAAAAAATTTCTATATGTGACACGGCACCAGAGTTAAGTTGGGGTTTTTCAAAATGCTGACACGCTGAGCTCAAAAGGTTCGCCATCACTGGCATAAGCGTATGGTGAGATGTGGTAAGGCCCAGCAGAAATGCCTACTGCAGAGATGAGAACTTAAAAAGGGCATCAGAATTTGAACAAAGTTGGAGGTCAAAGTTCCAGACCAAATAATTGACAAGACCTCATTGCTGAGCATCTTGAGCATACAGGCCACCCACAGAAGGCCACACCTTAGAATGGCCTTCCTAGACTAAGGGTCACACCAGAAGGTGGAGTTCCAAACCAAAACGGATCTGCTCTACTAAGTAATAAAGCTTTCTAACAATAGCAAAAACTGCTACAGTTTCGAACATATTATAAAAAACTACCAGACATGAGAAGAAAATCTTTCAAACTGAATATAGTGTTAGAAACTTGGTAACATTTATGGGATGCTGCTAATGAGATGCTTAGAGAGAAAGTTATCATTCAAAATATGCACATTTAGAGATTAATGATCTGAGTTGTTAAGAATATAAAAAAGGACAAATCAGCCCTTCAAATAAAGGAATAATAATGACAAGAACATAAGTCAATGTAATAGAAAAAATTAGCAAAATAAAAAAATTAATAAAGCCAAGTAATCACTGTAAGAAATAAAAGAAATAAAATCATTACTGATACTAGATATTTGAAAAAATTAGGAGTTGTTTGTATGGAAAAATACATGCAGATTACATTAGCTTTATTAACTCAAAAGAAACTTATATGAAATGCAACAATTTTTTTTTGAAAACCATGATATAATAAAATGGATGCAAGAAGAACTAGAATTGCGAATAGCTAATTTCAAATAAATTATTAAATAATTTTACTTAACAAATAAATTATTAAATAATTTTACTTTTCACCAGATGGTTTGGTGAAAATTATGTCAAAAATTAAAGAAAAGATAATAATATAAAAAAGTGTTTCAAAGGATAAAAGAGGGGACACTCTCTAATAAGGTTTTTTCCCAGTGTAATCATGATATAAAAATTTGACAAATAGAACGACAAATTTGGTATAAATGCAGTACACAAAAAATCTAATTAAATAGTATAAAATCATATACAGCAATAACTAAAAGATTTTATTACAACCAAATGAGTTTTATTGCTGGAAGGCAAGTTTGATTTAATATTTGAAAATCGATGAAAGTAATCACCACATTAACAAAATAAAGATTAAAAAGAATACCTGTTATAAATTCAAATTAAATTTTTAAAAAATCACTTGACCCATAATCTAACACCTATTCATGATGAAACTCTAGCAAAATAAGAAAATAACAGTAGTCCCTTTAACTGATCTATTAAAAACCTATTTAGTGGTAAAACACCAAACACTTTGTTCTATGATTAGAAACAACATGAGGTCTGCAATCACCAAGGCAAGTAAAGGAAATAAAAGATGCAGTTTTAAAATGAAGAAGCAAAATTCACTTTCTTCACAAAATACATTATTTTATACCAACAGAACTTTAAAAACTCCTTAAAGAAAAACTATGATAATTAATAAGTGACTTCAGAAAGCTTGCACTCTATGTCAATATTAAAAAATTCATTTCTGTATGCTAACTATAAACAAATTAAAATTTAAAATGAATTTTTAAATACCAAATATATAACAAAAAGTGAAATAGTCCTCTGAACTGTAAAGCTTTTATTTTTTAAAATAAAGAATATCCAAATAATCCATGTTTATTGACTGTTTTAAATTAATTCCCTATACATTAATTTATCTTTTCAAATATTCTTTTCAGAATATGGATAAGCTTTGTTGGAAAAATGGATAAACTGATCATAAAAGCTTTTTCAATGCAAAAAACTACAAACAAAATAGAAACAGAGGCATGGATACATGGAACAGACTGACAGCTGTCAGAGGGGAGAGGGCAATTGGGGACTAGATGAAAAACAGTAAAGGGCTTAGCCAAAGAACATACATATATGTATAACCCACAGACACAGACAGCAGTGTGGCGATGGTCAGAGAAGGACACTATTACAGATACTCCCAATTCTCCCTCCCCTTTGCCCACCTCCATCCAGCCCTTGCCCCCTATTCCTGGCTGAGTGTCCTCCAAGAGCTTCTCCAGTAAGAGAGTGCACTAAGGGTCCTTCTTGGGTGCAGCCAACAGACCTTTCTGTAAGAGTTAAGCTTGGCAGGGTGGTGTCCTAGTACATGAGGGTGGGATTAGCGTATTCCCCAGTCTAGTGCTATAAGAATAGAAGTGCTCTACCAGGGGAAGATGGCACTTGAGGGTGGTGTCATATAGGTACACAACAACAGGGACCTCAGTGGTTAATACTACAGATCTCTCCTTGGGGCCAAGCCACCCAGATATTCTCCTTATGACTCCCATATGCTCCCAGTTGCCTTCCTTCTACCAGAGTCCCAGGTGAATGTTTGAGAGCAAGATCCTGTGCACTGGCCCTTTAAGAGAGCACCTGGGCTTCTAATAGACTCTCTCTTCTTGGCAGATAAGAGTTCTGGTGGTTTTACTACCAGATGCCATGCAGCCCCTCTGTCCCAGCTCTCGTGCTCTGGGTTGGGGATTGAGGCCTGGGTGAGACCCCAAGCTCCTCAGGGGGGACTTTTGCAGAGAAATATCCCTCTATGTAATAAACCTTTAACTTTTCTTAATATAGATTACATTTTTTGAAGTAAAATTTAATATCTTGCTCATTAAGGATTTCCAATTTCCTGTCAGTCTCATGGCCTACTGTACCTATTAGACACTCAGGACAATAAAATGTCTGTTATCAAATAGTAAAACAGATAAATGTTTTATGATTATACATTCAAGTTACTATTTGAAATTTTTAGCATCACGCACCTTTCTCTTCATACTTTTTCCTTTTTTTTAATGTAGAGAAGACAAAGAATTATTGAAAGGAATACTTTTTATTTCTATTTTTAATTAGAAGAGAAAATTTCTGATTAAGTGCCACAATTGTTACAAAATGTGTCAAACAATGGTAATGATAATTTTACCATGTACAATTTATTTATATCAGAATCTCAAGAAGAAAAGAAATGCTTCATCCTGAAGTTGAAGATACACTCCAAGCTCATGAATGCCTTTGGTTATTCTGTAGAGGGCAGCAAAATCTAAACAAAATAAATATGGAAGGACTACTGACAGGAACCATTTAGCAGCTGGTTTCCACTAAAAGCAAGGGTATAGAATATACCTGAATTGCTGCAAAATTATCATTATGCTAATTAAAATTCTTTACATTAGCAACAGCGGTTGCTTGTATTTCCCTTTATCTAATCTCTTCTTTTATATACACAACTACTGAAGCTGAACAAAACCAGTGAGATAAAATTAACACACAAATTGTTTTTCCTCCCTTTGGGCAGGAAAAATCCTGTTTACAAGGGAAATTATATTACACATAAATATTTATGAAAAACAACAAAGTCAAACAAAATCATCAAGTTTTTGTGTAAATTTAAAAAAAATAACATGAGGTAGAATACTTGATACATTTATTAACAGTTCCATAGTGTCTTAAAATTAAACCATTTGGAAATGAATAGTTTCTATAATTTGCTATCAATTAATTTTAGGTTGTGTGAGGTGAGAGAAACAAGATTTAACTAATATTGTAAATTAATTCCAGTTTCCTATCCATAACATAATATCAAAAGATCTCTGTTTTCTTCACCCACACACAAGGTTTGTTAGGAAGGAATTAATAAACAAAGAGATACATTATCTTCATTAGGATTCTAGAGGGAAAATTTAATCTGATCAGAGGTATACGGTAAGGGGAATGAGTTAAAGGGCAACATTTTTTATTTAATGAGACATCTACATCAGCCTATAAAGTCACGTGGTTTAAGAGACTGTGGGATTCATTATTTTTCAGAAATAATTGCACCCTTTTGTAACAAACTTTCATAAGAAAGGTCCTGGATTGTACGCTTTTTTTCATCATCTTTGGCTTTACTTTTCAGCTATTGATTTTGTCTTGGCTGTAATAAAACACCGTGTAGTAATTTCAGAGATTGATCACAATATTTCTTAAGTGTGTAATAAATATGTAGATGGTACATTAAAATACATGTCAGTGTGTGACAAATAAAAGGTGTATTCTTAAGATGTTAAAGTCAAAATGAAATGAGATATTAAAATGGGAGATTCTCAAATAATGCCAAATTTAAAGTTAAAGTTTTATTTATTTTTTTCTGGTATTTAAAAGCTTATATGTATATCTTATTTCCTCTTTCAAAATTTCCAAAACTAATGTGCTTTTTCTATTGGTTATTCCATATTCAAAATCCTTTTTCATTGGGACATTATAAGAGGAATTTTATCCAGAATCTAGTGTATGATTAAATCTCAATGCTTATTTTTTAACATTATAGGACAGTAAAAGAGTGAGAGATGGAGACTATTATAAAGTTTAGAGAGAGGATTGATTTATGTTGATTCTTTCTCCTATTACATAAGATATTTTTAGATCTAATTTTAATTCTCATTCTATTCTTCAATATTTCTAAATGTTTTATTAATATTATGAATAGTCTTTTTCTTAATATGACAGAACATGTCATGGATAACATAAAAACCACACAAAGAAAGAAAGAAAGATTTCCTTTATTTGGAAAATATTGTTCATCATTTTGCAGAAATCATACTTCAAAGGAAGGAAAACTTTTTATCGTTAAAGGAAGTAAATTTTCCCCAGGTTATATTTCAGTGTGCAGGAGTGATTGGAATGGGCTTAAAATAATAAGGCCAACTGTTATATATTAAAAGAACTAAACACGGAAGCAGATGAACTCTCCTTAATTATAAAAAATAAATTCACTTGATATAGTTACAGTCTTATTTCCGATGTTTTTAATTTTATTTTTAATATGCATTTTAGGATGTATCCATTTGTCAGCAATATGTAAATGATATTTTTCCTTGTAATCTACTATTTCAGCAATCAGAAGCAGCTTGCTAATAGTAATGCGTTTCAAAGAACTCTTGTCAAAATGGGAAACATAACATCCCTCTAGAAACTTTTTTCATAAAGCCAATTGCCAGATATCCTTCATTACTCAGCCACTCTCCAGCCAGTCTCTGGATGAAGACATCCAGATAAATTGTTGTGATGGAATTGTTATAAGGCAGCACTCTCTATGGCTAACTGGACTTGCTGTCCTGACTTAGGAGTCAAATCAGTTTGTATACTGAGAGATACATGCTTTGATTTGAAATTATATGATTTCTGTTTGGCAAAATGGGCACTGTGTACCCTCGTGGTCTTTTATTTATGAACTAAAGACTCAGACCTTCTGACTTCCAGACTGGTGCCGTTTCTGCTACAAAGCACTTAGGAACCAATTATTCAGAAAGACGTAAAATTGTTGTTATTCTCTAAAGTCTGAAGAAAAGGCTTAGATAATTCTCAGACTCACATCAGGTAATACACATTCTTTAGAATGTATAATATATATTCAGCAATTTGGCATTTGTTTATGAAATTGCTACTAAAGCATCTTTTCAGTGGGAATCCATTCTAATCACTTTCTAGTGGTAGCTGTTAATGGTGTGCTAGACTGCATTAAACAGTCTGCATCCATTCATTTTATTAAGTTTCACCTATTGGCTGCATGATGGTAAGGATGCAATCGGTTAAATAATCGTAGATAGTTATTTAGTATACTAGAGGCGCATTGCACGAAGAGATTCGTGCAGTAGGCTTTCCTTTCCCCTGGCTGCTGGCAGCGGTTTTCCTCCAGCACCTGGGACCCAGGCCTTGGCTCCAGCCGGACTTCGGCCAAAGCCTTCTGTCTTCACTGCTCCAACTGGAGCCTTCAGTCTTCGCTCCGCCACTTCATGCCTATGTATGCAAATTAACCACCATCTTTGTTGGGTTAATTTGTATACTCCCCTGAGTGGCTGGTGAGCGTACATTTTTGTCTATTATTAGGTGAGATGTTTTTGATATAAGTTGAACACATTGGATAGGATTTTAAAATCTATTTCAGCCATTGCCTTTAACAGATAAGAAAAGTGAGAGCCTTTTAGAGATAGTGGATTCAGGAACCAAAATCACATCTTTATTTTCCTTATTCCAGTCCATCACTTGTGTTACTGGGAGAATAGTGTAATATAACTGATCACTGCTCAGGTGTTTGAGGCTGAACAAGCAACACCCAAATCTCTGATCTGTCGCTCATCAATATGACAATCTGTAGGTTACTCAACCTCGATCTCCATATTCTTAACTGCCAAAAAAAAAAAAAAAAAGAAATAAAAAAGTTTAAGCTTAGTTAACTATGAAAAACAGTACAGAGGATTCTTGAAAAAAGTAAAAAAGAAAAAGAAAAAAAGAACTACATTGGTTGCTTCTTATATGTGTCCTGACTGGAGATCGAGCCCACAATCTTGACATATCAGGATAACCCTCTAACCAGCTGAGCTACGTGGGCCAGGGCCAGAGCCAATAATCTTAACACTTTTGTACTTTCTTGCACACTTTAGAAGGAGGGACCCATATCCTAGCTATGGTGAATTGTGCCGCTATGAACATAGGGGTGCATATATCCTTTCTGATTGGTGTTTCTAGTTTCTATTTAGTTTCTTGGGAAAAAAAAATAGAAGGGGGGATATGAAAGCATAGTATTAGAAGATAGGGTCTGAAAAGGGTCAAATCTATGGCATTTTTATACACCAAAAGTGAAATTACAGAAAGAGAGACTAAAAAAACAATTCCATTTACCATTGCACCAAAAAAAATTAAGATACCTAGGAATAAACTTAACTAAGGAGGTAAAAGACCTGTACTCAGAAAACTACAGGACACTGAAAAAAAAGAAATAGAGGCAGACTTAAACAGAATGGAAAAACATACCGTGTTCATGGATTGGTAGAATCAACATCATTAAATAGCTGCAGCAATCCTGAGAAAGAAGAACAAAGTAGGTGGGATCTCAATACCAAATATCAAGCTATATTACAAAGCCACTATTCTCAAAACTGCCTGATACTGGCACAAGAACAGACATATACATCAATGGAATAGAATAGAGAACCCAGAAATTGACCCAAACCACTATGCTCAATTAACATTTGACAAAGGAGGCAAGAACATACAATGGAATCAAGACAGTCTCTTCAATAAATTGTGTTGGGAAAATTGGACAGATACATGCAAAAAAATGAAACTAGACCACCAACTTACACCATACACAAAAATAAACTCAAAATGGATAAAGGACTTAAACATAAGATGGGAAACCATAAAAATACTAGAGGAATCCACAGGCAGCAAAATCTCAGACATATGGTGAAGAAATTTCTTCATGGATACAACTACTAGGGCAATGGAAACTAAAGAGAAAATAAACACACGTGACTACATCAAAATAAAAATCTTCTGCACAGCAAAAGAAACCATCAACAAAACAACAAGAAAGCCCACTGCATGGGAGAACATATTTGCCAATGTTATCACTGATAATGGTTTAATCTCCAACATTTACAGGGAACTCATACAACTTAACAAAAGGAAGATAAACAACCCAATAAAAAAAAAGGGCAATGGACCTAAATAGATAATTTTTGAAAAAAGACATACAGAAGCCCAAGAAACATATGAAAACATGTTCAAAGTCATTTCAAAGTCATATTAACATAAATGCACAGGAACAAAGGACAGGGCTTGCTTAAGGCAAAGATAAGCCTTTGGGGTGGGAGTGGGGTAGAGGGGGTCAATGGCAGTAAAAGGGGACATCTGTAATACTTTCAACAATAAAGATACATTAAAAAAAACAACTACAATTTCATCCTGCAGTCCCACTTTAGTGTATATATCCATAGGAACTGAAAATAGGATACTGAAGAGATATATGTACTTACATGTTTATTGCAGCATTACTCACAATAGGCAAGATATGAAAAACCACCTAAGTATCTATCAGTGATTGAATGGATAAATAAAGGACATATCTATACACACAGTGGAATATTATGTAGTTTTTAAAAAGTAAACCTTGCTATTGGATGGGCCTTGAGGTCATTGTGCTAAATAAGATAAGTCAAACAGAGAAATTTAAATACTGCATGATATAATTTGTGAGTGGTGTGTAAATGAGCCAAACTTATAAAAACACAAAGTAGATTGGTGGTTACCAGTGTCTGGGGTACTGAGGGGGGATGGGAGATTTTAGATTTTGGTCAAAGAATACAAACTTCCTGTTAGAAAATGAATAACTTTGGGGGAAGTAATGTGCAGCACTGAGCTTATAGTTAACAGTACTGTATTATATGCTTTGAAGTTGCTAAGAGACTATATCTTAGATGTTTTCACTACAAAAAAGAAATAGTAATTATGTGAGGTGATGGAGGTGTTAGCTAATGTAAGGTGGTAATCACATTGCAATATACAGTATAAGTGTATCAAATCAGCGTATTGTACACCTTACACTTATACAATGCTATAGGTCACTTATATTTCAATTTTTTAAGATAAAGAATAGCAATAGTAACTACCTAATAATGCATGTAGAGCTTTCAACACAGTGCCTTTTACTCTTTAAATATGCCAGAAACATTTTTTAAATTATTACTCCAGCTATTAGTGCTGTTACTAATTTTAGCCTGATTTACATAATTTCTAGAATAATTACCATCTTCAAGTAAAAGACAATACCAGTACTCTATTTTTATATCTAAATCTAGAAAATCCCATATCTTCTTATATATGCATTCCCTTCATTGTGGGCATATATGATTATGGTAACATAGAATAAGCCTACACCAAAATTTAGGATTAAATTTATTGTCAGTTTTTAACACTAAGCTAAAATATTCAGTTTCTCCACAGAGTTTTCCATTAAACTCTTGCAATTGCTAGTTTAAAATATCTTCATTATACATACTACCCCTTGAGCTGTCATTCTTGAAAGATGATGCTTTTTCGCAGGGATCCCTATGTATAATAATGGTTTGAGAAGAGAAACTTCTGTGAGAGGCCTTTCAGTGAGCATGGTTAGACTTCAAAGGTTGGCAAGTCAGATAAATGTCACTTATTCTATTTTCAGATCTTCTTCTATCAAGGGAATAATTTAAGTTTCTTTACTTTGTGGTCCCTCAAGATTTATGAAACTCCATTTGAATTAGGTGCTGTCAAAATCATTAAATCTGTCAAGAATTCAAATTCTTTGCAATTCAATATTAAATTTTACTTGTCATTTTTAACAAATACTAAAGATAGTTTCCCCAAAATGAGAGAAGAGATGTCAAAAATTTAGCTCTAACATTTTTAATACTGGATTAATGAGTGTCTATCAATAATCTTACATCAGGTCATCATTCCTCCATGAAGTGCTATCTAGAAATAAAGATATTCTGCTACACTGTGCGTGATTACTTGGTCAATATTTGCTTGTGAGAAAGGGTCTACTCTGAGTGAAGGACTGAGAAGGTATTTGCTGTTGGACAACTTTCTATCAGCAATGGTGAAATTATAAGCTGGAAAGAAGAGCAGGTGATCATTTATGTAAGAACACAATCTGGTATTTTAGGAGACTCCAAATAGCATCATTCTAAACATTTTCTGTAATGAAGATTTAAAAGCATGACAGGAAATTCAAATTTCTAATCTTAGACTCAGAAATCCCACTCCTGTCTTTCAATCTCTCCTACTCCTATTCTCTAACATAACTTTCTACATAGTCAAAATTAAACTTTTAATTCTAGTTGTTTCCACTTTTTCCCTTAAATTGTGAGGTCTGAAAATTTATTTTTAATAATGGCATTAGAGATTAATTTCCTTATCTCAGCTGTGATTCAGGGCTAATGCATATTTTATGTACTTTTCCCAGTCATATCTCTATCCGTGGTGCTTACCTAAATGTTGCATTTTGAGTTCAGGTTCTGAAATCCAATGTTATCTGAACTGTGTTTGGAAGACCAGAAGTCTGTGAACTCTGCCACCATGCACCATAAGATAAAGGCAGCAATCAAAAGTATTTAGAAACATTTAGAGCAATTTGGCAGAGTAAAATTGATATTTATTTTTTAATAATTCACTTTTGTGTATTAGTTTGCAACACATTATATGTATTTATTCAAAATAACAGATTATTCACCATAGATAGTTTGGAAACTCTGTCCTGAGTTATTTCTTGTTCATAGACTCTCAAACAATGACATGCATTTGTGTGTTTGTTTTGTTTTTACTTCACAATAAAATAGAGGCCTGTATGTCAAAACTTAAATGAAATATATCAGTAAACTAGGTAGGATTAAACTTTCTTCTGGATTTGAAAGCCCTTGAGCCAAACTTGTAAATAAAAGTTCTGATCTCACCATTGTGATTAGGGAAAAGTTTGTTTCAAGTTATATGCCCAGGGCCAGTGGGGGAAAAAAACAAAGTGAACTGAGGTTGAAAGAAACCACATTTGTTCACAAGGTATCTGGTGGAGCTGGCTCTGGGCAACTGTCCCGGACCTTCTTTACTGTCTGCAGTAATTCTAGGCTTTAAACACACACACACACACACACACACACAGAAAAAACTAGCCCACCAGCATGCCAGGATGAATAGCATGTCCATCTACCCCCATGATGGCGAAAATGTGACACGCGTGTCAGAGGTGACACGCGAACTCATTTTTTTGGTTGATTTTTCTTTGTTAAATGGCATTTAAATATATAAAATAAATATCAAAAATATAAGTCTTTGTTTTACCATGGTTGCAAATATCAAAAAATTTGAGTTAGGGTTTTTCCAAATGCAGACACGCCGAGCTCAAAAGGTTCTCCATCACTGATCTACCCTCTAGAAACAAAAGGCTTGTAGCTGTCCTCAATTTCTTCTTTTCATTCCCAAACACAAATAGTTCCTCCTGGTGCTCGTCACTTTTTAACTACTTCTCTTATCTCTGCCCTTTCCTCCAGCTTCTGTCCAGACTCTCATCATTTCTCACTTAGAGCTTTGCCATATGCTCAACTTAGTACTACTACCTTGTCTGTTCTCTGATCCAGAGAATCAGAATGCAAAGGTCTCTGCCTGATTTTCTAGCTCCTGTAGCTTACTGCTATCACTGATTTCTGCTGCTTAAAAGACCACTCAAGATGACTGTATCCAAGGTAGTAAAAGTCAAAAGGAGACACCCTGCATATTTTTATAGTCTTTTAAATGGAGTTTAGTGCAACGTGGCATCAAACGTTATACCCTAATAATGTGACATCAATGACATTTTAAATCTCATACTAAATGAAACGTTGAGAGGTACCAAGTGCTTTGTGAACCTTTATTTTGAATTGCTGAGAAAGCAGAATTTGGTGACAATTTCAGTTCTGTAATCATTCTTGGGAAGTAGTTTGACTATAGGAAGGGATTTAATCTCTCTGGTAGGAATTGTGTAAATGATATGCAAGCAAGTCCTAGGAGTTCTTATTTCAGTGTAAATTTGGAAGATCCTCTGTGCAATTATTAATTTGCTTAATGACTCTTAGATTATCTCATTTTAAATTACCATCTGCAGTGTATCAATACAATAAGAGCCACAAAGTCCTTTTGAAGAAAGATTAACTATGTCTGTATTCTACTAACCTATAATCACCAAGAATCAAAGAATGAAATGACACTGTGGATGGAGATGTGGGGAATTTGATTCAGGGCATGTATACCAATGGTTCTCTTTAGCTGAAGAATATCCTTAGCATTCTTCAAGAGTACGCTATAGTGGACTTCATACTGCAAAATCTGAAACCATTATTTATGTAGTGTTTATTGGTTTTAAATCAGAAAGCCTGACATATTATCTGAAATATGATTAAATATTTTTATTTCAGACTCTTGGGAAAAATATAGATATATTTATATAAAATATTTCTAAATTTTTAACTTCACATTTTATTGCCTACTGCTGTTCACAGTTCAGAAATGGACTAAAGTAAGAGATCAGACAGAATTTCTGAGCTTATATTGGCTAGTTTCAGTGAGAGTCTCTACTCAGAACAGTAGCCTGGACTAAAATAGAAAAAGCTTCTTCTGTTCCTGATATTTTAATACATGTATGATCATATAATTCTGAGTTAAATTATATACCATGGCTTAATTTTAAATGTGAAAGATATTTTACTACCTTAAAGAGTGTCTTAAGTAAACAGAGAATTTCAATATAGTGTGTAGAATTTCATGATGAAAGGCAGACAATTGTTAATGAAACTGACATAGATTCCCCAAAAAAGTAACTTTACTCAATAATAATAGCAAACATTAATTGTGTTAAGTGCTGACATCACATGAGTTTCACATTCATTATCATACTTAATCCTCACAACAACCTTCAATGATAGGCACTATTTTATTTATTACTTTGTAGCTAAAGACATTGACCAAGTGAGAGGCTAAATTATTTCTCAAGGTCTCACAAAAAGAAAAAAGCAGTACTGAAAGTGGACAAAACTCATTTGGATTTTTGTGTTCTTGCTTTAATAATCACAATTAGTGTTCTACTTTATAAATATTTATAGATCTACAAAAATACTTTGTTATTTACCATGACTTTATTCATTCAAAATTTCTCTAAGAAGGGTAAGAAATGCCTTTACATGGTCTGATTAAAATAGTATGCAAGCAAAACAGGTTCTCTGGTTTATTTGGGTGAAAATAGAAGGCTGCCCTTCCGGGGCAAGCAGTGCCACCTCTCCATCTGTTCTCTCTCTCTTGTTCTATCTCAATCTCTCTTAAATCAACAGATCAATCCTTGGGTGAGGATTTTAAAAAATATGTATTCTATTATAGTCATCAAACTTGTTAAGAAACTAGATCATAATGATTCCAACCACCAAAAACAACTACAAGTCATGTAACATGATAGATGTGCTGATATCACTACAGTAATGATCATATGACAACATAAATGTATCAAATTAACATATTGGTCATCTTAAATATACACTATGTTATGGGTCAAATATATTTCAATAAAAAATAAGAACCCCACAGGTGGTAGATGTTCAAATAATGTTAGGTGATGGATAAAATAGTGAATTTATTGAGAAATAACTTTTCTATGAATACACTGGCTGAGATATTGATTTGATTCCAGAACATATTTACCTGGAATAAAACAGATCCCCTTGTTTTTTTATTAGCATTCTGTATAAGCTTTATAATGTTACCATTTCTCTGTCCTGGTTTTCTTATATTTAGCAGGGGGATTTAAGTGTATGATTGTGTTTACTCTATAATAGCATATCTCTCTAAAATTAATGGGATATACAAAACCAAGAAAGCTGAAAACCTGAATTCTAATCCTAGCTTTGCCGCTAACTAAATTCAGTTCTTTCATGTATAAAATGGGGACCTATGCAATTGGATTACAAAAACACATAACCATGGTGCCTAATCTCTGTATACTCTCATATGTTATTCTTTATCTTTCAAGGTCCTTTCCAGCTCCAATAACTAATAATTTAATTATAGAATTCTAATGGTAATGTATGCATGAGGAAACTGGACAGTATCTGGCCATGCAATTTTGGAAACCTTAATCTCCTCTGTTTGGGAACTGGGCAGTATTCAAGACCCCACAGGCCATATTATAATACTAAATAATGAAAACACACAGATGAAATTCGGTGCAATACTCATTATAGCTTCTTAAAATGAAACTTGTTAGTGATGTGCACCTCTGGAAACAAGTAATTCAGAACGAGTCTGAGTCTGGCTTTTATTGCTGACTCTTAGAATGAGTAGAATAAGAAAACATTGAATTATATTGGCTGGTAGCATGTAACTTCTGAGCTGTCATTAATGGTGAGGTACAGTAACAGGTGTATTGGAGCTATAAGCAATATCAAATATATCCATGACATTATCCTATATAATAAAAGGCTAATCTGCAAATTGTCCAAATGGCGGAACAACCAAACAATTGAACAACTGGTCACTATGATGTGCACTGACCACCAGGGAGAACGCGCGGGACATGGTGGGTGTCGGCAGCAGCAGGATGGTGGAGCAGGTGATTGGGGGCCAGACCAAGGTGGAGCGCCTGTCGCTGTCATTGGGGGAGCCTCTGGTGGTTACTAAAAATTTTTTGCTCCCACGTACTGTGATCCTGCCTGGCACCCATACCTGCTGCCGGTACCGGTCCTGCTCGCACCCACTGCTGGCACTGGAGCCGCCACTCATACCCACTGCCAGTGCCAGGCACCGGCCAAGATTGCTTGGCACCGTCAGCGGGTGTGAGTGGAGCCTGCTGGCCCCAATCGTCCCTCAAGGCTTCTCCTGTTCCTGAAGGGTGATCAGGGCCAACAGCTGCCTCTCACACCTGCTGCCGGTGTCAGCCCCCCTCATATCTGCAGCCGGTGCTGGAGTCGCCCCTGGAACCTGCTGCTGGCACTGTTCCCAGTTGCTTTGCGCTGTCAGCGGGTGCAAGTGGGGCTGGTGCCATCAGCGCGTAGGAGTTGTAGCAGCAAGAGTGGGGCTGCAGAGGAAGGGTCTAGGCAGGGGCATGGAGGATGGGCCAAGACCTGCCCCTGTGCCCACCACAGCCTCACGGCCCACAGTTCCTTTCAAGGTGCACAAATTTGTGCACTGGACCCCTAGTGCAATAATAAAGCACTAAAATGGTCTTCTTTCTGACTATAATATTCACTTCTGCCTAAAATCAGAAAATATACACAGGTAGATTTCAGCATAATGACAATTACATGACAGAACTTGTTTAAGTGTGGGCTACGGCAGCTCCTGGCATGACTAACTTTAGTCATCTCTGACTATAAGATACTTCTAATGAAGCTCTGAACTTAGTTTGCATAGAAGTCCAATTATTATCTCAATAGCAACTTCTAAATAGATAGTTAAAACCAAGTTCACCAACATGGGCTTCCCTGTTCAATTTCCCTGCTGTCACCAAGTTGTAAGTGTTGTAACATGGTTAAAATGAATTCTAAGGTGTGCCCACTGCTAAAACAATAAAACACATACAAGTCTTATTTTAACAATACATTCCATATTAGAATTAGAGATGGAGTTGAAAAAATCAGATACATTTAAAGGAATTAACATTGGTAATAGGTTCCAAAGGAACAATATGCAGTAGTGTATCATACTTTTTCCCACACCACAAGAGTATCTACCTCCTATCCTGTTTACATCACTTCAATTAAGTGTTCAATTTTCCTTGATATTAAATATAAAATTTCTTTTGAGTGCTATAGTTGAAGAGTGTTTTTTTTAATTTTTATTATATTATTTTTAAAAATTTCTTTATTGATTAAGTTATTACATATGTGTCCTTATCCCCCCATTTCCACCCAACTCATGCCCTCACCCCCCTGTTGTCTGTGTCCATTGATTAGGCTTATATGCATGCATACAAGTCCTTTGGTTGATCTCTCCCCCTTACCCCCACCCTCTCCTACCTTCCCTCTGAGTTTTGACGGTTTGTTTCTCCTCAATTTCTGGGCACATGCTTACACTCTTTTGCCTTTTAGCATTAGCTGTGGTCATATAACTTGCCTTGGCAATAAAATATGAACAAAAATGATGCTTGTTATTCCCCTATTAAATCTTTGTAGCCAGAATACCATTTACCATACACTTTCTTTTCTGTTCTTTTATTTTTTGTTGTTGCATATTTATTTATTTATTTATTTATCTATCCATCCATCTATCTATTTATTTATTTATCCTATCTAATAAAAGAGAAACATGCAAATTGACCATACCCCCGAATGCTTCCCATTGGCTAATCAGCAGGATATGCAAAGTAACCGCCAACCAAGATGGCGGCCGGCAGCCAGGCAGCTGAAGGGAACAGGAGGCTTGCTTGCTCCAGTGATGGAGGAAGCCAAGGTTCCCTGCCTGCCGCTGCCCAGTTCTGAGCTCCGGATGCAACAAAGTTGTAATTATAGAAGCTAAACAAGCTCCAGAAGCCTGCTTTCAGCCAGCACAGGGCTCAGAGCTTAGAGCACCAGTGATGGCAACAGAGTTTCAATTATAGAAGCTAAACAAAGACCAGATATCTGCTTTCAGCAGCCGAGGCCTCAAGCTGGAGCCGGCCTCAGAGCTAAAGCCAGTTCTCAGCTCCAGTGACAGCCATAGAAAGTAAATAAATCCCAGAATAAAAAAAAAAGAAAAAAGAAAAAATGGAGAGACTGGGAGCTTCAGTCACCCACCAGCCTGAAAACGGCCCTCAGCCCCAAATCCAGACTGGCCAGGCACCACAGTGGGGAACACCACCCTGATCCAGGACACCCTTCAGGGCAAACCAGCCAGCCCCCACCCGTGCACCAGGCCTCTATCCTATACTACAGGCAGGGCGGGACAGCGTGAGCTGCCATCCGGGCCCCATGTGCAGCCCTGGGCAGTGGGGCATAAGCCCCGCCCCCAAGCCGGGACCACTATGTGCCACCTGAGCCCCGCACTGCTAAGCCCCACCCCAAGCCAGGACCCTATGACTATTGGAGAGCAGGAAAGTGCCACTGGGCCCTGGGTCGCTGTGGTGATCCGGCCATCGGTAAGTAGAAAAGTGTGGCCTATAGGCAGCCCCCAGCTGCGCCTGATCAGGGAGCAGGAAAGCCCGGCCTGCGGATAGCCCCCAGCTGGGCCTGCTCCCTGGTCGCCATGGAGACCTGGAAGCGGGAAAGCCCGGCCTGTGGTCAGCCCCCAGCTGGGCCTGCTCCCCCGTCGCCATGGTGATCCTGGAGCAGGAAAGCCTGGCTTGTAAGCAGCACCACCATCCTGGCCATAGCTCAAGGGAGAGTACAACATGCAGTGGAGGCCAGAAGCCTGAGAGATCAACACAGAGGGGCTCCTGCTCCAAGCCTCCATGGTGTGGCTGGGGGCAGGCCCCCAGCAGAAACACACACACACACACACACACACACACACACACACAGTGCCTACTCTGAGCCTCCAATGTGGCTAGGGGCAGACCCCCAGTAGGGACACACACACACACACACACACACACACACACACGGGACGCCTGCTCCGAGCCTCTGCTGCCAGACTGTGACCATCAGTAGGACATCCACTGAGGGCTCCCAGACTGTGAGAGGGGCAGGCTGGGCTGAAGGAACCCCCACCCTCCAGTGCACAAATTTTGTGCACTGGGCCTCTAGTTTATTTATAAGGAACCTAATTTTTTATTCCCCAAGAGATTTTATTTTCATTTTTAAATTGTAATATACATACAGAAAAAAAAACATGATGAATAGCCTATTTGAGTGAAATACACAAATAAGTAAATAAGTTTCCTGCTCTTTTAAAAATACTTTCTGTCATTATAGATTAATTTTCATATAATATGTTAATAAAAATCATAAAATATGTTATGTACTCTTTTAGCTGGCTTTTCTCATTTTGCATATTTTGTTATCTATTTATTTTGTTGAATATCTCAATAGTTAATTTTTTTATTGTTGAGTAGTAGCCCATTGTATAGATGTAGCACCATAGGTTTACTCATTCATCTGTTGATTGACATTGACATTGGGTCATTTCTAATATTGTCTATTAAATATAAATATTTTGTTAGTATTCATGTAGAAGTCTTTGCATGGACAAATTCTTTCATTTGTGTTGGTAAATACCTAAGAAACTGTCAATCTATTTTCTGAAGTGGTTGTACATTGCAGCCAATAGAGTATGAGAGTTTAATTCTTCCATATCCTCACCAAAAGTCATTTGAATACATGTTTTTAATTTGCATTCCCTACAGATTAGTAATGTTAAACATATTTCCATGTGCTTATTTGTCATCTTCTCTGGTGAACTGTATGTCCAAATTTTACTCCTATTTTTTATATTAGTTATTTAATTTCTTATTATCTATTTTAGAGTTTCTTAGGTATTCTGGATTCAATTTCCTTTTTTAAAAAATATATTTTTATTGATTTCAGAGATGAAGGGACAGGGAGAGAGAGATAGAAACGTCAGTGATGAGAGAGAATCATTGATCAGCTGCCTCCTGCACAACCCTACTGGGGATTGAGCCCACAACCTGGGCAGGTTCCCTTGACCGGAATCAAACCTGGAATGCTTCAGTCAGTAGGCCAACACTCTATCAACTGAGCCAAACCAGCTAGGGCTGGATTCAATTTCTTTATCTGATACCTGATTTGCAAATATTATATTCTGCCACTTGTCTTTTGCTTCTCATAACTGTGATATTTTTAAGAGCAGATTTTTTTTTTAAGTTTGAAGATGTCTAATTTATCCATTTCTTTTTTATGATTCATACTTTGGTGGTATATCTAAGAAATTTTTGCTAAGACCAGGTAACAAATATTTTAATTCTTTTTCTCCCCCATGATGTTTTACATTGTATTATGTTTCTTTTGAGTTAACTTTTGTTTACAGCCCAAGGTATGTATCAAGATAGTCTTTTCTTTGCTTATAGATATCCTATTGTTTTAGAAAATTTTATTGAAACAAAAATTATTGTTTTTCTAATATCATGCTTTTGATCCTTTATTAAAAATTGTCCTTATATGTGTCAGTTTATTTCTTGACTCTATATTCTGTTTCATTTTTTGTGCATCTTTATATCACATAGTCTTGATTACTGTACATTTACAATATGTTTTGAAAAATTAATCCTGCAATTTTGTTCTTACTTTCAAAACTGTTTTGAATAGTCTCAGCCTTTTTGCATTTTCATATGAATTTTGGGATCAGCTTGTCAATTTTTTCAAAAAAAAATTATGCTAGGAGCCTGATTGGGATTGTATTCAATGTACAAATCACTATGGGAAGAATTGACATTTTAAGTATATTGAGTCTTCCTATACATTAACTCAATATATCTCCACTTACTTTTATTTATTACTTTTATAATTTTTATTTATTTTTGAGGTTTAATTTGTTTTTATTTTTATATTTTTAAATTTTCTACTTATAGAACATATGAAATAAATTTATATATAAAGTACTTTCTATTTCTAAACACTGTATCATTTCTGGGGTACTTTCATTTGATTGATTTTATTATTATGGACATTATTTCCCCTTTTACTTTGCATGCCTGGTCATCTTTGGTTTTATGCCAGACATTGTAAATTTTTCATCATTGTATGTTGGATATTTTCATATTCCTATAAACATTCTGGATCTTTGTTCTGGGATTCAGTTATGTTACTAAGACATAGCTTGTTTCTTTCAGGTCTTGACTTTATGATTGAATAGCCAGCTGCAAGGCAGTGAGTGTCTAGGCAGCAAATGATTTCCTATTGATGAAATATAGCCTTACTGAGTTTTCAACCTATTGCCTCATAAATTATGATTATTTAATTTATTTATTTTTAGTCTTACTGGTGGGGACACACACTATTCCTAGCTCTAGTGACCACCAGGTACTTTTCTCTTTAACCCTTTCGAATAGTTCTTCACCCAACCTCAGATAATTTTCTCACTTGTATATACTGATAAGTCTTCTGCTACTTGGGGGAACCTTCTATAGCTCTCAGGGGTTTTCTTGGTGTGTGCAATTTTCTTTTTTGGTACTCTGTGCTGCAACCTCTAGTTGCTTAACGCTCCTGGAACTTTAGCTCCATCTCCTCAACTCTTGGAATCTGCCAGGCTCCTATTAGCATTTTGTGATAATGCTCTTTCAAAATTTAAAAGGCAATTGTCATTTCCCTACTTAAAATCTGCTTTATATGGCTTAGCATAACCTTTAGAAGTCCTCATGATTAGGAACTTCTTGGCTTTCCTTCGATCTTAAACTGTTACACTTTGACATATAGAACAGAGAAACCTAAAAAAATACTCATGATATAATCTCCCTAGGTGTATATTTTCTAATTTGCTATTGTTATATATTTTCAGACTTATAGAAATGTTGCAAAAAAATAGAGATATCCCATATTTCCTTCACCAAACTTAATTGTAACATCTTATATAACCATATATAGTCATCAATACCAAGAAATTATCTTTGGCACAATACTACTAGCCACCAACCTCATTCAGATTTTACTAGGATTTCCACTAATGTCAGTTTTTCTGTTACAGGGTCCCGCCTTGCATTTAGTTATTATTTCTCCTTAGTTTTATCTTCTTTTTTAGAACTATATACTTGCCAGGTCTTTTGTTTCATGACCTTAACACTTTTGAAACATACTAGCAGTTACGTGGAAAATTTTCTCCTAACATTTATTTTGATTAATACATTTCCCCAAAGGAAAGAAAAGGAGGATTTGCCAAAAAAGCAGCTAAGTAAAATGGAGGCATGAAATATGTAAGAAAAAGAATTCAGAATAAGGGTCATACCATTCATAAACCAGATGCCAGATGGATGAAAAAATCAAAAACTTATGTAAGAATCAAGAAGAAATAAAGAATGATATAGCTGAAATAAAAATCACCATCGAAAGTTTCAATAGTAGACTAGGAGAAGCAGAGGTCCAAATTAGCAAATTAGAAGACAGAGAAGCAAAACACACCCAAACTGAAATGCAATTGGAGAAAAAAATTAAAAGACAGGAGGAGAGCCTAAGGGAGCTTTGGGACAACATGAAATAAAGCAATATACAAATATATAGTGCTGCCAGAATTACAGGAAGAGGAACAAGGGTTAGAAAATCTATTTGATAAATATTTTCTCATTTTTAAAAATAAGGCTGTGCTTTTTGGGAAAAGTACTATAAAAATGATATTTTGGTTTTTTATTTTCTGGTATTAGAAACTTCATGATGTCAAAATCATGTCAGGTTTTTTTATTTGATTTAGATCTGATTGATGTCAAAATATTTTGAGAGGTGTGATGTTAACCTTGATCAGTTGCTTAACTTGTTATCTGCCAGGTTTATAAATTTTAAGGTAACTCTTTTTTCCCTTTGTAATTAACACATATATTAGGATAGATATTTTGAAAACTATCTAACTATCTATCTGGAAAACTTCACCCAGTAATTTCAACAACTTTTGATGGAACTTGTCCACAACAATGTTTACTATGGTGTTTGCCTAAAGTTGCTTTCATCTTTAATTTAGAATTTTCAGTTGTAATTCTTCTCTGAGGAAGATCTCCCAGTTTTCATTATTATTTACTTACTTGTTTGCTTATGTATTTACTTATTTATTTTACATTTGTGTTGGTATGACCGACATGGATTTTTATTTCTATAGATTACAATCCAACACTATCATTTTATTATTCAAATTGTTTGGCCATTAAGGTTTCATTTAAGTTGACTTCAGTATCCTTTTGTCATTCCTCCATCCTTTTATGATAACTTTCTTGATTTCTGGCACTCCAATATGTTTTATGCCCATCTTGCTTTTTCTTTGCCCTAGCCCTGTACATTTATTTAAACATGTAACGCTGAGGGTTTTTTTGTTAGTTGGTTGGTTGGTTTTTTTTAATTGGAGAATGGGGTTTAGAAACAAAATATTTCAATATTCGTTGTGCTCTTTGCTACCAGGATATTATTAATACCAGGTCTTCTCAGCAGACAGAGCTAGGAAATAAATGTATGTATGTAATTCATGCCTACACACATATCTAAATATCTGTATCTACATTTAGTATATCAATTAGCCATCTATCTTCTATCTAAACTGTCATCATGAATACATACTAACAATTCCTTATTTACAACTTCTCAGAGTTACATAATCAACTCTTATTATCATTATTTATACCTATATATTTGTTTAATGCTAGTATATAAATTAAGTAATTTCAGAAATGCTTATTAACTCCCAGGGTATCTTACCTAATAATAGAAAAACATGCAAATTGACCATAATTTCACTACACCTTAAGCCACGCCCACCAGCCAATCAGAGCGACTATATGCAAATTAACTCAGTCAAGATGGTGGCTGGCAGCCACAGAGCTGGAGTGAGCAGGAGGCTTGCTTGCTCCAGTGATGGAGGAAGCCAGACTGCCACGACCTGCTCTGAGCTACACTCAAAGCAACAAAGTTTCAATTATAGAAGATAAATAAACCCCAGATACCTGCTTTCAGCCGGCTGTGGCCACGGAGCTGGAGTGAGCAGGAGGCTTGCTTGCCCCTGTGACGGAAGAAACCAAGCTTCCCGGAGGCTGCTGCCTCCTCACAAGGCAACAAAGTTTCAATTATAGAAGGTAAATAAACCTCAGATACCTGCTTCCAGTTGCCATAGCCACGGAGCTGGAACAAATTAAAAAAAGAAAAGAAAAGAAAAGGAAAGGCTGGGAGCTTCAGATGCCAGGGGGTTTGGCCAGCCTGCAAACAGCCATCAGCCCCTCACCCAGGCTGGCCAGGCACCCCAGCAGGACCCCCACCCTGATCCAGGACACCCTTCAGGGCAAACCAGCCGGCCCCCACCTGTGCACCAGGTCTCTATCCTATATAATAAAAAGGTAATATGCAAACTGACCCTAACAGCAGAATGACTGGGAATGACTGGTCACTATGACACACACTGATCACCAGGGGGCAGACACTCAATGCAGGAGCTGCCCCCTGGTGGTCAGTGTGCTCCCACAGGGGGAGCTCTGCTCAGCCACAAGCCAGGCTGACGGCTGCCAGTACAGTGGTGGTGGTGGGAGCTTCTCCCACCTCCTCAGCAGTGCTAAGGATGTCCGACTGCAGCTAGGCCTGCTCCCCGCTGGCAAGTGTACATCCCCGGAGGGCTGCCTGGCTGCCAGAGGGATGTCTGACTGCCAGCTTGGGCCCGATCCCCCAGGGAGCAAGCCTAAGCCAGTAGGTGGACATCCTCCGAGTGGTCCCAGACTGCAAGAGAGCATAGGCCAGGCTGAGAGACCCCTCGAGTACACAAAATATTGTGCACCGAGCCTCTAGTCTATTTAAATAATCTTGATATAGATTAAATTATCTATCTATCTATCTATCTATCTATCTATCTATCATCTATATATCTATCTATAGGATCCTTACTTTTAAAAGGTAGCAGATCAAATGTTCTTTTCCCATTTGTGTTATTTATTTATTTATATATTTATTTGGATCTTTTTACAATTTTTAGTTTATTCTTTCCATTACCATTTACCCCCCTCTATGCCCTCTTCCACCTCTACTCCTCCACTCATCCTCCATAATCACTACACTGTTGATATGGTTATGTTATTGACTTGTAGTACAATTAGGTTAATTATTTACTCTTGCATTCTGTTTTGGTTTCTCACCACATCCTGGTAGGTTTTAATTATGTGTTAATAGTTAGAAATATACAAAGGATATATTCAATGAAATTTCATTGCTTCCTCATCCCTATCACCCACCCCTATTCTTTTCCTCTCTCCACTCATGCCAACCCACTCCCTGCAGGTAATAATATCTTTCTGAATCATTTTCTATTTCACCTCTTTCTGTTATCTAGTTTTTTCCAGAGTAATTATTTTTAAAGGTATTAAGCCTAGAACCATGCTTAATATTTTAAAAACATGCTAAAGATTGTGATTTTCACAAAATCCCTACAAAATAGGTAACATTATGTCAGTGTTATAGGAATCAAAAACTTAGAATGTAAATTGTCTTTAGCTACAAAGATATATAAATGGTTAAGTCAGGGTTTATTGGATTCAGATCTGTTTGATTCAAATCTCCCAAATGTTTTTCAAGGCCCAAAGATATTGCTACATTGAAATCGTCAGTGTCCTTCCCGGGAAATCAGATGTCCTTACCTTCCTTCCCCTCATCTTTCACAGTTCACTGCTCATACTATTCATACTGACACCAAAATGTGGTGTTTGAGTCTGAATTTGTTGTCTGGCAAAACCAAAAAATGGATTCGCAGACAAAAATAAAAAGAAATAGCAGAAGCAAAGTTTATTGAGAGAAGCCAGTCCTGGAAAAGGTACAGCCGGCGTTCAAGGAGAGCCTAAAGCAGGCCAGTGCCCAGAGCTTTCATACTATGTTGCAGTTAGGTGTAGTTAAGCATCCAACTTAATTAAAGTCTATTAGTCCATATTTGGAAGCCCGCATGATCATAAGCCATGTGGGTGCAGGGGAGCACATACCCTGCTATAGAAGTGAGGTACACCAGAGAGAGGGAGAGAGCAAGAGGAGAGAGAGAGAGAGAGAGAGAGAGAGAGAGAGAATGCATATACTTGTTTATCGAGGAGTACCTAAATGCCTTACTAGCTCCTGATTGGTCCTTTCAAAGAATTATGCCTTTGTAACACCTTTGGGATTGGTTATATGCCTCACTGCCTTGTGATTAGTTATCAGCAAGCTGCCTATCTTAGCAACATCTATACATTTTAAATCTCATGTCTCCCTGACATTTCCTTCTTTCCCCACCCAGCTGGGTTCCCTGGTTCTACTTCCTCCACCCTCTCCCCACCCCTGTGGTCCTGTCCCTGATTGTCTAGCTTCCTTCTGCCTCCTCAATATAACATTTTGAATCCAAGTTCTGCTACTTACTATTTTTATGACCTGTGTAATACAGTTAATTTCTCATATATCCATTTTTAAATCTACTATAATCTCTTCTTCATACAGTTGTTGTGAATAATAAATAAGTTAACATTTGTAAATATTTATATTCCATTTAGAACATAGAGCTAATAATTGAAAAATATATAAAACTTAGCCCAAGACCTATTAACTTATTAGTGTTTGGTAATCAACTAAAGTATGTGAATTTTGGGGGTCATCCTTATGACTAACTCCGCTGCCTAAAGAATGCCCAGAACATAGAGAAGTGCACAATAAATGTTTTGTAGAAAAAACTGCATAGAAATCCAGTTCTACCTATAGCAGTCCAAAAGATGAAATATAGTTAAAGCAATTATTTGAAAGTAAAATTTAAATGTAATTACATATCTGCATTAGTATATTAATGGATCCTGGGTAAACAGTGTTCTTTTTATTAAAGATTGGGTGAAATGTAAACTAAATATCAGGGAAAAAATAATTTCTCCAGAGAGATTTTTTCCCTCCTAGATTTAGAAAAATAGTTAGCCTTTTTGATAAAGATATAGAGGTGAATCATTAGACACTGCAGGCTCCCTTTCCTCTGGCAGCAATGAAACAATAAAGCTTTCACATTGGGATCCTCGGCGACAGCTGCAAACTTGATGCCCTTCTCAAAACTGGCTTCTGAAGTAACACTGGAGTGAACTATGAAATAAAGAGAGTTAAAAAAACTATCTCTTAACCAGAATTCTTGATGGCATAAACTGTACTGTGTAGATATTTGAACTTTCTACACAAATCATAACATTACCTCCCATGGATTGCTTCAGATCTTTTACCTCTCTCTTCTAGGGGGGAGTGGTTGAGGGTGGAAAGGGGGCAAATACAAAATGAATCTTTCTGTGAATTTAATGATATTAAAGGACAGGGAAATTAAATGGCATTTCAGTAAATTAATAGACACTGTATGGCCCTGCCAGCGTGGCTCAGTGGTTGGGCATTGACCTGTGAACCAGGAGGTCATGGTTCGATTCCCAGTGAAGGCACATGCCCAGGTTGCAAGCTTGATCACCAGTAGGGTGCATGCAGGAGGCAATCAATGATTCTCATTATTGATATTTTTATCTCTCTCTCCCTCTCCCTTCCTCTATCTGAAATCAATATAAATAAAAAAAATATATACTGTATCAATTTATTTTTTCATTTTGCAATATTAATAGAAACTATAGTCAAGGATGAATTGCTTTTTTCTAATTTTTTCTTTTAAATCAGATGTATTGGGGAGGAAGGACACTAGCAATCGCTACAGTTGCTGATGGGAGCCAGCCTTGCTATCAAGTCCTGGCTCAGAGAAGGACCAATTAATTGTAGGTCCTCAGTGGTTGCAAAACCCCGACAGTTTGGACATGCTGTGTTTCAGGCTGTGCTGTGTTTACTGACCAAATCTTATGGGAGCAAATATAAGAATTGTTTACTGAGCAAGCAATCTAATAATGTACAGCTATTTAGAAATGCACTGCTAATTTTAGTAAAGTCAATTTAATTATTATTGGCTAAAATAAGTTGGGGGGGTTATTGCAATTACATTTTAAGTTTATTCATAATGCTTATTGTTCATAGAAAGCAATTTAATCATAGTAGCATCCTAATCTTGAAAGGCAAGGATAATTTTAACTTCATATTTTTGTATGTGCAAAAAATGTTACCTACTATTTTCAAAAATAAAATTACTTCTAATTCAAAATAGCAAATTAAGTATAAACAGTATAAAATGTTATTGCAGTTACTAAGGGGTTTAAATGCCAGGATCATGCAAATACTTGATTTTTTCATTTTCTAGCAAAATATCAAAGAAGGTCTCTCAAATACAAATGGGTTACTACAAATGGGGCATATGGTTAAACCTTGAATTTAGGTGTTTTGTCAGTTTCTGTGCCAGCCACTTTTACATTCCGGAAGTCAGAGATTTGAGTCGCCTACCTTTCCAATTGTACTGTGAAACCAGGTGGGCTATCAGTGGCCCTGGTGCCCGCATACTTTGTTCCTGCTGTGGAGTTGGTAGAACCACTGCTCTTCATATGGAGAGCATCTATACTTGGTTTTGTTCTTTGCACATTTTTTTTCTTAGCATTTTGTTTTGCTTTGTTTTTTGCTTGTTTAATTTTTGTTGCATATTGGCTTTGGTTGTCGGCTTGGTTTTATTTTGTTTTCTCAATATTCAAGTACTTCTATAAAAAATTTTAGTTTCATAGACATTTTTGGGAAGTAACCATGGTTACATAAATTTCAGCATATATATATATAACATTGGAAAATTTGATTATTTGTGAAAATATATGTGTATCAGCAGAATAGTACCATAAATATATTGACTTTAAAAACAAAAGTAGTAGGATGCATTAAATAGTTATTGTTTTTCCCAAAGTAGGGACAAAGAAGGGTATAGGAAGATAGCTACCAATGAAGCAATCATTCCTTAAAAGTATATTCCCTCTATTTTCTAATCTATAATAATAAAAGTGTAATATGCTAATTAGACCAGATGTCTTTTTGTACGACCTTCCGGACAAAGTCAGGGCTGTGAGGGAAGCCTGGGTCCTAGGCACCCAAGGGAAGCTGGTGCCAGCAGCTGGGGAAAGGAAGGCCTACTCTTGCACAAATTTCATGCATCGGGCCTCTAGTGATTTTATAAAACCAGAGAGAAGAGGAGTATCAATAAGGTGGCATTTGTGTAGTAAACTCTTTCAGGACAAGAAATATGACGCTATAAATGGAGTATTATATAGCATACATTTGTTCAATATAAACTCATAAATACCTAGGATGGACTTTGCACTAGTTATTGGAATTATAGGAGTAAACATTACAGAATCATTCTCACTGTCCATCGTTTAAAAGTACGAAGTCATAGAAACTTTCTAGATGTGTGAATGTAACTTTTTTAGTGGTGAAAATAGGACTTTAAATGACTGGCCAAGTTTTATATATTTTAAATGTCTTGTTAAGGGAAAAAGATTAAGTATAAAATTTCCCTTCAGCAATTTACTTATAATGATAAAGGAATTCAGTAATTAAAAGAATGTGTGCTCATACGCATCATTAAAATGATAATTTGTTAAAGCTTTAGAACAAATAATATGCACTACATTCCAAGATTAAACAGAATATTAATTATTCATCTCTTCAATTTATTTAGGTTATTTTTTATGACCATCATTTGCTTTTGTATAATGTTTTAGTTATATCCAGAATAAGGTGAATGAATGTGTTCTGATTCTATGAGGAAACATGGGCCTTCCTTATCTTACCTAATAATAGACAAACATGTAAATTAACCATCCCTCCGCTATGCTCACCAGCCAATCAGGAGAGTATGCAAATTAACCCAACAAAGATGGTGGTTAATTTGCATACGTAGGGGCGAAGCGGCAGAGTGAAGACTGAAGGCTTCCTCTGGAGCTGCAAAGACTGAAGGCTCCATCTGGAGCCACGAGAGCGAAGACCTGGGTCCCAGGTGCTGGCGGAAAACCGGTGCCGGCAGCCAGGGGAAGGGAAGGCCTATTGCACGAATCTCTTCATGCAATAGGCCTCTAGTCTGTATATATAAAAGCTTAAGTGACAGTTTGACTATTCGACTATTTGACCAGTAGCTATGATGCACACTGACCAACAGGGGCCAGATGCTCAATGCACAGGCATGGAAACATGGAACAGACTGATGAATTTCAGAAGAAAGGGGGAAGGAGGTAGGGTGGGAAGAGATTAACCAAAGATCTTACATGCATACTAGAGGCCCTGTGCATGGATTCATGCACCAGTGGGGTCCCTTGGCCTGGCCTGTGCCCTCTTGCAATCCGGGACCCCTCAGGGGATGTCAGAGAGCTGGTTTCAGCTCAATCCCCACTGGCCAGGTTGAGGGACCCCACTGTTGCACGAATATGTACACTGGGCCTCTAGTTTTAAAATAAGTGTTCTAAATTCTTGGTTAATTTTTGCTGTAATGTACAATGAACCACAAAGAAAACTCTTATTAAAAGATTTTAATTGGTTATATAATTTTTTCTAAATTTTGAGGCCCATGTATATTTTGGAATATAGTAATTAAAATACCCTCTTATTTCTGAATGGATCTTTAAGCTAGTGAGAAAAATGTGTGTATTAACTCTCACTACGAATATTAATTGGAAATCACCTGTTAGCAATGCTGCTAGGTATTAGACATATTTAACTGTCTCTAAAATTTTCCTTTTCATAGACTTATTCCCTGGTTTGTTATAAAATTGAACTGATTTCGCTTTTTCCTACCGAGTTTGTCCATTTTTTCCCTGTTTATTTTTCAAGATTCATTATAGTCGTATGTGTAACCCTCATCAAATGCTTAGATATTTGAATGCTTATCCTCTTTTGCAAAGAATAAGACTTGCACTTTTGTTTGCATTGGGCTATTCAGGTACACATCATAGAAGTCCAGGCAGAATACTTAAGTCACTGAAATGTATGTGTGTACTTGAAAACTATTTGATGATGATACCTTTTGCATGACTAAATATACATAGAAATGTAAATATTTCATACTTTTATAAAATATTTTTATGAGTGGCATTTTTTAAAGTTTTAAACTGATGAGCTTATAACTAATGCACATAATATAGGCTGGCACTGAATTCCTACAGTGAAAGCAGCATTCCTATAGCAACTCTACTTTTGGACACACACCACAAGTGCTGGTTCTACCTTCTGCTCCTAGTGAGAGAGAAAAAAATGCAACCTTTTGGGCTTTTTAATATAATGCAATAGGAAACATAATAGATTGTTAATTTGGTTAAGAAATATACTCTTAGAAATTCAGGTTTCTGGAACTTGTCACAGACCTCAGTAATTATTTCTACTTCCTCCCTAAACTGTCAAAACAATTTTTAAAATATTCATTTAATCTATATTAACAGTCTTCAGATTTCATTTTGTTCAATAGTAAAATAGATCCAGTGACAGATTATATTGTCACATATGGAGTATTTTATCTCTTCTTTATCTTCAGTCTGCTTCTCTCCTATTCTTGATCTTTGTTAATAACAATACCATACACTCCATCAGTAGAATAAAAACCTAAAAGTCAGATCTGAACCCTCAATCACCCTTTAACCTTTATATAATTGAGTGCCAATTCCTGACAATTGTGCTTCTTTACCTTCTTTCCACTTCAACTTTTTTTTCTATTACTTCTCCATACCTTCAACATATTTTACCCAATTGTTCACATTGTTTTAAATATTTTACATGATTTAAAATTAGGCTTTGTTGTGCTGTAGACAAATTCATTATCTTAAATTATATGTAATCCTCTTTTTCAGTAATGTAATTTCTTTATATTGTAAAGAAACCTTTCATTTAAGCTATTTAGGAGCTTAATTCTAGTTCATCTTTTGTTTCTATTTAAAAAAAACAACAACACATTTAATGGATGTTTTACTGTGAGCAAAATACTTATTAAAATTTTGAAAATATAAAAAGTATAAGAAGAAAAATTTTGGCTTATAATTCTATAAAGAATTCTAGTTCATTTTGTATTAATGATGTATAAAGTATATCACCATGTAAAGACCAATTTTCCTGCTCTTCTCATCCACATTGTTGTTTTTCTTAGAAATCTTGAATTTAATTGGAGAATATTATAATTTATGTAATGATCATAAGTTATAACATTAATTAATTGTTTGTATTATTATGCAAATTGCATTTTCCAAAAAATATATTTAATATTCAGATTTATTAACATAAGAAAAGTATAGTAATTCTATATTGTATTGTTAGTTCTAGTACATCTGACTTCTTATGTTTTTGATTTACTAATTTTGATTCAGTACTTGAATAGTTGTTTTTACAACAATGATTAACTTAAAGTTTTTCAAGCAATTCTTGACAGAAAAGCAAGTAAGTGCTTTGATTTCTAAGACCTTGTACATTATATTTATTTTAATGATCTATATAGTTAAAGTCTTATCTGTACATAAAAAAAGTCACTGCAGGTAAAAACTGAATATTAAAATATTTATTGGCATTTCTCATAGTGTTGTTATTTACAGATAGGAATCTAAAGTCCTGCATGATTTTTGTACTTCTCTATAATATTTTATGTTTGCTTATTGTTTTTTTTGTATCTCTTCTATCTTGTTTTTATTTCCTATTATCTTCTGTTGACTGAATGATGACTCACTATTTTCCTATAAAAAATAATTGATATGTACTTGAAGTTCAATATGTGAATGATACCCTAAGTCGGAGATGCATTTGTATACAACATGGAAAGCAATATGCTTATGCATTATCAACCATCTGCTATTATAATGGATAACTAGATGCATATAACATAGTATTGGGCACATGAAAATTCTCCATAAATATATCATTTTACCTCCCTTTTCATTTGGGTAGAATATATCTGAGTATTTTTTTATTAAAAATACTAGGGATTTTCAAAACATTGTTGGATATGTAAAGATGCCTTAATTATTAGATGAGAAAATGGCTCAGCATACCTTGGAACTTTCTATATTTAAAAAATTAAGTAATACTTCCTTAATTAATTAATACTTTAGAATAATAACTATAACAAACTTCCATAATACAGAGCATTACAAGTAGATATAGAAAGTTCCCACACTTGGAAATTGACCCTTAATTCTAAAGATATCTCTGTTACTATTAATTACATGCTACTATTTAGTCACTCAACATATTGAATTTCAGAGCTCTAATCTTAAAATAAGGTCTGAAGATGTTTCAAGGACCTGCTTGATCTAAGCAATTTCAATTATATTAAATAATTTCAAATATCAACACATAACCAAGCTGTTTCTTTGTTTTTGAAATTAATTTTAGTTTTTTATTACTTCCACTTTTTGTGTTCTACTATCTGCCATTGAGACATGCTGTAGTTTTCCTAATAAAATTAGCCCATTCAGTTCCTTTAGAAATTTATCTCATTCATCTCACATATGTGAGTTCAGCTGCTGGTCATCTCTAAAAATTCTGTTTTTCTAACTCAAATTTTAGAGTTGTATCAATTCAGTAAAAACTGAATCACCCTTCTTGACTTTAAATTATCTTACAAAGTTATAAAATAGTGTGCTGGAGAATTATATTGGCCAATGTATCATGAAACGTTGAAGAAAGAGAATAGAAAGTAAGTGGCCCTTAAAATTCTTAGAATGGAACAATCATATGCTTCTATAATTTAAATTTGTCTCTTTAGTTTTCTAGGCTTGAAAAAATTTACTATAGACATGTGGGTTTCTCTGTTCCTATTTTGACATCTGACTATTTTATCGAGTCAGTGAAAAATTAAGCAAAACTAAGTATTTCTCTGTCACTCTACTTTTGTCAAACAGAAAAATAACTGCCCCTCTCTTAGTTAGGTTTGGATATGTTCTTTTCTGTAAATACTGCTAGCCCTGAACTAATGAAGACAGCATTGTCACACATTACCATCACCCATACAAAATGTATGAATGTTTTCAACAGGAATCATTTTATGCAATATTCAAGTGTAAGTTCTTATCTTTTTTCGGAGAGGCCAGAATCTTATTGAAAATTGAGTAAGACCTTCTCCCACAACTTAACATCAAGAAATTTTATCAACAGAAAGTAATGGATACTAAAATATATGAAAATTAAGATGTAAACAACAAATAATTATTTTATTTCTTTGATTGACTTATAGTATGAAATTTCAACACACAATACTTTAAAATTTAGCAAACATGGTCTCCTTGATGGACACAAAATTTGATCAAGCCTGCTTATTTTGATTTTCTAATTAAAATTGGTATAAAATATTACTGAAAGTGCTAGTCATTTTTCTATGTGCTTGCACTAAAATCTGCTGTACTTTATACTCTTAGTGAATCTGAATCTCCGGATGTAAAAATGAAAGTGTTCACCTGGACTCTGGGAGGGAAATAATTGTTAGATATCTGGAGTCTAATGATTGAGGAACCTGACACTCGTCTCTGAACCACTTTTTAGACCTGAGCTGATGGTGGTGCTGTGGGGGTGAATGCCTCAGGGCATAGATGACACTTTCTCTCCAAAGTTTCCACATGTTAGGAACAAGGTGCAGATCTGTCATTCAGAGAAGAGAGAGGTTTCCCTATCTTCTCAAGTCAAGCTATGGTAGTCTTTTTATAAATTATCAACAGATTATATTCTCATATCTACACTTTTATTATAATGTAGTTCTTTTCATAACAGAATTTCTAATGAGTCCATGATGTGTTTAAAGTTTGGCCCAATGTGCTTTTCTTAAAATGCTTTTTTAATATGATTTTATTATGTAATGTGATTCTCATGATTATTTATAAAAATTGTTCATGTATTTAACTATAAAGGATAACTTGCTAGATATGAAAAATGCACAACATAGATAACACTTTCAGTATATACTTGAAAGTTAATAACAATTGCTTTGAAATTATATAAAAATATAACTTTTAAACAACTATTTAATAAAACATTTTAAAAAATCAGTTAAAAACATTCAGAGACACAATGAAGAAAGTTGAGATTAAATATAATATATAGACAAAAACTGCACTCAAATAAACATGTATAGTATTTTCTTAAGGACAAATCTATAATAATAAAAAGTGTAAAATACAAACCGACCCAACAACTGAACAGCAGAACAACTGTCCGGATGACCTTCTGGACAACCATGCTATGACACTCTCTGGCACCAGGCCAGCCAAGGCATGTGCGATGCAATTGGTCGGGGCCGGCCATCACACCATGATTGCTCTGCAGAGGGAGGCCCAGGGCACCGACCGGTGGGGCGATCAATTGGGGGGATCCATGATTGCCCCAAAGAGGGAGGCCCAGGCTACCCTGAGGCAGCGCTGCGGAAGGTGGGCGGGGCCTCCTTCTGCAGGGGCGATTCATCACAGAGCCCTGGCTGGGTGGGCAGGGCCTACTCTCTGGGGCAATCGATCACAGGGCTCCTGGGCTGTGAGTGGGCACCAGCTGGGCTGAGGGACCCCGCTCCCCTGAGTGCACAAATTTTGTGCACCAGGCCTTGAGTGAAATAATAAAATGGATGAACATACTTCAATAAAATTTTAAATAATCTTAAGCATTACATTTAAGTAATTAAAAAAAGACTAGTAAAATAAAACATATGAGAGGGAGTTTTAATAAAACAAATTTTAAGTAATTAACTAAAATAGAAAAACTGAATATAAAGTCAAAAGCATGTTATTCCAAAAATGAATAAAACATATAACCCTTTGGTAATTCCTTTTTTAAGAACTGATTAAGATGTAATTCACATACCACATAATTCTTTAATTTAAAGTATGAAATTTAGTTTTTACTATATTCACAAGGCTGTGCAATCATACCACAGTCTAATTTTAGAACATTTCATTTCTTCTAATAAAAATCCATACACCTTAGCAATGACTTCCATTCTATCCTCTCTTTCCTCCAGACCTAAGAAACCACTAATCTACTTTCTGTCTCTATAGATTTGCCTATGTGACATTAAATATAAATGGAACTATACACTATGCAATTTTATGTGAATGGATTATTTCATCTAAATAATGTGTTCCAGGTTATTAAACTCATATTAGAATCATATGGCTTTATGATTCTAATTCTTTAACCTGTGAATTCGTGGAAGTATCACTTGATTTTCACATGTTGAACTGGCCTTACAAAAATATCCTAATTATCCATGGTATATAATTCTTTTTATGCACTCTTAGACTTAATTTGCTAATATTTCATTGAAGATTTTTACATCTATGTCCATGAGAAATATTGGCCTGTAGTTTCTATTTGATGTCTTTGATTAGTTTAGTATTAAGATAGTATTGGCTTCACAGAATAAATTGGAAGTATTCTGCTTCTACTTTTTGGAAGAGATTATAAAAAATTGATATAATTTCTTCCTTATGTGTTCAGTGGAATTCACAATAAACTCACCTGGGCCTGGTGTCTTCTGTTTTATAAGGTAATTTGTTATAGATTCAACTTCTTTAATAGATACAGGCTTATTCAGATAATCTATTTTTTCTTGTACGAGTTTTGGTAGATTGTGTCTTTCAAGGAATTGGTATAGAGTTCTTCCTAATATTCCTTTATTATTCTTTTAGTATCCATGTAATCCACAGTAATAGCCCCGCTTTCCTTTCTGATACAGTAATTGTCTTTTCTCTTGTTCTTTTAGTTAACCTGGCTTATTGATTTAATTGACATTTTCTAATAACCAGCTTTTGTTTTCATTGAATTTCTCTCCTGATTTTCTGTTTTCAATTTCAAGTCCCATGTGCCATAAGGCTTCCACCCTGCAAGGATTGGTCTGTGTGCAGATTGAGAAGAGTTAAGAAAAACCTCCTCAGTTGCCAGCAAAGCTCCTTAGAAGGTTCACTTCTGAATGGCCACCTATGCCCTTTCTTTAATAGTTCTCGTTGAAGCTATAAAAAGCCCTCTTAAATCACATAGGTCCATAAAGAAATTTAAAAAAAATCACACAGGTCCAAATAACATCAATGTCACAAGTCAGTAGAATTTAAAATGCAGATGGATATATAAATGTTGAACATTTTGTTTAATAACTTAATACATACAGCAAAGTACCATCATTTTCTCACAATAAATAACATTCCCCAAAAGAACCAGTATTTTTTTACAATAAAGAAGAAAATGAACTTTCTAAATTAGCTGGGTGATAAAGAAACAAAGGGACTATGTGAATATCTGTAGATGTAAAATAGTTCTTACTTAAAACATATATTTTGATAAATAATTGTAAACTTAACATGTATTTTATCTCCTAAAAAGTTAATGTTAAAATTGCTTTCTCAGAAGGATTAGAGCACATTTAATATAGGAAAGAAATGAAGCAGTTACAATTGTTTTTCTCCGTGAATAGAATGAAAGTATTGGGATTTTGCTAATAACTCTTGTTAATAGATTGTTTGTTAAAGGGAAACGATTCCATAGGTAGAAACATTCTGTATTCTCTAGAGTTTTTGATAATTTACTACATTCATTTTTAGAAAATATGAGCATAAATCTAATTATTGGTTCTGAATATGCATAATAGTTTGCTATCACAAACTATTTTGGCATATTATTGAAAAACATATTTTTAACCATAAATTAATTTTATGCTTGGCTGGACATATTTCTTTAATTTTGAGTTATGGGAAAACACATTTAAAGCAATATAGATTTAAAATGGAATGAGCTTTTTAATTTATAATAATTATATTTTATAATGTTTAAATTACTTGTGGAGTCTAAGAATTTAGGGGTTGGAAAGGGCATTAGGGATTACCTATTTCAGAAAAGTATTTCTTACCACTTACGCTATCTTTAAAAATCCAAAAATCTCAAAGTCGTTCTGAAAATAAACAAATAAGATATTTTCTGAGACAACATGGCAGTGGGCAGGACCAGAGCGAAGGTGAGAGTGTGAGTGGGTGGGCATGTGTGAGGGTGAGCATGGAGGGCGCGAGTGTGGAGGGCATCTGTCAGTGTGGGAGATCGGGGCGGGCAGTTCAGATGTTCCTGGTGGAGGAGCTGCTGGCTGCCATGCCTGCTGCTCAGCCCTGTGCTTCTCTCTCTTATTGAAAGACAAACATCACATGATCATAGCAATAGATGGAGAAAAAAGCATTCAACAAAATCCAACATGCTTTTTTTAAATAAACAGTCTCAGCAAAGTGGGAGTAGGTGAAGCATACATCAGCATAATAAAAGCCATATATGACAAACGTACAGCTAACATCATACTCATTGGTCAACACCTAAAACCATTTCCCCTAAAAACAGGAAAAAGACAGGGATGTCTGCTTTCATCATTCTACTCAACATAGTACTGAAAGTCCTAGCCACAGCAAGGACAAGAAGTAAAAAGAAAAAGAAAAAAAAGGCATGCAAATTGGAAAGGAGGAAGTATAACTCTCATTATTCACAGATGACATGATACTGTACATAGAAATCCCTAAGACTCCAAAAAATGTCTAGATTTAATAAATGAATTCAGCAATGTAGCAGGATACAAAATTAACACCCAGAGATATATGGCATTTTTATACACTATTAATGAACACTCAGAAAGAGAAACTAAAACAAAAACAAAAACAAAAAAAACAACAATCCCATTTACCATTGCAACAAAATTTAAGATACTTAAGAATAAACTTAACTAAGGAGGCAAAAGACCTATACTCTGAAAACTATATGACATTGAAAAAAGAGATAGAGGAAGATAAACGCAAGTGGAAGAATATACCGTGTTCATGGATTGGTAGAATTCACATCATTAAAATATCCATACTACCCAGAGCATTCTATAGATTCAATGCAATTTCTATTAAAATACAAATGGCATATTTCACAGATCTAGAACAAACACTCCAAGAATTTATATGGAACCAAAAAAAGACCCCGAATAGCCAAAGCCATCTTGAGAAAGAAGAACAAAGTTGGAGGGATCACAATATCAGATATCAAGCCACTGTAATCAAAACAGCCTGGTACTGGCACAAAAACAGGCATGTAGAGCAATTAAACAGAATAGAGAACCCAGAAATCAACACAAGCCATTATGCTCAATTAATATTTGATAAAAGAGGCAAAAGCATGGAATAAAGACAGAAAGAGTGAAAGGGAGGCAGGAGGGGGAGAGAGAGGGGAGAGAAATATCAATGTGAGAGAGACACATGGATTGGTTGCCTCCTACATGCACCCTGAACAGGACCTGGGATTAAATTTGCATTCCAGGTATGTGCCCTTGACTGGAAACAAACCTGTGACCCTTTGGTGCATAGGCCGATGCTCTAACCACTTAGCACACTGTCCAGGGCTCATAAATGTCTTTCATCTCCACAAATGATATTTAATGTGCACTATATTTAGACCTGTTGTTCTGTCCCTTTGGAAACTTTTTTTGGCTTTTGTCACTAATACAACTATCACCTGTTCAATTCCATTTCTATCTTCTCAAAATGTATATACTTCTCATTTGTTCTTAGTTTCTTTAGATCCTTCTGTATTTACAACTCTTTGTTCCTTACATTCATTTTAGTGAGAACTCAGAAATGAACAGGGGTAAATGTGAGTATTCAATATCTATATGTTCTATCTCGTCATCTTAATAACATAATGCATACATAACAAATTTAACAAGTGAAACTTTAGATAGTACTGCCTTTACAAACAAAAGAAAGGCCTTAACAAGTTTATTAATATTGGGAAACTATATTATGTGTGTTTATTTCATTCAGAATTCCATGCAACTTTGATTTTTAATGTTCTTTTACTAATCATATTTCCATGGCAAAGTTATAGATGTCTTACTGGAAACTGGGACAATGCTTATGTAGAACCTTTTCTCATTTACTTTAAAATACATCATTTCACAAATACCATAGAATTAAGAATAGCATAATATTGCTGTGTGTGTTTGTGTGTGTGTGTGTGTGTGTGTGTGTGTGTGTGAATTCATTTAAACTAATAGGTCTGACAAGAAGAATGGCATATTCTGTGGGTGGCTGGACAATACATTCTTTTAGTCCATATTTTAGAAATTGTCCACTGATGAAATACTGAAAGTAGTCTTTTGTCAAAGCATAATTTATCATGAGAAAGTTGGTTTTACTTAGTTTTGTCAGAGACAATCCGTGCTTCAATGTTTAAGCAAAATCCAGTCAAGTAATTCACAGATTTTGTTTTTGTTGTTTTGATTACTAAGACATATATCATTGGGCACATATATTTATCCTATGGAAAATATAGACTACATATTTGATTAATGCATGATATTAAGTGTAAAAGTTAAGAATTTAAAGGTGAACCAGTTTGAAAGTGCCACTTCAATATTTGGGAAAAAAATGTTAATTGATACATAGATTTTTAAAACTTGAATATACACAACTTGTTCACTTAAGCATTGCTCATCATCGCACTCAACTTTATTGGAGGTGGTTACAGAAGTGGAAACAGTAATAGCTTGTACAGGCTTTTTAAAAATTGTAACTCTAACTTTTGAAGTAGTTTGTGAAGAGTGAATTTGATGGGTTTTTGAGTGACAAGTTAACACCCACATCCAGGTGCCTGTCTAGATTCCAAGCACTGGAGCAACACCTCTATATGTAGGAACTCATCCTCTTATAACACAAGGAACACTACTACCTTATCAATGTGGGACACGCGGTTTAGCCAAGCCCTTCGTAAACCAAATTTTAATGTAAGGAGCAAGAATCTCTGTTCTTGCATAGGTGACCTGAAAACTATACTTCTGACTCTGGTAGAAGTCACTAGAACCCAGCATTGGGAGGACGTCTGTTCATTCGAAGTTTGGAGTCCATTTCCAGAGCCACGGAAGACTGTGAGGCTTGTGAAAGTAAAGTGAGAGAAAATTGAGAAGTTCTTGAATATTTTGAGAATTCTAAGGGAGGGTACATGTAGACAGAGCAATCTGAACACTCCACAGGCTCTCATTGTCAGTGTTTATCTAAATTTTTCATTGTGTGGGTGTGATCTATTTCCTCTTTTCGAAATCCAATATCAAGTGCAACAGGCTTAACTGATTTTCAGGCAGTACAAATGTCTCCCTGCTACTGTATGCACACCAAGCAGGGTTTGTTCAGCATGCATAGCATTTATCTGGAAAGCAGGTCTGTTTTTGTCATCTGGATCTCAAAGTGGTATCTATGCTAACGATTGTTTAAAAGTGGGCTTGGAAGTTCCCTCTGAAAGGAAAGTATGGCTATTTCAGTTTTTCAAATAGGATGATATACCTTGGGTTAGGTTTGGTTTTGAGTATTAAGACAGTCTTCTAGGAACAAGATTTCCTGCCTAATAGACAGGGAGACATTTGTAGATTGGTAAGTAATGCCACGACCTGAGTGTGAAAGAAAATGTATATTTTAAAATGCAAAGAAAACAAGCCTAAAAAACCAATTCAAGTTCAAATTTTGTTCTCACAAGATGTCTAATTTTGGCTTTATTTTTTCTTTTACTGGTTAAACCTCTAATTTTCTGTACTTTAAGTTATATCTTGTGATTTTAAACAAAATATATAGATACTACAAAAATGTATGCCTGGTTTAAACATGACTTAATTTAGAAGAATGTGTCTTAACTTTCCTCTAATGATGTTTTGTTATGTAATAAGTGTAACAGTATATAATTATCAGAATTTTAATTATGTATGGTTTCATCTTACTTCACTTGGGATTATAAATATGGGTGTTCCCATAGTTGTTTTATATTTCCTATGATTTGGTGAAATGCAATTAGAAAAAAAGTGTGTTAGAAACAATGAACCTGTCAAAGGAAAGTTTATATAAATATTACTAATGATCACCAAATCAAGAAATAAATGGTTCTTAACCCAGTATCTCAATATAAGAGTTATAAGCTCAGAAAAGTAACCAATTTCTTGGCCCTTGCAATTTCTTGTGACGGATCTTTATACTATTTACAGGTGGAACCCAAGTAATTTGTCTCTAAACAATGACATAGGACTGAGATAACAGGAAATCTATCTTTGATCTCTGCTGTCTGTAAAGAGGTATTTTGTAACGAAAGTCAGAGGATAAGGAGAATAGTAAAGCATGCTTATTGCATTCTGTCATGAGCAAGTTACACTTGAGAAATCCCTGTTATTACTTGGAATCAGAATATTTACTCTGCTAACAGAAAACAAAGGGTGTAAAACAGAACAAACAATTCAATAATGCTAATTGTAACTCTTAAAACCAGAAGCTGGTTTTCCGCATAAACAAGTAGGTTTATCAGAAGCCTAAAAAGGAAGGGACTCATGGCCCTCCATGCCAGTGTATGAGAGACTGTGCACATGTTGCTTTCCCATTTGATATCTGTTTCTCATCATTAAATGAGAAATAAAAGCAGCGTATTCACCCTAAAAGAGGCTTTATGTGGGTTAAAAGAAAATGTATATGTGTTATGAAAATGCTTACAAATTAGTCTTAGGAGACTTACAATGAATACTGATATCAATTCTGTGTAAAATATTTTAGAATTTGTATTTGCTTAATAATTTTAATTTACATATTTTTTTCAAATATACTCTGACTTATGTATCCATAATTATATGTGGTAGGATTTATTATTCCCATTACAAAGATGAAGAAACATACCAGAATAACTGGCTCAAAGTAATGCATTATGAAGATAGACCCAGCCGTAAAATTAATGTTGTCATTTAGTGCTACATTTTTTCTTAATAGCATCAGCATGCTATTTAGTAAGCTTTATTATAGCCTTGTTTCAAAAGGTTTTGAAAATTGTGAATTACACCCACAGCTAGGGAAATAATATTTACTGAGCTCAATGCATGAGCCATTTATATATTTTATTATACCCAGTGTCTCCAAAACTTCTACGAGTTAATTTTTTTTAAATACACATTTATTAGTTACTTTCTTTTGCTCATTAGGTTCCACATGGTATTTTTCTTTCTCTGACTGGCTTAATTCACTTAGTATAATACTCTCCAGGTCCACCCATGCTGTCTTGAAGGTAGTATTGCCTTCTTTTTTATAGACAAGTAGTATTCCATTGTGTAAATGTACCACAGCTTTTTTGTCTACTCATCTACTGATAAACACTTGGGCTATTCCAAAATCTTGGCTATTGTCACCCGAATAAATTCAATAAAAATAAAAATATGCATTTTAAAGATAAAAGTAAACATGGGAATATTTAAATGATTGCCCAAAGTCACACAGCTAGGTACATTATAGAACAAGAATGCAAATTCACATTTGGACTATGAAGGAATTATCACTTTAGCCTCCATAAATGTCCTCCATAAATGCTCCGGCAGGTGTTTTGTTTGTTTGTTTGTTTTTTATTTTTGCTTTTGTGGTTTTTACTCTTGGCAATCCACTTAACAGCTCTGAAGTACATGTTCTTGCTCCTCTTCTCACTTTTTAGGGTACTTTGTTGTTGTTTGTTTCTATTGAGATAATATGAGATAAAAAACATTTTTGTAAACTGCAAAGTATGTAAATATATTATGTGATGGGTAAATGTTGGCAACACAAATATTGCTCATGAAATGACATCAGAAAAAGTTAACTTGCTTTTTTTGTAACTTTGTATCTATCATGTTATTTTCATATGAATTACACATTTCCTATGATTCAGTGAGGACTTATTTTATTATTAAAATATATTTAATATATAACACTTTGTAAGTTTAAGATGTACAACATCTTATTTTGATTCATTATGTATTACAGTATGATTGCCTTTGTAGCATTAGTTAGCACCTCATCAGGTCATGTAATTATCATTTCTTTTTTTTTTGTGGTGAGAATAAATAAGATTTAGTCTCCTAGCAAATTTATAATACAACATTATCTATAATCACTATATTGTGCATTAGCTATCAAGGACTTATTTATCTACAAGTTGCAAGTGTTTACCTCAATTCAAAACAACATCTCTCTTATTTCCAATGGTAAGCAACATTTCACCCTTTATTTTTATAAATTCTGCTTTTTTATAGATTTAACATATAAGTCACTTATTGAAGCCACATTTAAGTTTAGATGGTTCTTTATAAAATACCATTCCTACTTATTTTATAAAGGAAAATTACATATAGCTAATGCAACTTTCTAAAGTGTTTTAATTTTATTTTTATGACAGAATCAATTAAGACTTGACCATCAGACTTGAATACTATTTTAATTACCAGCAATTAAATGAAATGCAAGTTCAATTAAATGTAATCAAATTAAATCCATATTATCATTTTGAATATAAAACAAGAGACAACAAATGTATTTATTTCCAAAGAAAGGTAAATGAAATACTTTACAAACTTTTTTGCCTAGTTTTTCATGAAAGGTTGAGTTAAGACTAGTTTGCTTAATACAGTATAATTTTAATTTAATCTTACATAGCTCTTTATAGCTATTATTATTTAACCATCCAACCATTGTTTAAAAATTTGAATGAAGTCTATTAAATACTAGACAGGTTAATAAATTCTGGTCTTTAAATATCTGGCATTTAAATTAGAAAATAAAATATCATATTGTGGTTATTTAATAAAAATTAATTGATGTTGTAGAAATCATGTCTATTTGTAGCAGTTTCTTGACAAATGTAAGCCTGAAAATAACTAAGACAAATGCATTTTTTTAAATTCTCACCTGAGGATTTTTTAAAATTTTTTTTAGCAAGAGGATGGTAGAGAGAGAGAGAAATGTGAGAAATATCGATCAATTGCCTCCTGCACGTGACTGGACTGGGGATCTAACCCGCAACCTAGGTATATGCCTTGACCAGAAATCAAACCTTCAAACTTTTGGTGCATGTCATGATGCTCCAATTAACTGCAGTAGCAGGATTTGTATCTCATTGGAGATTAAGTTTCAACATTTGAATTTTGGGGGAAGAGACACAAGCATTTTAGTCTGTAGCAACCACTCTGTTGATCATAATAAATACATATTACTCAATTTCAGGAACTCCTTAAAGTAACCCTTTGCAAATGGCCACTTTATTACCATTTACAGGATAAGGGATTTACAGCAGTTACCTACAAAACCTCTAAATGGTTGAGCTGGTATTCAGATCTAGGACTCTTACCCTTCTTACTATGATACTGCCTTTCTAACAGAAGTTTCTCAACTACTGCAATGGACACAAAAATATTATACAAAACAACACTTCAAAAGAGAAAATAAGGATATAAATATTATTTATATGAATAAAAGGGTAATATGCTAATTAGGGCAGATGTCTTCCGGACAAAGCCACAGTGTCTGAGAGGCCTGGAACTCAGGCAGCCGTGAGCCCTGGCAGCTGCAAGGCCCGGAGCTCAAGCCTCACAGCCGCCACTGCTGGCATAGTAGCAGCAGCGTGGTGATGAGGTCGACCCCTTCTAACTCTCCCATCCACACTCGTCTATCTGAAACAAGTATACAAGACGAGTGTGGATGGGAGAGTTGGAAGGGGTCGACCTCAGCGAACGTACCTCAATCAGATTGAGGACGTTTTTAGCAAAGGCCAGTTTAGGAGTACCCTAATCTTATCCAATAAAAGAGAAACATGCAATTTGACTGTACATCCGCTACACTCACAAGCCACGACCACAAGCCACACCCACCAGCCTATCAGAGCGACTATTTGCAAATTAACCCAATCAAGATGGTGGCCGGCAGCCACGGAGCTGGAGCAAGCAGGAGGCTTGGTTGCCCCAGTGAGGGAGGAAGCCAAGGTTCCTGTCTGCCCTGGCCAGCTGTAGCCTCCGCTCAAGGCTACAAAGTTTTAATTATAGAAGATAAATAAATCCCAGATACCTGCTTCCAGCCAGCCTCCACTGGGAGCTTGGGTGGCTGGGGACTGTGGCCATCCTGTAAACGGCCCTCAGCCCCTCATCCAGGCTGGCCAGGCACCCCAGCGGGGACCCCCACCCTGATCTAGGACACCCTTCAGGGCAAACCAGCCAGCTCCCACCTATGCACCAGGTCTCTATCCTATATAATAAAAGGGTAATATGCAAATTTACCCTAACAGCAGAACGACTGTGAATGACTGGTCACTATGACACACACTGACCACCAGGGGGCAGATGCTCAATGCAGAAGCTTCCCCCTGGTGGTCAGTGTGCTCCCACAGGGGGAGCTCTTCTCAGCCACAAGCCAGGCTGATGGCTGCCAGTACAGTCGTGGTGGTGGGAGCCTCTCCCGCCTCCTCAGCAGCGCTAAGGATGTCCGACTGCAGCTAGGCCTGCTTCCTGCTGGCAAGTGGACATCCCCCGAGTGCTCCCGGGCTGCCAGAGGGATGTCTGACTGCCAGCTTAGGCCCAATCCCCCAGGGAGCGGGCCTAAGCCAGCAGGTGGACATACCCCGAGGGGTCCCAGACTGCGAGAGGGCACAGGCCGGGTTGAGGGACACCCCCCCCCCACCCGAGTGCACAAATTTTTGTGCACTGGGCCTCTAGTTAAGTTAATAACAATGTACCTACCTATATAGTTTAAATTTAAAAATTTGGCTCTCAAAAGAAATTTCAATCGTTGTACTGTTGATATTTGGCTCTGTTGACTAATGAGTTTGCCAACCACTGGGTTAGGCTTATGTGCATGCATACAAGTCCTTTGGTTGATCTGAGTGGGAGCTGGGGGGTGGGGGGGAGGGAGGATAAGGACACATATGTAATACCTTAATCAATAAAGAAAAAAAAAAGTAAGTTAAAGAAAGCAAAAGAGTAAAGAGAATGCAGGTAACAGAAGCCAAACTTCAAACTGAATAAATCTTCTTAGTCTCATTTTTTTTTCATTTTTTTACACAGTAAAAATATCCCTGTTATAGGATCATGAACAGTTAAAAGTGGAAGGCCTTTCAATCAACCAGGCCAACGTTTCAGCCTTTGCAGGCTGCCTTCACCCACCTCCCGAGTCCTTCATCCACACTCTGCTACAGCACCTCCTGGAAGAGGGGAGGAGGTGGTGGCTCCTTTTCATCTGGCCTCAAAGAGTCCCATGCTCTTCCCCCACAAATTGGATCCTCTTTCAGTCAGAAATGCTGAAAAGTAGGAGTCGTACTGATTTCACCTGTATACCTCACCATCATCCCCCTAAGATTTTCAAGTCCTTCCACTTCCCTGGATTTCTATTCCATCTCCCTAATCAAATCTAACACACTTTCTGACCCTGGCTTCTATGCAAACCTCCTACAGATCACTTCATTTCCACTTACCCAAGCTTGAGAACAAATGTCCACTGACTTCCACATACACAGAATTATGTGACCCCCACATTTAAAACCATTTACTGCTGCCCATTTCTAAGATAAAATAATGTCATGCGGATAGTTCACAAGCCTTGAATAATCTGGAACTGTCTAGTTGCATCTATACCATGTGCACTTTCACCCCTTCCACTCCAGCCTCTGAAAGTCTTTCTACCTCTGTGCCCTTTAGGACACAAAGATTTTCCTTTGTTAAAATTATTTTTTTATTGTTGAAACTACTACAGATGTCCCCCATTTCCCACTGCCCTTTACTCAACTGCACCCAACCCCACCCCCTCCAGCCCCCTCCCCTCGCCAGACCCCCTGCCTCTGGCCATCACCATACTGTTGTCTGTATCCATGGGCTATGCAGTTATATCTTCTTTCATCCAATCCTCCCCTATCCCCCTTCCTCTCACCTCTGTCAGTCTCTTCCATGTGTCCATGCCTCTGGTTCTATTTTATTCGTCAGTTTATTTTGTTATTAGATTCTACATCTAAGTGAGATCATATGGTTTTTGTCTTTCTCTGTGTGGCTGACTTTACTTAGCATAATAATCTCCATGTCAACACAAGGATTTTAAAGTGCAATTTGACCCACTAAATGCTCTTTTATAAGGATAAAAATAATTTTCAGGTTTTTGAGCTAGGATACTACTCAAATCCTTTCAAGAGGTTTATATTAGCATTTGCTATAGTCAACCTCAGGCCATTTTTAGAACTGTGGGACCAGAGTAAATTGTATTGCCTTTGCCCTGCCACCTCCCCTGAGCATGCCATCAAATGCATCAGCTCCTCTCTTCCCTCATCTTTTAGGCCACAGGGTTCTCTTCATCAAGGAAGCCATCAGTATCTTTAATCTCCCAAGTATGTGTCTCCACAGCATTTTGTATCTTATACCATTTGTTCCAACTACATTCATTTATATTTCTCAATTAGTCTCCTTCTTCATCAGTGAGTTCCATAAAGACAAGAATTGTGTATATTTTTACTTACTAATGTTTCTGCAAACCATGACACAGAGTAGATTTTAAATATTTGTTAAAGTATTGAGTCAGTAGGCTAATGCATAAATAATATACATTCATATATGGTATAAATTTATAATTTCACTTTCTAGGAAATATGGAGAATTCTTAACCACATTTGATTAGACATTTTTTCTTATTTCTAATCAGTTTTTGATAATTCCATATCTGATATACATTATAAATGATATATATGTTTCTATATTTTTGGATAATTATAAAGGTAGTATTTATTAAAATACATTTCATTTTCAAAATTGAGTATCAGCTGTTAAAGTGTGTATACATTTTTTGGGACACCCTGTATATAAATACATATATTCATCATTATAATATCATTCAGAGTGTTTTTACTGCCCTAAAATTCCTCTGGTTCTGCCTATTCATCCCTGCCCCCTCATCCCTGACAACACTGATCTTTTTTATTTTACTTTTTTTCAAATGTGATATAGTTAAAATTATGCAGTATCTTGCATTTTCAGATTGACTTCTTTCACTTAGTAGCATGTATTTAAGATTTCTTCATGTGTTTTTCTGATGGTAACTTATTTCTTTTTTAGTCCTAAATAAGGCGGGGTTGGGAGATACGGGGTTGGGGAGAGATTAACTAAAGAACTTGTATGCATAACCCATGGACACAGACAGTGTGGTGAAGGCCTGGGGGTCAGGAGTCAGGTGGAAGGAAAAAGAGGGTATATATATGATACAGTCAATAATAAAGATAAATACAAAATAAATAAATATCGTGATGTAGGTATGTACCACAGCTTATTTATTCATTCACTTATTGAAGGACATCTTGGTTGCTTTCAAATTATAAATAAAACTGCAATAAACATCATTGCGTGGCCATATTTTCAACTTCTTTGGGTAAATAACAAGAAGCTTTTGTAAGAAACCACCAAAATCTCTTTCAAATTGGCTATACCATTTTGCATTCATAACCTTACTAGCATTTGGTATTGACAGTGTTCATTCAGGCCATTCTATTAGATGGGTATTGCTATTGCATTTCTCTTAATTTTCATTTCTCTGATAAAATATGATTTACAGCTTCTTTTCATATGTTAATTTGATATCTGTAGACTTCTTTGGTGAGGTGTCATACGGTCTTTGGCCTATTTTTTAATGTTTATTTTGTGTTATTGAGTTTTAAACTTTTTTGCATATTTTAGATAACATTCTATACCAGGATGTATCTTTTGGAAATATTTTCTCCCAGCTTGTGGTTTTTCTTATTCTCTTTATATTGTCTTTCACAGAGCAGAAGTTTTACATTTTAATGAAGTAGAATGTACCTTTGATGTTGTACCTAAATGTCATTGCCATACCTGAGGACGTGTAGGTTTTCTCGTGTTATTTTCTAGGAGTTTTATAGTTGTATATTTTGCTCTGTGATTCATTTTGTAAAGGATGGTTAGTCTATATCTAAGTTCTTTTCTTTGGGGGGATGTGGATATCTAGTTGTTCCAGCACCATTTCTTTAAAAAATATATTTTTATTGATTTCATAGAAAAAGGGAGAGGGAGAGAGAGAGTTAGAAATATCAATGATGAGAGAGAATTATTGATTGGCTGCCTCCTGCATGCTCTACACTGAAGACCAAGCCCACGACCCCATCATGTGCTCTGACCTGGAATCAAACTGCAACCTCCTGCTTCATAGGTTGACACTCAATCACTGAGCCACACTGGCCACATCCAGCACAGTTCTTGAAAAGACTATTTGTCCTCCATGGTATTGCCCCTTTGCTCCTTTGTCAAAGGCCAGTTGACTATATTTATGTGGGTCTATTTCTGGGCTCTCTATTTTGTACCATTGACCTATTTGTGTAGTCTTTTGCCAACACCACACTACTGGTATCTTGACTATTGTATCTTAATAGTAAGTCTTGTGCTTATGTAGTCTAACTTTGTTTTTCTGCTATAATATTGTGTTGGTTAGTACTATTTTTATCAAGATTCATTATATACCTCAGAGAAACTTTTTCTATCTATAATTGTAGACCTGAACCTTAAGAAACCTGTTACACCAGAATGAGCTGAAAAAGAATATCACCACGTTTTAATGGCATATAAAAATGGCACTTTCCCTATGTACAAGATGCCTCTACAATGCGCCATCTGCTCTGTGAATTCTGTGCTCTCGGTCAGTTGTCTCTGTCTTTCTAGTCATTTTACTTAAAAACATTTGATTCCATATTCCAGTAACTATTTAAAGAGGATATCCTCATTGGGTAGAATGTTACAATATTACCTATATATACCTTGTATATTCTCTCATCGATAAAAACAGATCAGTGTCTAAGCAACTGTCAATTCAGTGGCATGTGTTTACTCTTTTCCCCCAGCCTGGCTGAGTCTCCTTACGAACATTAATCAAACAGGAAATAAAAAGTCTGTCATATGCTTTTAGTCTCTGTTTTGAGGTTTCTGTCACAACACTGCAGTTCTGGGAACAGGGTCTTCTAGCCAGCTTATTTTTATCTCTAAAGCAGAGATTTTAAACCTTTTTCATTCCATTGCACACATAAACTAATCACTAAAATTCTGAGGCACACCGAAATATATGTTATTTTTTTGCTAATCGGACAAAAAATAGGTATAATTCGGATTGATTTCCAAAAAAAGGATAATAATAACCTACCGTTTTTGCTCCAAAGTGAGTTTACAAAAAATCAGGAGCCTGTACTTGTATATAAGGATTTCTGGTACCAAGAATTAACCAATCAGACTCAACCATATGCAAAAAATATTGGAGAAGTGGAGAGGGCATTTCAGGTACAGTTAGTAGATCTTGTGTAATTAGCTCAAGAAATAGAGATAGGGCAGATAAGAAAAACTGGGAATAATTGAAGGGTTTGTTTATTCATGAATTCGTTTATTCAGATAAGTCAATTCAATTCTCAGTATATTGAACAACATCTGACATTAGGCCTAGTAGGACTGCCTGAGTAAAGTAAGGACAGTTTCTCTGAAAGTCAGGTAACAGAGGAAGAGAATTCTATAATTTCCCAGCTTATTGCTGCATGTAAATATAATTGCCTTTTGGATATTAATCTTATAATAAAAATTAATTAATTTTTAAAATTCTCAAAATTTTTCTGTAGAATCATTGGTTCCTATGTAGAAAATGATATCATTTACAAATAATGGAAGGTTTACTTCTCTACCAATCTTTATAAGAATATGTTTATTTACAGTTACACAGAACCTTGGACTTCCAGGTGATATGGACATAATTGTTTTTCCCTTAAAAAAAAAAAAATTACAAATAATTTTTATTAGAAGTAAATCATACACACAAGAAAGTGAGCAGATAATAGGTTACAGTCTGATGACATCTCACAAATTGACTTTATGTCTACAAAGAGTCCCTAGTAAAGATACAAGACATTATCAACATGCCCCCAAATCAGAATCCTGTTACAAATCACCATTGAAAAAGATAACTACTTGTTCCAGTGCTTCTCTATGCTCATGGATTTGGACTATCTTGTTAATTATGATGTAAAAGATTTTCATTATCTTTCTCCTAACACAGTCATTTATTGAAGTATTGTTAATCTAGTTTACCAATAACTTAAGGATGTCCCTATATTAATGGAGCTGAGGTTGTATTTATTCATTTTTTAAAGAAGAGTTACAAATTCCAAATCCACTTACTTCTTTCCTCATGTTCTTAATAGCTTTCATCAGTAGTCCCCTCTTCTGCTTCAGGTTTGAACAATTAAATTAATACTTAGTATATAGTGATAAGAACATGTAATTCCTTAGAGTGCTCTTATTCAGAAATTTAACTCAATAATTAGGCATCTAGACAACTACATCTTACTGGTTTTTCATTATACTAACTTTCTTTTATTCAGTACTAGAGGCCTGGTGCATGGATTCATGCATATTGAAAGGAAATTAATTAGAAGGTGGTCAGTGGGGTGGGACTGGGTGAGAGGGTCAGACATGCCCTGGAGCCAATCTTTTGTGGTCCCTCCCCAGCCAGCCACACCTGGGGCAGTGCCATGGCTCTGCAGAGTGAGTGGGGTCCCTCTGGCAGGTGGGGTCTCTTGGCCTGGACTGAGGGGTTTGGGCCAAAACCACTCTCCGACATGCCCCGAGGGGTGCCGGATTGCGAGAGGGCAGTTCTTGGGTGACACACCCCGGAATTGGGCTCCCTCCTCTCTGGTTCCAAATGTGTCACCCAAGAATTGAAGCTGCCAAGTCACCACAGCTCAGCAGCTCCTGTGTTGAGCATCTGCCCCCTGGTGGTCAGTGCATGTCATAAACACTGCTCAGATGGTCTAATGGTCGGACAGTCACTTAGGCTTTTATATATATATATATATATATATATATATATATATATATATATATATACACACACACACTAATAAAAGAAAAAGGTGCTAATTGACCGTACCTTTGCCATGCCCACCAGCCAATCAGAGTGACTATATGCAAATTAACCCAACCAAGATGGCAGCCGGCAGCCATGGAGCTGGAGCAAGCCGGAGGCTTGGTTGCTCTGGCGATGGAGGAAGCCAAGCTTTCCGCCTGCCCTGGCCGGCTGTGGCCTCTGCAAAAGGCAACAAAGTTTCAATTATAGATGATAAATAAATCCCAGATACCTGCTTCCAGCCAGCCTCCACTGGGAGCTTGGGTGGCTGGGGGCTGTGGCCATCCTGAAAATGGCCCTCAGCCCCTCACCCAGGCTGGCCACACACCCCAGCCGGGACCCCTACCCTGAAGGGGCTGTGGCCAGCCTGAAAACAGCCATCAGCCCCTCACCCAGGCTGGCCAGGCACCCCAGTGGGACCCTCACCCTGATGGGCAAACCAGCGGGCCCCCACCTGTGCACCAGTCCTCTATCCTATATAATAAAAGGGTAATATGCAAATTTACCCTAATAGCAGAGCGACTGGGAATCACTGGTCACTGTGACACACACTGACCACCAGGGGGGGAGATGCTCAATGCAGGAGCTGCCCCCTGGTGGTCAATGTGCTCCCACAGGGGGGAGCTCTGCTCAGCCACAAGCCAGGCTGACAGCTGCCAGTACAGGTGTGGTGGTGGGAGCCTCTCTCAACTCCTCAGCAGTGCTAAGGATGTTCGACTGCAGCTAGGCCTGCTCCCCGCTGGCAAGTGGACATCCCCCAAGGGCTCCTGGGCTGCCAGAGGGATGTCTGACTGCCAGCTTAGTCCCAATCCCCCAGGGAACGGGCCTAAGCCAGCTGGTGGTTATCTCCTGAGGGGGTCCCATACAGCAAGAGGGCACAGGCCGGGCTGAGGGACCCTCCTGAGTGCACAAATTTTTGTGCACTGGGCCTCTAGTGTGTGTGTGTGTGTGTGTGTATATGTCTCTAAGTGTATTATTTTCTCTCTTAGGAATATCTAAGAAGTTCTACTAGTCATTGTTTGGCCAGTTGAAAACATGTGGCTTTATTCTCTTTATCAGTGTCTTGGAAACCATCAATAGAATTATCAGATTATTTGCATGTTAATAATACTTTCATTAACATGCTTACTCTTGGTTATTTCCATTGTCTGAAATCATATTATCTATGTGAAATGGCTGGTGGAACCAATGACATTGTCAAATAATAATTTTTTCTCTCCCTGAGAAGGTGGATTAAATTTTATAGAAGAGATATAGAAAAACTTGATTAAAGTTAAACTTTCCTTATGAATACTTTAAAGTGACTATAAGTTTTGAATAAAATTAACAACTTTGCACTTAAGACAGCATAACAGGTTTACTTTTAGGGTTAAAAAATATCATCATTGTATTTTTTAAGGAAGGCACTGAGTAAATAAATTGGACAGGAGTTTGTGGCCTTAATGCAGTGGTTCTCAACCTGTGGGTCACCAACCTGTGGCTAGCGACCCTTTGGGGGTCTAACGACCCTTTCACAGGCGTCCCCTAAAACCATTGGAAAACACATATATAAACAGTGGTTCTCAACCTTCCTAATGCCTCGACGCTTTAATACAGTTCCTCATTTTGTGGTGACCCCTAACCATAAAATTATTTTCATTGCTACTTCATAACTGTAATTTTGCTACTGTTATGAATCATAATGTAAATATCTGATATGCAGGATGTATTTTCATTGTTACAAATTGAACATAATGAAAACATAGTGATTAATCACAAAAACAATATGAAATTATGTGTTTTCCGATGTTCTTAGGCGACCCCTGTGAAAGGGTCATTTGACCCCCAAAGGGGTCGTGACCCACAAGTTGGTGACCCACAGGTTGAGAACAGCTGCCTTAATGGAATTTAATTATCTTTATGACCTAGATTATCATACAAGTTGGTGGGAAATTTGCACAGAGTGAATTTACAGAGTTTACAAGATAACCAAGCTCCCAAGCCAAGGATAATTTAGTGGAATTAGGATGACTGTCTCAATCTTGGTTTTAGTTTTTGATTTTGCTTTGTTTGTTTGTTTGTTTTGCATGGCTATGGGTCATATTTCAATGAGGGAAAGCTAAATGTCCATTATAGTGTTTATCTGCTTTTTTATACTATGATCTATGCTCTACCTCTGCTTCTTCTTATCATTCTTTCTTCAACAGTGGTAATAGCCAGAGGGAAAGGGGAATGAAGGTCTGTATGGTTCCACAAAGGGAGGATAAATGGGGATGGAAAGAGACCTTGCTTTGGGCTATGGGTGCATGATGCAGTGTGCAGATAATGTTTTGTTGAGTTTGTTGAGCTGTATGCTTGCAATCTGTATGGTTTTGTGAACCAATATTACCCCCAATAAATTAAACTTAAAAAAGAATTACCTGAAATAAAGAGAATATATTGATGAAAGGTTATAAATAAAGCATGAATCCTTCATCTTGGTTTCACACTGTTTTCTCATTATACTCTGGTCCTTCCAACACAGTACCAATTATCATGCCTAGAAATCAATATAGTTATACTAACCTGATGACTCTCACATGTTTGTATTTAATGATCTCTCATGCGGACTCTCATTCTATACTGCCTACAAAGATGCTTCTGGGTAATATCTGTCAGTGCCTAAATATTAAATCATTTTATTTTACTCCCAGATTCATACTCTTATTAAATGTATAATATTTTTAGATTGTGCCATCTTTTATTTCTATTATTCTAGACTAAAAACGTTTTAGTAGTTTTTGCTTTGGTCATCTTTATATGCCTCCTCTAAGACCCATAATTTACTTTTTGAAATTGTCTATACACTATATTTCATCTTTTTATCTAGATTTTCTTCATGAAGAGTCCTGGAGCTTCCTCATCTTTTGCTTAAATTGTTTAAACATCACGTAACTACCTTTCTGTTTTATTATAAAAGTAAGGGTTTAATACTCTTTAATAATTTGAATTATATGTTCTACCACTTTTCCTTACTTTTGTTTTTATTTTTGGTTCATTCATGTCAATTTCTTAATCAAAAATATACTTTGCGTCCTAGCTGGTTTGTCTCAGTGGATAGAGTGTGGGCCTGCAGACTAAAGGGTCCCGGGTTCGATTCCAGTTAAGGGTGCATGCCCAAGATGTGGGCTTGATCCCCAGTGGGGGGTGTGCAGGAGGCAGCCAATCAATGATTCTCTCTCATCATTGATTTTTCAATCTCTCTCTTCCTCTCCCTTCCTCTCTGAAATCAATAAAAATATATTTAAAAATATATATATATATACTTTGCTACTGCTTTTCATCTAAATTCAAATTTAACTGTCATTATTTCATAGTAACTTACATAGTACTAGATACAGTTTTTAAAAAATTTGCTTAAACATTTATTTTGCAACATACAAACATACATATACTAGAATACCATTTGGTTAAAATATTAAATTATCCCATGCACAATAAAACTACCTCTTTTCTATGGTATATATTATTTTCATAGAGATAATTTCCCCTTATCTGTCTGCCCAAAGCATTAATACATATCTCTGCTATTGAACTCATCATCTTGTATAATGGCCAGCTATTTGTGTCTGCATTGCACAAGACTGTTATTGCCTCAAGGGCAGAGACAAGGCCTTATTCATTCTTAATTCCTAGCATCTAATACAGTGCCTAGTAGATAGGATATGTTTGGTAATTGCTTGTGAATTGAATTGAAATAGGTTTACAAGTATTTCTCAACATTAAAAAGCCAATATCACATAGCTCTCAAATGATTCTAGTAGTTGGAACTAAATATGTTTTATATTTTTTCTTAGATTATCATCTATTATAACATAAATATTGACTTCTGCATATTTTAACAGGTATTTAGATAGTTCCTGTTATTGTAACTTTAAATAATAATAATCAGACATATTTTGTATGACTTTTGCATAAACAAAAATAAAGGAACCATGAACATTATTAAATTTTTTAAATATATTTTATTGATTTTTTACAGAGAGGAAGGGAGAGGGATAGAGAGTTAGAAACAGCAATGAGAGAGAAACATTGACCAGCTGCCTCCTGCACACCCCCTACTGGGGAGGTGCCCGCAACCAAGGTACATGCCCTTGACCGGAATCGAACCTGGGACCCTTCAGTCTGCAGGCCGATGCTCTATCCACTGAGCCAAACCGGTTAGGGCGAACATTATTATTTAATATTATTTTAAGTATTGAACACAGTAATTGTATTATATTTCTAATTGCTTTTAATACAAAGAAAATAAATTCACTTTACTCTGAGATTTTCTTAGGAAATATTACCCTCAATATATTTTTCTTAGCTTCTACAACTGAAGGATAGAGTTAAGAGACAGGATAGCACTCAACTCAAGAATCAGGCTGATTAATAAGAACATGTTTATGCCTGATAATTTAGCAGATTTAAAATATTAATATAATTAAAATAAAGTAATTTTAAAAATTGTTTCTGAAGGCTGATAAAAGACTACATTATAGATGATAGGCATTTTGCAATTCAAATAAGTTTAAATAAAATATGACTTCTTTTCTAAATGAGGTGAAATACAAACAAATGTTTGGTCAAATATTAAAGGTAACTGATTAAGTGTATTAGTTTAAAATGTTGGATATATTTCTGAATCTCTCTCTCTCTGTCTTTTGATAAAGTCTTAAACTATAACAGAAATTTAGCACAATAATTTAGGTCTCCTAAATTTCCTTATGACAGTAAGTAAGAGCCATTTATTTCCTATTGTTTCTAAAAGAAGTGATGGGAAGAAACTTTTTAAAATATAGTTCAATTGATTTACTGTCACTGCTTCCAAGCATATTTCTGTCTTACTGCTGCCACTGTGCCCGTCCTTGAATCTGCTATTCACTATTTCCCTCTATGAGCTATATATCTCTGACCAGATGTAGAAATAGAGCAGTTGACTGGAACAGAGATACACTAGGCTTAGGGTATAAAATTGCCCAGCTTGGAGGAGGAGAGTAGATGCAATTTGCATTGATCCAGGAAATGATCCTCCTGAAATTTTCAATATGTATTCTCAACAGATGCTGTGGGCCTTACCCAGCTACACTGTAGTTCCTTGTAGCTGAATTCACATGAGTGAAGACTTTATTTATATTATTATTTGGACCTGGCACTCCTTTGTTCAGAGTTAAGCTTATCTATACTAATAAAAGCCTAGGTGGCCCTTGTGCCCTCGTGCCCTCACATTATCACAAGATGGCCACCCCCACGTCATCACAAGATGGCCGCCACAAGATGGCCAGCAGGGGAGGGCAGTTGGGGGTGATCAGGCTGGCAGGGGAGGGCAGTTTGGAGCAATCGGGCCTGCAGGGGAGCAGTCAGGCGTCAATCAGGTTGGCAGGGTAGTGGATAGGGGGCGATCAGGGTGGTAGGCAGAAGCAGTTAGGGACAATCAGGCAGGCAGGCAGGCAAGTGGTAAGGAGCCAGCAGTCCTGGATTGTGAGAGGGATGTCCTACTGCAGTCAAACATCCCCTGAGGGGTCCCAGATTGGAGAGGGTGCAGGCTGGGCTGAGGGACACCCTCAAGTGCACGAATCTCATGCACTGGGCCTCTAGTCTATATATATAAAAGCCTAAGCGACCTTCAGACTGTTCGATCATCTAAGCGGTAGCTATGACACATAATGACCACCAGGAGGAAGGCACTGAATGCAGGAGCTGCCAAGCTGTGGTGACTTGGGAGCTGAGGTTCTTGGATGACATGCCTGGAACCAGAAAGTGGGGAGCCCAATTCTGGGGTGTGTCACCTGAGAACCACTCTCTCACAATCCAGGACCCCTCGGGGATGTCGGACAGTCGGTTTCGGCCCGATCTCTGCAGGCCAGGCCCAGGGACCCCACCTGTGCACAAATCTGTGCATTGGGCTTCTAGTAAAATATAAGAGAGTCAAAGATAGCTTCTGTGCTTTTTGGTTACATTTGTCTTTTGTATCTTAATATACACTGAGTGGCCAGATTATTATGATCACCTGACATTTGTAGGCAAATTAGCTATAATTTTGCACTTAAGTTGCTAGAGGGCCAGACCATAATAAATAGGGAAGCAGGTTGTTTACAACAGTAGAAGTGAATTTTTCTGAAGATATGGGTAAACAACACAATTTAATGGCCTTTGAACGTGGGATATATTTGAACGTGAGTGGCCAGATTATTATGACCACCTCATCAGTACTTCCTTGGGCCACCTTTTGCCTTCAATACTGCAGCAATTCTTCTTGGCATTGACTCCATGAGATGTTGAAAGGTGATGCGAGGAATCTGACACCATGCCTGATGAATAGCACTGTCCAGTTCTGTGAGATTTGATGGTGGTGAAATCAGCTGCCTGATGGCTCTTTTAACTTCATCCCACAAATGCTCAATTGGATTGAGATCTGGTGATTATGGGGGCCACCTAAGCAAGGTAAAGTCTCCCTCATGTTCTTGAAACCACTCCTGCACAATACGAGCACCGTGGCATGGCACACTGTCTTGTTGGAAGAAGCTATCTCCACTGGGATATGCCATCAACATGATAGGATGAACTTGATCAGCAACAATACTTAGGTATGTTGTGCTATTCAGATGTTCCACATGAATTCAAGGGCCCAAATCATGCCAGGAAAGCATGCCCCAAACCATAACACTGCCCCCACCAGCTTGAAGGGTTGTACTCATGCATGTGGGGTGCATGCTTTCATGCTGTTTTCGCCAAATTCTCAATCTGCCATCTGCATGATGCAACTGGAAACGTGATTCATCGGACCACATGACTTTTTTCTAATGCTTGACTGTCCAATCCTTGTGTTCCTGTGCAAATTGGAGACGTTTTATCTTGGTAACTGCAGACAGCAAAGGTGTTCGAACAGGCCTTTGGCTTCCATATCCCACACGATGCAGTGTACGGCTAATTTGCCTACAAACTCCAGGTGATCATAATAATCTGGCCACTCACATTCAAATATATCCCATGTTCAAAGGCTGTTAAATCACATTGTTTACCCATATCTTCCGAAAAAAATCACTTCTACTGTCGTGGTAAATAACCTGCTTCCCTATTTATAATGGTCTGGCCCTCTAGCAACTTCAGCGCGAAATTATAGCTAATTTGCCTACAAACATCAGGTGGTCATAATAATCTGGCCACTCAGTGTATGTAATACCTGTTTTAAGATCAAAATATACTTTCCATCAACAGTCTAGTTAAGGAATATGAGTTTTATTTCCAGTGGGTGTATCTATTTGCTTGTATGTTACATGCCATTTCCTAGGCAATTTTTATTACCCTTTATCTTAGTTTGCATTGTAATAGCTACACCAATGGGTGAATCATTTGCCTTCCTGAGCATTTTAGGATTAAATTATAAAAGTAGTCCTTAGGATTCTTTTGGTGTGCATGAGGTTTGACTAATGTAGCCCAAGTAGAGGCAGAAAAAGCAATCCCTTTTCCTCCCAAGTTCCCGTGACAAGGAACCATTCTGCATAAGGGATCATATCTGTTCCTTTAACATCACTTCAGATATTGACCCCAGTTGGCAATGATATGCTTCAGTGGTAGAAGATGAGAAAAACAGGCTATTTCTTTAGTCCTTCTGAAAATCTCATGTGACCACAGGTCAAAAGGGAAGAACCTGGTTTCTATTTCTAACAGTGAGGTCAAAGCAGAACGGGCATTGCATGGGAATAAGCACTCTGAAGACAAAGGAGAGAGAATGCATCCTGGAAATCTGAGTGGTGAGGTTCAGTCATTGCAGGGATGATGATTATTTGTATATCAGAGTGTGAAGCAGGAGAATGTTAATGAATACTATATCCATTAAAATGTTAATCCTTTGGGTTATTTACTTCATTCTGTTACATATCATTCAGAAACTGCAACTTCTTTTAGCACATGAGAAAGTAGACACCAGAACTGTGAAGTAGGATTACAAAGATCAAATAAAAATGTGGGGCATGTCAAAATCTGGTCTTGAGTCTCAGACTCTTGGCTACTAATTCTTTGCTCAATATGTAAAAAGCATAGAGACCTTCAAGAGTGACAGGGATTGGTAGAAAATCATGGTAGCCTTGTCTGAAGCAATCTAATTACAAAGACCATAATTGGATGAGATTTTATATCAGCATGCATATCATTTATGCTATTAATTTCCAAGATAGGTAAATTTGTAAAATATTGAATATACTAGCATAATCACACCATACTAAACTTTCTGGATATATATAAAATTTTTAGGGCCTGCAAAATCATATTTTGATCTTGATTTTAAAGGAAAAATTAACAAAGAATATATGTAATCAAAACCAGCTTGCTAAATTATATATGGAAAATTAAATTCCCTCTGGTTGCTGAAAGACTGGAATATTCTCAGTATAACTTTACTACTGACTTCTGTTGCATGTCATGAAATAGTTACGGATTTTTTTCAACTTCCTCAACTATGGGCAATGCCACCAATACTTTCAAGACATAAATGTGCCATCCTTAAATGTATTTTTCACTCATTGGTTTACTTTGAAATATCTTGTATTTTTCACTCTTTGGTTTGCTTTGGTGTGTTTTTCACTCTTTGGTTTACTTTTAAAGTAGTTGAACATTTCTCATAGCTTTAATTGTGGATAAAAGGGAATAAATAGAAATATAGCATTAATAACCTGACACATCTTATTTCAGTATGTTCTGTGAAACATTTCTTGACTTTCCATGTTTTATTGTTTGTTTGTTTCACTGAACATTGGACATCAGGTTCTTCTAACCTGATTTGCAGTTTCTCAATTGCATTGTATTCTTAGATATAGGCAAAAGGTGATTTACTTGGCACTTGTATTTTAAAAGGCCCCAATATCAGAAAATTATATCCTATATAATAAAAGGCTAATATGCAAATCAACCAAATGGCAGAACGACTGGTCGCTATGACACCCACTGACCACCAGGGGGCAGACACTCAATGCAGGAGCTGCCCCCTGGTGGTCAGTATGCTCCTACAGGGGAAGCACCACTCAGCCAGAAGCCAGTGGTGGGAGCCTCTCTGCCTCCACGGCAGTCAGACATCCCTTGAGGGCTCTTGGACTGCGAGAGTCCACAGGCTGGGCTGAGGGACCCCCCCTGAGTGCACAAATTTCGTGCACCAGGCCTCTAGTATATTTATAAACAAAGATACAAATGGCACTACTGCCATCAGGATATGGCACTCAATACTCACACAGTATGATATGAAAACTAAACCCCTACTTGGGGTGACTAAGTAAAAATCATTGGGACATCTCCAGTCCTACTTTTTTTCCCTTTTTATTGAATTTATTGGGGTGACACTAGTTAACAAAATTACACACTGGAAATCATCACACTGTTGTCTATGTTCAAGAGTTATTCTGTATTTATCTCTTTGTCTATGTATGTCTATAGTCAGTCTCTATTTTGCTTGATAGTTCATCTTGTTCTTTAGCCCAGTGTTTTTAAAACAAAACACTCAATTGTTAAGCAAGTTTGTGTGGTGCTGTTACTGACATTGTAGACTGACATTGGTTACAGTAGGTGGAGGATTTCAAGGGTTGAGGTGCTTAATTGTGGATAAAAAAAAATTAACTTGTTCATTATTGTTACTCTATTAGATTTAACAATCTGCTTTTACGTATTTTCTACTGTTTAGCATATGTATATATCCTGCAATATACTTTTTTTCATCCACTGGGTTTTGGTCCATTTGAAAACATATGAAGAAACAATTAATATTCCTAAAGATCACTTTCTAGAAGACTTCTGGATATTTTTTAATTCCTTTAACTTGCTCTTAAATTTCAAAGGATACAATTGGCAATTTTAAAAATATATATATTTTTATTGATTTCAGGGAGAAAGGGAGAGAGAGAAAGAGATAGAAACATCAATGATGAGAGAGAATCATGGATCGGCTGTCTCCTATACACCCCACACTGGGGATCAAGACCACAATCCAGGCATGCGTCCTGACCAGAATGGAACCATGACCTCCTGGTTCATAGGTTGATGCTCAACCACTGAGCCATGATAGCTGGGCACAATTCACAATTTTTAGAGAAAATTGCCATTCAATATCATATGATATGGAGCAATATAAATACAATAGGAATGAAATTTACAATCATATTCTGGCAGTAATTTCTCTTGTCCTTAAAAAAGAAATCTGAGTCTTCTTTTTAATCATTAGCTCAAAAGTCATTTCACTGTAAATTGACTATATACTTAGCCAATTGAATAGCAAAATATAAAATTGTATAAGTCAGTAATAAATATCCAGTAATTGTGTACCATAAGTCACAATACATTAATTAAAATTATGTTATAGGAATTTGAAGAAGATATTAGATAGATGACAAAGGACTGAACTATTATTTTGTACTTGCCCTATTAATAATGTTTTATGATAAATATTCTATATACACAGAATTCAGTAAGTTATAAATGTCAACATGTATCACAGTTCATTATGTCAGATAATTTCTAAAGCATCATATAGATTTATAATATACATTGTATGTTATATATTTTTATCATTGCATTTTACAACCAGTCCTGTATTTGTAGGACATATTCTGAATCATCTTAAATATTTATTGTAAACAATTCATTTAAAGATACTAAGCATCTGTTCTTTTAATAGAAAGTTAAATAATTATAGAATTTAACATTTTATATTGCATTTAATTTAGGAGTGTTTTGAATACATTAATTTAGAACATAAAATATACTAAAATGTTACTGCCTGTTTTCTTTCAGTTCTGTGGTTTCATGTCTCACCTTTAAGTCTTTAATCCATTTTGAATTTATTTTTGTATGTTGTATAAGAAGGTGGTCTAGTTTTATTTTTTTGTATGTATCTGATTTTCCCAACATCATTATTGAATAGAATATCTTGCCCTGATTGTATGTTTTTGTCTCCTTTGTCAAATATTAGTTGACTATAAAAGTGGATTTATTTCTGGACTCTCTTCTGGTCCATTGACTTATATGTCTGCTTTTATGGCAGTACCATACTATTTTGATTATTATGGCCTTATAGTATAGTTTGATATCAGATAGCATGATTCCTCTAACTTTGTTCTTGTTTCTCAAGATTGCTGTGGCTATTTGGGGTATTTTGTGGTTCAATATAAATTTTGGATTACTTGTTCTTTGAAATGCATCCTTTGATAGAAATTGTATTGAATCAATAGATTGCTTTGGGTAGTTCAGACATTTTAACAAGATTATGTATGATATTACCTTAGGAAATCCTTCTCTGAAGTTGTATTTTTATGTTTATTATTATTATTGAATAAAATATCACAAATGAATTACATATGTAGACTAATGATAACTGTTCATATATGTTATACAAGAATATTTAATATTTTTTGAAATAATTACAGGATTTTCAAGTAATATAAATTATACATATATACACAAGATTATGGTGGAGAAGCAAATCAGTTTACCATAAATCCTTATAAAAAAATAACTATATCACCTTCAACTCTATGCATTAGATCAATTATAATACCTAGGCACTTTACAATTATTGTTCTTCAAATTGTGTTTTGTACTATGTGAGAAGTACCTACTCATAGTTTTGTAGTTTACCATGAGGGGAAAGTGCTCATTTTGTGCTTTCTGAAAGTGCAAACTGAATTATGCTAAAGAAGATGTAAAATTGTGTCATCTACATGTAAATTGGTTTTGGAGCCTGAGGGAGGGATGAGTTTTGTATTTATTATGTTAAAATTCTATCATAGTGGATTCTGGATTAGATTTTATTAAGTATAATAAAAACATCATGGTGGGGTTTTTTTTGCAGAAAATAAATTGAATTGCAGTAGATAATTAATTACTGAAACTCTTTAGTTCCTTCAAAATATAGTTATAAAATTAGTAAAAGTGTAATGTTTTGAATATTAAAGTATACACCCTCCTCACCTAATGAAGCTTTTAATCCTCTTGCTACTACATTAATGAAGGTTTTAAATTTCAATTGTATCTTACAATACTTTCAAACCTGAAACAGCAAATAAAATAAAATTGTTTTGTCTGATCAGAAAGGGACATTACCATTGATGATTTCTTAAAAAGATCTCGATTTTAGAAGTCTTTAGAATTCTAATTGTAAAACCTGTAAATAGAAGCAACACACTGATTTCTTGAAACTGAAAGAAAAGTATATTTTCCTGAATGAATATTTTAGCTAAAATACTTCAGATGTACATATAATGAAACCAATTTAGCATACGCTAATTGATATAAACAGCAGCTAAGTTCCTATGGCATCTTACCAACTTTATCCTATATAATAAAAGCCTAATATGCTAAGTATCCAGTTGTCCAGGTGGCCGTTCAACCAATCAAAGCATAATATGCTAATGATATGCTAAGGCCACTCAATCGCTCCCTATGACATGTACTGACCACCAGGGGGCAGATGCTCTGACCGATAGGTGAGCTTGCTGCTGGAGTCCAGCCGATTGGGGCTGGACACACCCTGGAGCCCTCTTGCGGTCCCTCCCCAGCTGGCCAACCTCCCGTGTCCCTCCCCCGCCCCGATCATGCACCAGTGGGGTCCCTCAGCCTGGCCTGTACCCTCTTGCAATCCAGGACCTCTCAGGGGATGTCGGAGAGCCGATTTTGGCCCGATCCCGCAGGCCAGGCCAAGGGACCCCACTGGTGTACGAATTCGTGCACCGGGCCACTAGCCTACACTAATAAAAGAGAAATATGCAAATTGGTGTCACTCTGCTATGCCCACCAGGCAATCAGAGTGGCTATGCAAATTAACCCAACAAAGATGGCGGTTAATTTGCATATGCAGGCACAGAGCAAAGACTGAAGGCTCCGGCCGGAGTGAAGACTGAAGAGGCTTGGCTTCCCTTGCTGTGGCCGGAGGGGAGAAGCCAAGCCTCGCTGAGGCTGGACCAAAGGCCTGGGTCCCAGGTGCCGGAGGAAAATCGGTGCCAGCAGCCAGGGGAAGGAAGGCCTATTGCACGAATCTCTTCATGCAACAGGCCTCTAGTAAGGAAATAATGTTGAAGGAAAATATTATTCAAAGACCTGTTATATACATAATTTTAAGGACAAATTCACTCATTGGCTTCTATAGATTTTATATCAGTTTGAATCTTTGCCCAGTTTTCCAAAAGATTTTCTCATCTCTAGAACCATTATTTTAAATCTTATTTTTATTTAATTTTATTAAGAAACTTGCACAGCCTGTGTTACACTTTGTTATGCTGTGTCAGATGTATTGAGTTAGTAAGTGACATATTATACATCAGTTAAAATTATAGTATCATTCTTTCCTTCACCCCAGAAATAAATTGTTTACCTCTCTACCATATATTTCTGGTATCCTGTGTGCTAAATAGGGCTATTTAGTAAGTTTTAGACTTTACCTGGATTGTGTATGTATTCAGAAATCTAGATTCACAGTACAGGATTTTCTGACACTTTTAGCTATCAGATGTACCATGGCCTATATATCTCCCAATAGGGGGTTGTTCCTATTATTTTGCAATCTCTATCAGTTGCTGGACAGTAATAAATATCCTTTTTAGCCATGGTACCTGAGCCACCAGAGAAAAAATGAAAAAAATACAAAAAAACCACGTTCAGTTACATACTAACCCAGTAGTAGTTCTCATAACTCATTTCTTTAGCTTGATTCTCTGGAAATACTTAGCCACTGGCCTTTAATGACATAGATTTCTTTGTGATTAGATATCCAATAGTCTCCTGGGAAAGGATTAAAGCCTGCTAAAAGCACTGATAATAGACTGGTGATACATTACAGTCATTATTCAGAGAGCATTTAATTGGATCCTTGGTATATCCCCAACTGTGCCACTCTCCTGGAATTCAGTTTCACCAAGTATCACTATCTGGATTGAAATAGCGATAATTATTTGGGTCATAATATTAAACCTTCAGAAATCTTGTTTTCCACCTGATTCAATACTGTAAATCCAGATCCTAATATCCCCAAAGAGCATTTGGCACCATAGAGACAGTGCTGACTAAACCAAGGCATATATTTACCACTGAACATGGATAAAATTCATGTGGTTTGGGAAAATGTTCTGTATTCAAGAACATCATGTGTCCCATAATGGCCAACTGCACATATTTAACCCCCAATACAACTGTCAATACAACTGTTTTGGGGGGCAAACCATATGTTTCCCATAAATACTTATATCTGGAGAGGAGCTGTTTGTAATTCTATGCACCATCATACTTTAATTCATCTGACTCCACGCTATCCTTACATGAACTCCATCCACATCCATTTTTGACACTTTTTTAAAAAATGCTTGGCCAGTTCTCTCTCTCTCTCTCTCTTTCCTTTTTTCAAGTTAAGCTGGCTAGAGGTTAATACATTTTAGTTATGTTTTCAAAGAACTATTGACATTATTTTCCTGGTTTCAATTTTATTTATGTTTGTTGTTTTTATTATTATTATTAATATTATGTTCTGCATGCTTTAGATGTAAATTGTCCTATATCTAATATACTAAGGTGAAGCTTAGGTTACTAATTTTGACTAATTCTTCTTTTAATTATTTGGTGCTATAGATTGCCCTCTGTACACTGCTTTTCTTTTCTCCAAGACATTTTCATACATTTCATTTTAATTTTCATTTATTTCAGAATATCTTCAGAGACTTTTTCTTTAACCCTTTTAGAATCATGTTGTTTAATCTCCATATATTTGGGCATATTCTAGTTATCTATTATTGATTTTTAGCTTAATTCCATTGTGGTCTGTGAGCATATGTTATATGGCTTCTAGTCTTATAATTTGCAAAGGTTTGTTATGTGGTCCAGATGGATCATTTGATGAATGTTCCAGTGATCTTTAGAAGAATGTGCATTCTGCCCTGTTGGCTGGGCAGTAAGTGTGGGAGAGAGGAGGTATTCTATAATCTTAAAATTAAATCCCTGTGCGACTACCTTCCCAAGTATTTGCTAGCTTTATTTTCACCTTTTGGGGGAACAAGAAGGCTATCGGAGTTGGAATAGAATACATTTTCCTTCACCAGGTGGGAGAAAACTCTGGAAAAGTTTCTTTCTCTTGGAGATTAGGTCTTTGTTATGGAGAAGGTGTTGAGCATATTTCACAATGGTTACTCTTCCCCTTTCAATACCAGCACCATGAGGGGGTTATTCTTGATTCCTTATCATGAAAACCTGGTGGACTTTCTAGAGGTCAAACCCACTAAAGTACGTGGGCCTTCCTGAAACTAAAGCTCACAAGAGTTTTCACTCTCAAGCTAGTCTACATGTACTAGGTAGACTGCAACAATTCATCAACATTGCCATTTAAACGTTTCTGCCAGGTTATGACTCTGGCAGCTTTTGCTTCAAGTGATCAGATTGTGGCTAGGATTCCTTGATTTTCCTGCCTCTCCATATTTTACCATAGTGTTTTTGTCTTGTTACCTTAGTTCTCTGATGAGTTTAAAAAAATTACTGTTTTTAATATGTCTAGCTCATTCTTGGTGTAAGGATAAGAATCATGACATCCAAGTTCTTTACATATGATAGCTTAAACTAGAAGGCCTCATATCCGCTTTTTAGTACACATTTATTTAACTAACTAATCCATGTGTCACCAGCTGTTTCAAGTAACAAGTGTTTCAGTTACCCATTACAACTTTCAATGAGGAAGCTGCTCTGAGGTTGATAACCAATATGGTTTCTCCATTCAATATAATTTATTTGTTTATGTCTGTACATTGGTATCAGTGAAATTCACACTTTGGTCAGAAGAAATATATTCAGATGGGAGAGTTTTCTGTTTCAAACCTTTAAATGTAGTTTTTAAGTTTGCTTATTTTATAAGGTAAGCAAATCCTAGAGTAGAATAAAGACAGTTCAAGTTAAAAAGCATTTGTAGTCTGTTAGGGCTACTAGTAAATGTCCTGTGTAATCTACTTCCCAGCCATGTGGCAACCTTTATACATGGGAATTTTAGACATAGCTATTTTTTAACAAGTCCTTACCTTTTGACATTGGTGAAGCTTCTTGTTATGTTACCAATTTTATCATGTGCAAGTGGAATATGTGGCCTTTCAGCTCATTTTGCAGCTCACCATCACTTGCATGCTTGTTCATTTCATGAATCACAGTAGCTAATTCTAGGGATTTGATTTAGGCCTTTGCCTTAGCTTTTCTATTTACTTCTGAGACTGCAAAAATTTTTTTGTTTGCTTATTTGCTGTTTAGTGGACTCATTCATTCTTACTCTGAATGCCAATAGAGATAGATATGGAGAAAATGCAAATAAGCTTCTAAATAAGTGTATTTACCTCCTATTAAAATACAAATAACAACAGCAACAAAACTGTCAAACAACCACCTTGTATTCCAGTTGGTATATTTTGTTCTCTCTTAGAAGTGTGGATTATTAATGCTGAAGCAACTTTATATATAAACTAGATTGAACAAATACTTGAATACATTTTAGAGAATGGGATCTTGGAGCAACTTGGAGTTCCAGAATGTAAAGGAGTTTGTTGTTTTTTTTTTGTTGTTGTTTTTTTTGTTTTTTTTTTTTTTTTTTAATATATTTTATTGATTTTCTACAGAGAGGAAGGGAGAGAGATAGAGAGTCAGAAACATCGATGAGAGAGAAACATCGACCAGCTGCCTCCTGCACATCTCCCACTGGGGATGTGCCCGCAACCCAGGTACATGCCCTCGACCGGAATCGAACCCAGGACCCTTGAGTCCGCAGGCAGACGCTCTATCCACTGAGCCAAACCGGTCTTGGCGAGTTTGTTTTTCTTTAAAGCGTATCAAAGTTGACACTAAAGCCAAGCCTGAAAGAGCTTCCAATGATGAAACTGGCACAATTTTGACAGTAAAATAAATAACAATAGTGTTGGATTTTATCCTGAAAAAAAAAAAAATATTCGACTGTAAAACAAATGAGGGAGAACCAAATCTTTCATGAAAAATTCCAAATTATATGTTTATTTATTTCTCCAGAATGCTTTCTTTCCCCTTGAATACATGGTAGACTTTGTGAAGTTCTTTCAAAGCAAGGATAGATTCCAAAAACTTTTTTATGTAAAGGGAAGATGGTAAATATTTTAGGCTCTGCAGGCCAGAGACATCTTTAGGATCTACTCTGCTATTGTAAAAATATGCGAAAGCAGCCACACTACATAATGCATAAATTAATGGGTATGGCAATGTTCCAATAAAACTTTATTTTAAAAAAGAGGTGGAAGGCCTGATACAGCCAGTGGGCCATTGTTTTCAACCTTTGGAATAGAAGATGGAAAAGGAAAAATAGTTGTCAGTATAGAAGTCTGTAAACAGTAACTTAAACAATAGTGACAAAGGTTAACATGAACAGTGGCAAGACATACAGATTTATGTAGCCCCTGAAAGGATGCAGTCAGATGGACAATTCAGCTTTGTGATGTTCATCCCACAAAAACAAGTTATGTCTAATGTCTAATAATGATAAATTCTCACACAAATCCAAATTGAGTCACATTCTACAAACGAGCTTACTTTTACAGTTTAAAACTGGCAAGATCATAAATAATAAATAGAGACCAAAAACATACCTCTTAAAGTTCCCTGAAAAATAAACCATTATATTCCAGTTTAAATAAATTAATATCAGATTATAAAGATTATAATTTACTAGAAGCTCGATGCATGAAATTTGTGTAAGAGTAGGCCTTCCTTCCCCTGGCTACCAGCACTGGCTTCCCTCTGGCACCGGGGACCCTGGACCCAGGCTTCCCTCACAGCCCCAGCTTCATCCAGAAGGTCTTCCGAAAGGACATCTGGTCTAATTAGCATATTATGCTGTTATTATTATAGATAATGAAAAAATGCTTGAATAGATATAGGATTTTAGAATAGTTTTAAAAATATAGAATAGCATTTATTTTTCCCATACTTGGGGTGGAGAATATCCAAGGTCTTTTGTAATGATGTGCACCAAATAGCATCATGTGAGTATGTAAAACATTTTGTGATTACACTTCAGACACTCTCATGGCGTAAAGTTGAAAATGGCCCTGCTCCACTTTAAATATCCCTGCCAGGCTGGAGCTTTAGTCAGATAATTTATAGAGACGGATAACAAACTATCAGGGATTTAACAAGGTGGTTTCCCAGATCACCTCAACCTTGTCTGATATGGTAAGGATTAGGAAGGAATTGGGACAAGTTAAAGATAATTGATAGAAGAAAATGCACTGAACTAATGCTTTATTTTCCATTTTTACCTTAGAGTGCAGTCAGACAAAAACTTGCATTTTAAGGAATACTATTCAATATTTAGCATTTTTCCATCAGGATATTGAATTTGCCTGCATGCTGTCTTTAGTGTAGTGGAACTTGGATTTGATAACCTTCAAAAGTAAGTTTATGTGCTACAATGCTGATCTTAATTCCTTGGAAAAAGAGTCACATGATTTAAGAATTTAATAACCCATAACACTAGACAGTGGCTCACACACCCAGCTAAATTCAAGGTCCAAACCAGTCTGTGAAATGTTTGCCAACTCCAGGGGCAGGAGTAACTAGGATTATCCCTTGAACTGTGAGAAATAAATGATTTCTTGCTGACAGTGCAACTGAACTGGAAGCCTAGGGACTCCTGAAACTGTTTGGGTTTGGACAAAATCACATTGTTCACTTAAGGATGCCATTGGCCTCTATTCACAAAGTCATCAGAAAGAGATGTGAATTTGAATGGGGCTTTGAGCAGAAATAGGCATTAAATGCTTTATAAAGGTTTGTAGCCCAAGAATTCCCATTGGGATCTCATGACCTGGCTTTTCAGATAATTTTAAAGTGTCTGCAACTAGAAAGAACATGTGCTTTTGGCAGAAATTGAATAACGTTACTCAGCACAGAACACCAGGATTTTAGATTCAAAAGCTTCCTGATGCAACCATTCATTATAGTTCTTTGAAAGATGACTGCTAGTTTTTTATTGAACACTGGAGGCCTGGTGCATGAATTTGTGCATGGGTGGAGTCTGGCTGGGCTGCCCAGATGGGGGCCCATCAGGTGGGGCGGGCCATGGGGGTCTAATGCTAGAAGCTATAGCTTTCCCCAACTGGATCTAATTATACTTTAAGGATGGCCAAAGGAAAACCCACAACAGAACTGTTTTGCATTTCATGTGCCATGAGATGAAGTTATGTGTAGTTTGCAAACATATATCAAGATGGATGATGGCCCTTTAATGATTTTTGCATTCTTCCCAGGGCTCTGCCCTCAGTTTCCCAGTATGATCTTCATGTCTGTTTGTTTAAAAGTTTTTCTGTTTTTGAATGTGCCTACCCTCCTCTGTTGCTCCTGGCAGCCTGAGGGTCCTCTTCGCCACCCCTTTTAAAGAGAAATTGAAAGCTCACCTAATCTGCAAGGCACTGAAATTTCACAAAATCCCCACCCAGCCTCTCTACAGTCCTCAGCAAAGGGCTGCCATCCCATTAATGCTTAGGTCGCCTTTTTGGCTAACTCGCAAGCTCTCCTGGAGTTGCGGGCTGTGGAGGGAGAATGCCACACCTTGGCTGCAGTATTAGAAGAGCCCTCTGGAGACTCTGGTTGGGGACAGATAATTATTTTCTTGTGCTTTCACTAAATGCACACGCACCAGGGAGCCAGGCAGTGATTTAGGGGTGTTGGGGGCTACTAGGGGGCAGGGCTGGCTGGGGCAAAGGGCCATAATCATTCTGGTCATTCCACCATTTAGTTGCTGGGCTTTTATTATATAGGATTTGTAGAAAATGCCCCCACTATGGAAGAATACAAAGTGATCCTGAGACAGGTAATGCCTCGAGTGTTTTGGGTAATGTAAGGGCAGCATTCACGTACAAAAGAAGCTGCTCAGCGGAGCTCACAGGTAAAATGGAAATGTCATATTCATGGTTGTTAAACAAAAAGAAGGTCAGGGTGAATTCACCACATCCAGGGCCAAATTGCCTGAAGGGTCGTGACAGAGCCTTAGGTTTATATCCTCAGATCAGTGTTTAGATATTTACCTAAAATTGATACTGAGCCTTATGGAAAGGTAAAATGGTCAAAATGGAGCCAAGATAACAAGACCATTTGAAAAAATCCCTTTGTGCTCCTCTTGTTATAGAATTTTGAAGAAGGTAGATTTCATTGAAAACCTAAAGATAGACTTGTGAGGTGGGCTGCTAAGAAATGCTGTTGAGCCAAAACCAGTTTGGATCAGTGGATAGAGCGTCGGCCTGCGGCCTGAAAGGTCCCGGGTTCGATTCCGTCAAGGGCATGTACCTGGGTTGCGGGCACATCCCCCGTGGGAGATGTGCAGGAGGCAGCTGGTCGATGTTTCTCTCCCATCGATGTTTCTAACTATCTATCTCTCTCCCTTCCTCTCTGTAAAAAATCAATAAAATATATTTAAAAAAAAAAAAAGAAAAAAAAAAAGAAATGCTGTTGACTGAAATTCAGAGTGAATTTCTTATGAAAGAAGCAACCAGAGAGAATACAATTAAAACTCTGAGTGACTTGAATTTGGGTGGTGAAAACACAATGTGATATACAGATGATGTATAATAGAATTTTAACACTTGAAAACTATTTAATGTTATTAACCAATTTCACCCAATAAATTTAATAAAATTAAAAATATTGTTTTACATGGGGAGTGATAAAAAAAATTTGAAATAATAAATTACCTCTCATCATAGCCCACCTGGATATATTTTGTCTGATGAAGCACTTAATTGTGTTTTTTTACTTTATTATTTTATTACCATTAATAAAAAATTCAACATATGTTGAGTTAGTTATCAACATATAGATCACAATATTTATAATGAAATATTTGACAATGTGTATTCATTACTAAAGAAACTTCACTATGTACTGTAAAGTCACCCCTTATTAGCATTTTAGGCCAACAGAATGCAGCCCCCTTACCAAATAGAGAAAACAGTTCTGTAATTCTACCTGCCAAATCCTACTACATTTTCCTGGAAACTGATGCTACTATAGTGTATTCTTCATGTATAAATAGTACAGACTAGCCAAGTCAAATTAACAACAGCAACAAAATAAAAAATACCAGTTGTGGAAGTTGGGGGCTATGGTTTAACTAGTAATAAAGAAAAGCTGGAAGAATTATTGGCAAAGGGAAAGGACTCACAGGTGGATTATCACCCACAAGTAGGTAGATATATTCCCAAGATCACAACTCATAGCGATAAAATAATACTCAGTTATGTCTTTCAGTCTGGTACTAACAGATGATTAATACTTAGAGAGTTGCCTTGTCTTTTTTCTAAAAAAAAGAGAAGCTGGGCTGATTTCAATTTGTAGCTGGGAATAAGGATTCCACCTGGGTAATCAGAAGGAAAGATGAGATGTGGGACCTTTGTATTTAGCTGACCAATAGTTGGTCAACTGAAGCTACCATTTGACTTAAGACATTTGAGATTTTTCACTACTTTTGGTTCTTTTCCCATTTTCTATTCTCAGAGAAATACTACCACTAAAGTGTGTAGGTTAGGAGTTGCTTTAGCATTTATTCACCATGGCTCTGAATCATAATGACAAGTTGCTGAGATAGATTCCTGGATTTCATAGGAAGCAGATTGCTGCTGTACATGCCTGGTATATTGGAGCTTGATTTACTTCTTCAAATATATAAAACAGAGTGTGGAAGAAGTATATGTAAGGGAAGCTGTTACAGAACTTACATAGACCAAGGGGGAGTGGCCTGAGGGGTAGTATGGTGGCCACATAACATTATTGACTCTCTTAGGAAGCTTCCAAGGGTTCACTTGTGGGAAGGATAATGGCACACCCAGACTGAGCACTACTAGAGGCTAGTATCCCCATTTGACTGTTACATGAAGGTACCATTGTACCAAAATTTTAAACTTACTCTCAGGTTACGATGTCAAGCAAAAACTACATTCTTGGAGAAAAGTCATAATTAAAGAGACTTGCTTAATTAAACAGGGAAAGTTGCTGGTTTAGAAGTGATTTTTATATTAAGGAAACAAATATTTACCTACCACCTACCATGTGCCTGGTGCTGTACTGGAATTCAAGGTTACAAAGACATTGTAGTAAAAGCTTTGATACCCCTCCCATATCCCCATGGCAATCACTAAGCCTCTGACATCCATAAGCTCTTTTCCAAGATATTGGCCACAGTTGGAATTCACCTTGGGAGAATAATAAGAAATATAAAAGGATTAATGTGTCACCAAGCTGATTTAATACTACGATTGTCAATAATGCCTGAAGAGAGCTGCAAGCTCACCCAGGAGGTTACGATTGAATATTTGATCACTCAAGAATGTTATGTAGTTACAGAGTTGATTTACAGCTGAAGTGGGAATGTTCTATCTTTATCTCTGGGGATGCCTGCATATCTGATTTTTGACTCTTGGCCAAGATAAGTGCAGAGATATTTATGATGTGCTGTTGAAGTCTGAAACTCCCTGTTGATACCAAAGTTAGCTTCATTATTGATGACTTGCATCTGGACAGAAGAATCTGAAAACCATCCCTTGGCTAATTAAAGAACCACTGAGAGCTTTTTCTGGCTATTCTCTCCAAGTCAAGACTCTTGGCAGTGTAAGCCAGAAGCTCTGTGCAGTGGTCCTAGGTGCACAAAGTTTGGACCCATGTGGTGCTTGTGATGTGGGGTGTCTCTAGGACACCTGATGCTTGCCTGGACTCTCTCACTACACTGTGTCCTTCAACCTTTACTCAAAAACCTTATATCAGCGGTTCTCAACCTGTGGGTCGTGACCCCTTTGGATGTCAAAGGACCCTTTCACAGGGGTCGCCTAAGACCATCCTGCATATCAGATATTTACATTACGATTCATAACAGTAGCAACATTACAGTTATGAAGTAGCAACGAAAATAATTTTATGGTTGGGTCACAACATGAGGAACTGTATTTAAAGGGCCAGAAGGCTGAGAACCACTGCCTTATATGAATGTACTCTTTGGTCTGGTGAGACCCCTTTCAAATATCTAAACTTGGAAAATAATGCAAATGTCGCTTAGATCAAGGCACAAATATATGGGAAGATGACACTGGACACTGTGGCCTCATCCTTGTCTTTTAATGACATAGACACTAGCCCGGCCAGTGTTGCTTGGTGGTTGATCATTGACCAATGAACCAGGAGACTGAGGTTCAATTCCTGGTCAGGGTACATGCAGACTCTATCCCCAGTAGGGGCATGCAGGAAGCAGCTGATCAATGATCCTCGCTCATCATTAGTGTTTTTATTTCTCTCTCCCTTACTCTCTCTGAAATAAATAAAAACATATTAAAAATAATAATAACATAGACACTATAAATACAATGGAAATATTTCCTTCCTGTGGTGGGAAAAAAAAACAAACAAATTATCAACACACTCTTTTTAGGGGGGTAAAGGGAATATTACATAGTGATATTTGGAAGCTGAAGTCACTAAAAACCTATACTATGATACCTAGAGTATAGTTTTATTTATAAAAAATGAGATTAAAAATTTACTGAATGTCATCTTCTTGTTACATTCCCTGTCACTGAGGATGGGTGTTAAATAGGGTAGAGATATTTCTGTTAGAAAGGAATGAAATGATACTGTAATTTACTAATGTGTGTTATGTAAAAAACTTAGTATTATTGAATTCTTCTTATTGCTGAGATTTCTTCCAGCTCTCTGAGATCCTACACTTCCTGGGACTTTATTGTGTGCCCTATCCTTTTATCTCCTGTGTTACTCTAATAGTGTTTCCTTTTTATACTTTTAAAATTATAGTTCCTATTCTTTGTGACTACTTTTCATATTCCTATAACCAGAGAAACCTGTTTATTTGTATACTGATAATTTTACAAGCTTAAAATAGTATTAGCACATAGATGGAGATATGCCCCAAAACATTTCTTGAATGAAAGAGTTGAATAAATCTGAGTAGAAACTTAATCTGTGTAATAATGAATAATCAGCATGCATTGAATGCATGACTTTGCCATATCTTTTATGTGACAGTAAATGTAATGGCAAAAAAAAAAGAATGTGTATATCCAACAATTATATTAAGCACAACTGGGAAAATGGAAAAAATTGAAAAAATACTGGATTGAAAACTTCAATATTTTTGAAATATTTTACTATGCAGCTCAGTTTCCTAAGAAAGTTTTTCCTTTATTATAAAGAAAATTTAAAAATTGCCCCTTTGTCCTACACATTACTGTTTCAGATCATAATAAGAATACAAACTCAAGCTAGCTAGATAGTATAATGTGAAATTAATGTGAGGGAGAGAGGGATTATACTAAAATAGAATTGCTAAGATTTATGAATTTATATCAATGGAAATTTGGGAAATAATTGTGGGACTGTATTTTAAGGTACTTGGCCAAAGAGAATGAACTGTAATTTTAGTTTGAATGAAACATATAAATCTGAATCAAATCCTCACCCCAGATAATTATACTTAGAGGCCAGAAATCCCATGATACAGTACAGAAGAGAAGTAATTGCCTTTTAGTGATGCATTATTTTTACTCACTTCCTCATATATCCTTCCACAGAGTCCTAAAGATTTGTCTTCACTCAATCCATGAAATACAACTTCTATATAGTTTCTCTAGATTTGGAGTGCTAGTGGGAAGAGCTGCAAATAAAATGGCTTTGTTTCCTTATCCTTCAGCAAGAATAAGGAAAACTCATAGCAAAATTGAATCATCAGATGCAAACTAGGGATACTTATCAAAATAAGCATCAAGGTGGTGTAGGAATGAGTTCTAATATAATGGTCTAATCCAGTGATTCTCATTTGCTTAATAGGCAAATGACTCACCTGTATATAATGTTAAGATGCAGATTCAGATTAGGTAGGTCTGAGGTGGATTCTGAGATTCAGCATTTCTAATAGATTCCAGATCATGCAGAGCTGCTTATCCATGGAATTACAAATTAGAGTATCTCAACTAAAGTCTCACTTTAAATCTGTCTCATTTAAGCATCTCACTTAAAATTTGTATGAAGTTAGTAAGTTTTTGAGAAATAATATTGATAGGCAATACATCAAAGTCTTGCTTGATTTATATAATAAAACTTAAACAACTATCTTTCAGGTCCAATGAACAAAATCTGGCATTATTCTCCATGCCAGTGCTAACATGTGCAATTTAATATTCAGCAGTCCTGACCTCATCCAACTTCTAGAACAAATGAACATATATAGAGGATGGTATCTATAGAGCAGTGGTTCTCAACCTTGGCTGCACATTAGAATCACCTGGGAATCTTTTTAAAATCCTGATTTCTGGGCCTCATCCTCTGGAAATTCTGTTTCTTTGTTACTAATGTTGTGGCCCCACCCCATAAAAAGAAACAGAATTTCCAGAGGATGAGGCCCAGCAATCAGGATTTTAAAAAGATTCCCAGGAGATTCTAATGTGCAGCCAAGGTTGAGAACCACTGCTATAGAGGATGGCATCTCAAATGAAAAGAAGGCAGATTCCCTGTTATAATCCCCCAAGTTAATAGCATATGTTCTCCTAGTTTCCCTTATTGACATCCATGGTCATCTCCTGTGGAAAGGGAAATCTCCAACTTTTTAGAGACTATTAAGTCCCTATTTATGTGAACTTTAATCTCTAAGGACCCAGAAGCATCCCAATCCAGTATTCAGAGGGGGGGCCAGGAATGTAGGTGATTAATGTGTTTGTATCTGAATTGACTTTACAGTAGGTCCACTGGGGTCCAGAACTCATCGTGCAGTTATTTCCCTAGTTCCTGAATCTAAGATTAGATTTGCTGTCCTCAGCAACTGGAACAATTCCCACAATGCCTTTGTAACCTGTGAAGAAATAACTCCCATTGTTGGAAAACCCAGGTGGAAGCCATTGTACTCCCTCCTTCTTTGCCAGATAGTTCATCAAAAGCAAGGCTGAATCCCTGGGGACATGGCAAAGAGCAAAGCCATCATCAAGGATTTGAAATAAAGTTCTCAGTTGATATTGTACCAAAAATGCTAATACTCTTATAAAATAATATATTATTATTATTCTGTCTAATTGGATGATGAATTTAACTGAAGCTGCTATTCTAGGTGTGATAGCCTTACTGACAAAAATTTAAAAGTTTGGCAGTATGTGCAGCTATTGATTTGATAAAGCAACTTTTCTCCATGCTGATAAAATTATTAAATATGTATATATAATATATTCACTATGAACAGTAGTATGACTTTACCATTTTCTCTCAAAGGTAGTCCAACTTCTGTCTTTTTGCTTCAGACTAATATAAAGATTATGGTTATGCTGGCAAAAATGCCTGGACACCATGAAATAGCAGGTATTTTAAATGTCTTGTTAAAATTCATGTATATTTGATGGTGGGAGATAAATTCCACTGAAATTCACAGTTGGTAATACCAGTGAGGGATTTGGGAGTGCAAACATCTAGGGATAACACTCCACAGGCATATTCATTCCTCAAAGCTGTTTCATAGCTTCAATAATAAAGTGTACTCATAGTAACTTTAAGTAACACATGATTATCCAAGCGCGGGCCTGGAAGGCTGCCTCTGATAGTGATTCCTATCATAGATCTGTGCAGGGCAGATGACAGCAAAATGCCCAACAGCTGCCGGGTGCTGAACTGACATGAGATGACACGGGTGGCACACAGCATACATTCTTTTAAGAACATGCTGAAATAAACCATGTTTTCAGATAGCTGGAAAAACTTGGAATTAAGAAAAGACCAACTTAAAACTGAGGTAGTTCTTTAAAATTATAGAGATTAGAAAGTATGAGTAGACTAAATGTTGGTAAAATTTGTAAAATTGAGATAGAATATTTTTTGTAGAAGAAGAAAGGTCTTTGGTCATCTGTGCTTTCACTCATGTTAATGTACACCTCTGGTTATATATGGATTTGAGATATTTTGCTTTCTTATTTTTAGGTGTGTTTACTCTCAGGAAATAGCACCTAGTTAAATTTGTTTTAGACAAAAATATCCAGTATTCCTGCAAACTATCTGAGAACACTAATTTTTAGTGCATTTTTGTGATTAATCCTGTCAATGATAAGGCTGTCTTCCTTGCCTGACAGTTACAGTTTATCTTTTCAGTAAATGCATTTTTCCCTTTTGGAAACTTGACAAGGAGCAAATCTACATCCCTTGTAGCTAATGGCTGTAAAAAAACACATAAAAAATAAAAAACAAACCTAAGGTGATAGATTTTCTTTTAAATACCCTCAAGGGTGATCTTTATCTTCAGTGCTTACTTTGCTGTCATCCCCAGAATCTGGATATGGTCGATAAAATTACCCAGTGGAGCGAAAAAAAAAAGAAAAAAAATGCCCCATGTCTAAGATTTTACCATATTTTATATTGATAATATTATCAAATAAACAAATTGTGTCCGTTCCTATCAAAATTTTCACAAACGCTTTAGAAGTATACAAAACAATAAAATAATAGTAAAAATAGATTATACATTTATTTCAGGAAATTGATTAAAATAGGTGTTTTCAGTATCAAAAAAGAAAAACCTGGTTAATCCATTAAATGTTAAAGTGATGTCTCTTAGCTAAATTCTTTTTTCATGGAGATGAGAGTAGAGGACAATGCAATCTGTTTTAATGTTTCAATTTTATTGTAAACTACTTGAGAAACCATGGTGATATGTCTATTTTCTATTACTTTTTCAAAATATTTCCTTAACCAAACTTCCTGAATATATCCTTTATGCATGGCAAAGGATATATGAATATCCTTTAATAATAATCTCCAAAGCTTCAGGTTGACAAATATTTATTCATGGAAATCTCATGGTATAGTGTCTGTGCCTTCCCAGATAAGAGCATAAATCTTTAGTATAACAAACACAGTAGTTCACTGTAAGATGTAAGATAATAAAGCTTCTGAATGTAACTGATATCATTCACATCTTCAGGGTAACATTATTAAGAAATAACCTCAACTTTTTGAAGGGATTTATTCTGAAATGCTCTAGATTAAATATCTATTTTGCAATGAATACTAATATTCTACGAAATAAAGTTACATTCTCTTCTATGGCAGCCCAGTATTAATATTGCCTATTCACTGATGATTATGACTCTACCACTTCCAAAGTCTCTTCTGTGCTAGAATGTATCAACCATGAAATATAATTTTATCAGAGCTATATCTTTATAGTAGTGGTATTGCTGACCCCAATTTATTTTAACACTATGAAAAATATTTCATGTTATGATATACATTTGGATTTTAGCCAACTTTCAGTTTGTTGAAAAGTGGAAAGCAGAAATTGACATACAGTTTCAACAAAGGCAAGTTATACATTTTAAAAGAAAATTTAAATTTCAAGTAAAAAGTGTTTTTGTTTTCATATCACACTTTAATAAGGTAATACTCTGTATGTATATTTCATATGTCCTCATCACTTTGGAAATACTGTTACTTTTAATTTTTAAATCAGCATGTGAAAGCATGGTTCATAAATAAGCCAGCACGGAAATCATTGGTATGAATACTAGGTGTACAGGTTAATAATATGGATTTTGTAATCAAAGAAAATACGATAATTTCAAGAGAAACATCAAAAGTGCTTTATTCAAAGTAATGTCCATTGCTAGCTACATATTCCCCCCATCTTTCAGGTATTTATGGATACCATCCCAATAGAACTTTTCTTGTTTTGAGACAAACCATTCAGAGACCCAGTTTCCCACTTCTTCGTATGTTTTGAAGTGCTGCCCAGAAAGTATGTGTGCCATCAATCAGAACAATTGGTAATCTGAAGGAGCAAGGTCTGGTGAATATAGCGGGTGGGTTAATACTTCCCAGGCAAGATCTTTTAATGTGTCTTTAACTGATTTTGAAGTGTGTGATGGTGCATCATCATGAAACAAAATTACTTTACTGTGTCTTCAGGCACATTCTGGTCATTTCATGATCAAAGCGTGGTTCAAATTGATTATTTGTTGTCAGTAGTGATCAGTATTAACGGTTTCACCTGGTTTTAGAAGCTCATAATACACCACACCTTCCTGATCCCACCAAACGCAGAGGATTGTCTTCTTTCCAAAGCGATTTGGCCTTGCAGTCGATGTTGATGGTTGACCTGGATCAACCCATGATTTTGTGCATTTGGGATTCTCAAATTAAATCCACTTTTCATCACCAGTCACAATTCGATGCAAAAAAAGACTTTCTTTCGTGCTGTTGAAGCACCATTTTACTGATGACTTTTCATTTTTCCATTTGTCTTTTGTTCAGTTGATGTGGCACCCATTTTCCTTCCTTTAAAATCTTTCCCATTGCTTATAAACGATTGGAAATTGTTTGCTGAGCAACGTTTTTGAGTTTGACATGCATCTTCATCCAATAATGCTTGTAATTGTTGGTCTTCAAACTTTTTTGGTTGACCTGGACATTCTTTGTCTTTCACAATCGAAATCAAAATCATCACTTTTAAAGCGTTTAAACCAGCAATCACAAGTATCTTGAGATGGAGCATGTTCACCGTAAGCTTCCCAAAGTATACAATAACTTTTTCTTCAAAATAAAGTAATGAATTAAAACTTCCTGAAAATGCTTTTTTGGCACAAAATTCAACATATTTAAGCATAAAAATATTTATGATGTTAACACCTTCAGCAAATTTGACAAATGAAGTTTTGAAGCTTGTCAATACAACAAAATAGCATACATATCAAATCGCATATATATCAACAGATGTGTAACTCTATCTATTGAAAAAAATCCGCATTATTAACTGGTACACTTTGTATACCTAGTCTTACCAATATCTGAAGGTCATTCCTATAACACACACATACAAATGCTAAGCATGGAGAACAGACCAATTAACCATTCATTTATTTAATATTGCAATTTAGATAATCATAGGTCTTTGCATATACCTAAAAACATTAAGTTTTAAGTATTTTTATAACTTTGAAGTCAGATTAAAATACACAAGGCTTCATAAATACAAATTCACTTAACATTTCATAGTAAAAACTTTTATATGAATTATTAAACATATAACACTCAAACAATATTTTACAACAGAAGAATATGCACCTATGGATAAAATTAGCTTCTATGAGAAATGCAAACAGTTGTTTCAGAGCTATACAAAAATATAATTATGAAGGTTAGATTCTACTGCTCAGACTAATATAATGACAACAATTAATATAATCATCTATTTTGGCTAATCTAATTAGGAATGTGTAGTACTCTTTCTTTTGTTGTTAATCCTCACCTGAGAATATTTTTTTTTTCGTGGATTTTTTTAAGAGATAGTGGAAGAGAGAGGGAGAGACACTCAGAGAGAAATCAATGTGAGAGAAATACATCGATTGGGCCCCGACCGGGGCCAGTGATCAAGCCTCTGCAACCAAGGAATGTGCCCTTGACCAGAACTGAACCCAGGACCCTTCAGTCTGTGGGCCAACTCCCTATCCACTGAGCCAACCTGGCTAGGGCAGTGCTTTATCTTTTGTCAGGTCTCTGTGGGTATGATTCTTGAGTCTTTAAGTTTTATATGATCTAGCATATTTTTATGATCTATCTCAAGGAAATACAACCTACAACCCAATTCTAAAGAAAGATTGGCAAGTTATTCAGCAAGCTTCTAAACCATTCATCTACTGGTGGGCACCATTCAAGTCTCTATATAACTATTGTCCTTCAACGTGTAAAAGGCAAATGACTGTAGGTATAACTCAACTCAGTGTTTCAGGTAGATGGGGAAGAATCATGATAACAAGACCTTGTGGTATTTGTTCCAAGGTGAAGTCCTTGCACTCTGACCTGTTCCAGGATCCTGTGCCCTTTTCACCCTATCCTGAACCCAGCTGGGATATTTAGAGACATTTAGTCCATTTATTCAGAATGGACTGCAGCAGCCCATGGAAGCCTGAAATGATGCGTGGCTGTTAGTTACCTCCAATAGTGACACTCTATACTTTCTATTATAAAGTAGAAATGGAGGAGAAATGGTAAAGGGAAGTAATAATATTATTCTTAAAAAGTATATTAATATTAGAAGTACAAATCACATTTATTAATTTAAAATATTCCAATTAGTGTTATTTTGTAGAGGATGCAGATTTGTTCATCAAGACTTTCAAAATGAGAAGTTACTTCCTCTTACTTTGTCCTATATTGGGACTTTTGTTTGTGTGTTTTGAGAAAATATTAGGTTCTTAAGACAGAAATATTTAAATACAAGGAGAAAAGGGTATCTTAATGAAAAATATAGAAAGAGCCATAGGGTCAATCCTTGCATTCGTGTTCTTAGTTGGCCAACTTTGGAAGGCATGGCTGCTCACAAGTGTTGTTTGTGTATGTTTGTGTGTGTGTTGCTTTTATTTTTAAATTTGTGACATAATGGGGTTGAATTCTAAAAATTTTAAATCCCCTCTGCATTCTAAACTTTCATAGATCAGATAGAACTTTTTTTTTTTAATTTGTGACATATGGCTACGTGTGAGCATGTATATGTTATCATATCTGTAACATGATAAAATCTTAATTTCACAAAATGGATTCAGAAATTTAGGTAAGTTTTGACATCCATTACAATGGTTTATCATAAAGTTTAGTCCCTCTCTTCACCTGAAAAGTGAGTGACACAATAATGATATATTATGCCAAGAAGAAATTAATCTTATTTTTATATAAACAGATGAAGTCCTAGTATGATCAATATAGAAGTTCAAATACAACATAGATTTAGGTGGACTTTAAGCAATTTTTAAAATTTTGTAGAAATTCTTTGTTCTCATGTAGTTGCCATCAAACTGAGGGGGCTGAATAGAGGTTAAAAAAAACAAAGTAATAAACAAAAAAAACAAAAACAAATTCATGGAAGCAGACAAGAGATCAGAGGTTGCCAGAGGGGAAGAGAGTTAGAGAGGTGATACAGGTAAAAGGGGTCAATTGTATGGCAACAGGGTGAAGCGAGGCTTTTGGTGGTGGACATAATGTAGTATATGCCAATTTCAAATTATAATGTTGCACCCATGAAATATATATAATGTTACAAACCAAAGTTACCTCAATACAAAATAGACAGAAAAGCACACTAAAAAATTATATAGCCATTCTGAGGAGGAGTGATTTTTATATTTTTTATTTACTTTATAAAGTCACATTACAGCTCTCCTCCATTGATCTAAAATTTCTTTGAATGATTTGAAAGTCTAGCTCTAGGGCTAATCATTTGCCTGTTATCTTCACAAAGATACTGCTTTGGTCATCGAGCACTGTGGATGTTGCCTTTTGAATATGGAATTGCTGACATTTATTTCCTCCTGGAAAGTAATTGCATTTATATTTGATTTTTTTGACATGAGAACAAAAATGGAACAAAACAGCAGGATAATGAGCATGCAATCCTAAGTTAATTGTGGCACTGTACATAATTTGTATACATGAGTTCTGTTTCAGCATGTAATTTGATCTGAGCTTCACTTCACTAAATCTAAACTAGGTGTCTCCTAAAAAAAAAAAATCACCTTATTTTTATCCGTTTATTTAATGTAAACATGCCTGATTTTGAAGGCCTTTGGGCAAATGAACAAAAATAACAATATAAAATTAAAATAAGCTCAATAGGTGTCTGGGTTGAAGCTCAACCAACTGAGCCACACAGGCCAGGACTAGGCTTTTACATTTTGAATAAATGTCCTACCAATACCATAAGATTTCCTATGATTTCTTTGACAGATCAGGAATATTAATATTAGCACATGCATTAGCTTTCTTAGATGATCTTCTGAGTTTTAGACATCATTACAAATAATATTGATATGCTGTGAATTCAAAAATGGTACAATGTTTTTTTCCTCATTTTCTTATTACCTTCCAAATCTTTTTTTGAAAATTGATGTTTACCAAACATCAATTTGAAACTACCTTTAAACCATCATAATAGATCATATATTGTAGAATACAAACAAAATTTTAGTTTTGAAAATAGCTCATCTAAAATATATAATTTTCAGTGAAACTTCATCATTAATAAACATTAAATTATTGTTTAAAGGGAAATACTATAGTAAAAAGAAGTATATCTACTACCTTTTAAAATAAGTAAATGATTAAAACTTCTTAAAATAAAACCAAAGTGATATTATGTATTTATAATATATGTTCTTATCACTAGTCAAATTGTAGAATATATTTTTATTGATGACAACTTCCATTATAGGATAATAGCAAAAAATGAAAATAACTTATGTTGAACTGAAAATCTCATCCTAAGCCCATTTCTTTTTAAAAATTATATTTCAAAGTCAATTTATTTTATTTTAATTTTGGATACAGCAAAATGAAATTAAAAAATTTGGGAAGTATGTGGCCTTTTCACTGTGCAGTCTAGATGGTATATATAATTTAAACAATTATGTTGTACATGTGTATATTTCTCTAGGAGAAATATAAATATTAAATAGTATAGGCATATCTTATTGATAAAGTATTGATTTATAGAAAAAAAAAGCTTAAAATATCTTCCTAAACTGAACATGGCTCTTATAGAAGTTAAGACGGAATACTCTAAGTAATAATGTCTCAGACATGCTTATGAATAAACCTGTAGCTATTAGCATGTGTTTACTTAACCAAGAATGACTGACAAAGTAGAATGTAGGTCAGAACTGACAACATTTGCATCATTTTTTCACTTTAATTATTTTCTCCAAAATGTACTAAGTCTCTATTTGTGTTAACATCTTTGTCAAATGAATTGGAACATATAGTGTACTAAGCTGTAACATTATAAAGTTCTTTAATAATATATCCTTCTGAAGAAAGAAAAACTACAGAGAATTAATTTATTCTCCTGGCAATTGTGAAATCACAGTGTAATGAAAATAGAATACGGGACCAAATATATTAGTCCATTGACAAATCTTGAAATGAACAGAGAAAATAGTAAGAAATTAACTTGTGCTTGGAGTCCCAAGGCCTTCATCTTATAACTCCACTATAAAGCCATACAGTAAATGTTATTCTACATTTTTTACTTTTAAAAGAATTATTAAAAAATAATAATAATTTTAAGTTGTACTCAATATATTGGATATGCATGTACAATTCTTATCATTTCTTGAGACTAGTTTAACTTACCTTAGTTAATTTAGTTATAGCACTGGCAAATATGGGCAGAGGTAAAATACTTCATATTGATTTGTTTAGAGTATTTTATTATTACATTGACATTGAGAAGAAAAATATGTCTTTTATGAATATGTTTACAGATCAGATAAAATCTAAAACTTAAATTTCATTCTCGACCAGGGTGCTACATATTAATTGGATAAGTATGAAGGCTTATAATTTTATATATAGATATATATAGGTTAAAATGTTTATATTTTAAAATTGTTTGAGACAGTGAAAGATAATTATAAAACCAAGACAAAAAATACATATATGATGTTATGCTATCATATTTTTAAGTGACCTACAAAACACTTTGATTTTCATAAAGCACATTAATATTGATATTTTTATTTTTCAGAGCAAGTAATAATGATATATTTAAGGTAGCAAGGAATTAAGAGTTGCTTTTCTATATGGTTACTCATAGAAAGACCAGTACATATATGTGCATCAAGACTTGTACCTTTTATCTCTACTACCCTAATGTACAATTATATTAGTTAAAATTTCAGCTTTTTCATGTAGAGAAATTGAACATTAAAACAAAATTAGTACCACAATATTCATTAATATATATTCAAAAACATCCTTTTTGGTAAATGTATAATCTGTTTTTAAATAAACCCTTATTTAATATTTTTAAGTTTTAAATTAATATTTTACATTGATACTTATTTATTGTGAAAAGCCTATAATTATGTGGATGAATATGGCATAAAAGACTAAAGTCCATCCACAGAAAAAAGTCACCAATTTACTCCTATGCCCAAAGTAATACTAGCCATATTATTCTGAAAATTATTTCCTACATTGAGTTCCCTTAGAGACCTCTATTATCTGTAAACTTTATTCTTTATAATTGCTACTTAACATTTCCACAGAGTGGATTATAATATGTATATTTGTATTATAAATAATGTAATACACAAAATGATTTTATAAACAACTAGAGGCTCGATACACAAAATTCATGCAAGAGTAGGCCTTCCTTCTCCTGGCTGCTGTCACTGGCTTCCCTCGGGCAACCGGGACCCAGACTTCCCTCACAGAGGGAGGCCCCTCCCACCCACCGCAGCCCACTGGTCAGTGGCCTGGGCCTCCCTCTGCGGGGTGATGATGGGCGATGGCCAGGCCCCCGACCACTCACATTTCATATGCCTTGGCTGGCCTGGTGCCAGTGGGTGTCATAGCATGGTCCTGGATGGTTGTCTGGATGTTCATTCCACTGTTCAGCCGTTTGGTCGATTTGCATATTACACTTTTATTATATAGGATTCTATAGTAAACATCATTTCCATTTTTTTGCTATTATGAACTATGTTCCAGTGAACTATTTTATAAACATATATAGTTCTGTTAATATGTGGTTATATTTGTGGGATAGAATCTTAGAGTTGGAAATACTAGCTCAAATGTTATGCACATTGAAATTTTGATCGATATATTTAGGTCACTCTCCTAAATATGATATGAATGCTAATTCTCCATAAGACATGGGAGTAATAACTTCACTACACTTTTGCTTCTGAAAAAATTAGATGAATGAATTTTTGTATCAATTTGCATATCTCTAAAAAATAGCATGCTTAAAAAACTTAAGATATTTCATTTTCTAAAGTTAAGTATATTTTATCTGGCTGCCTTTCTTAATCATTAATAATGACTCTAACAAATTACATGTATACCATCAAGTAAGAAAACAATTTTTGTGGTGAGAAAGAGGGCAAAATAATTCAATTATTTTCAGTGAACTAGTGTAAATCAATGCAAACCAGTCAGAAGGGCATGTCTTCAACCCAGAAACAATTTGTTCTGAATGTAGATAAAAGTGTGTTTGTGTTTGGGTAATTAATTCAGTTTAGATAACTTCTATGTGTTCTAAAAGAAACTTTCAACTAATAAATTTATAAACTGACCTGACAGGCTTATTTTTTCCTCTGGACAAAGGCATTTGAAAACATGGCAACCATAAAAGAGGGACAAAATCTTAAATCCACTCATTAATGATGAGTGTATAGTGACTATATTTCACAACATAATCTCCTGAGACCTAGCTTATCTTTAAAGAGGATATCCACATTATAAAGGTGGAAAAGCATACATTTAAAAGCACTGGGTTAAGGCATTTTGACATAGTGGGTGGCTATCAGACCAATGTTAATATATGATCAAATTCCAATGGCACTTGATAAAATTTCTCTCTCCACTCCAGGGAAAACAAATCGCCTTTGAGATTATAAACTATTAGGACATTTGAAATTTAGCTTATGTTCCTATTTGATCAGAAGATAGATAATGTGATATTTTCATATGATAAATAAGTTATGATCTTCCCTACTTTATTTGGAAGTGAACTGAGGGACATAGACTTCATATTAATAAGCAGATAAAGGTATAAATAAAAATACTTTGAAGCTTAGTGCCTTTACTGTCTAGGAATGATTTAGTAAAAATAGAGTGTGAGCTAAAATGAATGAGTTTCTAACTATTAATGGAATAAGTATTTAAAAAGAATGAAGAATAATAAGTAATTCATTATTTAGCAGATGAAAATATGTTAATTTACATGAGACAAAACAATCCATTATGCATATGATGTTTTTCTTCAGTGTTATTAAAACATTTTCAAATTTAAAATTTCTTCACTGAAAATAAAAGACATATTGGCTTGCCATATTTATAATTCCACTTTGCCTACTTTGACCTTTTTAATGAAATAAAATGAAATAACTAGACTGATTCTAATCGCTGTAGTTAGGCCATTTTAATAAGAAACCCAGTGATAGAATCCACATGAAAGGGAAAAAAATAATAAGAAAATTTTAAATATTTCTCTCATTTAAAAAAAATATTTTTATTGATTTTTAGAGGGAGAGTAAGAGAGATAAACATCAACATAAGAGCGAAACACCCATCAATTGCCTCCTGCAACGCCCCCCAACCCCACCCCCTCGGGTTCAAGCCTGCAACCCAGGCATATGCCTCGACCTGGAATAAAACCAGCAACTTTCAGTGCACTGGATGATGCCCAACCAATTTAACCACACCAGCCAAGGCTCTCTCATTCTTGCACTGAATTCCTTAATTTCAGCTAAGTGAATGACGTGCCACCAGATGCTTGAAAATGACATAGTGGATATTTTGAATCTCCTGAAATATTTGTCTCTTCATTATGTTTTACTAATTAAAAAATAAGCAGCTTTTAGTTATATAAAATTTAATTGTTATATCTATTGATGTACTTGTAGATTCTATCCATGTATACAAGTCACTTTAGAAATAAACATAGTAAAAATGGCTCTTTTAAAAACCCTCGTCTACTACAAATAAATAAGAAGCATAGGTATCTGAGCTTGCTTAGCCCAGGAAGCCTGCCCAGTGTGTTCATGGAAATATAATAACTCTTGGAGTCCACACAATGGGGTTAGAAGTCTAGCTCTGCCATTTACTATTTGAGCAACACTAAGGTAGTTGGTTCAATCCTTGGAACCTTATTAATTAACATTACTAAAATAAAATAATATATACCTCATCGACTACACTTTTCCAATTTCCTAACTCCTTAGTATGACATTTTTGGTGCACTTGCTCTAATGTTGGCAAAGTTTGAAGTTTTAGGAATACAGCTATGAACACAAACACCATAGCTGAAGGCTCTGCTTTCATGACTTACATACCAGTGAAAGATGGAATCAAATAAACATCAGAGAATGATAAGTGCTCGAAAGACAATAAAATCTGGTTAGTGGGAGACAGTGACCAAGAAATGGTTGATTTTAGGTGTGTGGTCAAAGAGAACTTTATGATGAATGGAACCTGAGCTGAGAGCTGAATGGTAATTAGAGTGAACCATGCGATATCTTGAAGAACACAGTAATATCCAGAAAAATAGAAGAAGTTCAGGGATGATGGGGAAGTGATGTTAAAGTTATAACATCTGATGGATTTTAATAAGATTAATGTAGCTGGCCCTAGCCGGTTTGGCTCAGTGGATAGAGCGTTGGCCTGCAGACTGAGGGGTCCCAGGTTTGATTCCGGTCAAGGGCATGTACCTTGGTTGCACGCACATCCCTAGTAGGAGGTGTACAGGAGGCAGCTAATCGATGTTTCTCTCCCATCGATGTTTCTAACTCTCTATCCCTCTCCCTTCCTCTCTGTAAAAAATCAATAAAGTATATTTTTAAAAAAAGATTAATGTAGCTGAACAAATAATGAATTTGAGAGAGTATAGATAAGGCTTAAGAGGATGGCATGATTTATATCATTATATCATGCCGGTAAAGGCTTGGGATTTTATTTTGATTACAATACAAATGCTTTTTGTAATGATAAGATTACGTTGGTTCTTATATGGAAAGGAAAGAATGGATACAAGGAAAATATTTTTATATGCTTTCTCTTGTAGTAATTTGACTTGACTTACAATAATTTATTAAAACTGCCTGGCATTTGCAGACCTGCCTACCTCTAACTTCCTTGTTCCCAATTCACCCATCTTGGACTCTGATATTGAATACCCCAATGACATATATTTCTCATATGTCTATGGTAAACTGGAGAGGTTCCACTGACTCGCTGGTTAGGCGTCTCTAAGGGGTAAATTAAGATTGAGTCTGCTGCCTGAGTAGCCAACAGTATCCTTGGCTCAGTGGGCTAACAAGTATATTTGCCACTCATGGCGATAGCTGCACAGACCTAGGCTTAAAATGGGCGCATTGTCACTCTCACAAGACAAATTACAGAGAGTTTGTATTAGCTTGTCAGCATGCTTTATTGAAGTCGAGGATATTCAATATTTGAATTTAGTTTTCGGAGAATTCTTCAGAGCTCTGTCATTGAGACTCAACACGTAGCACGGATGTGCCTATCTGACTAGCAGAGTATAAGAACCTGGCTCAGAGTTCATACTGGGCCTCCCGGTCCATAGTGTCCCATGCTAGTGTCCATGGATCTTGGTTCAAAAGAAATAGTGTGTCATTTTTGTCCAATAGAAGGAGGACAATTGGAGACTGTGCCTGGCTTTTGGATTCTTTGTTGTGAGGCAGTTTTTGGCAATGAGGAATAAATAGCCTTACTCTGATGCTGCTGCATTTATCTATAAAAGAGGGCATGAACTGTAGCTTCAGAGGCATTGCCATTTAAAGTCCCGTTAATCTTCTTTAGTAGTCAAATTTGTTTGAATGTGACCCTACTGCAATTACAAATGTTATTGCTCTAAAGAAAATAAACTTGCTTGTGAAGTCAAAATGTTTCTCTCCAGCAGGCAAACTCTCCTAATCATGGAATCTAGGGGCTTACATTTTAAGTATTTTTTTTTTCTGTCCCTCAGAGATTGTGCTAACTATAGTGTATATCATAAACCAGATTTCAGAATGTACTTAGAGATACTCTGGACATATCTTTTGGCTATTAAGTATGTAGTAAAACAGAAATTATTGCAAAGATGTGTAACTAGTTTGTTAAATAATAAAAAAGTAACACACAAAGTTAATTAATATAAATAAATTCACCTCTACAAATAAATTTTGCTACGCTCAGTATGAGATTGGATATCTTTTTAATACACTATTTTTAATTCATATGTTTAAAATTTATTATTTTATATTTTGAAATGGACCCATTTCCTTTTTAAGTTTTCCAAATGATTTTTCCCAAATATATGAATGGATTAATGGACAAACCCTACCATTTTTTCTCTATTTTTATCTAAGATCTTTATATTTTCTTAATAGTTTTGAATTTAAAATTATATGTGTATATTTGAGATTAGCATGCTTTTTGTAACATACACAATTTAGTTGTTCCATTTTCCTATATTCTTGAGGGTTTTTTTTAAGTAACATTAAAATTATATCTTTGTAGTGTAAGTCAGACCTTAGACATTTGACCATGACAATTAGGACATTATTTACATTTTTAGTCCAAACATTATACCAATAAAAAAGTCATACCTGGCTTATTGTATGTCTATTACACTGTTAAAGAGAGATAATTTGAGCCTTGGCCAGGTGTCTCAGTTGATTGGAGCATTGTCCTGATCATTGGTCAGGGCACTTACCTAGGTTGCAGGTTCAATCCCCATTCCTGGAGCATGCAGGAGGAAACTGATCCTGATTGATTTTTTTCTCTCTCTCCTTCCCTCTCTCTCTAAAATTCAATAAAACATATCTTTGAGTGAGGATTAAAATAAACTAAAAAGAGAGATAATTTGATAAGTAACTAAAACAGTTAGTATCTATCAATCCAAAATATTCCTTTAAATGATACCTTCCAACAGAAGCATGATGTTTTTCTGCTTTTTCATTTTACCAGCTGCATACCCTCCATAAATAAATAAATAAATAAATAAATAAATAAATGCCATTGCTTTAAAAACAGTGTTGCCTTTTGTGTACTTAATAGACTCAAGTAATTGTGAATGCAAGAGAATGTGCATTGTTCAGAGAAAAAAAAAAAACATAAAGAAATCTCAGGAGATTAAATTTCTATTTCTTGCTTCAATTGTTTGCTAGGTGGTTAAAGGCAATGAATTTCAAAATGTGATGCTATGGAGGTAATCACATTGCATTTAAAAATAACATATGTATACTTTCCTCAAATTTTACATTTGAAGTGCGAACTCATATTTTTATGGAGGTTAAGATGTCCCTAAAGGTCTATGAACACACATAATAACATGATTATTCAAAGTATTTTCCTGAATCCAAAATGTGTGCTTCCACCAATGTGTGTTTGTACTTACTTATGTATTGTCTTGACAAAAATAAATTCTATATCTAAGACCATTCAACCTAGTCATTATCTCTTCTAGCAAATTTACAAAAGTAATTCCCCTAATTCATTGTTGATTCCTGTTCTGACTGACTTAACACGTTATCTTAACTGAGGCAGAAATTCCCTAGGCAAAGGCTTTGAACCTATTTCAAATTTAAATTTATTCAGTCACAGAGCTGTGGTTGTAAAATTCCAGGTGCCATATTCCCTCATTTTATTCCACCTCTATGGCCACTAATCCTTGAACTCTTCTACAATTTCATCCTCTTCTATCAGACTGAAAAAATAGTGGAGTTAGCTGTCTGCTTTGTGTCCTGGCCTTTTTATTTTCATACGTTGTGTTGTTACTCTTGGCAATATCATCTATGTTCACAACTTTAATCCCAATCTACATGCAGATAAGTCTCACATTTATAATTCCACTAGAGGCCCAGTGCATGAAATTCTTGCATATGTGGGGTCCCTAGGCCTGGCTGGCAACCAGGGCCTATTGGGGCCATTTCACCCAGTCCCAATCGGGGCTGGGCCGGCCGGGGCCTGCTGGCTGCTGGATGGGGCCTGCCAGACATGGGAAGGGACCCTGGGAGGTTTGCTTGCCGGCGGGAGGGACTCGGAGGTTGGCTGGCCATAGAAGGTTGGCTGTGGGAGTGCACTGACCACAAGGAGGCAGCTCCTGCATTGAGCGTCTGCCCCCTGGTGGTCATTTTGCATCATATCGACTGGTCGACCAGTTGTTGCAATCATTCCATTGTAATGGTTGCTTAGGCTTTTATATATATAGATCCTTGAGCTGAACTCTTATTGGAGCTGTGGACATGTGTATTGCAGTCCTTATTTGTTCTCTACTATTAGATGTCTTAAAGTTTTCTGAGGTTCACCAAAGATTTGATCTTTGATGAAATAAAGATTTCAAGCATTATTTCATAGTTTTCTGTCCAACTTTTTGTTTCTTCATTCAAAATCACAAATTGTGTAATTATACATGCATATTTGATTGATGCTTATTTTTTCTATGAGATCATGAACTCCATTAGGACAAGAAGCATATCGCTCTTAGTGGTTAACATTGTATCCTCTTTGCTTACCACAGTATCTGGAATGTAATAGGCACTTGAGAAAATATTTTTTTTTTTTTTTTTTTTTTTTTTTTTTTTTACAGATTTGAATGTTTTTATGTTAACAGTATTGATTTCAGAGAGGGAGGGAGAGGGAGAGAGAGAGAGAAACATCAATGATGAGAGAGAATCACTGATCGGCTGCCTTCTGCACGCCCCACACTGGGAATCGAGCCCACAACCTGAGCATGTGCCCTGACCGGGAATCTAACCGAGACCTCTTGGTTCATAGGTCAACTACTGAACCACGCCGGCTGCACTTAAATATATTTTTATTGTTGATAGTATTACAGATATCTCCCATCCCCTCCCCTTTATGCCCCTCTTCCCAAAACTTCTTATTTTGAAATAAAGATTCACAGGAAGTTACAAAAAGAGTACAGAGAGGTTTCATGTACCCTTCACTCAGTTGGCCTCATGGTATCATCGTACATAACTATATATGTATTTCATAAATTTTCTATAATACGTTGTACTTATAATTAGAAAAGTCTTTTTCCAGTGATTGAAAGTGTTTTATTTATCCTTTTGTTCTCAATTAGGTCAGTGCCCGGCACATAGTAGGACATCCATAAATGTTTGTTGAATTAATCAATTTGTCTACATATGATGCAAGAGATGGAAAATTTCAAAGCCATTATCATTTCTGATCATTGGCGATGATAGGAAATACTCAGCAATTCCTTTCCGAACAAATCATGAAAGTTATGGCTCAGACAATCAATTCTCCTTTTGCAATTATCAGGACCTCCGGAGTCTGACTTTGATTAGCTGAAAACCAGAATAGAGTTTCAAGCTTCAAACCCTAGACCAACAGCCAAGATGCTCTTCCGGGTCCCAAAGTCTGAGCTCAGTTCCTTACCTGGGGAGACCACATGAAAGACCAGGGGTCGTGGTGAGTTAACTGACTTTCTTTTTTTTTTAATATATTTTTTGACTTCAGAGAGGAAGGGAGAGATAGAAACATCAATGATGAGAAGGAATCATTGATTACTGCCTCCTGCACGTTGGACCGAGTCCCCAACCTAGGCATGTGCCCTTGACGGGAATTGAACCCGGGGCCCTTCGGTCCGCAGGCCAATGCTCTATCCACTGAGCCAAACCAGGCAGGGCTTAACTGACTTTCTAAACTTCACTTTCTTCATCTATACCTCTCCCTTCGAGGGAGATTAAATGAGATCATGTAAGTAAAGTTTGCATGATGCTAGACACCAGTGACCACTCAAACATTAGGTGCTGTTAACATTCCCTTGTGCCCAGATTTAGCCACCATCCCAACAGTTCCTCCTTGCCCTTTTGCCTGACCTGGACATGTGGACAGCAATCCCAGCTTGGAGATCTGGTCAGCAACCTCTGCCCATTCTCTGCTACGGTTTAGAAGCTGAGGCATTTCCAGTGCATTTCCTCAGAGCCCAGCGCATGCTACATCTCAGAATCATCTTTGTCCTTAGGGCAACTATCCAAATCGCTACCTTGCTCAGAACCCAGAACCGTCGCAAGTCACTGGGGATCCTTCCAAGCTCCTTTTCAGCCTTTCCTGTCTGCCCTTGTCCTGCCCCACCCCCATCTGCTCTACTGACCACAATCTAGCATGTACATGGACAGTCCAAAAGTAACAAAAAGCATAAGAAGTTTCAGTTCTTTTCCTGCCCAAACCAGAGCTGGTTGGGAAATATCTAATTAAAAATAAACGATCCTGGGGTTGCGTATAATTGATGCGGAAGTACGCCTGCTGCTAACCAATGTTTGCTTTTCTGCTTTTGTTGCCTGGAGAGGAGGAAACGTTGGCCAGAGCTCTCTGTGCCTCAGAGACTTTGGACCAGCCCCTCTGGTTTCTTCACTGATAACTAACACTATTAGGAGGAGCCTCACCCTTTAATGTGGCCCTGAAAAAGTTCAAGTCCTAGCCCTGTTAATGATACTCCCTGTGTGAGCATGGGTATTAGCTAAAAGGGTAATATGCTAATTAGACCGGACATCATTCCGCACATCCTTCCCAAAGAAGCCAGGGCCAGAGGGAAGCCAGCCAGGTCCCAGGTGCCTGCCGGCGGCCAGAGGAGGGAAGCCTGGGTCCCGGGTGCCAGAGGGAAGCCGGTGCCGCCAGCTGGGGGAAGGAAGGCCTACTCTTGCACGAATTTTTGTGCATCAGGTGCTGCTGGGGTCCAATCCCAGCAGGTCCAGTGGTCCCCAAAGGTGTGGACGGAGTCGGCGAAGAAGGAATGGCACGGGGTCAGCGTTCAGCTGATCAGCATAGTCGGGTTCTCTTGTCAGGGTCTCCTGCCATGTTCTGTAGCCATGTTCTCTTGCTAGGTTCTCCAGCCAGGGTTTCCAAATTCTCCAGCCAGGTTCGGTTGCCAGGTTCTGTTGCCAGGTTCTTTTGCCATGTTCTGTCTAGGTTCTCCAGCAAAGTTCTGTAGCCAGGTTCTGTCCAGGATCTTTTGCCATGTTCTCTTGCTAGGTTCTGTCTCTAGGTTCTGTGTCTAGGTTCTGTCTCTAGGTTCTTCAGCCAGGTTCTCTCGCTAGGTTCTGTTTCTAGGTTCTGTCCCTAGGTTCTGTCTAGGATCTCTAGCCAAGTCCTGTCTCTAGGTTCTGTAGAGCATGAGACTCTTAATCTCAGGGTCGTGGGTTCGTGCCCCACGTTGGGCGCCAATTGTTGGGGTCCAACCCCAACGGGTCCAGGGATCCCCAAAGGTGTGGACGGAGTCGGCGAAGAATGAATGACATGGAAACTGGTTTCAGTTCATCAGCATAGCGAGGTTCTCCCTCCAGGATCTCCAGCGAAGTTCTGGCTAGGATCTCCAGCGAAGTTCTGGTCAGGATCTCCAACCAAGTTCTGGTGCCATGTTCTCTTGCTAGGTTCTCCAGCCAGGTTCTCCAGGTTCTCCAGCCAGGTTCAGTCACCAGGTTCTTTAGCAAGGTTCTATCCAGGTTCTTTTGCCATGTTCTGTCTAGGTTCTCCAGTGAAGTTCTGTAGCCAGGTTCTGTCCAGGATCTTTTGCCATGTTCTCTGGCTAGGTTCTGGTTAGGATCTGATGAGGATCTGATGAGGAGCTGATGAGGATCTGATGAGGAGCTGATGTGGATCTCGAGAGAAAATATTTATTGATCATTGAATGAAGTGATTTTGAAGGTGGAAGAAGAAAAGTTTGCAGAATACTTCAGTTTGTGTGACACTAATAGGTCTAGCAAGTAAGAATTATGATTTTTATTAGGTAATAAGTAAATCAGTTTTGCAATTAGAAAACTTATTAGTTTTATATCAAATAAATAATTCCACAAAATGAAATATTTCTTCATTATATGCATATCTATAAAAAAAACAGGTAGAAAACAGGTAGATGGATAGATACATACATAGATACATGATTTTTGCAAGAGGAGCCATTGGTTTGGAGGCACGTTGCACATTTACAAAATATTAGGGATTCCTTGGTTTAGAAAACACTGTGATAATTTTAACACTGTTTTTGTTTGTTTGTTTATTGTAACTTATTTTTCAAAATAAGGATGTGAAAATTCTCAATGCATGACCTAGGAAGAAATCTACAATGGGGAGTTGATCCCTGGTAGGTTAGGTTTCAGCCACACTCTAGACATATATTTTCTTTATCAAATAATCTTTGTTAAGGGAATGCTAGGTCTGTCTTTTAAAGAAGTGAAAAGAATTTAAATCAATAGGATCCTAGAGCTCTAAAGAACTTAATTCCCTCCTGTGATTAAATTCATTATCCCTAAAGATTCTATCCCCTTGGTTTAAACATAGAATAAGATTCCGCATTTGAATGCTGAATCTTATTGTATGTTAAAGAAAAGATGATTTTTTATAACTGTGCTTGCATATATATAAGCATAATTATTTAAAAAATTGCCTTTAAGCTGTAGGCTGCATACTTTTAAGGAACAAAATATTCAACCTTAAAAAATAGCACCAGAAATTTAAGAGTTTACTTCAGGAAAGTACAGAACACATTTAATAAGGTAGGATATTTTGTTTTATGTGTTATCCTAACAAAATGTCAAATTCAAAAAATTAGCATATTACTGTTTTTTTATATTTAAAATGTTCTTTTGTTTTTCTGATAACCACATATTGGATAATAAAAGGTCATACCTATAAAAGGGTGATGGAAAACATGACATAATGTTACTATACATACATGGTTGGCTTTCTTCAGTTTATCACTTAACGAATGTATTTCATGAAACTGAAGTCTTAGAAAAGTCTTGAG